>NC_139057.1:5283145-5883145 GCF_965140915.1 Aythya marila
ACAGAAAAGAAAGAGTTAATACTTAGATTTCTGCAAAGCTCTAAGTATGGACTCTTGTTTAATATAATTAAGTACGTGTACCTCATTTTCTTTGGTAATTTGACTTTTCATATACAGTATATTGCAAGCAACTCCCACAAAATAACTCTAGTCCAAAGACTTGAGTGAAAACAAACATACACTGAAGTCACATTTATCCATATTAAATAAGAGACTATAAAGAACGCATCCTCATGTTGGTTATGCAACCTTACTGTGAATTCTTCTCAGCAGTCCTCGAGAAGGTCCTATGCCTCCACAGGACATGTGAGCTATACAGAAGAATGATATAATTTGCAAGAACTCTTAGCTATGAGGACTGTGGAAACAAAAATCAAGCAACAAGGTATGCAAAAGTCTGAACAGTAAAAATTGGCAAGATGTTTTAAGTCATTTCGCCAACAGAGCATTTCTATATTATAGCTGGAGGACATTAAAATTCACAATACTTCATTTTAATAGGCATTTTGGTTGTACCTGATTCAGCTGTGCATTTTCATTTAATTTCAATTAGAACTGAAAGCTTTCATTTTGTTTTGGTTCTCAGTTTTCTGCTTCATTCCTTCTTTCTTCTAACCACCTTTTCTCATCCCTTTCCTCTTTTTCCCAGGGGAATTAAAACGTGGAGAAAACTCTCCAAAAGTCAAATGAAAGTCTCCTAATAGAAACTAAACAAAACAAAACTTGCATTTAATTCCTTTTTAATTAATAAACCTTTATAATTTTAAAGGGAAAAGATATTAATTCTTTTCCTTTATAGCCCTTGTAAAAAAAATATTTTCATCAGATCTTATAAGGTGGAATTTTTGACTTGAAACTATGTAATACACAATCACTGCAGTTATTTTACTTAATCGGGCTTTAAGTATCACAAAGCCTGACAAAGTATCACTACTGATCCCCGTTTTCCAGTTGAAGCAGAAATTAGTAATTAGTGATTCATAACACCAGACTTCTGGAATGAATTAATGAAATTAATTCATTAATTCAGCACTAGAAAATATAAATATATAAATATAAAAATAGAAAAGCACTTTTCTATGAAAGTGCTATCTAGGTAGTTTACAGTAATTATGCCAATTAAAACAGAAAACTGACATTTATTAAATCGGAATAGGGTTAACAACAGTACTAAAAACAGCAGGGTATCTGTATTTTATATTACTATTCAGACATGTATGTTTTCCTTGATAGGTGAAAAAATTTTTATGCTGTACTGAAAACACCTGATCTCCAGTATATATATTGCATCAGAAATCCATTGTCTCATCAGCATTCCAAGCACGGGTTTGCTGACAATTCATTAACTACCACCAGATAAGAAATAGCATTGATTTCACCTGATTCATTTACTTCCAGTTCAGTTTGTGCAAATTGCTTGCAATTACTTTAAGCCTTGTTTGCCAATCGTCAATGCCTTACTTTAGCAACCCCCATTTTACTTTTTACATATAAAAAGAATAAACATAGAACTAATTTATTTTGCTTTTCCTCAAGTGACAGTTTTTCCTGTGTATATTTTACAAGTCTGCCACAATATAAAGTTGAATGTGTAGCAGTAAGATGTCCGCATTTCCAACACAAACTGTTCTACTTAGAAGTTTTTACATAAATCTCCCATTCTAATTTTTCCAGTAATGGGATGACTGGACTGAGCTGACAAGTCAGAACTTAGCTTAAAATCAGAACAAAACAAAAAAGCCAGGAAAACAACCACAGAAATCTGTGTTCTTCTGCCAACTGAAACTTTTCAGATGTTCATAGTAAGCATTTAAAAGCAAAAGGCTGCACTTAACTTCTAACAAATGTCACATGGTAAAAGAAAACATTTTTTCTTCTTGCTGCTCATGCTATTGAGATAACATTTTCAAACTTTAATACATTAACTGAGTGACTGAAACCTAATAGCAAGGTACCCAATATCTAGTCCCCTTTCAGAAGTGCTAAGCTCTCAGAACAGTGCAGTGAGAAGAAGTTGTAGATACATTCCACCAGGTCAGCAACATAAAGACTAAAGCACACTGCCTGGATGCCCAGAAAACTATTTGACATTAATAAGCATGATGTTAACAGAAGTTACATGGAAAGTTCCTACTGCAGTACAGTAGGGCATATCGTACTGTACAGCAATCACCTCTGTCAGGGATTACGTATAAATGAAAAGTGACCGAATAACATAATGGCTATTTAATGAAAGATAATTAGATATGCAAAACAGCTTAAATATTCTGTCAGCTTACCTTATGTAGCTGTTTTAAACCCTCTTCAGTTTTGATACATGACTGTTCAACGTTGTAGTCAATTCTATCTAGAACTGTTCCCTAAACGAAATGGAGGGAGAGAATGAGCACCAAGTTAAACCTAAACAAACTTCATGGAAAAAAAAAAAAATCATTGTGAGCGGCAGGGTAATAATGCTCACAGCAAGCAGCCTGAAACATTCATAGTTTACATAGTTCATTAGAAGACCTAGTTGGGACTTCTCTAGAGGACCTCCTTGCTTAATGCCTAACTGAACCGCTCTGTCACAATCTCACATCGCAACCTGTAATTGCCATAATCCTCGCTCAGGTACTTTTGAGTGACATATTTAACCTAAGCTGAATTTCTGGAAGAAATAACTAACAGAACTCTGTAACTAATAGAACACATGTAGAATGAACAGATGAGTGATTACTTTTTCCTCATTAATTCAACTTCTTACACATTTCAAGCAGAAGAAACTTCGCCTGAATTAATGTGTTTGGAGTACATGAAAACATGATATTACAAAGGAAGAGTCTAGAAACCTTAACACTGCATGGAATCACCCATCTCTTGCTAACATTGTGGTGTTGAGGTACCTGTTCTACTATCATTGCTCCCAGGTCCCTAAATATTTCATTGAGATCGGAGATTGACTGTACAATCTGACGGATTTCTCTTTCCCGCTCTTCCACCAGTAATGTGTTCTGCTCCACCAATGCTAGCTGGTCATCTGTAAAACCCTGTTGAAATAAAAGATTCGTGGTTTTTAGGTGTTCTAGAGTGAAAACTCTAGAAAAAATTACAGCAATTACATGACTCAATAACGCAACGCTCCTTTTGGTATTTCAATGATAGACAACTATTCAAGAAAAATCTTACTGTATTCATAAACCGTTTTAGGTCTGCTAATAGTCTTAGCATAGAAAATTTAAGTCTTGCATCCTGCCTAATCACACAAACAACTTGTTTTAAAATAAGATCTGTCCTAAAACAATGTATTTTATTGATCTACAAAACACAGGTAGGTGTCCTGTAGTTACGGCACATCTACTGATTGATCAGCATTACATGAAGTCCCAGAATGTCAATGACCATTAACACGTTTAAAGACATGCAGCAATTCTGATTTTTTTTTTCTTTTACATTATAAAAGATATTGCTGTTTGTCTCCCAAGGCCATTTACAACTGCACACTATCCTCCTCTTCTGTGTCCTCATCACTCTTATTTAGAGACCATGTGAAAAGCCTCTTATACACTAGATTAGCTAGATAAGTGTTGCCTTTCTCCATAATTTTTCAGTTGAAAAGCACGCATTACAGATATGAGTATTTTGCTGCACTATTGGATGGGACATGACAGAACAAATTCCAACATTGCTTAGAAATGCAGTATACTCAAACTCCACAACAAAATAAAACTGAGGGTGCCTGATACTACCGTTCAACATAAGTGCACAGAAACAAATCCTTACTCTGTTACTTGCAACAATTTGTAATACTGAAAATCTTCAGTTAAGCTTTAAATTCACTTTACAGAGTGCCACCTTCCACCAAAACTCAGCATCACACCAACACAATTCTCTAATAATTACTCGTGTATGGCAAAAAGGTAGGGTGACAAAGGACTGCACTGTATTTACAGACCTTCTAGGCCCTGTCAGTCATACAAGGAGCATTCAGTAGCTGCACTGAGTTCCCTCACACTGCAACACTGAGGCTGATGGCACACTTGTCTAACATCAAGAGCAATACTCATTAGGAAAATGCATCACAAATCTGCAGAAACAGAATTTCCATGTAGTTTGGTACTCAGAGTGTACCATTTTGACATTTTCATACTAAAAGTAAATTAAGAAGTTTTTTTGTACTGAATTTGTATGATAATATCTTAACTTACTCTGTCATAAAGCGTATCATCCTCTCCATCATCCATCAGTGGAACTGAGGTGTCAAAGAAGTGTTTGGATCTTTCCTCTCTATTCTTCATGCCTGTGAAAGACAAACTGTGTTGCAGCACATTGTTTACACACACTGATGTCATTCAGATTTCCTAGCACTTTTGAAAAGTGTGTGCAGGAAGGAGAGTATTTTCCAACTGCTTTTGGAGGAAACATGATAAATATGGGATCTATCTAAAATCTACCTGATAAATGACAAGGAACGTCTAAATTCGAATTGTCACATAGGCTGACTATTTAACAAAGCGTAACAAATTCTAGCACACTTACAAAACACTGATTAAGCCAGTAGTTTTAAGTCATTTCATTCCATGAAGTTAAAAAGATTTTGAGTAAGCTAAGAGCCTTAAAGTGTGATCACTGGGCTGTTTTCTAACAGATTCTCTCAGGAACATCCCTCTTCTAAATTGTGATCCTCAGTTCCACCTACACTTCCAGGGCAGGAAGGAATTGAAGTATTACATCTGAAGAAGATTTTTATTATTTTTTTTTTTAATAAATCAGCTTACTTTACTTTGCCAAAAATAGAATTGAACACAATGTTAGACTTTAAATAGGATATTCCATTCTTAATCTGTTTACTGATGCACAATTTTAATTTATCACAGACCATCTTGTAAAGTTTAATATATCATAAACTCCCAATCTAATATAATCCTGGTGGTCCTGTTAACCATCACTAACCAAACTTTTCTGTACCTTCCCCAACAAGAAAGTAAGTACACCTTAATTAGTGCTTTGCACAGAAAGTACCCATGCATTACAGTATCTCTTATGCTTACGTTTGAGATAGTCAGACTGTGCATGCCTGAAGTTGGTGGATAGGTCCTGAAGGGACTGTGCTAGGGAAGACACTACATTCCTGAGAACACGTGCTTCTTGTTCTGTACAACTACGTGACTTGCTCTGCAAGACCTGGACTGCTCTCTGACACCTGTGAAATAACTGAAAAAACAATTCCATTAGTATAAAAAAAGATACAGCAACACACGTGCTTTAAATATCACATTGCCAAGTTCAAAAGACTAACACTTTTGACCTCTAGAATTTTAAAATGAATTTCTTATTGCCCAGTGCAATGTTTAAAAAGGCATGGAAATACAGAAAATAGATTAACAACCTAAATCTAACAGGATGGAGTTACAGAGGCACTTCTGATCAAAGGCATTTTCTTCATCATAACTGTTTGGACTGGAAGTCATATAATACATGTGTGGATTTCTGTGAGGTAACTGTAAACGTGATTTAATCAAGTCTTCCAATCCCATTCCAAGATAGAAAAGCAAACAAGCAATTGACTCATTGAAAAGTTCACTGAGATGGTAAGTGCAGTACCTAGCATAAGAGCCCAGGACTTCTGGCTCACTCTAATAGTGACAAGAGAAGAAATGCTTTATCCCAAAGAAACTGCTGCCTTATTGTGATATGCATTACAGATATGTCGTTGTTGATTCAGAAACAAAAGCGGTCTGTACCTGTGTGATCTCTTGGGTTGTTATTTCTATTGCACGTTCTTCTTCACTGCTGTCATCCAGTGTTGGTCTGTTTAGATGTTTATCATGAAGACTGGCTAATTCTTTCATCTTCTGTTTAACCCTGGCAATATCATACTGAATCTAAAACAGCAAACCCAACAATAAGGAAAGGGAAGTGACTAATATTTCAGGGAAAGGGTTCAGACAAATGCTACACAAAAATAATGAAACAAATCTTTAACAAAAAGCAGACCAAAGATCATTAAAAAAGACATAAAAAGCTGTCTTAGTAACTGAAAACACAAGAGTATGAGTTTGCTATTTTTAAACCTCCTCTTGTTAATCTAAGAGAAGACGGCTGTTTTCAGATATTCTCCATTAAAGCGGAGTTAATATATTTATCATTATATAATTTAGTAAGAAAGATTTAACCAACTTCCAAAAACAAAAATGAAAATCCAGGTTACACCTTCAACTCTGTCAAACATGCTACAGACTAAACTTTACAGCTTAACTTAAATTACTTGCTTTCAAACTAGACACTACAATAGATCTGTAAGGACGATTACTGTCCTAGTAAAAAAAAGGAGACTGATCACCTTTCTGAACACACAAACTGATGAGCTGACCTGTTTGAGATTTTAAAAGGATTTTCTGAAAGTCAAGAAGAACTTCACACTCCAAATGCTGGAAAAGGCTCTTAATTGGATGCCTCCAGATCATTCCCTCATATTTGTCCAAATATTTCTGTAACTTGCAGCTCATGTGCTACACACGCAGGAAAACCTCTCCTGCTAAGATACTAACGCTTCTTGTTTTCAAATAGTAAAGTGAAAATCTATGTAACTGGATTCCTCAGTGGGTTCAAAAAACGACTAAAGAATATGCTGAAATTTTTGTACCCTCCTTTCTGTGTTTGTATCTGAGAAGAACTTTGCTTTGCTGAGAGCTTAAGGACTTCCCCAAAGTCTCAAGTCTAAGTGCTCAGATACAGCACGACTACTCTAATGGCCCAGGTATACACAGTGCCAATACTGGGCTCCTGTTGATGATACAAATCTAGTCCTCTGCCATCTCTGCTCCTAGACAATCTCCCTTTATTTCACTTGCAATATATCTTTCAAAACAATAAATCACAGCTCACCTGATATTTTCTCTAAACAGGGGTGTCAGAAGTTAGAAAAAGTGCTTGCTTTAATCTTTCTTCTAAAACCACTTCTATCATAAAAGTTACAGCATTGGCAACGCAGCAGACAACACAAACAAACTCCTACATGAGAAAAAGTCAGGACTGCATTCGCCATTCAACTTACTTCGTCTGCTCCATCCACCCATTTGGGAGGTAAGCGTTTCGTTACTCCAATTGCTGCCTCAGGATCTAGACTTATTCCTGATACCAGTGCCATACGATCATCAGCAAGCTACAAAATATACAAGAAATATCCTTAAAAAGAAACATCAAATCAACTTTACTCACACTAGATGCAAATCCTTGACAAAAATAAATACTTGTCTGCCTTCCCTTCCCATTAAAACCTCAAAAATGTTTGCACACGATGCAAGTATAATCATGCTCCAATTTTTCTAATGAGCTCTCCCATATACTAATGATCTATATTCTCCCACTTCCTACAGGATATGAAAGTTAGGGTAAATTCTTAACAGATTTTCAAGTAGAAGAGATGTTATTGCAGTAAGAATTCGAGTAATTCTTGTACTGGTACATTCATATTAGGAAGTGATTCACAGCCAACAGAACCCTACCAATGGTTTAGCATGGTTCATATTGGGCCAGACAAGTCTGACGATCTCATTTTGGAAAATCTCCAAATAAAGATGTTTTACATGTCCAAGAAGTAAACTTGCAGGAAAACGGGTGGAATAATTCTCAGAAAGATCCAGGGACTGTCAGAGAGTAAAATAAAACAAGGTGCCAGCCAGCTTTCACACCGCTTTCCATTGATTCATAGCAGTGTTGGGGACGGGGAAAAGGTGAAGAAAAAAAAAAAAAAAGAGTAAAAGAAACCTAAAATCGCAATTAATAGTAGTCTTAATTTTGAGTAACTCTGGTGCCACAACATTTAGTGCTGAGGCCATATCTGCTCAGTCATCTTCCTCCTCTGAGGGGAAAGCAGGAAAATGGATAGTATAGATTTTTTTTTTTCATGTTGTCAGTTGAAGCAAGCTTTGTAACTCCAGAGATTAGATGTCTTCATTTATCGGAGACAGAAAAAGGTGTCAACATAAATGACACCTCTTAAGACATACCCAATTACTTCACTGTTTGTTCTCAGGGAAAGATTTCACACAAAAACTCTTCCTAGTTCTCTCAGATTTCTACTTTTCCCGTATCAGACTTGAAATCTCTGCAGTCCCCCACCCCTTTTAGAAACCAACATTTATTCCTTCCTTAACAATGCTCTCTTGAAAGCCTGTTGTTTTTTTTTATCCCTGGCATTGTTTCCTGACCAAAGTTTACATAATTTATGCATAGCATAAAATATTGTCAATAGTTTCACTGTACTGTGTCCCATATGCATACAATAAGTCAGACTAGTTTATACATATATATAATACATATAAATACTATAGCATTATTTCACAAAACGCTCCTCTTCTCTATGCAGCCTCATCCTTCTACCATATATGAAGACACCCCATCCTGTATCAAGAGATTTAATGAACTTGCAGAATAAGGAAAGGGACATGTTAGCTCAGTTATGTATGCTTGATGCACCATGACAAAATAAAATGTGAAAAACAATACCTCATCCAACTCCTGAAGCAATTTGTGGATCCCATCAGCCCCATCCAGTTAGAGACAGCAAAAAAATAAAAGAAAAAAAAAAAGAGACATAGGACAGATATAGTATTTTCTCAACTGACGATATCCTAGGCTTTTTATTTATTAAACATGATTGTTTACAAAGAACAAAACAAATTGACTGAAAACACTATTCAATAGAAGTTCAGTATCATGATATATTTGAGTAAGCATTTTGCTTGGTGTACAACCTTTTTGTATTTCAGCTGCTTGATTAACAAAGAGAACGTAAGAGATCAGGTTAAGAACCCGCTTGATTTCCACACTAGCTGCACAGTGAAGTATCTACGTACTAAAATTTCAAATTGAAAATCTGCAATATACTGAAGCATGACAGCAAGGGTAATTGACTGTAGTATTTAACATCCACTGCTGATTTAGGTTTGACTCTGATTGGAGGATCCACATACAGACTTCATTAGGACATTTATTGGTAAGCGTCCCAGTTATCACAGGTTAAAACAGACAGCAAATGACGAAAAGCGAAAGCACACACAGTTTCTGCTCATTCATGTATGAACTTCAGTTATGCTCTAGTTTCAGATACCGTTAGTTTTATGTGCATCCCCAAAACCCCCAAAGACTAGCATCTGCACCTTTGTAACTCATCAGTCCTTGTAGCACAGGGGCTGTGTGTGAGCACTGAGATCTAAAACAAGGACAAAGTACTTGAGGTTTAACAAAGCAGCCGGCTTCAATCAATGGCCTCTTTTATCCTATACCAAGATCTTGAAATATTACCATATTGTCAAGAATGCTATTTTGATTATCTGAGTTTAAGGAGTTGTTGACTGTCAGCATGAGAATGCATCTTCCAGGGCAGACAGCAGTTTCTGACATACAGCTCTCATAATACAAGACTTTTCAGGAGAAGCCTAGAGAATGAATGAAGCTAAGTCAAAGCACTATGCGCCAGAATTAGCAACATTGCTGTGTACACAGGGACTCTGCTCTGGAAATAACACCCAAAAGAAAAAGTAACTAGCTAACAGTGATAAGCACCTTGGAAACACAAAGGTGAAGAGCTCACAGTACCACCTTTACACTTCTTGCCATGCTTGTAGCAGGGAGCTGCTACAAACTTCTGTCCACCAGAACATGGCTGAGCCACTGACTCATCTGCTTGACAAGGCCCTAACAATTTCCAAACACTTCACTTTGGTTACATTTGAATGAGCATCCTAGAAAATGCTTCAGTTCATATCAACAAAGACTGTAAATAAACATCTTACACAAGTGCTAAGTGTTACTGCACTCGCTGTTGAGTAAAAGTAGTTTCGCTGCTCAGCAGCCTGTAGGCAAGTTCAAGCATCTCTTTCCATGTAGAATCGAAAATTTCAAGGATCAAAAAAATGATATTGGCAAGAAAAATTACTGAGAACCAAATGCAATGCCCAATGAAGCACACGTAATACATATCACTACTCATATTTCCTGCTCTGTAAATGCAACTGTATGTATAGCTTGTATAGAAACAGGTGTAATACAATTAAAAATGAACGAAACGTTCAATGGCAACTAATCAGTTGAAATAAGTTTTGCAGCATGAAGCACTGCTTTTACTAAAAAAATGCTTTAATGGGAAGATGGGAGTGCCAACAGATATTTACTGGAGGCTATTACAGATGGTAAGTTTGAGGAACCAGCTTTAAAAGCCAGTAAAGCTGAGCTGCCAGGCTGTTTCATTACTACAATCAACAGTGTTCAAATACCCTTCAAATTGCTCTAAGGAAACTGCTTGTTTATAAACACCTTTTTGTACTTATTTTGTAAAGAATTATTTCAATAATTCTGAACCTTTCAAAGCAACCTTTAACTTTTAAGATTTCCATCCCAGTGTGACCAGCTCAAAACTTAGACAAAGCCACATGAAGTGTCACAGAACAAACAGCTTTCTGAGGTTTCTGTTCAGAGGGATCACACTAGAACCTACTGACACCCCCCTGTCACAGAGGAGATGACTTTGGGTATTACTTGCATTTGGGGAAACAACAGACATTGGAACAAACTATGGGAAAAGTCAAGCAACAAGAGGGACAGTCTACAGTACTGCATTGGACGGTGCCCACACTGCAGCGGATAGAAGAGCTCTGCTCTGTGAAACAAGTCAGTTTTCTTTCCCCACTGGGGAGACAGCAGGAAAAAAAAAATAAGCAATGGACAAAAACCTCATGGCAACACCGCCGTGAAGGTATTTGGATTAAGCGCAGAGCCAGGCCTCTTCTATTCGCCTTTTGGGGCAGGGGAGGGGAAGGGAGGGGAGGGGAGCAGCACCGGGGGCTCGGTGGGGGTGTGGGGAGCGGGGACCCGGCTCGGCTCAGCACGGAACGGTAGGATGAAGGGAGGAGACTCACCGCAGCAGCCATGCTACGTGAACTCAGAGGGCTGGAGGAGCCGTAACTACTCACTTGCTCGGCCAGCAGCTGCCGGCTCTGCACCGCCTTGTTCCGCAACAACAAGAACGCGTCCGTCAGGCGCCGGGTGGCCATGGTGGCCTCCCGAGCCGGCGCACCCCCCCCACCCCTCCCTTACCCTCCCCTCCAGCCCCGGGGCCGCTCGGCGCCTCACCGCCGGGCCCTCGGCCCCGGCCCAGCCCCTCAGAGGGCCCGGGGAGAGGCCCCCGGCACCGGGCGCCGCCGGCCGCTGGCCGCGGCCATGCCCCCGGATCCGCCGGCAGGAGCCCGGCCCGCTTCCGCGATGTGCAGCGCCCGCCGCCCTCCGCCCCGCTCCGCCCGGGCCCGCAGGCCGCAGCAGCAAGGTTCCGGCTCCCTGCCGGCTCCCCACACAGGGGAAAGGAGCAGAAAAAGCAGAAAGCCTCTCAATGAGCCCAAACAGCTGGGAAGTGACCCCTCGCACACGGCTGACGCCACCCCAAAAACCTATGGTGGGGGTGGTGAGGGGTGTTAGTGCCTTGTGGTGCTCGCCCTCTCAAACGGCAGCAACCATCTTTCCACACCTGTCACCAGGTTCCCTGGGTGGTGACAGAAAATGTCTCAGCATAAAGACCTAACGTTTCCAGAGAGTTTCCAGTTAACTTTGTACATTTGCTGCTTCTCACTGCCTGATGCGTCTCTAACAGGAACAATTTTGGTTCAAAGCATAACACTGTAGCATGACCATTTTGATTTGCCTCTCGTCCCTCACTTTTTTCCTCTGAGTCCCCAGCATCACCCCAAATGTGCTTTGCTTTCAGTGAAGTCTGTATTGCCCAAAACAAACAAGCAAACAAAAAACTCACACAGATTTTTATGTCAGCTCAGACCATTGAAAAATCAGTACATTCTCCCAAAATAAACACACCATTTGAAATGACAGCATTGGGTTTGACTTTCCAAAAGAGGCTTTTTAATAAAGCTGTGGCTGAAATTATTATTATTATTTTTTTCTCTGCTTTTTGACACCTCTGTGCTGGACAGCCTAGCAGCTGCTCACCCCTGACATGAGCTCCTGCTGCTGCTGGCGCCAGGCCCGTGCTGATGGCTTCCCGATCTCTGGGGTCATCACATCAGCCATTCCCTGGGGCTGTCAGGGCAGCTGCTGTGTGCTGGTCACCAGGAGCATCTCCAGCTTAAATTCTCACCAGAAAAATAAAAAATTAGTATTTACACATATGGAAGGAACAGTGAGTATAATCACAACCACATTTTCTGGAAGCATTACCCCATTTTATCTAACCGCTTGGACAGATTTGTACAATGAGAAATAGAAAGAAGTATCCCTTTGCTGTTGCAAGACATTTTGGGAATTTACTTGAGCAGCCCTTCTGCCTCAGTGGGAGAGACCAAAACTTGGAATTTAGCAAGGAAATAAGCTCCAGCCTTACAAGGATCAACACATGCATTTCATTTTTCGTGGTCTGGTGAAATGTGTTTTCACTTTGGCTGCCTTACAGAGACTTTAAAAATATATGTATATACTTCATTTCTTCATGCTAATTTTTAATCTACTGTAACAATTTTTTATTCTATGAGAACAGTTTCAACTAATGATCCTCCAACCTTCTCTTGGCACCACTACTGTGGCTATAAGTTGAGTGGAATTTCGCATGCAGCCAGAGGTCTCCCACCAATCTTTTGGTTCTGGATGCCTACACAGAGAAAACTGGTTGGAATATCTCATTTAGCAACAATATCTCAATTTAGCAACTGTGCACCTGATGGGATGCCTTATGCTCCTAATGTGCTGGAAGTTGGTGCACACTGACCATTTGTGTCTTTTACTTCCTGATTTTTGACAGTGTAAAAGGTTTTGAATGTTGGGAAGGCTCGGAATTGAAGCAAAGGGTATAAAAAGTGTTTGGGACCAGTACACAAAGGGATAAAACTCTGTAAGGAAGGAGTCCAGACCTAACTCAGTGAATAACCACTTCAAAGTGGATATTAGGAATAAGCAAAGGGACTAGAAGGAATGGAAAAAAAGATTAATCAAAGAAAACTACATCTTAGAAGTTAGGATGTGTAGGCATAAAGGGAAATTTGCCAGAAGTAAAGCTGTGTTAGGCCTTGCAAAGGAAATTAAAACAAATAGTAAAATGTTCTACAGGCATACAGACCAGGAGATGAAGTAGAGAAGAAGTAGGGGTGATGACAGGGGGAAAGGCAGGACACAAATGAATGCCTAATATATAGTGGAAATGTACATAAAGGAAATGAAGGCACAGAGATAGAAATTTTCACATCCAAATGGAACAAAACATAAAGATGAAAATGGGACAATAATTTCTGACCCAGACACCTAACAGAGCTTGCCTGTCAAGAATGTATCTGGCGGTGTAACAACATTGCTGCAGGAGCAGTGGAACACAATGTGAGAGCAGGAAAAATTGTTTCAGAATCTAATACGGGAAAAATGATTCAAGTCTGATCCCACTAACATACAGGACTTTTGGATAAATTTAGCAGGAAAGAATAATACAAGGCATGATGACAGATAGAAATGGCCTGAAATACAACATGAATTTACTGAAGGTGGATAGTGTTAGACTAACCTGATGACTCTGTAACATAATTAGCTTTCTAAACAGAGAATAGCAGAGAAAAGATAGTAGATCTAATCTATCTATTAACAAATAAATGCAGGCTAGAAATTAGAAGAAAATGTCTAACCTTTGGAGGACTGGCATAGCCTTCTTATGTGCATTGCAAGGGCAAACAAATATGTTATGAGGTAGCACTCAATTCATTTATAAAATAGATCATATTTTCTCATCTTAAAACACCACATATATCTTTCTAAGCATATACTGCTAATATTTTGGGTTGTTGTTTCTTGGTGCTAGACCTCACTGCCATATATTTTACTTCTGTTTGGAGTGCTGTGCTTTCCTTTGACCTCTTATCTGCTTTTTTTAATGTTCTTTTCTGCTGTTCTTAATGAACAATGAGGTAGCGATGCTGTGTGCATGCAGACATTCCTTCAGCCACTGCCTCCCACAGCCAAGGCCCAAAATGGGGGGAACTTTCTGGTTGCTACTGTGGCATTTGGATCAAGCTTCCGAAGGAAGACAACAGCACTCCAGATTTCAGAATTCTATTTTGAGGTGAATAGCTAAGCATTTCTTTTTAATGGGCAGATAATCAGAGCCATATTTCAAAAGCCAGCTTTTACTCTGTGCTTGCAATCTCCTTTCTCTCTGTCCAGTTCCTAGCAGAAGGCTCTCTGTATCCCCACTCCAGCTACTCAGGCTGAATCAAGGGCAAACAAATCTTATGCTTCAGTGATCAGATGCAAGTCAATCCCCATGACATTTTATCTTATGTAATTGAGTAGATAAATGGAGGAGGTGAAATACTGCCGTCCTTGGAAGCTCGAACAATTGGCTTTTGCCAAAAGTAGGATTAATGGACCATTAAATGCATTTTGCCATGGCAAATACCACCATCCTTGAGCAGCTGGGACACTTGGCTGCTAGAATAGTTCTGCAGGAAAGTTTCTAAATAACTAATCAGCAAAGCGACTGGGTTAGCTCTGTCACTGCTAGAGACACTTTTTCTGCATGGGAATTGAGGGACCTCCGGAAAAATGGACCACATTATTGCCTTTATCCTGTAGCAGAAGATTTTCAGGCTTCAAGGCTGTGAAAGTCACAGTTTCTAGAGTGTTTTAAACAGTGGAACAGGATTTGTTTGGCCAGTGAACTGGGAGTTTCCTGAATTTTGGCAATAGATGTGATTCTGACAGCCTCTCTGTAGGTGGTGCTACAAGGCAATGAGATGTGAGTAAGAATTGTCTAAGCTATTTTTGAAATTAAGTCCCTTGGTTTCTTACCAGCTCCTGGCATTTGAACTTTCTTAAAAGAAAATTAGACATAGTTGCCCATAATTTCTTTGTTTTGCTGAGCTATAATCTAAATGCACCCAGTGGAAATACAGAGAACTGTTATTTTCTCTGGGTTCAAACTGTTCACATTATGTATTTTTCCTGGAAATACCATTGAAGAAAACGTCTTTTCATATTGATCTAACTTTACTGCAAATTTAACAACAGAATGTTGAATATAATGAATTAGAGAAGAACATCTGAGAAAAAAATAATTTGTTGGCTACACAGAGACCCAAATAATGGATGTTTACATTATAAGGAGAAAGAAATTCATGTCTCTAAGTGCTCTACACTGAAAGGTTCCCTTGAGTTCATCTGCTCTTCTGCATGCACAAAAACAGTAGAATGGATTGTGCAAATGTATCAGTGCTCCTTCCCACTGAAATGCAATCAACTCTGTGGACCCAAGTCTTATTTAAAGCTGGGGTAGGCAGTGAAGACTACTGTGTCTGCTCGGAGGGGTGGGAGGAATTTTTAAATCAAAATTCAACTGCAAAAACTGCTGCTTGCAGGCAGAGATGTGTCACGTACACAATAAGACAGACAACCTTGTGCAAAGGCAGATGTGAGAGTTACGGTCTATGAGCTCCTACCCTGGTCTTGTGACAGGCTAATAATGCCTGTGGTACTTATACAATGGAACAACTCTGTCATCTAATATTGTGCAAAATTCCTTTCCTCAACTGGGGACTATATTGAATCTTCTGTGTCACCACAGTGTCAGGTCACCTCTGTAGTAAAGATAAAAGATTGCTCATTGTAGGCTTTTGTATCTTTGCTTATCCTAGTTACCTCTCCAGTTAGGAGAAGATGAAGATACTGGGTTTAAACTGATGTATCGAATGTCAAGGTTAATCACCGGTCCCTTTCTTGTATGAAATATATTCAAAAATTTTAGATCAAGATGGGAAGCCTAGCTGTTCTGGATGTACAGTTTAGCTAAGCAAAAGCTTTGGGGCTGGATGCATAATAGTGATTGGATGTCCGTCTGCAGAAATAGCAGTGTGAATGTAAGGTGTTCCTGCCCCTAGCTGTTTGCTAACTGTGACAGTAGCAATGATGTTACCCTGCAATTTAGATGGTACAGTATGCTCTGTGAGTGCCTCTCACGTGCTTTATTGCAAGTCAGTTGGTTTAGTTATTCCTATAGCAGCTTTCCTTGAGAGGTCAGGGTGCCAGAGGTGACAAGCTGGAGTGCTGCAGGAGTTTACCTGAGGCAGTCTGCAAATCCAGACTCAGGGGTCTGACAGTACCAAGTCTGGAGTAAGAGAGGAGGGAAATGTACTATTTCCACATTTTGGCAGAGTCCCATAGTGCTTCAAGTACATGCATACATAAAGAGATAATAATCAAAATAAGGAGACTAGGGAAGTATTATTATTCATATTATGGAGATGAGGAACCAGCCTATGAAGAGATTCAGTGAGCAGTTCCCCTGCACATATGCTTTAATGTAAGAGCTGGCAGCAAAACATAGGATTCATCACTGCTACCATTTTACAGATGGAAAAACCAAGTCACAAACAATACTGGCTTGCTCAAGGTTGCACAGGGCATTTATAGCAAATCCAAGACCCAAATCTGGAGCTGCGGTGTCCTGGTCAGTGCCTTTCCCAAGGGAATCACTGATAAGGAGATTGATGCCAATATCTTCCCTAAGAGCAGCAGAATTTCAGAGAGAGAAGGGAGACTGTTCCAGAAAAAGACGTCTGTGATTGTGTTAGAAAGAGAAGCTTGGACTTCAGTATTGCCAGCAACTCATACCTATGTTCTTGTTATCCTAATTAGTGGCAATGTTCCACTTCCCGGAGGTTTTATCTCTTTAAATTAGGCAGTGTTTTTTTTAGCTAATAAAATTAGGGAAGGCAATTCAGAAAGATGTATTACAGTAGACCATGATCTGACATTCATTCCAGCAATAACAACTGTTATCAAAGAAAGATCTTTTTCATAAATGTAGGAAATAAGTCAGGCTAATAAAGACATGAATAGTTTTTGCACATTAAAATATAAAAATAATCAGTGAAATACTGAATAAAAATCTAGTCAGAAAGTCTGCATAATGAGTATTATCTTGCACAGAAGTAGTCTGTCTCTGCTTCGTAATGAAGAGCATTTAGCCATAAATCATTCTGGAACAAGAGGGAAAGAAGGAATGACCCTGATAATTTCAATGCCATTTGGGAGCAGCAGAGGGCACGTAAGAGCAATTTCCTAGTTAACAAATCTTCACTTTTTTTTTTTTTTTTTTGCCTAGATCTTCCTGCAGAATCAGAAACTGTAAATACTGATTTATTTATTTATTTATTTACTTATTTATTTAATGAACTGGTGCCAAGTGGCTAGCAATTGGGTATCCTTTAAAGAAGGAAAAGTAGATAGCCAGACTGGTTTTCTGACCCTAGGATTGCTGCCTGCAGCTGACATGTTATGCCAAGATACTGCCTTACATGGTGTTTATTGCTATTCTCAGAGGTACTTAGAAATGGGAAATGCTAGAATCTGAGATAAGTACAAAATGATGTAAGAGTGCAAGGAAGGAAACTAGACCAAGCAAAAAAAAAAAATGTTTATTAGACAAAGTGGAGCAAGGTTGGGGTGGTGGTGTAAGAACTGCAGCTGAGAATGGCTACAGGGAGATGATGAAATCCCCTTTCTGCCTTAAATAGCATCATAGTAAAAAAGAAGGTCAAGTCATACACCTGAAATAAAATTAAAAATAAAAAAGGACAGAAGAACAGCAGCTCCAAAAAAGAAACTGCTCCGTTTGTTTCTCTTTTCTTCCCGTTGCTCAGAAAAATGAATCAGTGTGTCTCTAGAAATGGTTTCACCCCAGCATCTGTGAATTTCCCCTCCATGGAGCAAGGCCTCACGGGGAAGCAAGCCTTACTGTCCCTAGTTTATACATGAAGAAACTGAGGCAGAGGAGTGTGATGCTGCTTGGACAATCAGTTTTTCCCCAAGCTATCCTTGCTTGATCCCTTCGAAGATGTGGATGTCCGACCTTGGATGACTCAGACAGCCCAGACTCAGCTTATTTACCTCCCACTGATGTCCTTCTGCCCGGCGATTCCCAGTGCCTGGCTTTAGGCCAGGACCCTTCAGCTGTTGCTTGTGGCCTCCAGCTGGTCTGCAGCGGTCGTGAGCATCCCCCTCATCGGTTGCACCCTGAGCTCCTCACTCACCCCCGCTGCTGAGTGAAGATCAGCCAGCAGCGAGGGATGAGAGCGGTGCTCGGTGTGGGTGGGGGATTATTTTGATCTCCCTCCTTGGTGCTGCCATGTGTAGGCTGGGTTAGGAGACTCTGTGATCTTCAGGCTATACGGCCCCACCTCTGTCCACTGCTGTCCTTGTTGCATCTCAGCTGGCGGGTTAACCTGACATGGCTACCCCCTTTTTGGGATTGCCTGCTTTATCTTCTTGTTACTGTCCCCCACTTCAAATCAGTAGAAGAGGCCACTGAAAGCATTCAGCCAGCAGGAAATGCTGAGTATGAAGACTGTGGTGGGATTTAGGATGCCTGAATCTGGCTTATTCTTGCATGTCACAGACTGAGCGGTGTTTGGTAGCAGGGCCTAGGTAACGGTCCAAGTGCTGCCCTACTTTCACTGCAGCCTAGCTGTGGACGATGGTGGGCTGGGAGAGGTTAACGGGACATACTTTGGCTCCGTGTGTTTTCTTGAGGTATTCAGTCTAAGTAGGCTCAGCAGCTTTGCCTATCCCCATCTCGGTTTCCTGACCAAAGATGAGGTGCGAGGAACTGAACCACATTCCCTGGGAAGAGCTGATAGAGCCTCCCCTGCCTTTCCCCCTCCTCTGGTGCTTCAAAACCAAAGCAGCTGCAAACTTCTTGTGGCTGGAGATGTGCTGAGTGGCCTGGCAGGAGTTCAGGGAGAGGTAAAGGAATCCCACCCAGCAGTAGCAAGGGCTCTGCGCCACCACCAGCCCTTGCGTGCCCTAAATCCTGACTTCCTGGTAACTGCTATCTCCATAAATACCAGTCAGCCAGCAGGAGAGGGGACTTGCATCACTGGACTGCGTTGTATCGCGTGAAATATGAGGTGACACACAATACACTGGCATTAGGCACAGGAGTTGTCTGCTGATGTGGTGACACACTCGAGGCAAAGCTGGAAAATTTGATCCCTTCCTGCCCGCGGTCTCCCAGGCTCTGTGGTAAGGCACGCTTGACTTGCTTTGCTTGGGGATGTCGAGGGAAATGGGAAAATGAAGCACATGGGCCAGAACCATCTGCAGTTCACGAACTCAGATGTGTCAGGTTGGCAAGTGCCCGCAAGGCTGCTCAGTCTGCTGCAATCAGCCCCTGTCACAGCGGGAGAACCTGGGCTAAGCACAGCATGGCCAACTGTGTCCCTGGTGAAGCTCAAGGGAGGTGAAGAATGCTGAGCTGCTTTTGGCAGAGTTGTATCGGCGATGACTTTGGCCAGTAGTCAGTCTTGGCTCCAGATCCAGCTCAAAATGCCTCCCTGCTGCACTGAGTGCCTTGTACCCCTTTCTGCTCCCCGCAGGACCAGCCGCCTGCCTGCTTTCCTATTGAATCAAGGACAGAGCTGGTGTTTGATTCTTCTAAACGTGTGGTCCAAGCACTACAGAGACCTGCAAACATCTTTCTGTACTCCCCTGCCTGCCTTTGCTTCTCCACCTTTCTCTCATTTCAGATTCCAGATAATATCTCTCCTTTTAAGCAAGACAGCAGCTGTGTTACTGAGGTCGAAGCCCAGGATGTAGAGGATTCCCCCTCTCCTGCAGCTCTGCTCTTAGCTTCTTTCTGTTTTCATGGCTCCAGCTCCAGAATGATGCTGTGTATACCGTGACTGTGAGACCAAATCAGTGCAGTGAGAGCCAACGATTTTAGACCCATAATTACATACCCAGTCTGCACACTGTGTGACAGCGGAGCAAGCACACGAGGGTAGAGCACACTGAAACGGCTGCTGAGTGAATGGGCAATATCCCTCCTGAGGGGACCATGCCAGGACCTGCACCTTGGTTTGGTGCCCCATGCAGCTCAGAGCAGTCATGCAAACACCCGTCCCCCTTCAAGTGCCACTCATGACGGTGTCTCTGTTCCTGATTTATCCAGGAGCTAGGCAATTTTCTTCAGGTTCCCATGTGGATTTTGTAAAAGCAATTTCAAAAAAAGCCCAACAAAGGCACACAATTAATATTAATTTCTGTCAGTTCTAGCACAAGACTTGAACAGGGAAATGAGAATTTCTGACAAGCCTGTGATGTTCCCTGGGGTGGGTATGTATACACACATGCATCTAGAAGGGTTTCTGGTTGTTTGTCTAACAGAAGTGTCTTGAAACAGATCTGTTTGCTCTGAAGAGCAACGGATTAATGAATAATGTGCAATTAAAGCCCACACAGGGGGCCGAAAGTAAGAATAGCTCCAGATCTGCTCCTTTTCCAGGGCTTCTTTCGTGTGCACTTGAAGAGGTACTTATTTAAAATAATACCTTTCTTTCTATTCTCTGGGAAAGATTTTTCAATGGGGTTTGTAAAGGCAGCTACAAAATAACGCTCCCCTAACGCAGGTGGTGGCCACTTGCGAGGTTGATGGGCACCTGCCTGGTGGGGGTACGGAAAGGCTTGGGGTTCACGTATATGGCCAGCCTCTTGGAGGGAAAAGTCAGTCTCATGGGGGAGTGTTTGCCTGGGCCAACCTGTCAGCCTGCACGACGATCTGCTCCAGCACACATTTCCTCTGTGACCACGAGGGAGCTGTTTGGGATGCTGATGGACGAACTGTGCCAAATCTCCCCGGGGTGGTGAAGGTGTAAACCTCTGTGTTTAAGCGGAGGGAGGCACAAATGTCTGCCAGTTCCTCGACCTCTGTAATTCCCAGTTGGCTGCAGTACCTTATGCCGGTGATTTAATTTACTGCAATGAACACAGCCACAGTGGCTTCCAGCTGTGATTTCTGCGATAGCTGCTGGGCTCTGACAGTAGCTTCCATGGGAGAAGCAGTGACCAGCCCCTGTGCCACCACCTCAGGCTGCCGTGATGGAGCCTCACAGCACCTTTCCCACTCTGCAGGGCCCCTACACTGTATAACCTGGGTCCCCAAGAGAAAGGAAGTCCACAAGAGAAAGGGGAAAAACATTGTGTCTCTGTGTTGCTTCCCAATCAGCATACACAAATGTGAGCACTTTGGGAATGTTGTGCTTTTGAGTTATAGAATCATAGAATCATAGAATATCCTGAGTTGGAAGGGACCCTTAAGGATCATCAAGTCCAACTCTTGACACCGCACAGGTCTACCCAAAAGTTCAGACCATGTGCCTAAGTTCACAGTCCAATCTCTTCTTAAATTCAGACAGGCTCGGTGCAGTGACCACTTCCCTGGGGAGCCTGTTCCAGTGTGCAACCACCCTCTCTGTGAAGAACCCCCTCCTGACGTCCAGCCTAAATTTCCCCTGCCTCAGCTTAACCCCGTTCCCGCGGGTCCTGTCACTGGCGTTAATGGAGAAAAGGTCTCCTGCCTCTCGACACCCCCTTACGAGGAAGTTGTAGACTGTGATGAGGTCTCCCCTCAGCCTCCTCTTCTCCAGGCTGAACAGGCCCAGTGACCTCAGCCATTCCTCGTACGTCTTCCCCTCCAGGCCTTTCACCATCTTCGTAGCCCTCCTCTGGACACTTTCCAACAGTTTCATGTCCTTTATTATGTCAGTTTCATTTCATTATGAAATGAAACACTTCCTGAACTTCTCAATGCTACCGGATTGTCAATGATAAGTTGGTGGTAAATGGCCAAAAAGAGTGAAAAAAGAAGCAGGGATCGTCTTATGGAAGAAAAACAAACTTCATGCTGCTGTTGACTGCAGAGAGGGGCAACCTCCATGGAATCTGGAGCCAGGACTTCCAACCCAGCTCATTGGCCAGAAGATGAATGCATGGACATGAGCTTCGTTTCCATTTTGCAAGTGGGAAAACCATGGCACAGGGAGGTTGAAAGATCCCAAGAGGGGGGTGAGGCAAACTTTTGGCTGAGTGCTACAAATAACGTTTCAAGTCTGCACCTCACCTCTAGATCAAGGCCTCTGGATCACTTGAAGAATGTGCTGCAGCATTCAGCGCACGTATTGTTGTCCCTCAAAGGAGCAACAGTGTGCACATCATTAAAAAGAAATATTTTATGCTGATGATTCCCAAATGCCTGCTCTCTATCTATCTGGGTTCTTAAGCAGCACCCATTCTGCACATAATCTCATGCATTTACATCTCACAACGAAGATCAGACCTCCTTGGGCTAAGGAATTGTGCTCTAGGCCCCTGATAAAACCGTTTTATGGAGATGAATAACTTGTGTGGTTTCATGCTTCCTTTCCCTGAAATGCTATTAAATTAACATGAAGTACTTGTGTATTTATTTGAGAGAATTTCCTTCTTGACTCTGCAGGCAGAGAAAATGGGGATGGGAAGGGAGCTGGGACTAAATTATGCCGCTAACTGGCAGTGCCTCAGCGAGAGCCGAGGAGCACGGCATGCCGCCTCATTTTACTCCATTGGTGGTGCCACGAGCTGCAGACTGGGATAAGTTACCTTGTCTGAAGGGTTGAAATACCACATCAAAGCACTACGTGGATCAAAGGTGAAAGCAACAGGCGTTCCTGGCTGGCTCATCTTTCAGACCTTCCTCTCGCTTTAGTTTTCACTTTGAATCTGATAACGCAGCCTGAACACGGCCTTTCATATGCCTTCATTCCTCAAGGCACAGGTGGGATGGAGCGTGTATTTCCTTGTCAGCAGGCTACATGGGGCACAGGATTTCCAGAGCTTAGCTCTCCGGCATCAGAGTGATGGAAAAGATCTATCAGCTTGAACAAGGCAGATGCAACACCGATGGTGTGGATGCATCAGAGCAGGGGCTCTCCTGCCCCAGGTACAGAACAGCAATGAAAATCTAAACTGCTGCTCAATGGCTAAGTATCGGTATTAATTGGTAACATGTAGTGCTCAGGGCCCTCCAGGGAATCAAACCCATGATTTAAGACTTTATACAAAGACACCCTAAGGATTGTATGAGGCTTGGAGATAACACATTGAAACATACAGGGTAGAACTGGGAGGAGGCCACATCTACTGGCACATCCCTCCCCATGGCCATTGGAAGCGCATTGAAACTGTTTATGCTAAGTGAAGTAAATATAAAAGTAACTGACCTCAGAGACTCTGAAAGGAGACTTTCACCCCACAGGTGTGTGGCTTCCATCAACCAAGAAAGGGTAGGAATTAGATGTTGCTCAGTGCTATGAAAATCTGGATATTAACTCATCTGCACTGTTGGTTCCTCCTGTAGTGCTGCTTGTCAGGAAGGATCAGAGTCATCACAGCACGAAGGAAAGGACTCATGACAGGAAAAATCTTGATTCTGACATTTTACATCCTTCATCCTCTTTCATTTATGTCAGAAAACTTTTACTGAATCTGTAGTGGCTCTCTCTGGGTGGAAGTCTCCATCTGATAGATGTTCTCAGCTGTGCATCCATTACTGCACTTTGGTGTCTGAATCAATATATGTGCTTAAGTGAGATTTGTGCAGGTGTTGTGTTCTGGGCTCAGAGCTCTGTACTAGTACTTAGGACCCTACTGAGGTTCTTTTGAAACTGAGACCCTCCTAGATCTGGGGGTTCACATAATATGAAATATTACCCTATGTTCAAGCTGAACTGGATTCTTTTATGTCAAGGTTGATCTCCAAGGTTTATAGTGCCATTCAAGCTGACAGTAAGATGAACAGGGCAATTGTCTAGCTCCTTTCCATACTCAGATCTCCAAAAAGAAAACACTGTGACTCATTAGCCAGAAAAGCTGTGTTTTCTTCAGCAGGAAGCTTTGTAGATTCTCTGCTCCCTGATCTCCTTACACTCTTCCATCCCACTATTCTGGAAAAACTCCCACGAAAAGACAGACAGATATTTTAATCAAGAAATGGTCCTTACTTCCATTAGCAACAGCTGTTTTCCTTTTAATTTAATTCTACATTCTGGATTCTGTTTATGAAAGCTGCCATTAATTATGTTTTTCATCAGTCAATGTTCAGAGATGGCTAATGGCCCAGCACACCTAATTAGTCCTTCATGTATGATAATGTTTCAGCAAGTCTATAGTTAGTGTGTAGGGCTGATATCCGCTGCGCAGTGGAGTTGCGACTGGGGCTGTGCAAACTCCCCTGGTGTGTGTCAGATCGCGTTACAGCTGCCTTCCACCGCTGCTTCCAACATGTGGCTAGCTGTGGGCTGCAGTTACCGGGACGTGATGATAACAGCCAGTGCCAAAACTGGCGTCTGATGTCACTCAGAGCATGCTAACAAAGGGGTGAAGGATTCAAGCTGCCTTTGGAAGCTCTTTGAAGACAGGGTGTGCAGAGAGTGCAATTACAGCTACTCTTATTTCTGTTTCAAATGATGTCCTAGTAAGTGCTAGTGATGGCTAAATGCACTGTGCTAGAGGTGCTTTTCTTCAGCTTCTTCTGGGCTTAAACCTTCTGGACATCCATGCTTGGGTATTCTCAGCTGACCCATACCTCTTAAGTCAGGTCTCAAGTCACACAAGCTGCTGAGGCAAAGCTGACTACTTGTGATGCAAAGTGTATTGCAGTCCTTAATATCCAGACTGTTCGCACACTGGCACGACCTAGTCTTGGCAACCTAGTGAAACCTCTGGGCGTAGGCGAGTCTTTGGCTAGGTGTAACAAAAAGCTTGACTCAACTGTCCAGAAACTGTGTACACAACAAACAGCTCATCTTTGTTCAACAAGATGCATGAGCAGGTCGATTGAATTCATTGCATGCCTTAGAGGTGGAGTTGGAGTTTGAACATCAGACTCAGCTGGAACTTTGCCTTCATTCTGAAGGTGTTTGCAGCTGCAGAGAATAGCAGTAGTTATCGTATCGGCAGGTAGCCTCAGGCAAGAAACGTTTCAAATGCTTCAGTACACAGATAGCTTTGAAAAATATCCTCATCTGTCACAACTGTGTATTAAAATCACATCGGTGTGTGTGCACAGAGCTGGCTCTGTTCCCTTGCCCAGGCTGTCACCTGCAGAGTTCACGGCATTGTGGAAAATTACATTCACAGAGTTCTGTTTTGTTTATCTTGGTGGAAAAGTGGCAAATGACCAGCTCAGGATTTGTAGTCATGTACTGCATAAAACAGTCAGTCACCTTCAGCCCCTCCTACACCTGAAGCAGCTCGGTGCTCACGATCATTCTTTGCTCACTTTGGTTTTGGTGTGAGCCCCAGGGGAGGCTGCAGGAAAGCAAAACTGATCTAGCAATGTTCACTCTGTATAATCTTAGCAGCATACCTCAGTGAAATCGCTATCTTTGAATAATGAGAGGCCCTAATATTCTGCATGACTCTGGAGGTACTTCTCTGTCCTGTAGAATTACATCAGACTTATGCAGAGGTTCTTCAGTGTGTATTCAGTTGGCCGACTTCTGACTGTGTGACCTCACTGAGCTTAAAACTTTTTGACTTCAAGAGGAATGAATCTGCCATGCTGCTAAACAGACAGAGGATTTTTCAAAAGGCATCTGCTTGCAAAGCAAATGAAATTTTCTTTGATTTTCATGGCCTGTTGAGGAATGAGAGCAGCACTGAAAGGAATCATGCAGGGCTGGCTCAAAACAGTTTAAAGGAAGATACAAGGGCACCCAAAGAGTTGTCATTTGAGAAGAGAAAGAAAAAAAGGCAGGTGACCTGTTAAAGAATATGTCCTATTCCCCAAACCTACAGCTCTCCTGCTCCAAAGGTGTATGATTTGCAGACAAAATAGATACAGAATAACCCTGTATTTAGAATGACACTAACTTAACACATTTTTGGATAGAGGAAGCAAAGTAGTGTCCTACTGCAGTTCATTGTTCAGTAACCTCTTTGATTACCTCAACCTTGAGCTCTCCTCTGAAATGCCTCAGCTGGAAAGTGCCAGATTTACGGAGTGCTGCAATGGTGATACAAGAAATGTACTAGCAGGGTGTTATGGTCCTGCTGTCAAGTCTCTCACTGGAAACCCAGGGTAATTCCAGTGCAGCTGATGGGTTACTGTCATCTAAGTGAAGCAGCGTTCATCTCTTGGACCTCACCTTTTGGCCTCTTCTATTGGCAAATGAACCTGATGTAATATTGCAAAAACACGTCCTTTGAGTGAAAGTGATAAGAAAGACAAATGTTTGACTTTAGCCAGAGAATTTAAAACTCAGAATCCTT
Source organism: Aythya marila (assembly GCF_965140915.1). Classification (NCBI taxonomy): domain Eukaryota; kingdom Metazoa; phylum Chordata; class Aves; order Anseriformes; family Anatidae; genus Aythya; species Aythya marila. The sequence goes on from NC_139057.1 coordinate 5,309,252, forward strand.
TGAAGATGGCCGAGCTCTGTGCTGTGTTAGTTGTCCATATCTATCTAAGAAAACACTCATTTCATCACGGCTGATGACATAAATTCAGACTTGTGAGCAAATGGCTAGATTGAGTTAAATCACCTCTCTATCTGCTAATGGCATTTTTGCCTTTACTTGACGATGAAGGTTATCTCGCTGTTTGGAAATTATAACCTACAACTGTTGGGCAGCATTATCTGGAGACTTGGGTGAGATAATTTGTATGAAAAATCCAGGGAATCTGAAGCTTATTGGCTTCCATTCACAGGAGGCTCAAGTGCTTCAAGACTCCCGCCGCCTTCACAGACCATGTGCCTCCTGCTACACAGAGGAGAAAGAATAGCAGCTGGCAGATGATGGATAGCACTGCCGCAGTCCGCTGTAGGGTTAGGAGTGACATCACTGATAGAAAGGGGAGCAGCTTGAGCTGTTTATAAAACTGCAGTTGGGAAGTTTGCCCCGGACTGCATTAGCCTCTCTTCGCTGCCTACCCTGCTTTTCCCCACTCAAATTCCAAGCCCCTTCAAGGGAAACAAACATCTGCAGAGACACAGTGCTAATTGTTGTACTTAGTGCTGCTGTTTACATTTTTGGTGCAGGCAAGTCAAAGCACGTCAAGGCTATCCCAATGGCTAAAACAAGGCAGAAATCTTGTTCTGGCTGAAATAATAAGGGGCTGGATTCTGATCTCGTGTACCAAGGCGTTCTGTGTTGGCCCCAGAGGGTGGAAATCAGGATCAGGAGTCCCAGAGGGTGTAAACGAAGTAGCAGAGAGGCTTGTAAGAGGGTCAATGTGATAGAGCCACCGGGGAAATATTACAAGGTTAATGCAGTTTTCCATTATCTGAAACAGTTGGGGATTACATAGTATTTGTAAGCTTAGAAAGGCAGGCTTCCCTGGGTCCTGGTCCCTTCAAAATCCAGCCTAATGGCTCCTTATCAGGAATGATGAATCGCTCTGGTGCCTGCTCTTTAGTACCTAATTTCCACTTTTCTTGAGTCTGCTTAGAGTCCTTTTTAATTTTAACATGTATGGCCATCTCTGAGCCAAGCGTGCTTAGAGTCATTCTGGTAATTACTGTACTCACCAGGTCCCTTTAGGATGCAGTTTCAATGGGGTGTGACTTTCACAATATTTTTTTTTTTCTTGTTGTTGCTTGAGCCACTCCAGGAAGGAGCTGTTAAACACGAGTCTCAGCAGGATCCATCATGACTGAGGACAGAACAGAATGTAATGAAACAGGGTGAATACGTGTCTCACCAAGCAGGATATGTTCTCCTAGTTATATGGTTGATATAGCTTTGGCTGAGGTTCAAAAAGGTGTTCAGCTTTCATCTCTCTGTCTTCCTTCCTCCACTCCCCTAAATATTAATGGCTGCACTCATACCTCCCGTGTTCGTGGCCTACTTTAATTGTTTACAGACTTTTTTAATAAAAGATTTGACCTTTTGCCTTTGCAGTTACACAAGCTTCTCTCTGTCTTCGTGCTGATGCCCCCTCCATCACAGCTTGTCCTCAGCTTCCCTGCACCCCAGCTGCCTCAGTCCGCTGCAAAGCAAAGGAGCAGACACTAAATCATCGCAGTCAGGAATATTTTGGTGGAGTTTTCCTGTTGGAGGGAAGGAGGGATGGCATGATACCATGCTCTGGTCAGGTTGTGACCCCAATGGGGGTCACACGTGTGGGCAGCAATGTGTCAGTGTCACTGGTGTTCTCACCCTGCAGTTTGGGAGCCAGGTCCTTTGGTGACTGGTGCTTCTGGCACCTTGGGTTGCTGTTTGAAATCACATTTGCTCCGTTTTTCTCCTTTCTGTCTGGGTGAATGCTGAAAGGCTGTGTGGGAAGTGAAGTTCACACAGGAAGCCTGTGGCAGTGTGGGGAACTGAACTCAGATCTTGAGTCCCCACCTGGTCCATTAACCACAAAGCCAGTTCCCCTCATTAATTGAACACAAAGAGAGCAGTCTTTCTCATGTTATTTACGTGCTGGGAGAGCAGAGGCAGCTCTGTGAGAATGACATGGCAACGGGAAGCTAGCTGGATCATGACGTGCCAGGTCACACTGGGATGGAGGTTTTGGGAGGGTCGGGGTGTGCTTGTTAAATCCTGAGCATCTCCGCAAGTGCAGCCTAGCCAGCGAGTTGTAAGGAAATGACACGGCATCCAGAGCGTGCTATAAACAGATGTATGTCCATGCCAGGAGGAAAGGGAGGACGTGTATCCCCTTTGATGCTGACTCCCTCCCGGCACTGGAGGGTCCTTTCATGGAATTCTATTGTCTCAAGACAGATTTCACATGAATCACAGCAGATGGGAGTAAAGGAAGAGGAAAATCAATCACACTGTTCTGCTTTGGTCGGCTCGCCTTGTTATGTTTCTGCATCAGCCAATTTCTGATCATGAAATTCTCCTTTATCATACTATTGGCTGTGTTTGCTGTGCAAAATTGTGATATTTGAATTAGGGCCTGTGTTTATGAAAAGAGACAAGAATGATTAATATTAATGTCAGCATGAATTAAACCAGTATTTTTAATCCTATGGCAATTAATTAAAGCAGGGTAGTGACAAATAAGACCAGAAATTCCCAATTAGGCACAGGCGACTGGAGAAAAGAAAAATCTGACCTCTAAAGAGGTCTGGATCAGACCCTTTAGAAAGAAGAGCTTTTCTGCTTTAAATGGTTATTAATTTAACTGCTATCAGAACAGGAATTTACTACAGTGTCTCTGGCCAGCCTGTCTTCTCCTTCTGAAGAGACTGGGTTCCCATCCTCTCCAGAAGTGCCTGTGTGTATATTCAATACCATTGTAAAAAGTTGTGAATGGAAAAGCGTTTATTAAGTATAACCTCATTAATGGCTGGGAAGGGCTGTGCTGGTGGTGAGATATAATGTTTATTTTCCTTCTGGCTGCAGCATGCCTAGGGATAACCTCAGTGTGCCGGGATGAACTGGCTGATGCCCCTGCTTCCACAAGGGACCTATCAACAGGGTGAATTAATTTGTGAGCAGCATCTGCTCATTTCAGACAGGACTTTTATTTATTTCCCTCCCCTTAGTCCCCTTCACCCCACCAGCTCAGCCCTGAGGGCTGGTACCTTTGCAAGGCAGGAGGGCAGGGGAGCTGCTGGAGCTGGCTGGCTGTGGTGAGGAGGGCTGGGGCTGGAATGTGGCTACTGGAAGCCACGGCAGGAGCACGCTGGCAAGCAGCGAGCACGGGGCCCCGCGGCTGCGGTGCAGGGGAAGTCTGCTGGCAGGGCGGCACCACCTGGCAAGGAGCAGGCCCTGGGATTAGTCCTTGAGTACTAACTGTACCCACAAAGTATTCAGGAAAATAAAAGGAAACCATGCTTACGTTTGGGCTTTAATGGCTGGCTTTTTGCATCTCTCTTTCTTATTCTTGGTCATGAAACCAGCCAGTCTGCTTAGCGATTCGGATCTGAGTTCTTTAACCTGAAGGCATTCTGCGTGGTGTAATGTCTCCCAGCCTAAGAGCAAGTCAAGCATCAGCGCATCAGTGATCTTCATTTTCCTGGCTGTTAATTCTGGTTTACCAAAATGAAGAACAGACACTGAACAAGAAAAAGGAATAGGGGAACAACAGCAAAAATGACAAATGGAATGGACACATGGGTTGAAACATCCCATTTCTTGAAAAACTGATTTTGAGGTATCTGTCAAAGCAATCCCTGCATTTCTTATGATTATTATATCACATGGCCTTGGCGTGGTTTTCTGGTATTTCGTGAGGACCACCCAGAAGTGGACCAGGTTTGGTTATTGGATTTACTAAACAGAACAAGAAACACAGAGCTCCTGCCTGCTATTCAAAAATAATATCGCAAGGGAAGCAAACCACAGGGAGACCACAGGGAGGTGAAGCCCATTTTCCACTTGCTGAGGGAACTGCCCTCGCTTGCTGCAGAATGCAGTCTCCATATGCTGGGAATGATTCCCAAAAGCACTCCATCCTTGCCGACTCTGCTTCCTTTCAGAAGCTGCATCCACTGGGATGTAGGGTAAGGAAGTGGCTCTGAACAGGATACTCTGGGGTGTTTTCTCTGTGCAGTGAGGTGGAGAGAACAGCCTGTAAGAGAAAACACCAAATGGTGTTGGACTAGAACAGAGAAAGCCTGTTCCTCCCTTTCAGTGTGTCTCAGATTTTGGATCTTGGACCACCCGATGGCTCGAGAGAGCTTTCTGGGGCTTTGCACACCACAGAAAGTGCTGCTTCTGTGCCATGAATAGCTCTGTGCTCACTCCCCTGTTGGTCCACTGCTCCCTCCTGCCTCTCCCAGCAGGATGAGGAAGAGAAAGGTGGAGAGAGAGGAGAGAACTTCTCCCTCCCTAAGAAGCCATTGAAATGCATGCAGAAACTAGGGCAAGAAACGGATAAGAAATCTGCAGTTACTGGAAATTTAGGAAAGGCGGGCTTCTTTTCGTGATCTGCAGGGAGATACGATATGATAAAGGTAGACAGCTATGAAGTAAATATGGCAGAGACAGAGATAATTCTCCACACCTAGGCCCTGAGGGTGTTTGGGTCTGAAGACACAGACAATCACATAGATTGTGTAGTGCGTGTGAAGGGCAAGGTTTTGCCTAGCAGAGAATATAGTTGACTTTTGTGGGTCTTTTCCACAAGAGTAGTAGACACCAGCTGAATAAAACGGTGCATGTGCTAATGGAGGTGTAATACTGCTATACCCCTGCTGTGTGCTGTGGTTCAGTGGCAGAAACAGAAGATGTAACCAACAGGCCAGAATCTTTCAGGTCTTGACCACTGCACGTAATGATCTCGAAGACTCTTGGAAAAAGACACATGACATTTTGCAATATCAGAAATCCCTGCTTACACTGTTGTAAGATTCTGGTATGGATGGGAAGAAAGAAGGCACTGGAGACCTTCAGCTCTCTATACATTGACTAAGTGACTGTTCTTTTCAGTTTATCAGTGCCTAAGGGGTTAATGAGAAAAGTTCCCTCTGGGGACCTTTCACTTCCCTAACGTGTTTGTTGATTTCTTGTCCTCCTAGGCACAATTTTTGTTTGGGAATGAAATGTGCTTACTCACTCCTATGCATTTATTACATAGACATCGTGTTTGGGTACATCATCCATCAGTGGGAATGTCACATTGTGTAAAAGCTCCGTATCCAGAGTGACAACTGAGTTAGTGCTTGTGTTGGGGAGCAGCCCTCTTGCCAAGTTTCTGCAGCTGGACATTTTTAAACAAAACTCATTTACAAATAGATCCGTGAGCAAAAGAATCTGCAGTCGCATGCTGTTCTTGTAGACGCTGCCAGCTCCTGTGGGCCACCGGCTGCCCCATGGGGCACTCCTGGACGAGCCGGTGGATCTTGGCCAGTGGAAGTCCACAGAAGGGATTGTGATCAGCAGCTCTTCTCAGCTGATCGGGTTTTGAATTCTCCTGCAGAATGACTCATTGGCCTCAGTTCTGCTAAATAGATTCAAAAGGTGCCGTTGCTAATTCTGCTGCTGAGCACTGGGCTGAGGATTAAATGGCACAAGAACACGTAACTGCCATTTCTCTTGGACGGAGCTCAGGTTGGAGGAGTGATCTTTGGTATATGGCAGTGATGGCATGCTTACTAAGGCATATTCATTTCTCAGCATGTTATTTGCAACTTCTGCCTTTAGTCTATTGTACAGACGTCTATTTTTTTAATGATGGTTTGGAGTTTTCATGGCAACAGCTGTGGAAGTCAATGGCAGTCATACAAGTCAAACTTCAAGCAACACTTCGCAAAGTAGGCAGCAATCTATCTCAGTGCACCACATCATTAATTAGAGGAGACAGACTAGGCAGTTTGGAAAATGTGATCTCTACTGTTCAATTTCTAAAAGGATTCTGAAATGAACATTGGAATTCTGTATATTTTCTAGCCATGGAAGAAAATACAGCTAGAAAAATTAGGTCATATATCGATTAATCTCAGAATTGAAAGAAATTATATTAGCTACCAGCTGACTCTGTGACATTTTTTTTTTCTATCTGTAGGCTTATTAACTTAATTTGGTAATAATGGAAGAAGCAGAGAGGGGATTAATACCACAGGAATATTGAAAATCCAAAAATAGTTTCCCAGTAGCTTTGTGCTTAAAAAAAAAAAAAAAAAAAAAAAAAGTGATTTTGATGTTCATCCACCTAATTTTTAAGACGTGCACTGTTTGTGATAGCAATCATTTATTTAACTCATGTATTGAGACATTAACATCTCAGTGTGTCACCAGGCAGTGTTAGCAATGACTGTAGGTACGATCAGACTGGTGACAATATTTTGGGACTACACTTTTAAAAGCTAGGCTGGTATTTATTTGAAATTTTTGCTTTTATAAGTAAGAGCGAATCCTATTTTCATGAATTTAGAAGCTTAGTTTTCTCCAATTCCACATTTTATCTTTTTTTTTTTTTTTTTTTTTTTTTGCTATTTCTTTTTCCTCATAAAATTTTGTAACTACTTGAATTCTTACTTGCTTTTTTTTCACCTTTTTTTTTTTTTTTTTTTTTTTTTTTTGGAGGTGGGGGTGGGATATCTAAAGCTAAGAAAATGTTACTTCTGTTTCAACTGAAACTATAATTAATACAAAAATCCAAACTGTGTCTGAAAAATTTTAATTTATTTTTAGTAATTTTAAAAAATGCTTTCCTAAAGTTGTATTTGATCCAACTTCCATTTTTGCTTTGGAAAATTTTTAAGTGAAAAGTTTCCAACCAACCTGATTTGTATTTAAAGAAGCGGTGATCATTGCAGTAGGGTATAATCATCTTTAGTTCCAAGATCTTTGATCACAGCGTGTTCACATCTAAATCTGAGTTGGGATCTAGATCTCTTTTATGCCTTAGGCTATAATTTGTGGTGTTTCTCTGACAAAAGAATTTCTTTCATAAGGCCTACACACACAAGAACAGCACGATGATTTTTTCACTATGTGGGAGCATTCAGCCTTATAAAAACTGTGTTGTGATTCCCTTTGGCGAGAAGGGAGAAGAGGCCAAATATTGCTGTCCTGGGATTTTGGTGTCAAAAACAGCACCAGGTGAGCATCACATAGGCAAGGTTAAAGAACCTTGTGTGCCATGGCAGTCTCTCTCTTTTTTCTTTTTGTTGCAGAAAAAATAATACAGAAGTGAAATTGAGAATTTAAAGAGAGGAGTGGGCTAAGATCAGTGCTAGAGGGTTGCCAGAGTTCATAGACAGCTGGGATAGATGTCTGTGTGTATGTGTTTATCTGCACATCTCATTTGAATTTGCAAAACAACTGAGGTTGTATATGGTGTAACTGGAAACTATACAGAAATAATTTCAGAAATTGTCCAGTTGTTCCGCCACTGTTTGCACAAGAAATTGCTGCATGTGTGGGAGTATTCTCTCCTGTTTAGCTTTAACTCAAGTCCCTAAAATAGACAGCTCATCTTGCCAGACTCCTCCCAAGGGTGAGTCAGAGGGACAGAGCCGTCCCCAACTGCTGGATCCATAGTGTCTGTGTGAGGCTCTCCACTACTTCTGGATAGCCCTTCAGGAGTGGAAATGAACCTTTTCACACATCTGCCATGTTCGCAGGATGTTACCGATGTGCTTAGTTTGATTGACGAGCTCATAACGTCCAGTGAAAGCGGCTTGTTCGAAAGCAATCGGGGCTGGGATTCTAGGCCTCAACTAGGCCCCAGATTTTTCTGTACTTACACACCGCCACATCTCAACTAACAAACTGTAATGGGAAAAACCTTTATTTACTGAGTCCCCAAGCTGTATTTAGTAATTCCATATTAAAGCTTACTTTTCTGAGTAAATAACTGAAGCATGGCTAACATGTCATCCCATCATCACCATTATCATGATGATGGGTGATGAAAGCAACTGTGTTCCTGAACTATTGCCTTAAAAAAGAAAGGAAGCAAGCTTCAGGTGTTTGCTGTATTTTCATATATCTTTATATACAATGACTGGCTTCAAAGCTTACCATCCTCTACCAGGCAGAATGTTTTCATTTCTTCTGCATACTTTACTTAAATCGTTGTCTGTTTATACAAAGATGTCAGATGACAGAAGCAAAGAGAGGTAAATGGGAATAAGCTGGATGCTATCCATTTTGACTGAGAAGACACAATAAATCTAATTCTAGCAGGAAGAAAATTGTACTGTAAGGGAAATGGTATTATCCTGCCTCTTCCAATATATTTTCACCTGACGGATCAGGGAAGAAAATATCAGTATTAGCACACAACATATTTCCCCTTCAAGTGAGAGACTTTATATCAGAAACACATGCTAAAAATGTCATTTGCATTCCTGCTCATTTCTCAGGTCCAGCACTGGGCATTTGCCCCTTATCTAATCTTGATTGCTGTATTAAACTAATGCATGCTATTCTACTTTATCCTTTGCATAATTTCAGACACAGTTTCTATTTTCTTTGCACTTCACCAAGGTAGCACATAACTGCTTGGAAAATGTTAACGTCTGTTAAGGAAAAAAAAAAAAAAAAAAAAAAAAAAAAGAAGGAAAAAGGGAAAGAAATTAATCAAAGCCCTGAGATTTATGGGCTAAATCCTTGGACTTTGGTCCAGGTAGTAGTTTTCTTTCTCTGCTGAGGCAGCAGAAAGCAACCAAGACAGAGCAATTGGGGATTGTCCAGCACAGGAGCTGTGGGGCAGAGCAGAGCTGCCCTGGATGGCTTTCTGCTGCCTGTTCCCCATCCCTGCCGTCACACATGGGCACCAGCACGTCCTGTGTAGCCAGCCCCAGTGCTGGGCCAGCAGCTGGCTGCAGCTGGGCTATGCTGCAGCAGCCCCAGGGCTGCCCTAAATCATGCTGGAAATTCTTTCAGCCCGACTTTTGTTCAGCTTCAGGGAAATGGAAGCCAAGCCTGCAGCACGGTTGTACCATTGCTGCAGTGCCAGCAGTGAGCTGTGAGCCTTGCCTGCAATGGTGTCACCTGCCTTGACACATCTAAAAATATAATTAAACACTCGAATCATTGGTGCCTGAAAGAAAAGTGGTCCTGACATGCAGTGGGTACTTCCTCTTCAGTGTTGCCCTGAGGCTTGCGGTGCTCCCTGGGACAGCAGCACGCTGGGAACCTCTCCTCTGCTCGTGGGCAGCTGGGAGGATTTACCTCTGGGATAAACAATTAGTACAGAAAGGATAAAACTTCCTAAAGAGCAAGGCCTCGGGAAGAGCCACAACTTGAACAAATCTAAACTTGTGGTTGAGGTGTGTGAGGAGGAGGGGACGGGGCTGTTTTCATCTAAATGTTTTTCTAAATTTCAACGATCAAGTTTTCAAAAGCTACCCCTCATTTTTCTTTTCTTACGTTTTCAGGCATTAATGCAGCTGCAGGCAGAGCAGGAACAGCGTGTATGCAGATGTCTGGGCTATTTCTGGGGAGGTAAACAGGAGGCTCTGATAAGGCTGATTGGAAACCCTGAAGGCGTGGACTTGATTTCCTCTGTGTGTGTGGTAGAAGTGTCCCATGGCAGAAGTGTGGCAAAGCTTCTGTAGACCTGGTGGCACAGAGACAAGTGAGAATCTCTGAGATCTTTGAGAACTAAAACCAGAGTAGTCTGCTGATGATATCCATGGTTTAGTCATCAAATCCTTGGGCCTTTGAAGGCAGTATTGGCAGGATGAATAGGTCTGCCGCATACAGAAATGTACTTGTGTGGTGATGTATTGCTGGAAGACACTTCACAGTTACTCTGCCGTTGACTTATTCTTGTATCGTTATGATTATTATTGTTGTTATTGTTACACCTTTTTAGGGAATAGCAAGAAATTAAGATCTGAAGTGGAAAAGTCAAAGTTCTTGGGAATGTTTTACTATTCACAGAAGATTACCTGCGTGTTTGTGGTTTCACAAGAACCACTGGTACTTTAGCAGTCATACTGTTATAGTCTGCTAGAAACATACATTCAGACTGGATACCCATTACTGGAAATGATAGCGGGTGTCTGGAATGGAAATTGTATGTTCTTTTGGAAGTTTCAGTTGTCACTATATGTTACTTACAGCATTAATATCGCAAATTGGAGTACAATGTAGAAACATAAGGGGATTTACTACTACAGAACTGGATGTGTTATGTGATGTAGTGCTGTGATATTAGACAACGTGACATTTTATGAATAAAACAAAAGATCTTACAGCACTCCTTATAAAGGGAAAAAGGGTTTGAAGCTGGTCACATTCACAGGGTGACTCTCTGAGGACTATTTCAAATGCTAGAAATTTAATGATGGCTTTTTAAAATCTAATTTTATGATGGCTACAATTACTAAAATCCACAGGGTTAAGATAGGAATTAATCATATCAGATCCATGCATATATAAGGATATACAAAAGCATGCATGTTAACATTTTAAAATTAAAATGAAGCACTATCTAAAGGCACACAACACCTCATTAATGTAACTTGAAAGATAAAATATGCCACAAACTAAATAAAGATACTTCTCCTCCTTAGATTGTGTATATTCTAGCAGTCCAAACATACGCACAGCACAGCATGGAGAGGAGAGGAAGCAGTAATAGCTACCCTTGCTTTTTCATTATGGCTATTTGACTTGTAGTGTGACTGGGGGGTGGTGGGCTCTCAGGCAGAAGTGAGGCATGGCCAGCAGTGCCCTTCTCCTTCAGCATGTCCCAGCTGAGCCTTTTCCCTGCATGGTGTACAAGAATTGTGATGTACTGCCCCTTATGCCAACTGCTCCTTTCCTTTGTGCTGCTGTATGACAGGACCTGGAGTCCACGATTTGCCCTATAGATCTGGATAGAGGTGGTCTCTGTGGCTACCACAACATTTAGCTGGTCATCCTTGGCTAGTCCTGAAGCCTGGGATGTCTTCTAATTCCCAGAACCCTGTGATCATTATTGCTCTTGCATGCAGTTTGGGTTCAGCCTGGAATGAACAGAAATCCCATCTGCCCTGGTATGCCACTGATGTTGTGGCCCTCTAGAAAAGATTTCAGGCAGTCCTGCCTGACCAACGCTGACTGCGTGGCATCATCCCACAGGCAGGCAGGGCAGGGGGAAGCACATAGCATGGACAGATGTGGAGCTCTGGGCCTCATGCATGCTGTGGGACTGCTGAAAAGTGCAGAGAGCACATGAAGTTCTCCCCTTAGAGAAGAGCCAGATGGCTCAACCCAGAGCTGATTCAGGTTGCTACAGCAGCAAAGAAGTGTAGGTGAACTGCAGAGCTGGCTTTGAGCCCAGCCTGGGGTTTATTTCTGCACAGATGCAGCCACTGTCCTTATTTGCCACTTCCCATGCAGTACCGTGTAGAGCAATGCATTATTCTTCCCATTATTTTATTACCAGAGAATCATGCGGGAATATTCTCATGGCTGAACTCAGACTCAAGAGTATTTTGGCCTCTCAAACTTTCACTAGTGTTGACATGGAATAATTTCCCCTTTATTAATCTCTGGATTTTGTGATTCTGCAGTTGCATATGGAAAATATTAAATGCGGTAACCTGTCTGGCTTTCTATTATTTATTTTTTGTTTAGAAAACTTTATATCCACATTTCTCTGAAGCCACCTGTTCAGCCCAGGACTCTGTATTTGCACATTACCATCTGTATGCACTGCCAGGTGGCACATAAGACAAAGCATACATCTCTCTGCACAACTAGTAGTTAATTGCTGATTGCTGTTACTTTTATTAGCAGACCCTGCTTGGAAATTACTTTCATCATAAGCATTTTCATAAATATGACCAATTTTCAGCATTATTATTATCTCAACCCAAACAGCACTATGATGCTATTCAGTTTATAACTCTCCATTTTGAACATTTCTCTGCTAATTAGCTACTTTGCTGAAAATATTTGGCATTACCACAGACAGCAAGTCTGATGCAGGCTCTAGCCTTCATATGTGCAGTCTTCCACCTAAATCATGGGGCTATGCTGAGAAGGCTTTTTCCTAGGACACACGTACCAGAGCATCTAATTACACACATACACCTGCTTGTGCTTAGTTAGAAGCTGACATAGGTTCATTTGTAAAGACAATCTGCACTGTGTATTAGCACCTCTGCTTTTATTACCAGCACGTAATGCACAGCCCTTCAGTACACTGCACTGAATTGCTTTAATTACCTTCGTTGGGACCTGACCCTGCAAATATATTTCTCATGCTTTTATGTTTTGCCTGTGTCGCCCCATGGGAACTAGTGTTATCCTTCCCAGTGGTAAATGTGACTAGTACTGGCACTAGTGACATGATTAATATGATCAGTGGCACCTGTCTGCAAAAAAATTCCTCCGGTCTCCTCCGTGATTACTGAGTTGTGGGGATGGGATGTGTTCAGAGGTGCTGGGGCAGCCACACCAAAGTGAAGAAGCCCTCAGGCTTTGGCATCAGGAAAATCTGTGTGGCAACAGTTCCACTTTGGAGGTTTACTACACACTAAAATATAATTAATGGGACATCTACTAATTTTTGATCTTGAGGTTCATCTCAGCCATGTTCAGCATTTAAAAAAATGAGACGATGGATGCTTGATGTTGCGGAATGGTGCCAAAAATGTAAGTTTGGAGCATTCCTCCTCCTGATTTGTTTTGACAGCTATTTCATTTTCTGAAGCTGCAGTTAGAGCAATAAAAACAAAATTCACCACAGAAAAACAAACACCAGCTCCCTTTCCAGCAAAACTGATATATTTTTCAAATGCTGGAAAATTGTACGGCCAGAGCCCGCTGAATTTCCACAGGAGGTAAAGCTCATTAGCAACCACGTGAAAGACAGCAAGCAGATTATTGTGAGAAAGATGTTTGTACAGTTCCTTCAGCAGCACTTTATTTAAAGTTTCTGGTTTCTGGCACTTAGACAGCGTGTGTGACCTTGGTTAGTGACTGGTTGCTGCTGCAGAGCAGGCACCCTGAGAACCACTGCGGCCAGCCAGAGAGCTGCCAGGAAGGCATCGGTGAGGAGGAGGAAAAACTGCCATTTCTCTTCTTATTCCGCCAACAGGACATCCATTTAAGGAGGCACACGGAAGAGGAAAAATCCCTGGAGTGGGAAAAGGAGGGATGGAAGGGAGCGTGCCTGGGGCTGTGTGCCCTACGGGGGGTATCTCTCATTTGCCCCCCCATCAAAGATTTGTGCTAAGCTGGTTGCTTAAGGACGTGGTCACTGTGTGCCAGAGGAACACAGAGGCGCTTTCTGTTATGACTTCCTGTTCTTTGTTTAGGAAAATACATTAACTGGAGGAAGAGAGTTCTCACTACAACCCTGATTACTATTTCCTTTAATTCCATCAAAATGACTTCTTCCTAGCCCAGTCTCCCCTGCCAGACGCTCTCCCCAGCCTGGGGAGTGTTTGAACTCCCTTCATCTTTTCTGCAGTTAATGTTTTGCAGATTTCAGCAAGACTCCTAGACTGTGTGTATAAAAGTACAGTTTAAGCAGTGACAAATAGAAAGCACATGCTTATTAAAGCTACATTACACAACTCAGTACTGCTTTAATGTCATCTGCTCCTAAAACAACAAACCTGTGGGGACTTGTGCCTGTGTGTGTGTCTTGGAAAAGGGAGGCAGGTCTGAGGTTATGATGACTCAGGAGAACAAGCTGGTAGAGAGATTTGGATCCATCCAGAAAATGCCAAGACCACTGGTAGCTTGGGGACTTGACGGCCACCCTATTAATGGACACATATAGAGATTATCCATGGTGGGCTCTAGGTTAGACAGCCTCCGGCTTGCCTGAACACATGACAATGCCTTCACCATGAAAAATGAGGCAGAAATATAGGATGCTGGGCTGAGAGCTGATGCTTGCCTGATTTCCTTGTTAGTGCTGTAACAAAACCTACATGCTTGAGCTCTGGGTTAGCCTGGGTTCAGATACACGAGCCTAGGTTTCGCAGGTCAGGTTCACCTTTAATTCATCTTTCCTTTGACAGTGAGCGGAGACCCACTGGCTGCTGGTGGTGGATGCTGGCCAGATCCTCTGCCAGCACAGTGCAGGGTGAGCAGGGATGACCCCCACGGTGCACATCCTCCTCGGTTTTCATCCCTGGGGTCAGGGGAGCTGCTGGTGGGGCAGACAGCCCTGCAGAGCACCCACACAACTTCCTCCTCCTTCCTGCTCCTTCCCCCAGGCTCCCTTGGCCTGTGCCTAGCAGTCCTTGAATATTTTCAGCCCTCTAACTTTGTTTTACTTAGAGTCTGAGGCAGGTTTCACCAGGCAAACTTCTAATCTCTTTGATTCGAGCACAGAGCTGGTATGCAGCACTGGTAGCACTGACTGAGACAAATGCTCCCTATGTGAACTCAGAGACTGTGTCTTAGTTAATTTTGTCATTTTCAATTAAACTTTGCCTGTGCTTCTGTTACCACGTTGAGTCCTGCTTAGTGCTAATCGTTAATATGCATGCAAATCAAAGTGTTTTTCTGATTTCAGCTACATATTTCAAGCATTCTTTCAAAGATAAATATAATGTTTGTTTTTAGCTTCTTGTTTTCTTCTGTAACTTTTGTTGCTACACAATTGTTGACGGTTCAGTTCACTTAACATCATATCACTATTTTCATATATCTGGAATGGGAAGGGAGGAGGACAGAAAAATAGCCTATGAAGGCACTGAACACTGCTACATGTAAAACTAATAGAAGAAAAGTGAAATAACATGGGGTATTATCACAATTTTTTTCAAAAATGCTTTCTGAAGTTATCTGTATATTTTAAGTTTCCCACAGTGATACACTTCAAGTTTTTAAAACAACACAAACATTTGCTTTGGCGAACAGCCTAGTGTAAAGAATAAAAATTATCAACACAACTAAATGGCCTAAAAAGACAAGGTATTCTCCCCAAGGAGGAGCAGAGAATGTAAAAGTAATCTGTGCAGGCACAATCCTATTCACGTGCAGCCAGCAAAAACAAATGGCTTGAGTGAGCTATCTCTTTTAAATGGAGAGATTACTTTCTCTACCTGTCCATCATCTCTCTAGGATGCTCACCTACCACCTGACTGGACTACTATAAGCACAATTAATATTTGTTTTATATCCTGTAGGTGCTTTTCCAGTAATGACATGACATTTATTTATTGCTCTTCTTCATGAACTAATAAAAAAGCCAAAGAGGCTATGGAGTCTCATGAACCACTGGCAGAAGGTTGTGAGCAGGTTACCTGAACTGTATAATGCCCCAAAGGTCTTTTTTTTTCATGGTCTGGGGCTTAGTGCATTAGCACAGATCATTGAGATCTCTCTCTCTCTCTTTTTTTTTTTTTTCTCCTTCTCCATTATTTGTTCTTCAGCCTTTCTGTGAAAAGCAGCAATAAAGCTCAAACCTCTGCCACACTGAATTCTTTGGCAGCTTCTTAAAGTTGCCCGGAAACTGTTGTGAAAGCTTCTATAATCAGATAATGACTGATATACAGTGGGTGTCGATGGAAGTGTTCGAAAATAAAATGCAGGGTTGCTATAAAATGGGTTTACTAGATAGTAAATAACATTTCAAATATGCAAGAGAATCACATTCCAGCCCTGCTTTCTCTCTGTGGCCTTCATTCCCTTCAGGATCTGCTCTACTTGTGGGAAACCCAGTGCTAACTCAAACAGCTATGACTGCGGGGAATACTCACACCACTTCATACGAGGTGTAATTTAGGTTCCTCTCCTCTCCAGCCAGACTCCCTGCCTGGCTGTAACACCGCTGGGGACAGGCAGACCCCTCTGTGCCGTGCTGCCTTCCCCTGCTGGCTGTTGTCCTCTTCTCTGTACTTGCAGCCTAAGAGAGAGGGTGAAAGAAGTGAATTCACAGCTGGTGCCCCCATTTGGTGCCCATAATGAGCCGCGGTGCCCTGTCAGTGCCCGCCCCCCCCACCGGCTGTCTCTACCCACATTCTGTCTCTTATCCAACATCTCAGCCCAGGCTCTCTGGGGGTTGGATGTGTGCTCTGTGTCTGTACTGGGCTGAGAATAATACCCCTGGAACACAGCTTCACTCTGTGTGCTACCTCACTGCGATTTCCAGGTAAACCTGGAGATAACCAGGTGCATCGAGAGGATTGAACCGAGGCCGGGGGTGGGAAGGGATGCAGAAAAAAGCTGTGGCCCAGCCCTGGCACCACGGTGCTGTGTGGAGCTGGCACGTGGGTGCCTGCTCTGCTTGATCCTGCAGTACCTCCTCGGCTGCTGGCTCTGATAAACATGAAGTGATCTGAGATAATGTAGTCCTAATGAAAGACGGGTGCACAGAGTTACTGTAAAAGGTCTTAAGAGGCTGTTTTGTTGCCAAAAGGAAAAAAAAAATCCAATATCCACAGCACAAAGCAACGTCTGATCAAAATGAAACTGTGAGGGCGACCTTGCTCATGCAAAGGACTTGCATGAAGCTGTAGATGAATGAACAACCAGCTAGGGGAAAAATATTATTTGCCTCGGAAAACTTAACATTTGAATAAGGAAAAAGGGCTGCTGCTTATCTGTAGCAGATCACTGTGCCCTATTGAAAACACTGCTATGAATTTTTCTCTCCCCTTCTTTGAAGCTGGTCTTTTCAGATAGAGTGGGAGTGAAAGAAATGTTGTCTCATACTTAATCTCTAATCGCAATTTCAGTTTAAATAAGTAGTAGCCCTTAGCAGAGGAAGAGAAAAATGCAGTTGTTTGGAATGAATATTTGGTCTTTGAATACAGAGACTAGTGTACTGTTCACGTCTTGTGCAAAGGATTCGCATGACTTCTAAATTGTTGATAAAACAAGTTGATAAAACTTGTTGATAAAACTTTAAATGTTTTTTAACTCACAATAAAAAATTATGGTATTATCTTAGAGATAGGAGCATGAGAAGTAAAGCAAATTCAGTGGGATTTTTGCATAGAGATACAGGACATGACTGTTAAGTACTGGTGAAGGCATTAGTTTCACCAAAGTGCATAGGCTCATTTCTGACTATAAAAATGGAAAATCTATTGAAGTTAATACGAGTACTCTAATTTTAAACAGAAGCATGCTTAACTACCTTCCAGAGGCATTAAACATCTGTCCCAGTGTTGGCTGAGCTTTGGTAACAATGAAGTTACCCTACTTGATGCATTTTGCCCTCTTAGTGTGAAATCACAAATGGTTTTCAAGAGAATTTTGTGAGTTCCTTTGAATGCAAAATCCAGCTTGTAGATGTGTGGATGAAAGGCTCTGTATAAATGTCAGCCTTTATTATTGTTACGAATTTCCGGCTTCTGTTACTGAGACATTTTATATGGATCTTTTTGTGTCTCCCTGTCTGTGAGTTTGGACTAAATGCCTGCCACAAATCTCCCTGGCTTCCCCTGGAGGGGATTGCTCTAACTTGGTGCTCTCCTAACCTTTCCTTCTGTTCAGGGAATAAACCTCCCTTAAAAAAATGACCTCATAAAAATGGAGTAAACTCTGAGCTCTTTGTTTTTCTCAGGTCTAACCTCCAGGAAGACCATAAATTCATTTATTCTATAAAACACAGAGAAGTAAATCTTCAGCATAATGTGTGGGGAATTAGCCACTTAACTCCCATTAACATTAATGGGAACTGAATATTTATTTACCCCACAGCACATAAATCTTTGCCTTGTAACTTCTACAGTTTCTAACTAAAATGTTTCCATTGTTCTAAGGATCATGGTTATCCTGAAGGAGTGTTTACTAGGTTGTCAGCCTACGGGAGATATATTGGATGTTTCAGCCCTTTCCCTTCAAGTAAGCTGTAAAATGCGTTGGGGTTCTGTAATGTGAACTTTCTGAAACCTCTGTGTGATAAGCTCAGACGATTCAAACCTCCTCTGCTTGGTGCTGGTCCTATCATTCCTGCTGGGAGCTCGAATTGTTTGACATGAATAAACGTTTGTGAGTGATGGACTTCTGGTCAGCGCCTGGGGTCACGCATGGAGGGGCTGAGGCTGTCAGTGCTCTACTGAGTCTCCACCTCTTCCCGAATCTGTATTTCTCCTTTTTCCTCCAAATCTGTGTTTGTGGATTGTCAGAGAATTACACCCTCAGCTCTTTCTTCTCTACTTGAAGTGAAGATCAGGCAAATCAATCAAAGCTGATGTAGCCCTACTTTGAGGAGATTTTTCTCTTCCCCTGAGGGAGGTGAAGGGGCCGGAGCTCAGCAAGAGCTGTTGGAGGCTTCACGGTTGATCTGTGTATCTACCTGGAAGACACTGAAAAGCTCTCAGGATGGATGAGCTGATGGATGCTAGCAGAGATGAAAATGAAAGCTGCCAGTCGCTGAATGACATCCAGGCTCTGCTGTACGCGATGGCAAAGCACCCTGTGACTGCGGTACCCCAGGACTAATGGGCATACTGAAGTCATGAGTTTATACTGCATGAAACTGCTTTCCCCTAAAGCACTCTGTAGAAAGCTATTGCTCTTTTGTGTATGCATTTGAACCACTCCGAGGTAGTTAATAAATCCTCCAAATTTCTGGTTAAAAATAAATAAGTAACTATGGAAGCAGAATGGCTCCATCTTGCCTTCTATCGATTTATGAAGTATTGTAGTATAAAGCCTTCCTCTGCGCCTGAGTGTATTGGGCAAGAATCTTATTGGGCTTAAACTGCAGCTTGAGTGTTTTAGGCCAGACAATAGCAAAGGCTTCCCAGGGGTGAGGGGTGTGAAGCACAGCTGCAGGCGGCTGTCCCTAGGGGCAGGGCAGACAAACGGCGAGGAAGGACCTCTGTGGTGTAATCTGGGCTGGATGGTTGAAGAGGAGGAGATGGGAGGCTGCTCTGCCAGCTCTGTCACTCTAATGGAGCCAAGAGGAGATCCCTCGATTTTCATGGTTGTTGGATCAAGTCTGTTCAGTTCTGTAAGGTTTTTCAATGAACTAATAAAACTTTATCCAATATCCTGTCCTTCAAATGGCAATGGCTCTGTGTGGGGCAGGAATTACTGAGGAATATGGTGTTAAGAGAGCAGAAACCTTGGGCTGTGACTGACCCATGGCTGAACTCCTGTTGAGAGTCCCAGCAAACTGTAAAATAATTGCAAAGAAGAAAACGTGTGGAAACCCAATCCCCAGGTCCAAGTTTCCTGTGCGAACAGTTCACCTCACCTTCTGATCTGACTGGCCCCTGTTCCGCCTGGCTATGACCTCGGGGGCTCTCACCTCGTGTCGTGTCATGGACAACCTGCCTTCCTTTCCCCTTCCCAGCATTTCCGTGGGAGCTGGGCCTTTGTGAGCACAGCACACACCAGCGGTGTGGGACCTCGCCTTTTTAGGTGGTTTTACAGACAGCCCGTAACTGAGCTAAGCATCCGAGCCGTGCGTAATGCCTGCTTTAATAGCATATTGAACCTATGGCTTTTATCATCCCGAGCAGCTCGCTAACTGCACCTGTCAGGTTCCTCCCGAGACTGAAATGAGAGCGGTCTCTGCGTCTATTTTCACAGCTCCAGAGCAGAGACAGGGATTTGTCAGGAAACCATTAGGCAATACTACCCCATTTGTTGTGGATCCATTTTCTTTCCTGAAACCAAAGTATTTGTTTTCAAGGTTCAGGGAACAGGATTCTGGTGTGAGTGATGCCAATATAAATGCACAGGACCCCTCCAGGCAATCAGTAGAAAGCCTTCTGATTTACACACTTTGCTGCACGCTGATTTACACGTGTGAGAACCGCATCTATCTCTGGAGCTTTCAAGCCACAGAGACTGGATGCATGGTTAGAGACCTATCAAATATTAAAACATCAAATTGTTGCTGCTGTTATTAGTACCAAAGGTATTAAAACCACTTGAATTATAAACAAAGGGCAAACAATCATGTGCAGCATGCTAATGGCGTGGTAAGCGTAGACCCAGGAGACAGCTTTGATTTCAGGTTTAGCTACCTTGAAACCAATTTCTTTACTTGGATTTTTTTTTTTTTTTTGTCATTGTTTTCACAAATGTGGCACTATTAATCAAAATCTTAAAAAATACCATAGCAGTTTTATCTGTGAACACATACAACCAATATACTTGTATACCTAAATGATCCATTAGCAAACTCTATCCCCTGTATCAGTTACTGAAATATACAAATCTCAAGGACAGAAACAGAAGCTGCTTACAGAATCACAGAATCACAGAATTTCTAGGTTGGAAGAGACCTCAAGATCATCGAGTCCAACCTCTGACCTAATGCTAGCAGTCCCCACTAAACCATATCCCTAAGCTCTACATCTAAACATCTTTTAAAGACTTCCAGGGATGGTGACTCCACCACAAAAAACGTTCAAAATCTTTCTTCAAGAAACAAGGTTAGCAAATGACCAAAGTGAAAACTAGAGGAAAAAAAAATATAAAAACAAAAAAACAAACAAACAGGTAATTGCAATTACCCAACCTTAACTCAAATGCTTCCTGTAGGGAAAAAAAAAAAAAAAAAACAACAAAACAAAACCAAAAACAAAACAACAACAGAAAAAAACACGCTTGCTCATGTGAGGGAAGGACACTGCAGCTGGACTGAGCCACCAGAGCATCCCTCTGGAGCAGCCTGTTTTGCCCAGACACGTGGCTGCAGCCTGACCTGGCTTATACAAGCTAATGAAGTCCTAGCTGCTGGTGGCATGGCCATAGCAGCAACATGGTGATGTAGGAGCATGGAGCATGGTTATGCTGTTGGGCAATATCACTGAACTAGTCATACCGACACACAGCCAAGCACTAGACAAACAAACAGAGGTATCAGATATAACCATATTTCCCACTTTTTTTTTTTTTCTTTTTTTTTCTTCTGAAGTGCTGGAGGGGTTTCCAGCAATAGATAAAATCATTTTTTTACAAAACTGAGATGCAACATTTGTTCCGGAGCTTGTTAGGTCCTGAAATCTGTAGGTGGGGTTGGGAGAATGACATTCTGAGCTCTTCGCCAGCAGCGAAGCTATTAGAGCCTTTATAAATGTCATCCAGTTCAGTGCTGCTGCTTGTGCCATATTCCCAACAGCAAATGCAAGCATCATCAGGATCCAACAGGCTCCCAAGAATAAGACCAGCAATTCAACTAAAAATAAATATAATTAAACCATAAAAAGAAAAATGTCTGTGAGATAATCATCCTTGCAGTGAGTTGGAATGTACTGGAGAAATGTTTTTGTAGCTAGTTATGAATAAAATATGTTTTACATGGAGAGAATGTTGCCAAAATATCACAACATAGATTTATTAAATTAAAAATGAAAACGTAAATAGATAAAGGAAACATAGAAATCACTTTTTTTCACATTGTAGGACAAGTTGCTTCTAAATTTCACCTCCTTCTGCTGGAACCAACCATTATTGTCTGGCCTAAGGTTGTGTCTTGCAACCTGTCAGACTGGGAGAGTAGACAGCAAACATCAGATGAGTGATGCAAGGGATTTACCCACTTTGAATTTGTTAATCCTCCATTCTTACAATGTTTTAACGCTTCATGACCTTTATGGCAACCTATCCCCTCCTAAAATTTCCATTGCTGGTATGCTCATGAATTTGCTCATCTTGACCACATGATATTTTGACTATATTGTTTAAATCATATTATATCATTTCTGGTAAACGTCTGGCTAAGTGAGACTTTTTGTACAGGACAGTAATGAGGATCACATAAAGAACATTATAACACCTCCTCCAATTTCTGAAATAACTGATCTGGGAGAATCATTAGTAAAGGCTTTACAACATTTCTGAAAACTGAAAAAGTTTTCACAAATATATCAGCTAAAATTGTCTCAACACTGATAAATAACTAACTTCATGTAACACCCAAAACTAACTTCAGAAGGAAAGGAGTCAAAGTGCTCAAGGTCTGAAGGACAGTTCCTCTGCTGCCAACCTCTAATCCTGTTAAAGATTTCTTTCTCATATTGCTAGGGGATGATGTCTGAACGTACTCCCACTGTTACGTACCCGACGACTCCTTGTGAAGGGCAGATTGGTATCTGTGCCTGCATCCCTCCAGCAAGAATGAAGAGAATCTTGACTTTCAGCAAAGTGAATGGTCTCGCTGATCACCTCTTGTGAATTAACAAACATCTCACAGGTCTGGGCTCATTAGCAAAAACTTTAATTATCTCATTGGTGTTATTGGTGCATTTCTTATACCATCTCCTCGAGGGCTCCCAGTGTTCATCTGAACTTGTTGGTGTCCGGTATATTGAATTCTTTGCTTGCTAAGGGTGCAAGTAGGCAGGAATGCTAACATATTAGGCAAGAGTTATTTGCACAAAACAACAAAAGAAAAGCCCAACTATTGTAAGGTTTGGTGGACAACTGAATGGGAATCTGACAGGGAATTCATTAGAAATCGTGTCACATATGCCCATTGCAAAGCCACTACTGGCAATTGGCTTTGTTGGAAGTAAAAGTCTGAGCCCAAATGTTGCTGGAAAACTCCCTAAGGCCATTTCATTTATAAAAAGCCCAGGATTTTGAGAGCATATAATTATCCTTCATCCCTGCCATCTTATCCTGCATTAAGTTTAATTGCTCACAAAACTTGGCAACATTCTCACACCCATTTAAAGAAATTAAGTGGTTCTGTCATTTTTAGTGCTTTTGATATGAAAGTGTTTCAACTCAGACTACTTGTGACTAATTCACCCTGTGACAAGAACCTCTGCCTCCTCCCCTTCCCCCAAAATATACATTCTTCTTGAGAGAACTGAGCTCAGAGGGAACAGATGAGCTAAAAATAGTTGATTTTGGCCAAGATGGTCAAAAGTTACCAGTGGTTTCCAGTGCCTCTATTTTTAGAGGTGAAAGCTGACCACTTTCTGAAAGTCACATTCCCTCAGTTTTTCAGAGCTGGGCACCCCAAATCTTGTTTATTCATTTCCAAGGAAATAGGTCCAGAGCGATGCTCACCCAAGGGCTGTGGTGGGATTGTCACCCTGGTCCTTGACCCTTTGCCAAGCTCGGCCATCCCAGCTCAGGAGAAGCTGCCCAGAAGCTGCTTCCCGGTGGGTCCCTGACCCACTGGTGCTGTTCCATCATGAGGGCACCAGCCGCACTTTGTGTTTCCTCTTTCCACCCTTTAACATTTTTGAGCCTGGTAGAGCCAAACCTGCTACCTAGAGATGAAAAAGTGCTAAAATATGAACCAAGAATAGTCCTAATGCTCTGAGTCATCCATACCCAGTCTTTGTTGCTGGTAACTGTGTTAGTTCATTAAAGCTGCCGTCCCTGAGAGATTGATTCAATATTTACCTGCCCAGTATATGAAGTCTTCTTTTTAGAGACAACAAGTCATTTAAATACATTTCAGTAGGTAAAAGATGAACATTTGCTCCTTTCTATAGATAAGGCACACTGTATGGCAATGTGGTTAGAGATGGGGTGGAAATTTTGAGTTCACCAAGTGAACGCCTGCTCACATTTGCTTTTCTTCTACGGGCTTACTTTTCAACTGTGAAATGCAGTTAATCCATCATGAAGTCTTGACATGTGCTTGGTAGTTATATGTTTTGTTGTTCTTCAAATGAAAACAAAAGAATTGGGGTTTTGGAGTGGATGGTGTGTGACGGAAATTCCTCACGATAAAGTAAAAATACACTGTTGGCACTTGTAACAATTAAAAACCATAATTAGGCTTGTAAAAGCAGGTTTTTTCCTAAGATACTGCATACCTACAGTTCCTGCTGTCTTCAGTGTTATGTTCTGGACTTAACTGGACCCAACACAGCACTATATTAAGTAAATGCTGGGTTTTATATCCAGCATGAAAGAATATCATCTGTGAAGCAAAGGTCAATGAAATCAGATTTTCTGCTGTGTTTACTGGTGATAAATATCTTGAGAGAAAATGTGAGCATCTACAAACACGAGGTTATAATGCTAATATGGCCCCTTATCACCATATAAATGATCTACATCCTGACACAGGAAGTGAGCGTCAGTCCCAGCTGAATTATGAAGCAGTGACTCCCCAACATAAATAAAAGCAGAAGGACAGGCCTTGTCGAGTGCTCTGAGCACACGAGCTGGAAATAGGAGCCAGGAACTTATCTCAGCTTTGGAAAGTGATCTGCTTTGGAGTCCGGTCCAAAGCTCAGTTAATTAAGTGGGAGTCTTTCCAACAACTTCAGAGGACTTTATCACCCTTTATTAGGGCTACCATATGCCCACCTTTTTCTTACATTTGTCTTCTTTTTCTGTCCCTAAGTCCTTTTCCACTAGGTTTTTGGTAACTGCAGCCCACATCCAGGTTTCCTCAGACCCTGAAATGTGTGTGTAGGAGTGGATTCGGTTTGCTTCAGTGGGCAGACACAGGATATTAGTGGACACAAGTGGCTGAGGGAGGTGGGAGGTGACGGAGGGCTGGGGCAGGATGAGAAGTGTCGTGGGTGGGCAGAGGGACCTGTGCTGGGAAGGCTGGTGAGGGGGAGAAAGTGGGATTTGGGGATGAAGAAATGGGGAAAAAAAAAGTGGTTGGGGAGGATAGATGGGAAAAACAGATTGGGATAAGAGGCCCTGGGGAGTGAAAAAGGAGGGGATATAGTGTGGGGGTCCTAGGGTAACTGCTCTGGCATGTAATCCTTCATCAGGGCTCTGAGAGGGGATTCCTATGGACTCGCCCAGGCTGCCACTGCTACTCCTCTGCCTCTGTCCACTGTCACTGCCTCCCTGGGCAGAGGGAGAGGACAGCTCTGCTTTTTGTGGCCTTGGAAATGTCCCCAGCATCCCTGCTTCAGCACCCCACCTGCACAGGGGGGCAAGCACCACGCTCATCCTCACGCAAAGGGAGCCAGGAGGGGAAGGTGGCCCATAGCCACCTCTCCTTGGACTTTGCCACTGTACGTGTCCCTCTTCTCTGCACCGCAAGGTGTCCGATGACTTCATCCCTCCTCAGGGATTTGCACAGTGTCATGGTTGAAGCTGAACTCCAAATGCACACATGTCTGGAGCTGGGGCTATTCTTTCCTTTGACAAATTGTTCAGACCTCACACCTCTACAGCTAAACAAATGTAATCCAAGCATCAGATCATAAAATCTTGGAAAAAATTTATTTGAACTGCTGGCATGGCTTCTAGTAGCACACTGGGGGCAGCTCTCCTTTCACATGTCTCCAGAGGCATGTAAAACATTTCACTCCTAGTAACTGAGCTATAAATGTAGGTCTCGAGCAGTGCATGCTCTGTGTTACAATGTGAGAAACCTGAGGGCTTTTGCTTTTTGTGCAGGGGATTATCAAAGCACCTTTAAAGGGAGCCAGATTTCCTGCCTCACCTTTCCTCACCCATTGCTCTGACATCCACTCTTCAAGAAACCAAAAGGTGTCAAACTTTCTTCAACACGTACAAATGAGCCACACTGCCTGGGCAAACTGAGAGGAAAGATTTGGGTCTTGTGGGTGCTTTTTGCTGGCTGCTTCGCAGGCAGGTAGCAGCGGCCATGCTCTTTCTGGCAAGGCAGCTCTCTGCTCGCATTACAGTTACAGCAACAAGGAGACGAAGACACGCAGATAACCATGGGCAGACAGGCTCACTTCCCTAGCCCGCTTATGCTCCACTGCTCTGAAACCCCGTGTACTGGAGCAAGCATGCCCCTTCACGTTTTAGGGTAAAGAATGTGATTTTGCAACTCCCTATTCTGCTTTTCCCTCTAGTTACCTGTGGCGCACACTTGGACACGAAGGAGTAAGAGCAGAGGACAGTCAGGAAGGACAACACACAGGTCCAGTATTCATTCCTCACCCAGGTCTCCCAATTACCCGAACAAACTGTTATTAATTAACTCTGAGGAATGGATTGTTATTAAACACAAACTTCTACCTCATCTTTGCAAATGAGCTTGGGAGTTTCAGATGTGCCAGGACTGATGGATGGGGAGAGCTGGTGCCAGGCCGTGGGAGAGGCTGGAGGATACAACAGTGGGTCAGCAACGCTTCACCCCTGTCATTCCGCAGGGGCCAGTGCCAGGGATAAATGAAACACCAAGTTATGTGTAGTGTAATCTGCAGGTGTCAACATCTGCTTTGTTCTTTAAACAAAAAAGAAATAAAAAGTACTAATTTTCAGAAAAAAAATATTTCTTATTCTGAATGACCATCTGAGGGGCCAGATTATTGTATCCATCTCCCATGGGGTAGAAACCAGTCATTTTTTCAGTACTTCAGCCATTAATTAAGATATCAAGTGAAAGATTTTGCATGATTTCAGAAAAGAAAAAAAAAGGACTTGAAAATAACTCTTTACAGTGCAATTGAAGACCCTGGACATCAGGTACTCTCCTGGATGAGCATGGCAAGGGAAACAGAAAGGAGTATGCTCCCTCTCTGCCTCCTTGCTCAGTCACTTTCTGCCTTGTCTTGAGTTAAATTTGGTAAAGCCAATACATTTCCACAAAACATTTTTCTTCAAATTACCTGCCATTTTTTGAACAACACAAAACCTCAAGGCATTGAAAACTTCCCTATGACTTGGCTAGAAGTCCCAAGGGTTTGACGGTGCTTATGACATAAGGCAGGATCAAACTCGGTAGTGGAAAGATAAAGAATCAATTTGTGCATGCTAGCTGAGCAAAATTTCAAGCTTTCAATGCAAAAAGGCACCTGAAGAACTAGAGGCTGACATTCAAAGCACTGGAAAATTTGACTCTGAGAGAGGGCACTGAGCTTGAAAGAGCAAAGAGAGGTCACACAGCATTTTTTGTGGGAAGACAGTGACTGCACCTGCCAGCCATCTCATCCTAACAAACGCTGCTGAGGCGGGCGGATGGAGCTCAGGATGTGCCAGTTCTTTTCTGTGTGGTGGCTTTCTGCCCACTGCAATTACAGAATGAGGAAAACAGCAGTTTTGTGAATAAAGCTGGCAGCTATCCAACACCGCCTGAAGAAATAACCGTACCTTGGAGAATCCTTTCTTTTTGTTTCTGGGTTGGGCCAAGCTCTTTAAAGAAGTTTAGCATTCATGCAGACATCTTCATTTCAAGATGCTCATTACTGATAAAATCTATCCTGAGCCCTGTGCAGTCACCAGCCTGTGCTGGTCTGAAATGCCTAAGATGTTGGTGTGGGCGGTTCACCTGCTCTAGACACTTGTTAATCTGGAGTGGTTGAAGGTCAAGTACGCTCTGAAGCTTTAGTTTTAAAAATTCTTCTAGGATTTAACAGTAACCATTATAACTCTGGACAAATTTATTATCCTATATGGTTGCTGAACTTAGCTTAATTCTTGACCACAAAGGCTTCCTCTGGTGCTAAATTCTGACTTTTACTCAGGCTTCATGCAGAAAAACCATCCTTGGATCAGTTTTGACCACACTGCATTTACTGTGGCTGGATGCACAACGACTTTGTTTTCTTAGTATGAGACGTGAAGGATAGAGCTCCACAGCTCTGTGGATCATGTTGGTTTAAAAGCAATGTGTGTGAGTCGTTATCCCTCCCTGCCTGTATCTCGGTCATTACCATGCATTTTGCGGCATCCCCAAGTCTTCCCCTGGTTGCAGAGCTTTGCTAAAGTCTCTTTATAGCATCCTTAGGGCTGCAGACTAACCGCATACACTTTGAGCTCCTCTCCATCATGTATTTTAGCACGTTCTTCTGCAGAGGCCATTGGCCACATCCCAGACATCTCCTGACAGTGGAGAAGCAAAGCGAAACACCCTGAGTAGCAATCCCCAGTATGCTGAGGCTGGAGGGGGAGGAACAGCCCTGCAGTTATTGCTGCATGTTAGCAGCCTCCTGACAAGAACAAAGCCTTCTCCAATGGGTTTGCGAACAAAACAGATGTAGGAACATTGATACCATGTGTTTTTTTTAAAGCAGATCTTTGTTTGATATGGTGAGAAACTGTATTACCAAAGTTTTACAAATAGAAAAGACACAAATTCAGCCTTCCAGAATAAGAGTTTTGGCTCATATTGAGCAAAAGCTGACATCCATTTGCTAAGAGATCCTTCAGGTTTCACCTATTGAAAACTAACAGAAAAAAGCATTCAACGAGAGTAGAGGAATCACTAAGAAGAAGAGATGAAACAAGAAGGAACAAGAAACAATACAGAATGTTAGAAAAAGATCACTGGAAACAAAAGTGGCATAAAGGTTAAAGTAAGAAAGTAAGACTTCAGACAATAAAACCTGTTGTGTTTTTTTTTTTTTTTTTAAATCCTTTTATGAAATTATGGCAGAATGACTAATGTGAAGAAGAACATAATGCAAAGAAAACAAATATTGTAGAGAAAAAGGGTGAATCGAGGTTAAGGCAATGAAAATAGCTTTCTGAGATACAGAGCTTTGCTTGAAAGAGCTCACACTCTTCATGTCAGTAGTTCCCTCTGAACAAAGGTATTATATTTTAAAGTCAATAGATATGTTTATCCAAGTCACTCCTAGCACACTTCATAAGAAAGGCTTTGGGGTTTTTAATTTTTGGTTCCAGACAAAGTCATTTTTCTTTTTTTTTTTTTTCCCCTTTAGAAAAATGTAATACATTTTTCACATTAAGAAAACAAGAGATTGAAAGATTACTTTTGGCACTTCCCCTCCGTGACCCCATTTGTTGCTTATGTGAGGAAAAAAACACAGAAGATGGTTCTTGCTGAGACTGCAGCCCCTACACTTACCAGATGAGAGTTCAGAGAAGAATGGAGGCTTGTTAGGCTGCTAAACCCACCCTCACCCAACTTCACTGCATTTGAAGACACCTGTGAGAGCATTGACCCTTTAAGCACCGCCAGGTGCCACCACCTGAAGTTCCTGCTGTTTACTGCTGAATTTTGTCCTCCCAAGTACAGAGCTCTTGCCTGGGCATCCCTGCCAGCACACCTCTGCATACACAGCCAGCCCCATGCCTCTGGTAGTGAGTGCTTGGTGGGAGCCACATGTCTTATTCTGGGGAAGTTTGTGCCTTGTCTCTTTACAGAGCAATGGCAATACATTTTCTCACCACTTGCCCTGGCACAGATAGCAGCCAAATGCAGCCACCCCAGAGGGAAGCAGCAGTACCGCCCTGAAGGCAGAGTACCTCTTCCCCAGCACTCCTGGATGCATCCTTCAGGCATTTTTTATCTGCATTAGGAGAAGATTACCTTTTGTCTTGCTCAGAATGACTTAGCCAAGTAGATCTTCCCAAAACAGCACTTCTCTTATCACAAGACCTTTTCTTCCTTTTGAATCTCTCCCCCACTGTAATTCATAAAGCAAATTGCACAACCCTGATTACAGAATTCCTGGTGTGGCCAGACGAGGGGAGCAGTCATCTCCTCTGCTTTGTAACCAGTTCCCCATCCATATATTCCCCAGCCCTATTTGACTTTAATGCAGCTACTGTTGCCAGCAGGTCTGTTTTCTCTTTAGTTTCCTGATGAACATTTCCATACAGAGCACATTTTGCATTTTTATTGGTCCTCCCCAGACGTGTAGCCTTTCATCTTTTGACATTGAAACCATATGCCGATCCCAGCAGAGCATGCAGGCTGCAGCACCTCCCCGTGCTGCGCTCCTTCCATACACCCCTGCCTGTTTTCCAGGTTGAATCTCTCACTGTCCCACTTTGCATGAGCACCATCATCCCTTCCCCTGCATCTGGACCAGGGTTTGCCCTGCACACTGCACAGCTGCCCTAAAACACGTTCTTCAAACGTTTCTGCCATAAGCCTCTTGTTTCCTTTCAAAAATACCTATCATTTAAGGGCTGACTGCTCCTGCCTGCTGTCTGATAACCCAGCATGTGTATGACCCCACTGGCACCTGCAGTGGGGATTGTGAACCCTGAGGCACTCCATTACTTGGAGATGGTTCCAAACCCCACTATATAAGTAGAAATTTCATTAAATTGTGGGGTCAACCACCCTCCTCCACCAGCTGGTCCTCCTGCTCACCTGATATCTGCACGAGGAGCATCCTCCTGCCCTCAGCACCTTGTGGAAGGGGCATCACAGAGGGCTGGAGAGGCACTGGAGCCAGGAGACTTTTCCACAGTGTGAAAGGACTCATCCAGGTTTTCTCACTGGCACCAGGAAAGCTCTGATCCATTTTGGCAGGGATTGCTGTTCAAAATGAAGTGAGAAGCGCCCGCGAGGGCTGCAGGAGGAGCTGAGCCCTGGCACGGCACCTCGGGTGTACCTGAGCATGGCAGGGCCTGGACCCGCTTCAGGTCTCAGCGTCTGCTTCAGGGTCTGCTCCTCCACTGTGGCGTGTGTAGCTGCAGCTGATGCTAATAGGAGGCACATGTGCATCTGGACAGAAGAGTTATGGAGTCTGAAATAACGCCTCTGCACATGGCTGCTCTTGCTGCTTCAAGGCCGATTTCTTCCTCGCGCACAACAAAGCAAAAAATCCCCACTGCTTGCTTTCGTCTTGACATCCTTCACAGGTCCTGGCGCAGTGGGCAGCCTCAGAGCAGACCCACAAAAAGGGTTTCTGCTTAGTTTGGATCATGAGCTAGTTGTCAGAAAATGATGCTCTGGTCCTGGGAGATGCAATAAAGCTATCCCGTAAGTTAGGCACTGGCCAGATGGAGGCAATTCTTAATGCAGATTTCATTCAGTGTGTGTCACGTTTGCTAATTTCCCATGAATGATTCCTGATTCTCAATCGACCTTGGCCTTGAGGTTTGTAAAGCTGTTCTGCATCAAAGTCTTTTGGAAATGTGGACCTTTGCCTGCAATAAAGTAGGAAAGAGACTCCCTAAAAAAGCAGTTCAGTGAGATTTTGCACAGGGTGTGGCACTCTTGTCCGTCAGTATATTTTCTGTGCTTCTACTGACTGGGGAGATGTTCCTGTAGGTAAGGTGGCAGATTTTAAGAAAGATGGATTCAGCTCGTACCTCTGAAAGGCCTTGGGCTGATCTTGTAAATGCTTTGGGACTCAACTTTTCCCTTGTAAGTACAGACTTTATATTTCATGTTGTGTCTATTCAGACTGTGATTTTCAAAGAGACCCAGAGGAATGGCTGTACAAGTCCCACAGAACAGTAAGTCTGTTCTAGTTTCATTAAACGCCTCACTGAAGCGCTTTCCTGGGAGAGCAGATCATTCACCCTGCTTTCTTATACACGAACCTGGCCCTATTTTCACAAGCTGACAGACTACCTGATGGAGCCATTATTCTCTTTTCACATACAGTCTAAACTATTTCCTCTTGCTGGGCACTGAGCAGTTTTAAATCAAGATGTCTTAGTTCATGGAGGTTGGGAAACAGTCTTTTAAAATGCCTTATTTCTTCCTCGCACCTATGTAAATCTATTTTATTGGACAATCGGAAAACATAATGCTTGGCTTGTGTGGATAACCCCCCATACACTTCCAAATACAGCACAGAGTATTTTTTTGGAAAAAGCTCTCCATGAAAGCCTTGCTGTAGCCTGCACCCAGGCCGAGGCCAGCAGAGCGGCCTGCCCTCCAGCCTGAAAGTGCCCAAATGGCGGCGCTTGGCCTGGAGCACCGCACCGGGCCACGTCTCGGCACTGACGCTCAGACTGCACTGAGAGGGTGTTGTGTCAAATTGAGCCTGCAAACACACATTAGGCCAGTGCTATAACCAGTGAGAAAACCTCCAAGGGGCTTTGAATAGTTCTCTGTTGCCTCCTCGGCCCTGTGAAAGGGGGTGCCTGAACAGAATGAACGCGTGCGGCCTCTCCCAAATTGGCCCTGCCGTCCCTCCCCAGGGCACGCTGGCACACAGAATTTGTCCTGTCTGGGTTTACAAAGGCTGGACAGATGTTGTGTGGTGGGCAATGAGCCTTAGTGTGCGAGGAGATAAAGGTAGCTTTGGAGGCAGCGTGGGCACAGTATGGACCAGGGTTTTTCGGGGAATGGGCCAGCCAGGGACACAGGAGGAGATACACAAAACCTGAGTGCATCTTTGGTGACAGAGGCACCGGTCTCTATGCTTTGAGCAAGTTGTGCTGCCCTGCTCAAAGGCTCTGTCCCTTCTACTGCAGCATCTGGCTCTCTCCGGACCCTAGCACGGTACAGTGCAACCGTTATGCTCTGCAAAGCTACTTGTCAACTGCCCGGCGGCTATATAAACATGGCAGGAAAACACTGCTTGAATCTTTAAAATCCTCAACAGGCTCCTTTAAACCACTGCCTCATACCTCTGGTTGAGATCTAATGCTCTGCATTAAAAAAGAAACAGTTAACTGAAATACCACCTCATTTTTACAGTCAGGAAATATCTTGCAATTATTGCCATTGTCAAAAATGATTTTAGCTTAAACTATGCTACTGTAGCACAGGACATAAAAAAGGAAAGGATTTACTGCCGAATGCTAAGTCATGCTTTATTTTAGTATGTAAGGAGCTAATATAGCAATGTAATATAGAGAACATAGACCCAAATAAAAGTTCACGTGTTCCTGCCAACTCCAAGCAATTTAGTTTTGTGACTCAGGCAGCATAATTGTGAAATTGGCTCAGAACTCATTACACTGTTTTATCTGTTTGTATTTTTAAATGCATGCTTCAGGTTCATTTCATTTGCCTTAAGACTCTAAGGTTCATCCCAGTTGCATATTGAAGGCTTTTGTGTGTGTGTAACCCTATGGGCTATGAGGCTACTTTTTATTGCTGAGAGCAGAGATTCTCTCACAATTGTTTGTCAGACTGGGACTGTGAAACATTAAATGCCCTCAAATACACACAATAAAATAAAGGGGATACCGTAAGCCTTAACACAGGCACACTGTGGCTCTGCCCCACCTAGCTACCCACACTCTGCAGAGGATACAGGATAAATGAAAGGGATGTGCAAAATACCTTAAGTGTGTTTCCTGAGAAGACACTGGATTTGGCTCAGTTTGCCTCCAAATAGAGATAAAAAAGACATAAAATTCTAAAACAGTAATTACAATGAGGAGACAATTTCGTATCATGTTAGGGTGCATTTCATAAGGTAAGTTTCTGAGACTGCGTGCTGGTGCTGTGTCTTCAAATGTAAATCTGATCACAGGCTGCAGCCCATGTGGTGTATAAACAAGCCGTATTTTTAAACACAGTGTGAAATGTGGGGGCTGACGTGACCATTATCAGAGCCTCGTGCATGAGTTATGAGGCATCATAAAATATTTTCATATTGCAACAATGAAAATTGAAGCTGCTCAGTGGTAGGCTTGTTTGATCTGATAGCTGCCCCGGCTCCCTTCACTGGGTGAAAGGAGGAATGTTATTCAAAGGCTATCCTTCTGAATGCTAAGTTGTTTTCTCATAAATTTCTTACAAAGAAAGAACATCTTAAAAGGTTTCTTACAGAATGACTGATGAAGAAGAGACCACTAAGACAATGGAAGTGACATTTTCAGGGATTTGGGGCCATTCCACCTTGCCCATGAAGAAACTCAGCTAGACACCTTAAGCAGGCTGGAACAGAGTTGCAATGTGAGTGCAAAGAGTTAGGTCATCTTAGAGCCTCCTTTTGTCAATCAGTTAATGAATATATTTTACTTTGAAAATGAGTGTTCCTAGGGGTTCTTCAAGCTGATGGGCATAGCTGGATGGAGACAAATGCAGTCACTTCATCTCCTTCAGAATGAAGCTGTCTCCAC
Source organism: Aythya marila (assembly GCF_965140915.1). Lineage (NCBI taxonomy): Eukaryota > Metazoa > Chordata > Aves > Anseriformes > Anatidae > Aythya > Aythya marila. Next base: position 5,342,753 of record NC_139057.1, read on the forward strand.
CAGACTTCAAGACTCAGCCTGTAAATGTTTAATGCCAAAAATTTCCTTTGATATATTGAGATTAATTTCTTTGATCTTATTTTATTCTATTGTGCTCATTGTGTAAGTGATTAATCTTACTGTTTTTTTGCATAGCCAGATTATATTTTAGAGAATACCAGGTAGCAGAGTTACTGCATGTTAGCATGAGTCTGGGTGTAGATCTTAAGATTTAGGCTTCATTCCTCCCAGTGGTATTGATTCCCTGAATGATCTTGAGCTAATCGTCAGATTTTGCTGTATTTCACTGCTGCTACAGCAGCTATTTAGCGAATACAAGACACTTGGATGCCTCTGAATGTCTTTAGGCTCCTATGGGAATCTGGCTTGTTCCTGCTTTCCTACCAGATGTAAACGCTTCTTTTAACGGCATAAAGGATAAGAGGGGAAGGAAAGACAAACAGTGCCGTTGGTGCTGCAAGCAGCAGGACTAAAATTCACTGTCCAGCAGGGGAGAGGCAGGGCAGTCTGCCCACACAAGTGTGGCAGGGGCACTTGGCACTCAGGCCAGCAATGTCTAAGCATTGGCTTGTGGGGCTGGCTCAGATCTGACCCGCACGGAGCCATGCAGCATGTGGCTGGCTCTGGAAGGGCTGCCCGTGCAGACCTACCCTCTGAAGCAGCGAGTCCAGCTCTGTGGTTTCTGGCACTGCAGAACTGACTCCAATGGCAGGAACCCATGGGAACAGCTGGATCCTGCCGGGCATTGCTGAGAGTCTCATTTGTCTTCCTGTCATGGGCATGAGGTTCAACTACCTTTTTCCCCTCTCTCTATTTATTGAAGAACATGATAAAACTCATGCAAATGGTTAAGTATTTGGAAGTATTTCTGCTTGGCAGAGTATCCTTCTCTTCTTGTCTTCACAGCACTTTACTTTGGGGACACACATGCTCACTGAATTCATGTCTGTGGTGCCTTTGCACTGAGCGGATTCCAGTCAGCCTAATCACAAAGCTGGGCAAAGGGAAAACTGAATTTTCAAACTGATGACACATTTATACCAGAATTGTAACTTTATAATATTAATGTATCATTTAACTTACATGTATACTTTGGAATGTTTATAACTTCTGTAAATCATAGGCGAGAGCGGCCAAGAGAGTGCCACACAACATTCCTAGCACAACTTGTAAAATAAATACAACAATCGCAGAAGAACAACATTCCCTGCTACAAAAGGGGAACCGTAGCCGCTCTGCTGCAGATGGGAAAAGCGCTCAGCAAAGTCTCCATGAAGCCCAGGCACACGCAGAGGCACTGGAGCGGAGTTTGCCCTGCACTGCCCCCAGTGCTCCAGCTGCTGTGGAGATTTCGAAGGACAAAACGCCAGCAGGCCTGTGTGAATGAAGCATCACGTCTCTGGGAAGTGACACCAGAGCTTTGCTGGCCGTCCTGCTTGGCATCGTTGTCTGCATCTGTGTGGTTTTGTGACATTTCCTTCCCTCCTACAGGGTGTCTACTGAAAAGCCATCCCCACTCCACACAGAGCACTGTGACCTCTGCATGCAGGTACCTTGAACAGAATAAAACCCTACTGTTTCCTGGCCCATAAAATCCCGTGGCTGATTTCTGACCTATTAACCTTCAGTTTTTCTTTTCAGGTTTATAGGACTTTTATGACTTGACCAGCGGACTGTAAAATACACATTTAAATGCATTCAACTCAGATAACAATCTCATCATTAAAACAGCCTAGCTTCTTTGTTTGAAGTTAATCACTCTCAAATTCTTCTGGATTCATCAGCACACTAACCAATACCTGTTTTTTCTCCCTAAAGTTGGCACTGTAACATAACACAAAGACCTTCAGCTCTTAGAAAATAGCATAGAAGACTGCAAATCTTATTGAAAATTCTCTTCATCTTTAGAGAAGAATCTACAGAAAAGTCAAATCCAAATTTGAATTCAGGACATCTTCAAACATTAAAAATTGATCACGTTCTGAGATCCAGGTGGAAGGATGACTGCTTTTCGAGTTTTATTATGCTAAAAGTACAGTGGAGCAGCAAGCACAATGTGGTAACATTGCACAGGCAGCAAAATACCAAAATAACACCAAGGACAGGAGACTGTTTTAATGTACTTTCTGGTAAGTTATTTAACATGCTTTTGTTGGCAGTGCAGCTGGTTTGGGGCTTTGGATCAGGCCTGGATTACTTAGAGCAGGCGGTAGGCAGTGCCTCTCATGTAATGGTCGTTCCCAAATACAGCTGAACGCCGGTGTAACGGGACACTCGGTTCTGTTTCTCTTCTCTAACACTGACACCACGAGTATCCCAGTGTGTCCTTGAGTTTGGAAGAAAAAAAACACACAACATTTCACTGCAGCTGCGGATGCTGAACTGGGGTCCCCCGTTGCTCCTATCACCAGCAGGAAGGATGGGACCCAGAGCTCCGTCTTGGACTGTAGGAGCCAAATGAGTTATGGGGAAAGTAAAGGTGATGGCAGAAATGGGCTGGTGGAGTCCAGGGCTGGCAGGGTCTGGGCACTGTTTGGGACAGGTGGAGAAGAGCTGCCTACAGCAGAACCAGCCCCTCCAGCTGCATGATGTTGCTGCTCAGTAACTTCACCCTGGAAACTTTTGCCAGGTTAACAAGCCCAAAACTGCATTTCCTTCTCTCCACAGTTGGATCCTTTCTTTTTATGGCCAACAATGAAAAGTTTTACTTTAACACATTGCCGAATTTACAGTGGGTTCTGTCCATCATACACTGAAATGCTCATTTTTGGAGTCAAATATAACTGTGCCTGTGCTCATACACTTTCTGTATGCAATCCTTGGCCTCTGCATTTAAGAAATGCAACCCTAGGAGGTGTTTATAGAAGGCTAAATATAGGTTTATCTGTTCTAGTCTTTCCATGAAAGATCTTTTTCCTTCAACACATGCAGATTAAATACACGGAGCAATATTAGTTAACACTTAAGTTATGTCACGCTCCTAAAAACGCCAGGAAATTCCGTTTTGAAGTTGATGTTCCAGCCCTAACTCCTGTTGACTTTATATTTCTTTTCTCTCACAGGCATGAACTGAGGAAGGAGTGTGGCTGGAAGCAGAGTGACGCCGCTTCAGGCAGGCACCTCCCGTTAATCTCGTTAGGTGCACGCTGTGGGTTCACTCGGGCCCTCACGGAAAGCAAGAGCAGAAATCCCACTGTTCTCAGCAGCCCAGAACATATCAAAAGCTATATCTGCCATTCTAGTGCATTAAATCCTGGTTAAATGAAGGAAAATGAACCAAACTTTGGGGAATTTACGTCAGAGCAGCTGTTTGTGTGCATCTTCTGCTGGTCTTAACTCTCACACTTTGGGTTTTCCTGTTAGCGTTCGCAATAACGTCATTGCATCATAGTCCTAGTGTTTAATATTCCCTCTTTCAAAATATGAAGTTGCAGCTGACTCCCTGTATCCTTCTGGGATAAATGCAGAAAAAGCTTTACTTAACAGCTGCTATATATTATTATTATTACCTATTACATCATATCTTATTACGGCTCTATTACAAGTTTCCCCTAAAATCTAATCACATTCTGAAATTGTTTACAGCGAAACTAGAAATGGGCCCGAGACATAAAGTTCACATCCCAGCATGGGTCTGAACTTTCTTGAAGTTCAGCTTTATTCAGAGGCAGCGTTTAACTCTCTTGCTCCTGGCAGACGGGAGCGATGGCCAAGGCTGGCTGTGCGCGGCGGTACCGCAGCTGGGAGCATGCGTCGGGGCACCAGAGATGCTCCTGCACAGAGCAGATCTGGCATGGTGGCAGCCAAGACAGGGCTGCACCCTGTGGTGTGTCCATGCCCATGCTCTGAGACCCAGAGGCAGAGGGATAAGGAATAAAATTCTGGCCCCATATATGTTCTGCACTCAGGTCTGCCCAATGAAATGGGTTTGAGAGACTTCACAAACCTCCAGGGACCCAGCCCAGCCCTCGGAAGCCTCACCAGGATGCCTGAACTTCTCTTTCCTCACCTCCTACCATCCAGCCCTGCACAGACTGGGGAACAGCCCCTCGGTGAGACAACAGCAGTGCTGCAGGGAAGTGCCCGTGTGGCTGCTCTTACGGGAGCAGCTGCTGCTGCGGTGGGTAAACCTTCACAGGCTCACTCCCTGAGCAGAACTGCGTGCTCATAAAGGTGGAATAAAAACAATCAAGGTCACCAGCCTCATCCACACACGAACGTTTCTATAGGTCTTCGCTTTACAGCTACGATATTAAGTAGTTTGGCTAACTTTTTAGAAATGTTACTATTTTCTCGACAAAATGTCAAGTAAGTTTTCAGGGGGGAATACTTCATAACTGAAGTATGTTTTCCTAAGGGCAATAAACCACTAAGAAATGTACTTTTTTCCCACCCAGCCTTTGAGCCAAAACTTTCACATGTTTTTCAAAGAAATAAAATTATAGGTGTTTTTCTGTAGTAGGGTGAAGTACCACCTGGGTGGCAGTGGTAGAAAGCTGGGCAAACTTTATAAATCTAGAAGGGGGAGATTGTTTTGGCATGCCTTAGGGTTACAGCCTGGGTTTCCTATGCATAATTTTAAAAGGAATTGCTCAAAGCATCAGGAAACTCTTGCTGGTACACTATACCCAGTGTACGACTCTTGCCTCTTTAGACTCACGGAAGATTGCCGGGGCTGAAAAGAGGATTTTTTCAATGCAGTGCACAGTAGAGTCAAGAGGCAGGCTTTTAATTATTTCTGTATCTGACAAACCCACGGCCCTTTCACATGCTCATTTAAGCGACCAGAAAAATGTAAAGTGAATTGGAAATAATGAGTTGGTCAGCACGGTTTAATTTGGTTTCCGTGCTGAGGTTAAGGTGGGTTCCCAGAGACTGCTGGCCACGAGGAGGGCAGCCTTGGGCTGGTGTCTGGGACACCTCCAGTGCACTCTTGGCTCTGCAAAACCAATGGGAGGTTTGTTGGCTTTTTGGAATTACTGGTGAAAATCTGAGCAGCTGGAAATGCACTTTGGTTTTGGTCATTTTAATCTTTGGCGTCACAGTGCTCGGAATGCGTGTAAATACTTTTTCTTATTGAAATAAGAGAGAAAATGAATCAACTGAATATCCGTTCATCCACGAACACTTTACACTGGAATGGGAAAGTGAGGAAAAGTGAAGGACAAAGACACTTTTGCTAACGCACCTAAAAGCAGTGCAAGACCACCGTGAGTTAAGGAGCATATAGCTGGGACACCTAGCACCTTGACGGAACAATCCGGGTATTTTTTTAAATATTAAAAAATAGGCAACATAAAATCTCTCTCCTGGAAATCAGTCAGAAGAAAAACTAAAGAAAAGCTACAGAGGAAATCTCATTCTCTGGCCCTCTCTGCATGCTGGCTTCCTATGTGCTGGGCTGGGGAAACTCTGAATCCTGTGGAAGAAATCCATGGAGAGGAAGCAACAGCAATCACAAATTATAAAAGATGGGGCTGGTTTTAATCAGGGCTGACTCTTCACAAATAACAAACGGGAAGGAGAGGTTAAAGCGGGGCATAAGGCTAAGCCAATAAAGCCTTTTTTGAGACAAAATAAGAAGGGTGTATTTCAATATGCCACAGCGAAGGGAAAGTCAAACGAACTAACGTGTCTAGGGTGTAAAAACACTGTCTGACTCCAGGCATATGAGCCTGCGCTGATGCACAGCTCATGGCAAGAAGCAGGCTCCTAATTTAAGAGCTCTGAGTAACCTCGTTGGAAGGTTACACAGTCAGGCCAGATCTTAATTGAATTAGACATCCAAATTTAGACAGAGCAAATGTCCACGCTGCCTCTATCTCCTTCCCACCCCTTAATGTGCACTTTCAGCATTTGCATAAGAGCATTGTAGCATTTTTCCAGACTTTTTGGGGGAAATTACCATTTTTTTGGAAAGCCGTATTAGTGAGAAAGGTGTGATTTAAGTGTGATATAGATTTAGCGCACAGTTTTTAACAATCTTTCTGCAGACAGCATCTAAGGAGCCCTTAAATTGCCGTGCTTGTTTTGCTGAAACCCCGATGTATTCAGAGACTGAATAACCAGGCTGGAAACGAGGGAGTTCTGGGGACAGAGGGCAAAGTTTCAGGAGGAGATCTCAATCTGATGCGCATGTGGGGCATTGGCACTAGATTGCTTAGTGTTGCAGCACCAAGGCCAATAAATGATTCCAGAAAGCTGTGTAAATGCGTCGGGTACCAGCAGCTGTTAGAGCCAAGGAAAAAAGCAGCCCTCTGGATTTCTGTGACAGATATTGGCAACACCTAGGGTAGGATCTTCCAAGACCACAGCAGAATTTTCAGTGCTTACTGGATTTTTTCAGTATAAAGCTGAGGTTTGTGTGGGTTGCTCCTTAGTGTCTTTCAAGTAACTAGCCTGCTGCTATGCAAACATTTGGGGTATGCAGTGGCCTGTGTGGATGCTGTCTTGATTTATCGTAAACCCCGGGAAGAACTCCTATAGCACCTGAAAGCAATCTTTCAGCAACTCAAGGAAGCAGAGTTGGTTTTTAATTCCCCCGTGTTCAGTAAGAAAGCAGGAAACCATACATACACACATATATATTTATATATATTTATATATAGGGAGAGGAGATATAGAAGGGCAAGGGAGTTATGAAACCAGAGATAGGTAAAATGCAAAGCTATTAAAATGCACCTATTGCTGGCTACTAAATGGCAGGTGAGATCTTTTCTGGGTGTTGCAGTATATTATTGGAAATTTATTCCACATTTTGCAACACTGGCTGCTCCATTAACTGATCTCACTAGGAAAAAATCATCTCATAAAATAAATATGACCCCATGGCGTGTGCTAGCCTTTCAAGGACTGAAATCAGTTCCTAGAGATCAAATGGTTTTCATGAGTCTGGAATTTTAAGATCCATAGAGGGTGAATCTCAATGTCAATAATCTTAAATCAGGGTCAAAATTAGCATAAAATTTTAAAAGGAAGTCAAAAAATCTACATTGGCTTGATAAATTATCTGAAAGAAGTGAAACTCCCTGGATATTATGCTATTTTAATAAAAGAGATCACAGCATTTCCCTGGAAGGAATTATATGCCACAGTAAAGCATAGGTGGTTAAACAACAGGAAATTCATGAAGCCAAGCAGAAACCTAGTGATTGTGCAAGTTTATTAGTGAGTTAGATTTGCATTGGATCAAATACACCAACGACCAACTCTATTTTTCCCAGAGTGACTGAGAATAAAAGGATCAGTTTCAAGTAATGTAGTTGCCCTTTGCTGAAGTTGATTTGGAACAGATCTTCCTAAGTATAAATCTTTTATTAAAACAGAAATCATTAAAAAATGATGAAATGTGAGCTAGAGCTCTTGCAGCGAGGCAGCGCTGCCTGTGGTTTCCAGACACCAGAGATCGCCCTGGTCTCCTGCTCTCGGTGGCTCTCCAGGATGCCAGAGCCCAAAGGTTTGACTCGGTGTGCACCAAATGAGGGATGCAAACAATTATTCATGCAGAAAACTCACTGGTGTGAGATTGTTTCCTTTAGAGAAAATAAATTTTCAAAGCCTGAGCTTCATGATTCTTCACCCCTGAAGCAAGTAATTTTCAGCAGTACAGGGAGGGAAAACCAAGTTTGTCTGGAATACAATTTTCTTTCCTAGGAGTGAAGGATTGACTTGGCCAGAAGAAAAAGACTAAATCCATCCTGAAGGTAGGAGTTGAGTGTGCAAGTGACACAAGCCAGTGCCTCACCTGCTCTCCGGCAGTGGTGCACATGCTGCAGAGAGAGAAATCACAGATGTGCTGTGAATCGCCGTGCTGAAGGTGGGTTCCCAGAGCCCTCGAGCCTGTGATTCAGTACAGCTTGAACCGAGACATGTCCTCCGTCTGAGAAACTGCGCTAAATTCATTCCTATGACTAATTTTTCTCTGCATCTAATGTCTTAAGTGTTTTCTTTCTTTTTTTTTTTTTTCATTTTCTTCCTTCCTTCCTTCCTTCCTTCCTTCCTTCCTTCCTTCCTTCCTTCCTTCCTTCCTTCCTTCCTTCCTTTCTCTCTCTCTCTCTCTCTCTCTCTCCTTTTCTTTCCCCACAGATTACAGTTCAGCACAGCACTAAGGGAAACATTCATCCAGCAACACCAGTAATTGTGACAGTGGCTCATGCAGCTCCAACCCTTTCAGCCCCTACCTGTGCTCCCACAGAGGGAAGCAATACTTCCTTGACGTAGTGGCTCTCCACAGTGCTACAGGTGCTTGGCTTCACCCTGGATGGGAAATCTGCAGCATCTTTGCTGAGATCCAAGAATCAAATTAGGTCTCTGCTTTTTTGTGAGCTCAGGTTTCCATCTCCATCTCACATTGGAGCCCAGGTGCCCTATGTGGAGAGCCAGCTTGGGATTTGCAAGGAGGGAGGGCAAGGAAACCTAGTGCTGGGGAGCAGACCCCCGCTTTGCATTGCCCCTGTGCTCACCCAGCACCACATCCTTTGGGTGTCTGCACTTGAAGAATTGATCCAAAAGGCGTGGAGACCCAGCCAATCTCTACTCCCTTGCACTGCTTCTCCCCTCTGTGAAGGGGAGAAACATGACATGTGGCCCTGTCATTTGGTTTTCCATCCAGAAAGCTTTACCCCAACTTCTGTTTTCTTAGGCAGGCTTGCATTTAATTAGAAGGAGACTATCAGCAGTAAAAGTAACCCTCTTAGATATGCTGAATCTGTTCCCAGCTTTGGCCTGTCCGTGACTTCCCTATGCACGATTTCCTCCAGGATTCCGCCCTAAACCGAGACCCACTGTGATGCAACACCACTTCCAGCGCAGGAGATAGGGTAATGCTGGCTTGACAAGTGAAATTAGTTATTGCATTCCATTAATTTTGAGTCATGCGCCCAGCCCATGGAAGCTAGGAGAACATTGTGAAAAACAAACTCACTACATTGTACTGTAATATTGTTCTTGGCCCGAGTCGGAGGCAGCCTGCTGGGGTCCTTCTCAGCAGCCGAGCTCCACAGCGGCTCCTCCGCTAGCATCAGTCGAGCAGCTGCTGCCTTTGGAGAGAGAAAGAGCAGTTTGGTCTTCGTCTGGGATCCTAACAAGGACAGCAAGGGCCTCCATGGGATCTTTACATGCAAGTTTAACTTGGGAGGGCGGTGATGTTGGCTCCTCAGGCTTTTGAGTGTTTAGCTCCAATTATATATTTACTTGCAATTGCTAAGTGAGTGTTTGGAGCATTTCCTGTGCAAAACTCAGCTCCCGGAGTGTGCCATGGGAACGGCTGCGGCAGTGCAGCGGTTTTGGTAGTGCTGAGAGCAAACGATCTCCATAAAGACCCTGCGACAACCACATGAAATCTTTCACTCCACAGCATTCATCTCAAAGCCCGCAGTAGCATCTTCCCAGTTGTCAGGCTGCGTGTGACTCAGAGCAAAACTCTGCCCATCCCAGACTTTGTACAAAAACTTTGAGCGTGAGTCAGCCCCGTTCCCCCCGGGGAGCACAATTACTGTCAGCAGGCGTCTGCTGCGCCAGGCCCCGCTCAGCGACCACGTCCAGGGGACTCTCCCATGGGAACCCGTGGTGGAGACACCTGGGCATGGCGCTGGCCTGGCACCGCGTAGGTAAGCCCGTGACTCACTGCGGTGGCTGTCTTGTAATGCTGACTTTATCAGACCACGGGGCACTGATGTGAATCTGCCAGACTTGAGGGGAATGGGATAAAGCAGAGCTTCCCAGGCTTGTCCATAGGGCGATCTCATGTTGTGACAGAAAGATATTTTGCTCCTCCTTCAGTAAGGACGGTGGCTAAGGCCTGAGGAGACAAAACTAATGGATAAGATTTTACAGTATTACAGCAGGGAGCAGACCCTGCATCCTCAGCTCGCAGGCCAGGACAGCAGTCCCCATCCCAGTCCCCGTTGTTTCTCTTCAGTCTTCTCCTGGCAGAGTGAAACAGGCTGGGCCTCCACGAGAACTGACTTCAGCTACTTTGGTGAACAGACCTTTCGTCCCAGCTGTAGTGAGCGCAGCGGTGCCCTGAGTCCTTCCCAAATGTGCGGTTTGGTCTCAGGCACGCAGGCCTCACCCCTCCTGGAGAGCCAGGAGGCACAGCTGGCGGCTTCCCCAGGGCCACCCAGGAGCCTCCGCATCGCCTCTTCACTACCAATGTCAACAGAGCGCTTCCCAACCCCACCTCTTTTCCTTATCACCCGTTTTCCATCTCCCTCTGACAGATAATGAAGCATATGAGTGCTGTCTCGTCTCAGGTATCAGTCTGGGGCATCAGAAATCTTCCCTGCAGTGAATGGAGGAGCTTTGGTGCGGTTTGGGGGGCAGCTGCTTGCACGCCACGGGCTGCTGGCAGGCACGGCTTCTGGCTGTTCCCCTGATGAGCTGTCCGCTGTCAGGCTGCTTGTTTTGTGTGGGAAGAGGAACAAGGAGACCGGCAACGGAGATAAAGTTAACTGTGCTGGCAACGTGGAAAGCCTTTCACTGAGCACAAGGACAAAGCGAGGAGGATGTATCAGCAGGAGCACAGTGGTCGTGGGAGACAGGGGAGAGATAAAGAGCCTCCCACTGCCCCTGGGCATCCCACTTGCACGTGCCCCTGCTCTGACCTTGTGGAAGAAGCAGGGGGATGAGGAGAGCTCCATCCCCACAAGAGTCCTGTCAATGTTGGTTTCCAGTGGAGAGCCTTTCAGTTTGCGTTACTGTTTTCAGGGGAGAAGATCTATTCTCAGCATAGTCCCAGATTTCTGAGAACTGAAACATTGTTAACCTCATTTCTTCATCATTTTTGAACATAAAAATTCACCTATGGAAACCACTGGTCATTTCTGAGTGCCACTTGTCCTTGGAGGAAGAAGAAACAGAAAGCAAAGTTCCAGAAGGACAGCTCCCTTCCTGGGGAGCACAGGAGCATCTTTTTGCTCTCAGCGTCCTGGAATGGCTCTGAGCCTCTGGCTGGCAGAAGACACCACGCTTACATGATGGTCTGCACCCTGGTCCTCGGGAGATGCTGCAGTACCACTTCAAGGGCACGTCAGTGCACACACCTGCTGGGTGCTCTTCGTGGGCCCACAGGATCCATTTTTGAAGAAAACCCTTCCATTGCACCAGGGTGAGTGGTGCTGAGCATCTCAAAATTTCACATCTGGGTGAATGAAGTTGCACTGTCTCCCATTCTGCAACCAAGAATGTGAACCCAAATCATACTGAAGACCAAAGCCTGGCTCTTCCCTTCCCTGTTCTAACCATGGAACTGGCACCAACAGCCTGGGAACACAGCCCTGGTAGGAAATTCAAAGTTATAGTGAGCTCAGCGACAGGAGGGAGCAACCCAGTCTACCTGTTGAGAAAATCCAGGTAATAAATATTAATGCATCGAGGCTCTGAGAACAGCAAGGGAAATCAAATCAGAAGCCTTTTGCAGAATTGCAGAGATTACAGTGAAATTTCATTTAAAATAGTCAATAAAGGTTGTTCTGTTTTTACTATTTCATTTCAGTCACATCAAAACTTTTCAGCTTGGGAAGAAAAGAGCAGCTTTGTTTTAACAGTCTCAGTTGGATTTGTTCTGATTTATGTTACTTGCAAAAAAAAAAAAAAAAAAAAAAAAGTATATATTTTTTTTTTTAGTAAGAACTGCAGTTTCCAAAATTCTGAGAAAAAATGTCATTTTCTGACCCAGGACTTCACAAGCTCATGCTTTGTCCAGGGTGGAGCCGGGACCACATTTAGGCCAGCAATTACAGAGGCACGGCCACCCCGCCCGGGGCTGGAGCTGATGGATTTGGTAGCCGTTTCCCCGCATGCTGTGCAAATTGCTGCAGAGAACAAACCCTGAGAACAACCGTGATGGAGTGACTGCCTGTTCTCTGAGGGCTCCACATAAATCTCCACAGCCTCTCTAACCACTGACCCAGACCGTGCCAGGCTCTCATTAAGGCCTGGAAGCCTTCTTGGGGCGTACAGTGGGATGTCCCTTAATGCTTCCTGCAGCGAAACCCCAGCCTCTGTCTTGCCAACATCCTACACCCAACCGCACACTGAAGTCAGTAGGAATTTAGCATGCAGGGGTCTTGTAAGGTCAAGGTTAGTGTGGATTTTGATCCATCCTGCTTGCAGTTTTTGGAACAGAGCAGTCCCACAGCCACGTAAGAGAACTAAGCTCCCTGTCTGGGCTGCTGAACACACACATATGAGGCAGCACTTCACCTCAAGAGGCTCGCAGAGGAGCCCAGAGTGGTGTGCTGCTGACTCTCATGGGATATAATCCCATTACGCTGCTGTGCAGTTGTAACTGATGGCAAGAAAGCTTGGTGTGTTGGGAGGACAACAATTTTGCAACCACTTGTGAGAAACAAATTTTAGAATGACACAGATTTTACCAAAAGATTTGTTCTTGATACGTCTTGCAGAGAAAAACAACTGATTATAAAGGCTCTGAAATGGACGGTACATCTTAATTTTAAAAACAGAGATGATCACAAACTACATTTTATAACTTATCAGCTCAACAGCATCACTGGTGCAAAATGCCATGTTATATTCATTAGCTGGTAGTTTCCTAGGATCACTCATCCAGGGCCTGGGCATTTGGTGAAAATCTTTGGCTGTAACAGACTGTCTCTTAGGCTTCTTCCTCATGTACATCAGGCTTGAAAACACAGCTAATAAAGGCCAGATGGCTGCAGGCTCCTTCTCACACCCATAATATTGATGGGAACATTCTGGAGGGAGTGGATTCTGCATGAGTCTCTGCCTTGTGCATGACATGATGATAACCACATTTCATCCTTTGCGCTGTTTGGTACTAACTCAATTAAAATGTTTCCTGGATTTCTAGCAAATGAATGAAGTGCAGCTCAAAAGAAAATACATCCAGCCCTTATTATAAAAGGTTGTACTCATCACAAGGCATTTGAGTGTCTTATTTCTGATAGTGGGGAAATCCTTTTATTACTGAATTTGTTTGGGAAGATTTTGAACAATTCATTGTAAAATCACATTCATGTCTACCAGAACATACAGAAACTACAGGTTCAGGATTTAGCATTAAATGGCACGACTACTAGGCAGAATGCTTTGATCTGGAATAAAGCATGAAGTGTGATGAAGTGTGCTTTCCAAAGCCACAAAGGCCTTGCAGTTAGATTCTGTCTGACTAGGCTAATTAAGAAGACTAATTAATGCCAAAAAATAATTCTCTGGAATGCTGCAGATATCACAGATACTGAACTATTGCACAGGATATTGCACAGGATTAGATGCTGTCTCTGTTGGTAAATTCCTCATGATTAGTAATCTCATCTTTTATATTTAGGTTTTAATAAGGAACTGTCTTCATTTTGAAGCCAGTTCCTTTCAAAGCTGCAAGAAAAAAGTAATTAAATCTGACAGAACTCACTTTCATGCCATATACTGCAGGCTATCTCATGACATGGAGACCTAGTCATATTTTTGTTATAAGGAGGTGATTTATTTTTGCAAGTATTTCCACTGGAGTCAGAGTTTTCCCAAATTCTGCATTTCTTTGGTTAAATGAGACCACTGCCTCTCTCTACTCTAGCTTTGTGCTCTGCAGCACTGCTGGCTGCACACCCTGTGTATGTTGACATGTAATGGTTTGAACATTTGACATTTATATGTAGCTGGCATTTGTTTTGTTGCCTTGCAACCATCTGGTTCCAGAAGAAACTCATAAACTGATCTTGAATCATGCAACCACCAGACAGCAAACAGATAGAGCTGTAGGACTCTGACAGCACATTTATCACACTTCTGTCATAGCTGACACAAACACTGCACTGCACTGTCTTCTCCTATCTCTATCACGCAGACCTGTGAGGGCTGCATTTTAAAAAGAGGATTTGATTCTTCACAGCACAGGGAGCTTGCGGCTTGCACTGACTTTGGCACATCCCTTTAAGGCTTGCTGTTAGCCCAAGAAAGCTCTGCAAGAAGCAGTAAGTGCAGTGTAAGATAGTTAAAAGTTACATTTCTAGCTCGTGTTGATTCTGTTGGTGTTGGCACACCTAAGCAAAGTGGACTGGCAGTGACATGCTGTTACCCCCTGGCTCCATCCACAGAAGCAGAGGGGAAGCAAAGCAGCCTGCTCAGAGGTTTCTACAGGACAGATAACACTTGGGCCAGAATATTCTTGCCACAAAAGCTGTACTGTTTATTGGTAGGTGGTTTGCTCAGTGGATTAACTGATACACGAATGGAAAGTTTCTAGGAACAAAGCATGTTCTTGCAAATAGAGCAAGGCTAGTGCAATTGCGCTTTTTTTTTTTTTTTTTTTTTTTTTTTTTTTTTCCCTGTGGTTTATGTAATAAGACAGTGGCTCCCCTGCCATTCCACTTGCTTGTCTTCCCCTTTTTATTTCCAGTTCCTAACTCCCTGGTCTTGTGTCGATGAAGCAAAGAGATCACCTTTCTCAATAAAAAGAACTGAAAAATGCAGGAAGACCAGTTTATTAAATCCTAAGAACTTTTACTCACACGTTATGTAATACCATTTTTAACAACCATCTTGCCCTGTAATTAGATCCCCATAATTCATCATATAACTGGTACCTCCTCTTTCCAAATTAAACATTGCTTTTCCTATAATTGGATAATATTAGAGTACTAGAGCAGTTTGGGTTAAGATTTCATCATTGGAATCCACTTTTATTTTCAGCTTCCATAAATGTGTACACAAACACATTACACACTAATGCAAAAGAATGACTTTTACATTATAAAATTCAGCAAATAATAGTAGCTGTCACTGGAGGGCACCTACCTGAAATTCTGACCTGGCTAAACATGCCAAAGAGGAAAAGTAAGTGCTTGAGATAATTGGAAACGATTCTTTTGCAATTACTAACTCTTTTTGCCGTCCCTTCCATTTTCTTACTCTTCAGTATGTCAGAAGACAGAGAGCATTTTGTTGCTTCAGCCTTCAAATACTACCACTATTAAGGACAGTTCAAAGTTCCTGTTAAATATTCTCATCATCAGCATTCTCATGCTGATGACTTTATCCCCCAAGACAGCACAAGTTACAATGTCAATTAACAAAGTGCCTGCAAAAAGTTTTATTGGGTCATACTGATTTTTTGAAGCTCTATGGTGTGTGTATGTGTGCGTGCGTGCATGCATGCTCGGGCTGGGTAACCAGGTACGGAGCTGCCCAAGTTCAGACAGTTCAGCACTGACATCAGCAGTTACTTTGCTCGGTATTCTTATGATAAAGAATTATAGGAGAACAGGGTCTCTGCTATGCTAAGGATTTCACGGACTTAGAACTAGAAGCCATTCCTGCGCCAAGGATCCTTATATGTACATAGACAAGACAGTAAAGGAGAGGATGGATGCACAGGCAGTTATGGATGCAAAGCAGGAACAGAGCTTTGTTATCAAGATAGGCCTGAACCTGACAGAGGCAGCAATTTTCAGTGCCCTTTAAAGGTATTCGGTCTTTGGGGAGTGCTTAAAATCTTCTTTAAAATTGCATCTCTGTAAGGGGTAGATAAAAAGAGAAGCATTGCAAAGAGCCAAGGAGTTATATCCAAGCCATTTGCACTGTTTACAGCAGCTGAAAGGCTGTTTCAGCTAAAGGACATTCACAAGTAGAGTTCTTTGAATTTTAAGTTTAGTTTAAAATATTGATTATTTAAATTCTTCTGGTGTGGAAACATCATCAACAACAACAGGAAATCCTTCTCAATCCTTTTCTATTCTGTACACATAAATTGGAACAGAATGCTTATTAAGAAGCCAGTGGATGATTTCAATAACCAGGGTCATTTGGTAGACTAAGCTATCTTTAGGGGAAAACATGTTTACTGCATGAAGATTAAAAGTCCCACGTTAGTGTCTGGGATATTCTCCAGCCCACCACTGAGACGTGCAGTGGGCATTACTCGTTTTTCCATACCACATGAAATGCTATATTCTGGCTATATATTCAGGGAAGTAGAGAAGTTCTGCCTCAGCTGAGACTATGCTTCACTTGGCTTTATGAAAGAAAAGTACTAAGAAACAGAGATGGCCAGTAACTTAGGGCACATTACTGAGTGTCTACTGAGTATCTGCTTCTGTGTGATGGTGGCTGCTTGGTGCCTATATTGCAGCTACACTGAAACAGCAGGAGATTCAAGCCTGGCTTTTCCCAACATCACAGCAAAGCCTGGCTTCCTCTTGCCTTACAGCCAGGTGCTGGAACACCTACACTTCCCTCTTTTCTACTTATATTTTTCTCTTCCTTAGGTGATATTGAACAATGTATTTAAACACTCTGTTATTTATTAGTTCCACGTAAAAGTGCATACAGCAGAATTTCCCTCACTGGTGGCTTATCGGCCTTGGTTCTTATCCTGCTCATGCTACATCGAGAATATCTTCAACACCAGTTTATGGTGTTTTTATTTCCTGGACTCTCAATTTACTGCAAACCACAGGTGAAAAAACTCTTCACAAAGAAACGCAATGAAATTACTCTCCACAGGGAAATTCTTCCTCTTTAAGAAAACAAACTCCAAGGAAGAAGCTGCGAGAGGCAGAGCTCTGGAAACCATTCACATGGCTGGGCTCTGCAGGCCGCAGCTGTTCTAAGGCCTGCACATTGAAAACATATTTGAGCAGTGTGACAGATAAGAGCAAAGAGGACACAGGAGAACTGTCCTAGCCTATTTTCTTCCAGTTGCTGGCACTCTGTCACTTCCTAGGAGGGCCCCCACTCCTGCCTCAATGGGCACATTCTGGAGGCTTTGTTCTGAGGCCTGCTCTTGTCATGGCCAATATGTCTCAAAGCCTGGGCTAAGTCCTGGAAGCACGCAGGCTTTACAATTTAAAGCGTTACAGACAGGGGCTCAGGAGGGATCTGTCTCCTGAGGGACAAACAGCAATAGCAGCGCTCCGACCAGGCCGCAGGCTGCAACAACAAAGTCTCACAATGGCTTACCATGCCTTGGTGTCCCGGGTGAGGAAGAAGAAGGTGGTGACTGCAAGCGCCCTGAGCACTGCCATGGCACAGGGCTCTGGCAGGGATGCTACTGCCTGGTAACTTTGGTCTTTGATGGATTTCAGCGATCTGCCGGCAAATCCTTGATGTGTTTTCCAGCTGAGGTTGGCACGAGGCCTCTCGGCGGGCAGCACAGCACGGCCTACATCTAGAAGCACAAACGGCGTGAGAGGATTTCTTGCTGTTTGTTGCGGCAACACGGCAGTCGTGCTGAGGCCCATTTCCAAACAAGATGGAGCTATTCAAAAAGCATTTCCAAGCAATTTAAATCTGGGCTTGAAAACCTCTCCACCTTGACCTTCTTCCTGCAGACACCTCTCTGTGGGTATGTGAGCAGCAAACCACAACCGGAGGGGAATACTGGTCATGAGGAGGGAACATAGAAGTGGCTGTGTAACATGGGCATCAGAAGCATTTGTCTTATCGCTGTTTTACTCCCCAACAGATTTCTTCTATACTTTTCCCCTCATGTATTTTTACCTATTTTCCTATATTTTTTTATAGTTTTATACCAAAGGTAAAAAGATCAATGTCTGTTCAGTCTCCAGTAACCCAATAACTTATCAATCAATGGAAACAGAGGAGAAGAAAGTTCCAGATTTTTTCAAGATCTTTGCAGCAATTTTTAGAAGTGTATTTTTTAATCCTTTTCATTCAAACCAGCCAACACAAAAGTCATTCTTAGGTAATATTTAAGGAGATATTTCACTCAAGTTCTGAACACTCTTGGAATGTTTTCAAAGGAGAAAATGAAGGAAAGTCCACCATTAACAGGCAGTTAGAGAAATTTTCAGATTACTTTCAGTTTCTTACTTATCTTGGCACTCCATTAAAATAATTACGTTTGCTACAGTAACAGAGAGATTGATTAGACAGAAAACCTTATTGTTAGCATGTTTAACATTATATTTACCCCACTTAGCAGCTTTTGATTCAGTGA
This sequence comes from Aythya marila, assembly GCF_965140915.1. Lineage (NCBI taxonomy): Eukaryota > Metazoa > Chordata > Aves > Anseriformes > Anatidae > Aythya > Aythya marila. The sequence continues at coordinate 5,360,694 of NC_139057.1, forward strand.
GACAGTGTGTTGAGTGCATAACCTTAACAATAAAAAAATAGAAAGTAATTTCTGTAAGGAGGCTTCAATTTTAGTAGTAGTAGTATAATAATTATAAAGGGGAACTCTGGTTGAATCTAATTTTTCTTGGGATTAGAAGGCTTTTAATTATTACTTGGAATCAAGCTTGCTAGCCTAGCATGAAGGAACACATTAAAGCAGAGATTTTAAAAGAGCCTAAGGAGTACATATATCATTAAATTTCAGTGACACGAGCAGCTTAGCTCCTTGCCTCCTTTGAACATCTCAAGCTTTCTTATTCATTAAAAAGAAAAAAAAAAAAAAAATCTGGGAAATTTAGAAAAAAATATTAATTTTGTCACCTTTTTTTTTTTTTTTTTTTTTTTTTTTTAATGGGTATATTGATCCAATGCAAACCTATCCTCCTCTCTCACAAGCCCTTCCTGCAGATTTAACTTGCCTATGAGCAATTTTCTTTAGTCCTAGGAAACGTTTATTGAAATCCAATGTTTCCTCAAAGTAAGAACCTTTCAGAACCGTAGTGGGTGGGTTCTCTGATCATTTCCAGAGACAGAGAGAAATGCGCATCAGCATCAGTCAAGGACTGCATGATGGGATGAACTCTAAAAATGAGAACCTGAACTCTAAAAATGTAACCGATAGCTGTCATTTCTCTCTTATCTGGTAAATGGACACACTACGTTGGTCACCCTTGTACTCAGGCAGACTCTCCCAAATGCAAACCAATGCAGTCCCTCGGGCAATGCTACTACTGCTCTGAAACCTGTCCCTATGACTGAGCTCTGCTAACCCCTTTGGAATGTAATTAGACAAAGCTGCTGCACTAAAAGTGGCATTTATCTTTAATTCTTTCTCCCCCAAAGTTTCCACTGGATTCCCATTACAGACAGAATATTGGCAACTGTTCAGACTAAACACCAGAGTGAATTTGCTTGGCTCCAAATAAGACATTTCTGTGTCGAAAGCTAAACTATGTTGCTGTTTTTCCACCTGTTAATGTGTAGATTATATAATAAAGACATTTTTCTTTTTCTTTTTCTTTCTTTCTTTCTTTCTTTCTTTCTTTCTTTCTTTCTTTCTTTCTTTCTTTCTTTCTTTCTTTCTTTCTTTCTTTCTTTCTTCTTGTTCTTATGATTGTATTTGATGTGGAAGACATTGTGATTTTTTTTGCTTCATAGAATAATGCCAATTCTTTTATCAAGAAGATCAAAAAATAATATTTGAAACCATGGGCATTTTTTCTTGCTGCTTACAGAGCTGTTTTTAGTGGTAAATCTTACAGAAATTTTACTCCAAAGCCATTTTTAAGGTTTACAGCTTTGGCAATACAAGAGTTCAGTCCTAAAATCTGGATAGTTGTGGGTAGTGCTGCTGGAAGTCCAGATGTGTGCATCCCAATTTGTGTGTTTTGGGTTGCCTTAATTTCAGGCTAGCCAGCTTGCAACATCTTTTGAAATTCCCAGCTTCCTGGGATGGTATAGTCAGAATATTTGAAGACCAGTCCCAACATATAATGAAAGGGCAAGTACAAGTGGTGAGATGCCCAAATCGTTGGTCTTGCCATGCAAGTTGATAACAGGCTGTGCTATAACCACTGTGTGATTATTTTCTTCAATGGGCTCAAGCTGTATACACTGTAGCAGCATGGATATTACATACTGCATCCACTAGTGCAGCTGGGATTTATATTTTCAGACTGCTCTTGAACACAGAATGGCAATTTCTTGTTACCTTTTAATCTCTCCTTAAACAAAGTCATAGTTCTTAAACAGTCACCTCTGAGACAGGGAGAGAAATATTTTCCTAACAATTACTGAAGTCTGCTTAGCTGGCCATTTGAAAGTGACAGACATTTAAAAATATACAATAATAGTAATCTTTAAAAATACTTTATTTTAAAAATATTATTTGGGGAAAAAAAAAAAAGTGCTCGCTCTCTTTATTCAGCAGGAAATGCCACACAATTATCTTTATTTTCTTACTGTTTGTGGGTTGGATTGAAAATCATTGTTTTAGATGAATTTACCTAGCAGCAATTAACATTTAATTTCCTTTAAAAATATAGAAACAAGACTAAAATACCCATTGGGGGATCATTTCTCCTTGATTAAAGTTTAGAAGTGGACAGAAAGGTTGATGTTCAATGCATTAATCAAGAAATAAGAGAATGAAAACTTACACTTGCTATTCCAGAAGCGGCTCAGAAACCATTTTAGCTTACTTTTATTATCAGAGAAATAAGTGTCTTACATACATACAGGGGTGACCACAGCTCAGTGAAGCTGTGGTCTTCCATGAAGGACTGAAGCAGACTTCCCACCAAATTCAGTAGACCTTGGCTTGGGCATGACTGTAAGGTGGACAAATATTTCTACACTCTGTATTTTGTGTTTCCTTTTATGTAAAAGGAAAGATGGGATTCAAATATTATAACTTGCAAAATTCTAATAGTATTTATTCAAATTCTAATAGTATTTACAATCTGCATTAATGTATTGTCTACTACTACAAATATCTGATGCTAGCCTGCTTGTGACCCTGAGAGTCCATGTACTGGAGTTGCCTAGAAAGGTAAATATTTTTGTATTAGAAACCTTTTATCTCAAAGGCTCAACAGGGAGATTTATCAAGGCCATCATAATCTGTTGTGCTGTAATTAGAGGCCTTACAAAGAGGAATAATAAGAAACAATTGTGCAAAAATTCCAGAAGGAAATACGTAACTACTGAGAGAAATGATGCATCGAGTAAGGTGGCACTGCCAGCATAAAGAACGATATTTTTAAAGGGAGTGTACTCCTACATTCCCGGCAACATTTATTTATTTAATGAGAAGCGTGAACTTTACACCTTCAGAAAGACCTAGCTAAAAGGATTAAGAAACATTTACATTCTCCAAGCTTAAAAAGATCTTAGAGGGTGGCTGTTTCCTTACAGTTGCATTATGCATGGCAGTAAATGCTAATTTCCACATACACTGACTTGTGCACAAACACTTACTGGGACATCCAGATATGAGCACGGCTGAAAGCCCATTGCTGTTTCTGCTTGAGAGACTTACAGCAGTGGTTTTCTTTCCAAGAACATGACCCAGAATCCACAGTTCTATTTTTCTGTCTTCACAATTTTGTCTACTTTCCTCATTAGCAACTGGACACCTAATGTACTATTGCAGGCTAAAGGCTGATGCAACTCCTTTTTTAGGGTGATGATTTCAACGACAGTGCCTGTGTATGAACAGCCTTTTTAAGCAAGAGAAGAGCAAACAGCTAGAAAAACAAAAATGTAAAGTGCTTATGCAAAAATCTGTCATGGACATCTGGACCACCCTTGTCCAGCTCAGGAAATGTAACACCAGTCATGCCTGTAAGTGAAAAGAATCAATTGCACTTTGTGTGTTCAGAGGATCAAAGGTCCCCCTGTCAGCTCTGCATTTCAGGCTGGGCAGCTCCTCACAGAGCTGGGGTCCTGGTGCAGGTCCCTGCCTCCCCTGTGCTGCATCCCAGCTGCAGGCTCCTGCTGCCTGCATTGTGAGGTGTTTCCAGCGTTCCTCTATCTGAGACTTCTTACCATCCATGCAATCAGGCAGCTACTGACTGTGATGCTGCAGCGGCGATGCAGTGAAAGGGAAAGGCAGGCACTGAGAGTCACAGAAGTCACTTCTTTCAGTGAAAGCTTGATTTCTGAGCCTAACAATATCATTCTTTACAGCACACATAAAACTCTCTGGGATACTGAGATAAAGATCTTTATTCTGTAAATGCACAGCACCTTAGCCCTAGGGTTCTGGGACATATAGGCTTTGTAGTGATGCAATACAGAGCTCAGATTTATAATAATCTTATTTTGGAATACCTAAACTGCCACTGATGCAATTGACTGTACTGGCTGAAAAGCATTGGTATGACTAAACAGAGAAACATAGCTTGATTTAGATTGAGATATTTTTGTAAAAACAAAGCTTTACTAAATACAACATGAGGGGAAATTTGCTGTATTTATAGTTCAAATACCAAAGAAATTTCTCTCCCCAACAGTACTGGGTCTAGACATCTGTTTTTCATGCTTAAAATACAAGTGCTGTAACAGCAAACCAGTTCACAACTGCATGAATTGAAACTGTCTAGAAACAAGAATAAAAATGACTTATCCTCCAAGGCAAGCAAAAAGCAGGAGGTAAAAGCCTCTTGCAATTAGTGGTGGAAAATAAAATTAGTTTTTCGAAATTATTACAGCCATAAGTAAGATGGACTCCCTCCCAGTGAAGCCACAGGCAAAACACAGTCTGGACTGCTCTTCACACACTGGTCCCTAAATAGCTGGGAATGATTGGGACATTTTTGTTTGTAAGGCTCTCAGCTATCTCATAAAACCACATTAGAAAATGCCAGGATAGGTTTTGTGTTCTATCCCCCCTTCCCCCAGTAGAAGAAAGCTGTGCATCTGTCAAAAAGCAGTCTAAATCCAAGTCCCTCTTCACCTGTCTGAGGTTACATCTATCTTCTCTCAGGTCTATTCTTTGTATAATGAACTACACTGTCTACTGACTTAATCCTCCTGAGAGTCATTGATTTACAGCTTCAAATGTAACATGGATAGCATGAAAAGAACCATCTATAAAGAAATACATATGGCCAAATTCACTGGCTACCCTGGACAATGTTCCTTTAAGTTTAAAGCCTCTATTGTGCTAAATACCCAGCTGTTAACAATCTCTTCTAGAGGCTATTGAATGCAGGAAGGACATGTTTTTAGCAATTAGAAAAATAGTAGGACACTTACACATGGCAATATTTAGCAGAGTTTGTTTGGTTAATAGGTCAGCAGTTTGGGACAGTTGGTGGTTGTTATGGGGCAGCAAGGAGGGTTTGTGCAATGAGGCATACTGGAAAGCATGCTGCACTGCCAGATACCACAGGGCACTCACAGATGAAAGTGTGCTCTATAAGCCAAGGCACTCAAAAGACATCCCTTATTCCACCATTTGCTTCTACCTTTAAAAATGCTTTGAAAACTCTGCCACAGGTTTGAACACTGGCAGGAAAAGTGCACACATAAAGCAGAAAAGATGCAAATGGTGGAATAATGTTTCAGGCACATGAGTACTACATATATGGGGCTTGAACTGAAGTTTGTGTCCTTAAGTATTTTTGGGGTAGAGCAAGAATTAAAGAAATGATTAAGCGCTTTCCTGAGCAGGGCACCAGCCCTGACTGCTGTTCGCAGATTCCTACATAGATTATTCCAATTCTTTGCAGGAACAGAACATGCAAGGGACAGGGCTCATGCAGTGAGCAGGTGCACGCTAACATTGCTTCTAGAGGAGACGTGTCTGCTGCAACGATTTATGATGCGTTCCTCACAGTAGCATGAATTTGGCTGGTGGCCTTTGTAATTTATCTATGCTGATATCATTCTCTGCCTTGAGAACATTTATCTTCGTGAACATAAAGAGTAAATGATTGTTTTAACGAGGAGAAAACAAGCCTTATTGTAACAGCCCTGGATGAGGGACTACAGAAAGGCTTGGATTTTTAACACACTTCAATCTGTTTTCACAGCTGTTTATGGTTACTATAGTCACTGAACAAATACATGGTTATTTTACCTTTCTTTACTGATGGCCCAAGTTCCCTTGTATTTCCTCTGTCCTTGCAGAATGGCAGGGGCTGTGCTTGGAGCCACAGACCTTTGCAGCCAGTCAGTTCTGTGCAGTTTTCTGCATGCAGTGGTGCAATTGGCACTTCTTACATTGAAATCTTACACTGAAAATTGGATTACATGGAATACAGAAGGGCCATGTCCAATCTAAACAATCTGTCCACTGATCTCAGTGGTGGTTTTCAACCTTTTAGGATTCATGGACCCTAATGGAGTCTACTGACAATAGACATGCCTCTCAGTTATTTTTTGCAGAACCCTTAGAAGTAGTTCAGACTCACCACCAGGTCCATTTAAAACAGTCTTAAAATCACACATCTGTGGTATTTAAGACACTACAACCTAAATTCCACAGTCCTAATGGGTGAACACTAATAGGCATCGAAGATGTTCTATCACTTGCCCAGCAGATTTGATACATGATTATGCTTGCTTGTACTTCCTAAGCCACACGCTGCCATAAAGGCACCAGCCTCAGTACAGCCTGCATCTGTATGCATATAGTAGCCACTCCTCTAGCAAGAGCTGGTGGTGATTTTTGCAATTCATAAGAATAAAAGTAATTTCTTTCCAGATTGTTATTCTTCTCCCTTCCCGGATATGTGCAGAAATGGAAGAGAACAGGACCTCCCACCGATCTGAAAAAGTTAAACCCAAGAGGATTAAAATTAAATTTTAATGAGGAATCAGGGCTTTGAAAGTGTCAAGTGTTAGAGCATGACTGTCCCAGCTCTCCTGCCACTAGAAGGGAGAATGGAAATTAATGCTGGGCTGCTGGGATTGTGAAGGAAGCAGCATAACCACAGAATCAGCACCAATTTTTTTGAATACAGGCCCAGGTTTTGCTTTGGAACAAGAACTTGGACTCACATGAATTGTGTGAGGGCTTGGCCTTGAAAAATCAATGGGTGCTCAGTATCTGGCAGGATCAAGTCCATGGTGAGCAAGAAACTTGGCCCAGATGTGAAGCAACACTTCTTCTGCTTTCCAACCCCATGGTGTAACCACCAGACCACAAACGTCTTTCCCACTTTTTGCTGTTAAGAAGGAAGCGTCAGTTTTCAAACTTGGAGAAATGTGGTGGACTGAGGGCAGGAAGGATCTGTCATTCATAAGAAAACGTGAGCTAGAGTTTCAAGATCTATTTTAATTTTAAATTTCCCTAATACTGATAGAGTCTGGGGGCAAAAGGTTCTGTTGCCTGTAACTCTCACTGCAGCACGCAGTAGTATCTCTCTTCTAGTCACTTTTAAAGTATCTGTAAAATCTGAAGATGCAATTTCTTCACACTTTGAATAACAGTGGCACCTTGCACAAGATAGAAAGCTGGCTCATTTCTGATTCTTTCTTCTTTCCCCAGCCCCAAAAGGGACCTGGAATTAATGTGCATTCCTGATCAGCACGATGATATAAATCACAGCAAGCTGCTTTCATGTTGAGATGCGAAGCCAGCTCTCCACAGTGCCCTGCAGTGCATATACTCTCAATGACTTGCAGTGAAATAAAACCAAACAAAGTTGCGTCTGGTATAATGTCCTACACAAACTGTTGCAATTATCTCCATGGATGTGGGAGATTTATCTGCTTCAAACCTTTGCTCTCAGACATTATGAAGTTAATTATAAAATGTGCCAAGGGGGAGGCAAGGAGAAACCTTGTTAACCTTTTCTTTCTGTGGTTTTCCCCCCTTCATTGCATTTACATTGGCCTTGAAGAACTGGGACATTTTGCAGATGGTTTAGGGTCTATAAATTCTTATTTAAATCTTCATGAGCCAAGTATAACAGGTAGCAGTCCAGACTTCTCTAGAAAAGACAAGCCCCAGCTAAGCATGTAAATAATACTCCAGTGCTTTTTAGCATATAAATGCATACACTGAGCCAGGTGCCCTAGAAGGTTTATTCACATTTTCCTATTGTTACTCATTGAAGTGCATTGGGTATTTACTGTATGACTCTGCAAGATTTTTTTTTTTTAATGCTACTTCTCAGTGAATAGATCAAGGTAACAGGCTAAAGCATGGTGACATGCCCTTCACAGCTCCGCTGTGAGAAGGCTCTTGTCTCCAGTGACTGATAAAGACAACCCAAACAGCCACAATCTCTGTGTGTATCCACCAGCAGCCTCAAATAGCAATATCCAAATGGCCTGTCACCAATCATAAAAAAGCAAGAGGAAAGCATCTGCTTGACATCAGGTTGGCAGGAGGAATCCGAGGTGATCAAGGTGGGCGATGTTTTGTCTTCCTTACTAATGTCAAAGAGCATGGCAATAATATAGCACATTGCACAGCAGGGGAAGTATTATGCTGTGCTGAACAGAGAGAAATAGGGTACTCGTTACTGCACATTATAGCTGAGAGATGTACTGAGACAGAGACTGATGACATCAGCTATGTTTTTGGGAAATCATATCATCCCTGGAACCTCAGTGTCCCTGTGGGGAAGATAACGCTAGCTCCCTTTGGCCATGTTTATGGGAGTTAAAGAACAAAGGCTCTGTATGTTGTTCTTCAAATCCTCTGCACATATTAACTGTTTTTAGGATCTGCATCTTTTATTTATTTATTTTTTTTTCCTGAGAAATTCAAGAATCCTTTACAGACTTGTTTATTTTTTCTGGCTTTTTTAATATCTTTTTTCTGTCCCCACCTGCCAACTCTGCATCATGGTACATCTGTTGGTGAGTCAAGGAGTGTTAAATGTCTATAGCTCCCTCCAGAGTTTCCCAGTGAGATTCAGTGAAGTTCTTGCCATGAGGGATGCCTAGTTTTTCTCCCACAAGCCCCCTAAAAGTTTATTATTCCATTCTATCTATTCCGCACTTGACAAAAGAAACCTCAGGCTGAAAGCCATTTGCAGACCCTGACAAAGATGCTGGCCATGCCTTTAAACTCTATGCAAATGCAGGACCACATTTTACAGGTGACTATCCATAACAGATGAAGTTATCCAGATGAAAACAGAGTCTGAATGTTAAGAAGTATATATCTTTTTAATACTGTACTTTCCCTAATATGTATGCCATAGTCTTGTGCCTAAATATATAGGCTATCCTAAAAAGCGGCCAGGGCATATTAATTCCCATAGCCCCATAAAATATACCCCTGAACTGAAATAGAGTGCAAGAGGTTCTACAGGGTAAACATTAGTTGTAAATGCACAAACTCAGCACTTTCAGGACACCCAGCATTTTCAGCTCTGCAAACATAATATTTCCTGGTGTTACTTCTTAGAGACTGAACTTCAGAAGTGAAGTTGCTATGGCTTATAGCCATGGGTTTTTGGGGACCCAAGTATCTACTCAGAGGATCTTTCTTCAGACAAACAGTATTTTCATGGCTGTTGGCTTATTAATCATTGGTTTCCTGGCCTTCTGCCTTCATGTGTGGTTGCCTATCCTTGCTAGTCTGGAACAGGGAAGAGAAAATATTTGGCCTTCGGGGGCTAGGCAACTCATTGCCCTGTATTGCTGACAAGAGTGCATGAATCTGAGTTCAAATATTCTGTGCCTATTTTGCACAGGAATGAATATTGCACAAGGTGCCAGGCAAGTGAAGCATAGCTAATGTAAAAACACCTTGGTCTGGTTCCCAGTTACCCTGCAGCTGTGTTAGTATTTACAGCACAGTGAGTAAAGTGCTCCTGAATCAGAATAGGAACCATTTATATTCACTTTGAATGCGTAAATCAGGCCACATAGTTCTGCTGGAATTACAGGATATTTGCAATCATTTGTTTCCCTCCACGTGCTTTGCCCAGCAGGTACTCAGTAATTATTTGATAATAAAAATAATAAGCACTTTTACATCGCTAGTCCTCTGCAGGAGCTGAAGATTACCCAGCAATTTTTACACGAGCTGAGAATTTAAGCCTGATGTCCTGGCAGTCTTCCAGGTTGGAAGAGTAGATCTCCTATCTAAAGCCTCCCGGCATTTCGAACAGGCTGTGGCACTCTCATCCTCGCGAGGCGGCGCGCTGCAAACAGCTGCGTGGTGGTGTGCAGGCATCCCCGCAGCACAATGGGGGCTGCAGGAATCTTCCAAAGAATGAGTACCTCTAACCTGGTTACTTTGATAAAGCCCTCTGGGAGCTGTGGAGATGGAAGAAGCTATACAACTGAAATCTGTCACTGAGCCCTGGTAGATATTATAGGATAAAACTCAGGATAGTTTACGTAACCGTGTTAAAATTTTCAGACAGCTGTGTAAAAACTGCTCTGAGATTGCTTTGGTTTTACTCCCTCAAAAAATACAAACAAAAAGTCTCAAAATATTGCAGAAGAAATGAAGGACATTAGCATTAGAAGCTTCTATATGTGAAGGATCATAGGAGAAGTGCAGAGCCAAGAACAGAGTTTGGGCCTGGTAGAACCTGTGTCATCATCTGCCAGTGCTTCAGTGGCCTAGGTCCAAAAGGAGTATGTCCAGCTTTGTAAAGGTAACTTCTTGCAAAATGATTTATTTCTCTCTGACAGCATTATAAAGGACAGCTTTTTTTTGCCTACGCATTTGATGATTTATGTATTTGTAAATATAATAAAACCACAGTGGTTTGGACATTTACCGAGAATGACTGGTTTGGAGAATTTAAGAAACAAAAAGAGATAAAAACATCAGCTTGAAAAAGGAGTGTCTGCATTACAAATGGACTTTGTTATTTTTATCTTGGCAAGTATCATTAAACTTTAATTCCTTAGGCACCCATGACAGATAAGTTTGTCCCACTTTGCTTTAAAGATGTTATGTGTTACTTTTGACAAAGTAATAAAATCACTGCACTGAGACCTCACTCCAGCCTTCTGATGCCTCTGCTCAGCGAATATGGGACTGCGCAATGAGGCCTCCACTTCTCGTTGCAGTCAGTGGAATTGCTGTTGTGAACTGGGAGACTGTTTTTTTTTGTTGTTGTTGTTGTTGTTTTTGTTTTTGTTTTTGTTCACCTTAAAGTTTCTGTTTATGGAGCGAAATAGCCACTTTCATTAGAAAAAGTGAGTTTGCAGATTCATGGGATTCTGCTGGGGGTGTGGGGGTGTACATTCATTTTGGTTTGTGCCTGAGCTCTCTCATTTGCAAAAACCGTGCCTAGTTTTTCAGCCCGGAAATATGTGCTAAACCTCAGCCTTTAGTGCAGACACTGGAATGAGTATTAAACTATCAGAGTCATTACAGCTTGGCCTCTTCCTCTCACAGCTTCCCAAGACAACCCAGTCCATACATTATCGGGAAGCACATTGTTTTGCTTGCTTGAAGGGTAGCAAATGACCAGCTTCACCTTCAGCCAACATCTCGTTTCCTGCTCATTGCTAATCACCAGTACAGACAAAGAAAAGCGCTGTTTTGTCCTAAGCACATTTCAGTTCAGGTTTGCGCTCAACTTGGTGCCAAGAGGTGGTTATAGGCCCTCTATCCATCATGGCCATCCTGCGGGCCTAGTTTGGGGCAAGACAAGGTGGGGAACAGGCTCACACCAACACCCGCAGCGGGGTGAGCTGAGCTTGACACAGGCCCCTGTGAGCCGCCAGGCCAGGAACACCCTTCAGAGGCTTCCACTTTTCCTCAGTGTGGGATATTACAAGGATTTTTAATGGGTTTAGGCTCTTCAAGGGGCACACTAGTGTCTTGTGATGACCTCCGCAGCAGAGGCTGAAGGGTCTGAGGGATCCGTGGGCCGTAGCGGGACAACCATGCCCACAACATGTGTGGGAGCCGTGGGCCATGGTGGCCATAGCTGTGTGGGACGACCCCGGGGGCGCCCCGCTGAGGAGAGCGCTGGCCCCGGGCAGTCATGGCAGACTGCCCCTGGGACGGGGGGGAGCCCGTCCCAGGGGTGCCGGTGCCGGGGGTGCCGATCCCAGGGGTGCCGGTCCCGGGGGTGCCGGTGCTTTGGGTGCCGGTGCCGGGGGTGCCGGGGGAGCCGCGGCGGGGCAGCCCCCTCGGCGTGTGCGATGCGCGGCCGCCTGTGGGGCGCAGGCGGCGGAGTCTCCACCTCTTCTGGCAACTTGAACCTGCGGCTGCCAAGCTCCATTAGAGCTATCAGCAGCCGGGGGGGGGGTGTGTGTGGGGGGGGGACGCACTTCACAGCGAAGGCGGAGGTTGAGTTGCTTTTTTTTTTTTTTTTTTTTTTTTTTTTTTTTTTTTTTCCCTTTTTAAATATATATTTTTTCCCCTCTTCGCAAGCTTGTGGCTGAGCACGGGGACCGCTCCGGAGCCTCCGTCCCAGCTCCCGCCGGGTTGAAGCCGGGGTCCCCCCGCCGCGGGTACCGGGGGCCGCCCATGGCTGCGCCGCCACCGGGCGCCGCTCCCCGCTGAGCTCCCCGGGCACCGGCGGCCATCGCCCCTCTTCGGCCGGCGGCTCGGCGACACGAACCAGGGCGCCCACCATGCTCCGGTGCTGGTGGCTCGCAGGGCTGCTCCTAGGTAGGTGGCACCGGGGGGTGGCGGTGGGAGAGGGGTCGCCCCCTCGGGGTGCTCCACCGGGAGCAAAAGGGGGGTGGCGAGGAGGGTGCAGGGAGGGCGGGCAGGGGGTTGTTAGGAGGCTGCAGGGAGCGTGGGTGAAGAGTGCGAGGGGAGAGCGGAGCGCAGCAGTTCCTCAGCTGAGGAGGAGGGATGCGAGGCGGGTGCGAAGAAGCAGCACGGAAGGTGCCGGGAGTGAAAGGACTTAAAAGAAATCGTCCAGCGGGGCTCGGTGCTGCAGGACCGAGGGTCCCGGTGTGCCCCCCGCAGCCCCAGGCCGGGCAGGAGGCACCCGGAGCCTCAGCCCCGCTCCCCGGGACATCCCCGGCCGTGCTCCTGCTCCTCGCAGCGCCGCTTCCCGCAGGGAGAGCCCCGGGAAGGAGCCCGGAGTCCCGGGGATGCTGCCGGGCTGTGGGACCGGTGTGTGTGGCTGTGCCGGGGGGCACAACTCGCCCAGGGTCCCCTCTCTGCCCCTGGGTGCAGGGTGCCAGGCTGCGGGACCCTCTGCCCAAACCTGTCCCTTCCTCGCCTCCCCGCAGCCTGGGGGTGCCGGGGGGTGGCAGGGCTGGGGAGCAGCCCCCCGGCCATCGCCGCTCGCTCCCGGCCGGCCGGCGGAGCACGGGGAGCGCTGCAGCTCGGCGTGGCTCAAGGAAGGGCTCAGGGGATTCCCAGTGGCTTTGCAGAGCTGCTGGGAGACATCCCTGGGAGGGAGCCCAGCACCTGCCCCGGCCTGGGACTGCTTCAGAAGTCTCCTTCAGGGACACGGAGCCGCAGCTGTACCGACCTCCCCCACCCACCCCGGGCAGCGCAGGCTGCATCTTTGCGGCCGCCTTTTGTTAAGGCTTCTTGCAACCCCACAGCTCCTGGAGCAGTTTCAGAAGAAAAGGTTCTGGCTAAAGAGGCTATATGGGAGAACAAGGACAACTGTGCTGTGAAAAAGGCAAAGTGATTTCTGTTTATGACAAAGAGCAGAGCCTGGGGAATGCTTCCCCATCCTTGGACAGTGTTTTCCTAGGCAATGCACGGGAGACCCTTGAGTGAAACTCCACACCCCTGAACAGGTGAAGAGAAAGGTGGGGAGAGAGCTCCCATGCCCCCTGTGCAGCCTGGACCCTGGATATCCAGACAGCTGGGTTTCCTTTCCTTTCTTTCCCTTCTACCACTTGCTTTACTCCTCTGAGTCTTTGGGCAGCACACTATCACACTAACTTGGCCTCTTAAACTTGGGGCTCTGTTAAGTGAGCATTGCAGAAGCACTGTGTAGTGACAGCTACTGGAAATTATTTGCATAAGTATTTGCATTTGTATAAGGTTACTTTTCTGCTCTCCTTATCTGGGATCTTTGTCATACAGTGTCCCCCAAATACAAGGCTTCACAGGTTGAGAAATAAGTATTCTGCCTCTCTATAGATTTCATTAGTTTAAGTTGCTCTGCTCACAGATCTGTTATGCTGTATTATGAAAGATTACACATACAAGTCTAATTAGAATGCTTTCTTAAATTGTCATACAGTTTTAGTCCAATCTAATTAGAACCCAACGCTTTTCCATCTAATGTCAGTGATAAATTTTCCACTGATTTCAGTAAGAACAGAAGTTGGACCCTAAAACATATGTTTAAATAGCTAAGTCAGATCCAGAACTCATTAAAACCAAAGCAAGGTTTGCCAGTGACTTCAGTGTGAGCAAGACTGGTATTCTGAATTTTGCATAAAACTGAACATCAGTATGACACCAGCGCATAATTAGTTGAAAAAATGCTTCAGTTAGGTAACTGGATCAGATTTTGGAGTCTCCTCCAGCAAAGAATCACTCATTCTTGGAAATGTCCCGAGAGACTTGCTGAGTTTTTACCTAAGCTTTCATTAAAGTCTTTACATTCCAATAACACCACACTGATATTTTTCATGTGTAGCTTCTCCACCATGGTTTTAACATAAAAGATCTATTCTTGCTTCCAAAGTTTATTTTAAATTTGAAAATAACTGTGATGGGGTAAGATAAGATAAGATCAGCAGCTGTATTCATTTGCGTGATTAGGAAGAGAATCCTCTAAATGATAGCAGTGAATTAAATCTAGATGTATGTATTTGCACATACATATATATTTTATACCCACTAGGAAATTAATATCATTGTCTTTGGATCAAATGTTTGTTTGGGGCAATGTTTACTTTGCTAATTTATTTTTTCCAAGTTGGCTTTTTTTCTTCTTCATTTCTCTTGCTGGCCAAAAAATCAACAACTAATGTATTATGCTGGGTTGTGTGATTTGACTCTATTTGTTCTTCCATAATGATAGGTTAGCCATGTTTCAAAGTATATGGATATAGATAAAAACAGGGCTGAGATGTAAAAAAAGCACAAGTGAAAAAAATATCGTGTGGTTTCTATATTTTCCCCACAAGCACAAATTGTTGAGTAAGGAGATTTTCAAAAGCCAGAAATTGCTATGAAGAAAACCAAAGCTGGAATCCAATGCTAGGGGAGGCTGCATCTGGCAGAACAAAGTTTGGAAAGAGATTTTGCTTTCAATGGGATCCTGTGTTTCCCCACAACACAGCATATGTCATCTATAAAAACAACGCTTTCATGGATGAGATACCATCACTGCTATAATCAACCTCAAAATTAGGAAGCACCTACACAATACTGTTACACAGTACCTCTGGTTTTCTTACCTATTTGCTAAGGAAGATAAGGCTGTGAAAACAGAATTACGAACTCTGTGATTTTAAGAAAGAGCATCTCAGCTACAATAATACCAAGAAACTGACAGTGATAAAGTGGGAATTTTAAAATGTAACCCTTTTCCTGTAGGCTAAGGGTTCCGCCAGAACCTGAAAATATGATTCATACGACAGCTCCTTCTCTACCCAATTTAAATTGTGTAACATCTGAGGGGTTAGTAATCTGCAATCTGTTATTTTTTCTCTTTTTTTCTTTAGGGAGTTAAAAGGTCTCATGCTGTAAAGTGTGAAATTGGGAAAGTTGTGTTTCTGTGTATTAGGAAAAAAATCTGATGTCTATGTGAAAAGCCAAAGCTCCAGATTGTTAAGTGATAAAGGGGTTCAAATACATCTTTATTTTTTTATTTTTACCAGGGTGATGGTGTGATAATGTCTTTCATGCTGATGTTTTTTCATTTTCACTGAACAGCTTTTTAAATAATCATGGTTTGAGTTGAACTGAAAGTGAGAATGCTGCTATGAAGCTCAGCTCCTATGGCACTGTAAAAGAGACATTTGGATCAGTTCAGCAACATCTCTTGACTCAGAACTGGTGTGATGGTACATAAATCAACAAGAGAAATCTCACCACTGAGGGTTCAAAGAGATTTGCTTAAGTCTAGTCTTTAAAATGAAGCCTTAAGCATAAGTGCACCCATTTGATCAGTCACTTAAAAAATCCCTCCCCAGGGTTTCTACTGTGTTGATATGAAGCACTGACAAATCTGTGACGTCTTGGTCTTGTCCGTGTCAAAGACAGAGATCCTTGGAAATGAGCTTTTGCCCCTGTAGTCAGCACAACTTATACTCCAAGCTCACCACTGGGAGAACTGGATTCACCTTGTTCCCACTTACTAAATCCACAGGTGCTGGACACAGGTTATGGCTTTTAAGTGTCTCTTCTGTCCTGCTAATACAAAACCATGATGACACTTCATTTTTAAAGCTCTTTCTCGCAGATTTTTTTTTTCCTGGTTAGACTCCCTGGAAAAGGTGAGTGAAAATATAAGTGACAGCAAAGCTTTGCTGTGAAAAAATCCTAAGTTTTGTTAATTTTGAGTAGCGCGAGTCCCTTTATTAGATTATGCAGTGCGTAGGCTGAATGTCAGCTTTGATTTCAGCATCTGTCGGCAGTGTTTAAGAGAACTGGAACACATCAAAACTTGGCTAATGTTGACAGGCAAAACAGTAGACTGAAATTTCAGGCTATCTAGAAACCACACCCAGACCCCAAAACACATGTTAGAAGTAACTTTAATTCTCTGCTTCAGCTGAACAAGTAACCTTTTTCTGTGGTCACTTGTGATTCTAAGTTAAACATGCGTGCATATTTCTGGTGTGGGATGCGTATCAGTTTACCACCTTTGAGCATGAACCTCTTTCTCTGAGGATACCCTCCACTACAACTGCTTTTGAATGCCCTTCTCCTCCTTGGTTTTGTGGGAGCCAAGTAGCCTCAGACTATTAGATCCCATTAGATCCTATTTTTATTACTATAAACAGTATACTTGCAGCAATGCCAAGAGTCCTATTGTGTTAGGTGCTAAATAAGGAGAGAACAAAAGGATCGTTCTTTTTTTAGAGGGTTTATAATCTAATTTCCTGGACTTAGATTTTCAGCAGTGAGAACTTGACATTGCAGGGACACACTGGGATTCCCAGCTGTGTCCAGCAGTTAGAACCTACTGTGGTCATTTATGTTGTTATGGACCTAAATGCCCTGGTGCTTCTGGCCTGTATTTCTGGTCCCATGGAGGCGATTTCAGTGAGAAGGACGACAAACAATGAGCTTACACAGGGGAGCAGCTGTCTCCCGTGGGAGCCAGGGACTGGGACTGCTCCATGGCAGTGGGAGACTGAAAGGCCACTCTCAGCATCCCGCCAACTCCCTGCCAAGAGCGGGTTATTCCCTACTGTGCTAAAGCTTTGTTCAACCCCTCAAAATCCTGCCAAGCAAGTGGACTTGTGCTGCCTACTGGATTGTGCCTTGAGAAGTTCACCCTGATATACAAGCCACATTTTTTCCCCTCTTCATTCACTTCCAACAGAACCTCTTTATTCAGTGTAAGGAATTCCTTCCCTTCCTTGGTGTTTATGCTTTGTGAATATTTATAGGCTGTTATCATGTCCATCTCTCCCCAGCTGTCACTCAGCCAGGCTACATGCACTCTGCTCTCTTAAATCTTGCTTCGTAACTCAATGCCTCCCACCCCCTAATAGTTTTTTGTTGTTCTGCTCTCAACTCCCGCCAGTTCCAGTTGCTCATTTTGCTTTGGGTAAATGCTATATTTATGTTAATATTATGTGGTGGGTGGTCTTCTCTGTGCTTACGGTCCATGTGAGTGATTTAGATGTTTAAAATGACGTGGGCATTTTATAGCCAAGCCATTGCCTGATTACCAGTTCCGCTCTTCAAAGCACTCTGGGAAAAAATATGCTTAGCCATCACTATTAAAAATGGCCACAATAGCCACTAATAAAGTGCCTGTGCAAGGGTTTGAAGGAATTGCCAAAACTGCATGGGTGCTCTATACATTCAAAATGATGGTGTGCCATGAATTTTGAAACCATGCGCTATATTTTCTAATGAGTTTCCATCTTATCTAAATTAAAGAAGATAGATGTAATATTTCCCATTTGGTTAGAATATGAATTCTGGTTAGAATTTAACTGAGTCACAGTTGTACCCCTAGGGTGTTGTTTGGCCTTGGACTGAGCACGTTTGCTTTTGGTTTGGAGAGGAAAGGCCTTCCTCCAGCTGTTCTCACTGGACTCCCCAATCCAGGTGTCCAGGGAATTAGAGATCATCGCACTTTGATCTCCCCCATGTCACCGAAATCAAATTTAAACTCTCACTCTGTTCAAGGAAAAAAGCTTGAGCATTCTCCTTCTTCCCTTCACTTTCTGTTGCCTTTTACTTCAGTGTTTGTCTGTGCCAGACTTCTGCGGCAATACTGGTCAGAGCTTAACACAGGTCACAATGTGTTAGTGTTGCCTGAACCCAGTTGCTTTTTTTCAGTGCTTGCCAACGCTGAAAAAAGGAGGCAAGTAGCAATTATCCCATTAGTTCTTAACTCTTCTGATTAACCACCCCTACCCCTCTGTGCTGTGGGTTTCAGTGGCCGTGGCCGGGGCTCTCAGCTGGCACGGGACACCTGCCCGCTGCCTGGTCCCTGCTGCGGGGCTGGCAGCAGACAGCTTGCTGCTGCCCACAGCAGCTGGGCCAGCTGGGGACTGTCTGGCCATATGGCATTGCTCAGCTGTTCTTGAGGAAATCGTTCGCCTTGGACTGTTTTAGCTGTGGGAGAGGCGTAAGAAGGCCTCTTGCTGAGGCCTCATGGTGCCTGCAGGGTGGAGGGAGGAAGGAGGAAGGGCTGAGGTGGCTCCATGGAGCCTGTGGGCTGCCAGGCCGGCATGGGCATGGCGAGTAAGGCCCCGTCGTGTAACCAAAAGGCCTGGCACCGTGGGCAACGTTAACCCCAGGAGATATTTTGTGGGAGGATGTGCTCACACCCACCGCTGGGGCTGTTTCACATCACGCCGCCCTGGTCCTCTGTGCCAAGTGCCGTGCCTCGTTGTGCTCGCTCCATCTGGGGAGACAGCAGGCCGTATCCCATTTCTCCTTTGTGCCCTTCATTCTTCCAGCGAGTGCTCACTGCCAGCTTGTGGGGAAGGGCATTTTCTGAATAAGGGCCTGATGCTGTGTAGTTACGGTCACGGGATCTTTCCTATTTATGACTCCAATGAAAGTGGGATCAAGCCCTGCAATCCCATTGACAGTGTTAGGCCTGGTTTTCTTCTTCAGGGTAAACAGCCAGAGAGAGCAGTTTTAAGAGCCATTTTATGTAAATGTAGTTTATATTGAAGAGGATCTCTGGGATGCGGGAGAGAAAATCTTCTCCCTTCCCTGCTGCAAATCCCATCTGTCTTGTCATCTGTCCCTGGACATGACACTTACAGGAGAAACAAATGGCTCCATGATTCCAAGAGTAAAATATTTACCTCTCTAGTGCCTTAAAAACCTCTAGTCAACTCACCAGAAGTGCTTCACTATTTTAATCGTGGACATGAAACAAATCAGACAAAGATCACAGCCTCAGAAGACAGCTAGGCTAAAGCCATTTAATACAGCGTCTGAACTTTTTTTTTTTTAATATGCTTAAAGTTACGGGGTGAAAGTATGTTTCAGAAAGTTCTTCTCTAAAATCCTGGTCTCCTTGGGACTTTTGAGTGAGCTGAGTTCCCTCCTAGGATCTGCAGAATTTCATATATAGTTATTCTGCAATGATGGCTAACATATGTAATACGCTTACTGTGCCACCCCTGAAAGAATACCGCGAAACTTCTAGTGAATCCAAAGCATTTTGCAAATAGCATGAACTGAGCATCAAACTGGTAAAAAAGCTATATATAACTATACCCATTTTACTGACAAATAAGAAAAGGGTTGAATAATAGAAATACTTTTCCAGAAGCCAAACAGTACTCCAGTGAAAGCACTGGCATCGTCCCTCAACCACTTGACCACATTCTGGCATCAGTTCAGGGAGGCATTACTAATCAGGAAAAATGTTCATGAACTGGCTTAATTTGAAGCTCATGCTTAAGTTTCACTGAAACCAATTAGACTTAAGCGTGTGCTTAAGTCCTGTGCTGAACTGGGTTTAGTTTGCAGATAAGCAAAATGCAAAACTGTGATGTGATACAGTATTCCACCCCCAGTGGGTTATATTTAAGTTTTTTAACTTTATAGTATTATAAAATAAAATATATATCTTCCCACAGAATTGTTCTCCTGGGAATGCCTTATTCTGAGCGAATAAAAAGCACCACTAACTTAATCTCCACACAAATGCAAGAGAAATCGATTTGCTTAATACAGACATCTTTGCTTTTGAAAGAATGCTTATTCCTTTAGTGGCTAACCCAAAATCAATTCTGCATGCTCTCAGGAGAGAAAAACACTAAGGATACACTGTTTTGCTCTGTTAATGATGTCTGTGTGGATAAGTACAATTTGTGCATGCAGAATATATCGATATGTTTCTTATCATCCACTTCATTCCAGTCTGAACATTCCTTAGAAAATATCAAAGGTTTTATGTCATCTCTAAATGAAGAAATGTGTAATGCTCCATGACTTCAGGCACTGATCTTATCCCTGTGAATGTGTGACTAACTGAAACATTAGATTTATAAATTGAAATAATAAATTCTGGCCATAGGAGGCAATAACATGTAACAGATTAAGCAATCTAGCTCTGGAGAAGAGTTGATCTGCAGTAACTAATTTGGTGCAAACTCTAATGTATGCATTTTCTCCTCCATTTATAAAGAAACAGATGTGTGACTCAACTTTGCTTTTTTCCAAAGTCAATCTGTGTGGAGGAACACAAACAAGATTTGTTTCCAACAAGGCATGTTACAGTATTTCTCTCCTGGCTGGTATTTTTTTCCTTCATAACAGAGAAGTGGGTCTGAATCTGCAGCATACAGTAGTTTGTAGCACAGCCCCCGTGGCAGGTTCTCATTTCAGGCTTGGCCATTGCCTAGGAATCTTTC
This sequence comes from Aythya marila, assembly GCF_965140915.1. Taxonomy (NCBI): domain Eukaryota; kingdom Metazoa; phylum Chordata; class Aves; order Anseriformes; family Anatidae; genus Aythya; species Aythya marila. Next base: position 5,381,120 of record NC_139057.1, read on the forward strand.
GTCCTAATTTTACCAAGAATTTACTGTGTGTAGGAATTTCCAGTTCTGCCTTTCTATCATTTGATGCTGCGGGTCTGATTTTTCTAAAAGTTGCTTATACAAATGAGTGTATGGAAGAGTTGATTAGTATTTGCTACTGCAGTTGCCTCAAGGCTTGATCCAGTTTCTGCTGATTCCAGGGATCAGCCTCTGTTCCTGGGTACTGGCGTTCCTAATTGCCTGAGAGCTTGTGCAGCCCTATTGCCTGGAGACCTTGGGCCAGTGCTTTGGATGCAGCACGCACCAGAAAGCTGGAAAAAGATACTGTTTTGTCTAGCTGCTGCACTGAGGAGCTCTCTGGAAACGCTTGTGGTTAATCAATACAGACAGACAGGATAACGAGTGAGTGGAAGAGATCACAGTTGAGGTTTTTTTTAGATTTTCCTATGAATGGGTATTTTTGTCTTGAAGATGAATTGTGAATAATTTCCTCCTCCTCCCCCCCAATAACAACTCTATAAAGCAGTCAATTTGACAGAGAGAGAAGCTGCCCTGATGCGCTTCCCCAGGGGCTGAGTAACAGAGTGACATATGAGTGACAGCCACTTTATGCTGCTCTTGGAATAGAAATGTGCCCTAACTACAGATTTTAGGTCTGGAACTGAACTTTTCCAAGTTGAAAGACTGTTTGGATCTGGTGGGACTGGGCTTGGAGTATTTGAGAGAGAAAAGCAGCCCCAAAATTTGGATACAAGCCAGTAGCTTTTGGTTTGAGGATGCATCCAGCTTGGAGTCTTGTGTACAGTTAAGTAAGACAAAATCCTTAGGAATTCCTATCATGTCAAATGTTTACATTCTGGAGCTTTTTTTTTTTTTCTTTCTTTCTTTTTTTCTTCTTTCTCTCTCTCTCTTTTTTTTTTTTTTTTTTTTTTTTTTTTTTTTTTTCCCCATGGAGTGTGATCCTGATTATAAAAATTCCCATTTCTATTGAACGTGTCAAAATCTTGTGATGGTGTTGCCAAAGTGTCTGTGCTCTCAAACAATGTAGACTTTTGGTGTTTCTGCCAAAAGTAGCAATAAGGGTTCAGTCAAATATTGAAGCTTCTGCTGCAATAAACACACACACACAGCAGTTAGCAAGTTCAGCATGCGGCTATACTTTGCACTGTTATTTCGGTATAACTATAGACTGCACCAACACCTCTGGAGTCTTTCTGTGGTTATGAGCAAGAGCAAATTTGGCCTGTATAGTCTGTTACCTCTAATCCAAATACAGTTATTTTTTAGTTTACAGTATTCTCTAGGATAATGATTTCATGTGTCTTTAAGTGTAATTCAGTCTGGACTGTCCTTGAACTGAAAGATCTGCAAAAGCTTTGCCAGTAATTAGGCCTCATGATAGGGCAGGCAGATGAAGCTTGGTGTATTTTGCAGCTGTGTAAAGAAGCACACAGGGGTAAGGCATACACGGGAGTAAATTTTCCTGAGGGCACAGAGCAAAGTCATGGCAGAAGTGGGATGAAAGTGCAGAGCCCTAACCCTGGGCACCCACAGAGATCCTGAAATGAAGGCGTAACTAATAACAATGAGTTTTGTCATTCAATATTGTCTGCTTTTCATATGAGGGCTCACAGGAACTGCTCTTTAGGAAGCACTATGAAAGCAATTGTGAAGGAGCTGGCTATCCCTGCTCGCCATGTCAAGCCCTTACAGATGATTAAAACAGTACAATTGTAAGTCTGCTCCAGAAAGACCCCTTAACACTAATAATATGTCTTTCCAGCTAGTTTATGCACTCCAGTGCATAGTGAGGTACCAGAACATCCATGGCTGGTTTCACTAGCCTTTAGGTAGGTAGGCTGCTTCTGTTACTGCTCCCCTGCTTAGCTGGGGGCTTCATTTTCCATGTGGTTATTCCCTTTGTGACCTGTGATAGTTTAAGGGTTTGTGTGCTAAAATCTGCACAAATGCATTTCAAAGATGCTGTTACTGTGATGTGTAAAACCTTTGCAAACGGCAGGTCTGTAGTGAAGAGACTCAATTTGTGTATCAATTTATGTCTATAAATCTTAAGTTGTATAGTATTAGATCAGTAATAAAATACCATTTGAATGGAAATGCCTCTGCTTTACCACATGTTCAGGAGCCTCTGACTTGCACAAGGGTTTATTTGCTGAGTTGCTGTTTGGCTTGGTGTAGGGCTTGTGTGTATTTGTGGCAAACAGATGCCGAAGATTTTCAGCAGGCAGTTGACCCCGTGTGCGTGGAGGACACATTGATGCCAGAGAGGAGAGGCTCCTGTCTCGGAATATATTGGCTGCTGGGAATCGAGGGAGCCTCCCTGGTAGACCCCAGCTGTGAATCTGGCCCCGACTGTTTATATTGGTGTTACATCCCAAGCTTTTGAGCCAGGGAATTTTGCTGACGTTGCTCAGCCGCTTGTATGTAGTCTTGCCCATGGTTGACAGCAGACCCACATGTGCTAGCTGCCTTCGCAAACACTTCTTGTTACAAGGGCGCTGCTCAGAGAGGTGCTTGTGCCCTCCCAGCCTGGCTCAGGCCCTTTGTGATTGCAGCGGTTCCTTCCCTCACGTACAGTCAGATGGTTTGGGTTTCCCTTCCAATGAGAGGTTTGGTTTAAACAAAGCTCCCTACAAAGATCACGGCGTGGTTCAGGTTATACGAAGGCGTTGGCTCACGGGGACTAGGAGGAGCAGTTGCGATTTGTTGTGGAGCACACAAAGATCAGATCTTGAGCAGATCTCCAGTCGTGATCTTGAGTGAGGAGAGGAATGGATTACATGTGCAAAACCCATAAAAGTTGGCTTGAAATTTTCCAGCACACTACTACAAAAATTGCAAAGCACAGCTCGGGCGAGTGAACGCCGGCTGGGCTAATAAACCCAGGGCAGTGCTGGACTGGAACCGCACCAGGCTGCGGGACCTGGCTTTGCCTGACTGACACTTGTCCAACTGCAGAAAATCGGTGGGGTTTCAGGAGCTGTGCTGGGAACTCGTTTCACATCGTTACAGGGGCAAATCCCATGTTTCTTACTGAAGCAAACTCACGGTGAGTGCCACAGAAGTCTGCCTAAGTAAAGAGTGAATAACATATAGGAATATATGCATATATATGTGTGTGTGCATGCAAAGGTCTTCAGGATTTAGCTGAGTGTTCGCACATTCCCTAAGCCAATAACATCCGTTGTTATGGGAAATGAGGTAAGTGACAGAATTACTGTCCTTATGGCGGGCGACAGGCGAGTCTAATGTTCCCATGCTGTAATTCCCCGTTCCAGTTACTGCTTCAACAATAGCTTCGGAGAGGGAGAGAACAGGAACAAAGCACGCTCAGTTTGATTCGAAGACTTCATCTAAAAATACGCCTGCATTTTGTTCAAACCAAAGCTAGAAAACACTAAATAAATAAAATTTCGTTATCCTTAACCAACCACTCGCTTCTCCGCTAACCTGGCTGGGGTGTCAGCGTCTGACTGGATCTTCTGGTGAACGTAACCCAGGAGGTTTCTGGGCCACGGTGCTTAACAGGGTCTGTGCCCGTCCTGCTCGGCAGGGCCTGGCCGTGGGTGCCCACCCGTGGGTGCTGGGGCCCAGCTGTGGGTGCTTGGGTCCAGCTGGGGGTGCCCTCAGCGGGGTCCCCATCCCCGAGCACCCCCCGGGGCCTTCCCGGGAGCTCTGCCGGGCCCCGCGGCTGGGTGTGAGCGGAGGGGGCGCACCCTCCGCGCCGCTGACGCCCTTTTTCCCTCCCTTTTTCTTTCTCCCTCGCCCCCATTTTCTCTCCCCCGGCCCTTCGCAGCCTGCGCTGCCGCGGAGCCGCCGCTGCGCTGGGAGCCGCGGTGCCGGCAGCAGCTCCGCCACCTGCAGGACGGCGCCAGGATCGCGGCGCGGCTGCCGCCCCGCTTGGAGGGCCGCTGGGTGTCCACCGGGTAAGGACCTTTCTCCTCCTCCTCCTCCTCCTCCTCCTCTTCCTCTCTCACCCCCGAGACCCCCAGTGCCCCCCGCCCCGAGCCCCCTGGCAGCCCTCTTGCCTCTGCCTCCCTCCCCAGAGCTCCCGTCCCCGGGGCACAAAGCACGGTGTCATGCCCAAAGTGTGCCACCAGCACCCGTGGGGTTTTGCAGGATTGCAGGACGGCTCGGGTCGGATGGGACCCTAAAAGTCACTTGTTTCCAGCCCCCTGGCACGGGCAAGGCCACCACCCGCTAGGTCAGGTTGCCCAGGGTTTGGGGAGCAGGTGCTCAAAATCACCCACCTGAGCGCTGCCACCGGTGCTGCTCACCCCCACGCTCGCCCCTGCGCTCTCCACACCCCAATTTCACCCATGTTGGGTGTCCTCATCCCATGTCACCCTGCTGTACCCCATCCTGCTCCACGTAGGCTGTCTGCCTGCTGTGCCCCGTGCTCACCCCTGCCTCCGTCCCCAGGTGCGAGGTGCGGCCGGGCCCCGAGTTCCTCACCCGATCCTACCTCTTCTACGCCAACCGCCTCTTCAAGGCTTACCAGTTCTACTACTGGGACCCCTCCTGCCGGGAGCCCTCGTACTCCCTGGTCATCAAGGGCAAGCTGCGCCTGCGCCAGGCCTCCTGGATCACCCGCGGGGCCACCGAGGCCGACTACCACCTCCACAAAGTCGGCATCGTTTTCCACAGCCAGAAAGCCATGCGGGAGGTGGCCTCCTGGATCAACCAGACCTCGAGCGAGGGCTGCAGCGGGTTCCTGCCGCCGGGGCGCACCTGGGCTCCCGGAGCCCTCTACGAACTGCTGAGCGCCAAGTCCGAGCGCGACTGCACTGCGGCCCTGGGCTTTGCTATGCACGAGCTCAGCCTCGTGCGGGTGGAGAAGCATTACCAGCCCTTGCTGGAGCCGCAGCAGAGCGGCAGCCAGCTGGTGGAAGAGCTGTACCTGGGGGACATTCACACGGACTGGCTGGAGAGGCTCCACTACCGACCGACCGGTTACCAGCGACCGCTGCAGAGCGCTGTGGTAAGAGCAATGCTTTTGCACCGGCCCTATCGCGAGCAGATGCCCAGCTCTCCCCTCATCAGTTCACTGGGCTTTGCGAAGCACACGTTATTTTCATACTATTAAAATACTGATTGCTAGCACCTCAAGCCCTTGTTATCCCACAGACCTGCAGGAAGACATGCAGGGTATGGGTGTGGGTGCACAGCATAAGAAATAAGCCTGCAATGGCACGAGCCTGGAGTTAATGGCTTTTCGTTGGCTCTGTTTTCCTAGGAAATGCAATTTCCTAGTTTCCTGCACCACAGTCAGTGAAAGCTTTGGGCTGCACATCATTAGAGGCTGCCTACGCGCTGTTTGTCTTCCATCCCTCTCTCACTCTTTGTCATGTCCTTCAGGTTTAGAGAGGAGCGAGGAAGCAAGTGTCTGCCATTAAATCATTGCTCCTCAGCGTAATGCCATTAGAGGAGGAAGTTGCTCCGAGTAACGCTATTACACTGAGATTTAACTTTTAGTTTGACATAAATAAAACTGAGCAGGAGACCTGGTTGCTTTTTATTTTATATTTTACTTTGTTTCCAGGAAAGCGTATTTTTATCTGAATCACAGCTTATCAATTCAGAAATTACTGAGTAGTGAGATGGGGTAAAAAATCCTCTTAGAACTTTACAGTCTAGATGGAATTCAATTAATTGAAAAAAAATCTTTTGTGTGCAGCTTTTGAGGGGCAACATTTCCCCACACCCCAAACAACAGCAACTAGACTTGGAAAAAGAAAACCACAGAGCAACACCCCTTTCCCCCTCAAAAAATAACCTTCTCAAATTGGTTAAACTTGTGTTATCCTGGGCCAAAACCATATATATGAGCAAAACCAGATGGTAAACATAAACACTTCTAAAAGTTAATTTAAAACCAAACCTAAAGATACTGAAATTCACTCTCTGAATATAGCACTGTAATTAATCAGCTAACAGCTCTCCAATGTACCCGCACATGATGTCACCACTTGGCGATAATTAGAAGCTGCCATACATTAGAAATAACTTCACACGACTGGTTTAAGCAAGTAAGGTTTTTGGCTTCATGTCTATAGTGATAATTTTATTGGGCATGGGGTTTTTTCTTTCTTTTTTCACCAAACTAATATCCATTTGCCTGCACTAGTGAGAGCTACGCAGCTATGTTAGGAATTATTTTTTAACCCTCTTTATGAAAATATTACCCTTATTCCCTTAAATTTATACCTCTTTTAAAGAAACCCATTCTCCCCAAATTACCTTTCATTATCAAAGAATTTCCTGTCTAAGGAGAGCATATATATTTGCCAACTTCTGGGATTATTTAGCCATAATGTACTGTGTACTGTCAGCACTCATTAACGTGACAGTAGCAGTAAAACAAGCTGAAAATGACTAAATTACAGTAGACTCCAATCAACTCCCATGTAAATTACCCACCCTACAGTTAACTACTGAGTTATTCAACCTTGCTGCATACAACAGCTCAGTAAAGATTACCTTGTGTTCTAGAAAATGATATAATGTCCAAACCCTGGTTATTTAAAAATAAATCAGTTGTGATGTACGAAGTACCAGAAAAAGTTCCAAGCCACCCCAAAACAACCCTCTGGCATTTGATCGGCTGCAGGACTGCTTTGACTCGGAGTGTCACACAAAGCACGGGCAGAGCCCTGGGGCAGCTCCTTCTCCTTCTCCTTCTCCTTCTCCTTCTCCTTCTCCTTCTCCTTCTCCTTCTCCTTCTCCTTCTCCTTCTCCTTCTCCTTCTCCTTCTCCTTCTCCTTCTCCTTCTCCTTCTCCTTCTCCTTCTCCTTCTCCTTCTCCTTCTCCTTCTCCTCCTCCTCCTCCTCCTCCTTCTCCACTGCCACATCTGCTCCAGCAGCTCCCAGTGAACCTCTGCCTCCCTTCGGACTGGGGTGGCCGGGGAGCTCTCCCTGCCTGTCCAGCAGTTCTGCCCTTACCCCGTCCTCCCCCTGTCCTCCGCATGTCCTCAGCAGCCCCGCGCAGAGCACAGCCCTTCTGTCCTCCCCAGGGAACCAGAATAGCAAAGAGCCCGGGCAGCTCTTTATCTCACTTAATCTGCTTGGCTGCCTTGGGCCAAGTTTGCTGCAGCTGAACACCCTGGCGTGGGAGAGGGGAGCGTGAGCTTTTTGAGTATTCTGGAAAGGGTTTTTTTGGCTTATCAGTTTACAAAAATACCGTTCTTTGTCTTCCGCAGCACCACGTGCATCCTTGCCCAGCCTGTGGGATTATATACAGAGCTGATGAACACCACCCCCCCATCCTCCCCGCCAGAGCCGAGCCACCGATGCAGCTGAGCGGCAGCTGGGTGAGCACCCACTGCGAGGTGCGGCCCGCGGTGCTGTTCCTCACCAGGTACTTCATCTTCCACGGTAACAACCACACCTGGGAAGGCTACTACTACCACTACTCCGACCCGCTCTGCAAGCAGCCGACTTTCACCATCTACGCGTCTGGGCGTTACACCCAAGGCGTCCCCTCCTCTAAAGTGAGAGGCGGCACGGAGCTGGCTTTTAAAGTCACGCAGGCTCGGGTGACGCCGATGGACCAGCTAACGGTGATGATGCTGAACTCCTCCGAGCCAGGCAGCTGCGGGCTGACAAACTCCTGGAGTGCCGGGGTGGAGCAGGATATAACGCCGACGAACGGCTGCTTGGCTTTGGGCATCAAGCTGCCCCACACGGAGTACGAGCTCTTCAAAACGGAGCACGACACGAGAGACCGCAGCCTGCTGTATGTTGGCGAGAGGCCCACGGACGGATCCAGTCCCGACCGTCCCGACAAGCGACCCACCTCGTACCAGGCGCCTCTGATCCGGTGTGCTGGGGCGCCGGAGGAGTTCTCTAACTATGTTAGTCTAAAGTACTTGGGAGAAGAGGATGCTAACGGCAGTGAAGCACTAAAACCTTTGCCTGTGGCCTTTTTATTGTTTATAGCACTGCAGTTTTTAAGATGGGACTAGCAATCTATTCAGGTACAGCACAGAATCCAGATAGTCTTGGTGCTAGTGTCATTTTTATATCCTCCAAATGAGTACATCTGGAATCAGTTTTACTTAGATTTGGAAACACTTTTTTTTAAAAAAAAAACAACAACAAAACACAGTGAATGAAGCCAAGAAGATATGCCTATGTACTGTTTGTCCTGTGGCTTTATTGCCTAATCTCCCCTCTTCTCTGCATAAAAATTTAATGTGGTGACATGGATGCACTGCACATTCAGTAGATAATTTAGCAATATGAGGGGAAAAAAAAGAGCAACATCAATTACAATTGCTGCTTTGAGCTTTTGACACTGCTAAGATTTAATCAAGGGCTTGATTCAGATGTAATTCAAACATCCAAAGTGTCAGCTGCTGAGTTTCTTTGAGGTTAAGTTCCCTCCCATCGTACTCCTTATTGCTGTTTGTGCAAATTTGATCTGCCGTGTCAGTCAGCAACAGCTCCACAGTCAGCAAGTGCTCTTGGTAAGGGCACAGTTAATCAGGCCTCTCGGTTTATAGATCCTTTCTGCAGTTTGTGTGTGTATGTACACACATGGAGATACAACATACAGTCTTCCACTTAACCGTGTACAAAAAAACCGCCCTCGGAGCATTACCCTGACAGCTATGCCTGACTCTGGTCATAAGAGATGATACAGCAAATGGAGAAGGCGTGTGCACAACTGCTCCAACTTTCAGCCTTAGAGCGCTGCAGACGCTGCATCCTTGCTGCATTAGTCCAGCTTTCCCCATGCAGTGCAGGCCTGTGCTTCGGTCCATCAGCAAAGGCAACGCAGCACTGCACACATGTCCAGCAGGCACGGGCACTGCCAGTCGGGACTCCAACTCGCCAGGCACTGTGCAAAGTGAAAGATCACTCATGAGTCTTCCCAGGCCATTTATTTTCACTGTCTCCTCTCTAAGCGTACTGACACACGGGTTGTTGATCCAGCTGTCTTTTCAATCAGAAGTCACTTCCAGGCATTCACATAAAGATGGCTTATAAACCTGCCTCTAGCGAACAGGGGGCTGAAGAGAGAACTGACCAGCTCCAGGACAACTGGAGCTCCACCAGCAAGAAGGACAAAGTAAGAAATTACATTCCCTTGTCTGCTGCAGCTAAGAAGCACATAACTTACTTGGGGAAGACCTCCTCCCAGTAGCTAAATCCCCTCCACATAAGCCTATATATCTTACAAAGGATATTTTTGTTAAACCATCTATGCAATAGCTACCTTCTTAATGCTGTATTTACAAACTTGCAGCTTGTACTTAGATAATTTATGGGTTTTATAACATAAAATACTTTTTTTGAGGGAAAATTGTACATTAATAATTCAAATGAGATGCTTATTAAATGCGTACGATTGTGACAGAAATGTTGTCAGCATGTTTGCATGTTTCAGGCACGATCAGCTATTAATCATGCACATAAACAGTTGTACTTGGTACACAAAGAGGCCAAGCTTGGCTAACTTGTCTTCAGTTCCATCTGCAGACAATGGAGAGGGAGACATCTCTGGGGATTAGTAGAGCAGGCAGAACAGCTCCCTGTTTCTAAGGATTGCTGTTCTTTGTTGCCTGCTACTGCACGGAGATCCATGGGCAAACGTTTGAAAGACTGGAAGCACGTTTTGGAGAGCAGGGCTTTGTCTCCTTTGGATGCCCTGTTAGGATGCTACGAATCAGGGCAAGCCAGGGTAGCAGAGCTGCATCTCATGTGAGCCATACACATTTTTTCCCTCAGCAGACCTGTTTGCCATCACTCGTGGCAGCCCCAAGCAAAGGCTACCATTCCGCAGATCAGCAAGGAGGCATTTCAGCAGGACCCAGAGATGTCCATGGCAAGAACAGGGAGCAGCTTTGTACTTAGGAGGGTGGGGAAAAGAGGGGAAACGCAATTCCTGCTCTACATTCTTACACACACAAATGAGATAAATGAGATATGTGTGCTAATATTTTTTTTTTTCATTTACATACCATAGAAATTGTTTAAACTTCGCAAGTGCTCAGCATTGCTACTGTATGATGTAAAAACACCTCAGAGACCACACATCCTTTCAAAGTGGTGATGGGATTAATGCCATGTAAAAAAGTTACAAAACAACCAAAGACTGGAGCAAGCCCCAGCTCCTCCTGCAGCAGCACTCACCACAGCTCAGCTCCAGGAGCTGAGAACCTGCTTACACCCAGCTCCACCACCCCGCACAGCAGATGGGATGTGCTGACTAAGCTTCCCTATGAAAGCCTCATCAGGAGCCTCTTTGTCCTGTTTCCCCCCCTTTAAGCATACTTCTGAAAAGAAAGGAAAGCCATGAAAATAATATTTGCATAAATATTGCAACTTTTATTGTTCTGTTCACAATTTTTGGAGAAACATTCCTAAATTACACAGTTATTCTCTCAAGAATTTGTGCCTTTTTCCAATTTGAATTTGCCTGGCTCTGATTGCCAGTCAGTGATTCTTGTTTTGCTAAGATCAAAGAGAGCTGCAGTGTTCAGTATTTTCTCCGCGTGAAGGTACTTGTGCACTGTAATCAAGACATTCTCAGTTTTGGTAGATAAACTCAGCCAACCGAGTTCTCTCTCTCTCTAAGGCATTTTCACACTCCACTAGTAATTTTTGAATCTCTTTTTGCACCCAGTCCAATTATGCAGCTTCTCTCTTAAAATGTAAATATCCAAATTGCATCCAAAATCCCCAGCTCTCACAGCTGAGACATACAGAAGTACAATCACCCACTGCTAACTATAATTCAAAACAAGAACACGTCCTTAGTCAGTAGTCTTTCACCCTGGGACTGCACTGGGAGCACATGTGGAGCTCTTACTCGCTCTGGTTCTGGGTATGGGTATTTTTGTCACGTTACCATTTTCTCAGTAGAGATTTTGTGTGTATTTTCACCAGCGATATGGAAGCACTGAATTGTATCAGATCCCAGCAGGAGCCTTCTGTGAGCATCCCCATTTCATTATGGTTCTCTTTAAACGACCACTTCTGAAATGTGTGATTATCACAACACATCAGGCTTTGTAGGGGTGCAGATATTGCAATTGACTTTAATCCCAAAGAAAACTGAAAAACAAAGATAGACTGAAATGACTTCCTTAGTTTACGCTCCTTCACTAACATTCGCCTCCTTTCCCATCCCTTCCTTGGGCTGTCAGGCTAACCAGGCACCGTACCCAGCTCATCCTGTCCTGCTTGCCTCTCCTCTTGTTACATGTAAGAGACAGCCTCAGACACCTCCTGTGGAAGTATTGATGCAGGTTTTCTAGACCCAGTGAATGTCATTTATTTTTATTTTTTTATTAAGCATTGCTAATGAATTAATTCAGTTCTCTTACCTCATCACTAGCAGTTTCACCACCTGCATCTAGTAACGGTCCTCATCCTACTGCAAAGATTCCCCCTGTACTTCAGCTCTTATCATCCCCTCCAAGCACTCTGGCTCATTCTTTTCCTTTGGCTATTGCTTTTCTTACTGATTTTCTACACTTCATAACTCATTTCGTGTTGATTACTGTTTCCCTTTATTTTATTTGTTATTTTTTACATTTATTTTTTCCCTTCTTTTCATCACTGAATAAGGACGGGCTTTTAGCTAGTTGTTCTCGATTGCAAAATTGTTGGGTTTTTGGCCATTTACTACCTTTCTCTTAGCAAATGGCCAATCCTGTTTCAGCTTTCCATTTAATTTCTTCTTCACTACCACATCTGATGTGAAATTTGCTAAGCTATGCCACCCTTTTGAAGCAGTACTTGCATCCACTAGCAGTTTGCATGGCCACATGCCCAGCAGAACGCAGTCAGGATTCCACAGAAACCACCAGTTTCTGTGATTCCTTTATCTTTAACCAACATAACCAAGACAAAGCCAAATACTGCCATGTCTAAAGCTGTATTGGAATCTAGGACATAAACAACAAACATTAGTCCTGACCACTGGCTTCTATTCAACTGTAAAATCCGTATCTGCCTTCTTACTGTACCTTACGAAGAAAAACCAAGCTAACACAGATGCACTGGCAGGTTGGTACCAGCTGAAAAACAACAACGGGCACGTCTTAAAAAAAATCTCCCCCTCAACTTCTAATGTAATACTTTTCAAGTTTTATCACTTTTAACTATCCCCCAAAAAGAGAAAATAAAGACATTTCAAACATTCTGAATACATTTACTAGCTTCCTACACTAGGTCTGCACATGGAAGTCTTTTGTACCTTCTTTAGCCCATGAGCTACTCAGACACGTTGCCTTTCTAATTTTCTGCTTCTGTAGCAGGCACAAGAATTTAAAGCACGAGCTCAGTTTTCTGGGCAAACTTAGACTTGGGTCTGTTCTCCTGATTTTGCAGTTAGCCACTTTCACGTCCCCTCTGTTTAAAATGCTCCAGGATGTATTTTGCATTTTAACTTCCCAAACGATTCTTAAAATGAAACACACTGAAGTTTTAGAACGCTTCTGGATAAATCAATAGCACTGAGTTAATGCTCCATTTGATAAACAATCCGCACTGAAAAGTCTCTTATTGACCATAAACAGATGTGCTGCAGTGAAGCAGCAGAGAAAAGATGGAGCCTGAAAGGAGATGGTTGACAGGACACATGGTTCTATGCTACCTAGAATTAGAAGAGGGATGAGCAACCTTGGTCACAAAGGAAGCAAATGGGTGAGTTGTAACCCGGGGTGGGGGCTGGCACCTGGGAGCAGCCAGACGCATCAGGGACTGCTCCACAGGCAGCCTGCAAGCAGCCACCAAGGGCTGCTGTGGGCCAGAAGTCTGGGACACGCAGGGAAGGTCACAGGGAAGAGCAAGACTGGAAAAGGAGCCAAGGGAAGAAAGAGATGGAAAATGAAAGAGGCTAGGCTGAACACCAGTGCCTTTGCAAAGGAGCAGTGCGGGAATGAAGATGACTTGGTTGAACCAAGGGGCTAGGGACTGGACTGATCTGACAGCTCAGGCAGAATACGTCAGAAAAGAAACTGGGCAGGAGAGGCTGCAGCTGTCACAGGAACGCTCTTCTGGGCTCAGAACTGTAGCAAAAATTCCTGGCTCCAGGCATATTTCTGTGTGGCCTGCCAGTGACATGTGGGCCCAGGAGCTGCTGCTTCAGCTCGGGCCATTACTCACCGCTAGATCAGATGCTTGGGTTGAGAATGGGTCTGTGCATAGGGTGCAAAGGAGCCGATCGCGACATACACGTGGGTTATCCGTAATGCTGTAACACCATTTTTTAAGGTGACCTTTCAAAACTCCAATTACATGTGTTTTAAGAGAACTTAATGTTATGCAGGGTCAGGCACACGATGCTGGGCAGCTTTAGACACCTTCTGGTCCACCTAAGCTCATGTTTTGAGTGGATGCTGAAGGCTTGATCAGATACTGCGAGATACTCACACCGAGCAGACTAACAGTGCACATGCACACTTGGTTTTGCCATTTCCTAACTTCTGAGTGCTTGACTTTGTACAGCCTTAATAAAGTTCTTTTAAAAGTAGTTGTGTGTGGATAATTACGCGTGGGAATTCTGCCAACTCAAACAGGAGGGAGCTCAGGAGGCTCTTCTGGTCTTGTGAGTTTCTCCACTGAATAAAAAGATTTGATTAAAAAAATGAAGTACAGCTAAACTGGGGACAATGCTTTACTGCAGGCTGTTCTTCAGTTCTTCATAGGCACTTCAAAAGCTTAAAAAAAAAAATCACAAAATTAGGAACTTATTAAATAAGAATGAAATGTACCGATGTAGAAACATAAACAGAAATGCCAGATGTATAATGTCAACTTGTAATATGCAGCTTCAATTAATTCTTCTTAATTCATTTGTTTTCTTAACTTCTTTTGTTTTGCCATCTGGAAAAGGCCATTCTCCAATGACAGATCATACGAGAAAAGACCCAAAGTTCAAGTTTGCTTCAAGGAAAAGCAGCCTTGTTTCTGTACTCAGACTAGAGAGCTCCTTTTTGTGGTCTTCATTCATGCAAATGCTTCAGGACAGACTTAGGCCTGGACAGGGAGGCAAAACATCTACATGGAAATGTAGTACACCATTCAAACTTTTACTCTTCAAAGTAAAAATGCAAAAGCAGCTCTGTAAAAGGAAATGAAGCCATGGGAAATGGAGGAGTTAACAACAGGCATCCACTCGGTTTGGAAGTGCAAATGCACACTTATTAGGAACTTCTGGCCAGCTCTTACTTGTGTTATTTTAAAAAACAACCTACATTTATCCAGTAAAAGAAAAACCAACCCATTAATAAAACAGACATATTTTATAGTTTAGCAGATTTGAGTAGTGGAAATACACAATTACTTTGTTCTCTGAAGCTAATGAAAACAAAAGGCAGCAGTACAATGCACAGTGTCACTTTAGCACTGACACCCATTAGACAAAGTGATTCAGTATACATGAAGCTGTCAGCATAGTATAAAGAAATCTTAGCTGGACATGTTCAAAGGATCTGCATTGCCCTGCTTTAACAATAAATCCCTCTATTTATCTAACTGCAACAGATGATTTATACTGGCATTGTAGCCCATTGTCATCTTTTAATCAAGTCAATCTACAGAACAGCTAGGTTTCACTCTATACAAGCAAGCAAAGCACCCCTGCCCAGTAGATGCTTTTCTTTCTAAAGTGCCTACACATTGATTTACATTTATATTTTCTGAACAGTAAATTAAATTTGTAGATATGTATCCAATTATAGGGAAAACTAACTTCCACATATGGTATTGAACTGATCTCACTCCTATACAGATTATTTTTTTTTTTAAATGAGTTTCTGAATCAAAAAAAATCTCAAATATGTACACTGCAATTCACTCACCACCTGTCCTTTCTCAACTTGCTCACTTGAGCATCTAAGTAATGGATGCTAACCCATTTTCAGACAGAATTAGGAAGCAGCTCTAACCCCAAGCTGCTTTAGTGCTGCTGAGTACTACCGCAGCTGTAGCACAGCCACAACAAACACGAGGTTCAGAGGACTTGTTTTAGGCATTCTTAAATTTCAAACAGAGGCCTTTTTGGTTGTTTTTTCTTAGTTGCTTTATAAAGCAAACAGAACGTGGGATATGTTGTTTCAGGACATTATGTAAAGCAAAATAAGAATAGTTTGAGAACTTATGAATTCCACAGTTAGGTTGCTATTGTGCCCAACAATTAAGGGGATGTTCCAATTAGGATATGAACATGACACCCTTTTGCTAAAAAAGAGTTTTCTTGCATTAGGTGACTGCAATATCAAGTATCTTCAGACACTAAAAATCCATTTTTTGTGTGCCCACCACTATGTAAATGTGCTGACTGCTAAATCAAGATCATAGTAAGAATTGCAAGTGTACATGTGCAGCAACTAGACACCCTTAATAATTTATTGGTGAGAAGAAATTCTAGCAATTTGTGAAGCGAGTTTCCAACTTTATCCCATTACCAGCATTTCAGTAAAAAGTTAACATGGAATACCATTACCAAGCTATTACAATCCTGTATTTTTAGAAAATTACATTATGGTACATCAATCCCTCTCGACGTGACATCCACGGTATTAACTTTCTCTGTGATCCCTAGGGCTATTTAACAACAGCTCGAAACCGGGGGCCCAGCCTGCACATGCACTGCCATAACTGTGCAGTCACACTCAGCGACTGCTAATGCAGAGCAATAATTATGATCATTCATGCACAGAACATTTACTTTAAGATGTGATTTTAACTATTTTCACAGTTATTTTTTCAATCATTTCTCAGTACTAGACTTCAAGCCCTTTAGCCATCTGTTTGTGCTGTGGACCCAAAGAGCACGGTCAGGAGTGTGAAGCTCCACAAAGCAGAGACCCAAGCAACTTCTACCGGCTTCTCAAAAATTAACAGTAAACCTAAAAGAACAGTATGGACAACAACTAGATTAAAGGTAATAACTTGGTTTCTCCTATCACTTTTCCAATATCTGGTGTTGTGCAAAGACACCAGACAATAATGCTATTTATAAGCTGTGTGTCATGCATAACTTCCTGAGCTCTACAACGCCCTCCAGAAGAATTCATTTTCTCTGAATACTGCAGGAAAGCATTTCTGATGTCATCAAATAAAGGATGGTTTGTAAGAGAACAAAGTGGCTTTAGAACATCCATCCAATATAGAAATTATTTTTGCAATATATCCACAAGCTGGCTTTTTATGAGCCTTCGCAAGAAAAAATATTTTTAGTTTTCTTTCTGTTGCATATGAACGAAGGGCCTGGTCAAACAGACAGGCAATACACACTCCACTGATCAGTCATTTTATTTTGAGCCCAGCAAAAGCAAAGCACTATCAATACAATTCAGTGCTACTGCCTGTTTAGGCTGTTGTCAAAAATGGTTATGGAAAGACCTCAAGCTTTTTTTAATTCCAAAATATAAAAAGTTAAATTTATGTTTTGGACGGATAATGGGGGCCTGCTCCTATTGCAGACTACGGTTGTTATCAATAGATCCCTACCTACCTAATGTCCCTCGTGCGCTGGTCTCTAACTGTGCCTTTGTAGGGCACCAAGCAGAGCATGAGAGCATTTTTTTCAGGACTTCTTTGCAATCCTGGAGCGCAAACAGAAACAGCTTTGCTCACAAATGACTTGAAGCTCCAAATTGTCACAGATCACTGAGAAGTGTGACTATTGAACACTGGAAGGAGGACAGACATTCTGCTGACTTTCCACTTCATCTGGGAGCTGCCCATGCCAAGCCAACTTCAGCAGCTAACTGTGTGTAAAATTTGCCTGGCGCGTTATTACAGATACACTCACAAGAGACCAGTTTAACGCTTCGATCCCTCTGCCCTGCAAAGACAGCAAATTTCTTTTAAACGCTTTTTTGAGGGTGTTTTTCAGCAGAACAAAGGACTCCAAAACAAGTTTATACCTTTTCTTAAAAAGAAAAAAAAATAAAAAAAGCAAATTAGGAATTTACCCGTTCTGATAACATTCTTAGCTAGGTAAAGATGTTTACAGCCCCTTTAAAAGTACAGGGTAGTCCAGTCTCCCTTCAGCGCACATTTTCTTAAATACATTCTTCAAAGCCACGAAAACTAATTTTGCATCACTTACATCACTTTTCTGTCTGAAAGGGTTCTTTTACCATGTTTCCTGGGAAAGTTTTCATTAGCTTCTATAGCCCAGAAAGCATCTCTTTCTTGATCGGTTCTGCCCAATTTGTCACACTGAACTTGCGGCTTCGTTCTTTCCAGCTCATCTCCCACTTCCCTGGCCTTTGCAGGCACACCTTAATTGCTTCGCCCCTTCCATCTTGAGCAGACAAGAAGGCACTAACACTTTAAAGGAATAAAGACAGACCTCTTGTTTCTGTTGGGTCTCCTAAAGGTACTTCCAGAGTTGTGTTCCTGAGCTGAACACACCAGCTAGCATTCCCTCCCCGAGTCCATTTTCTTATTAAAGCTCAGATAAAATTTCACTTATTTGCACTTGCAAAACAAGAAATCCTTGAGAAACAAATATAAAGGTCAATGATGTAGGAAGAGTGTAGTAGACAGCCTGCCACCCAAACAAACACCTTTCTCTAGGAATCACAGGAACAATGCAGGAATAGAGGAAGCCACTTCTTACAGATGTATCATAATCCTGAAGGGTGTTACAAAAATTTTGTCAGCAACAGTTTCTGAACCTAGCATCTAGGACTATACAAGAATTCACTTGCTCAAAACCTATTTTGACTATTGAAGTCCAACACAGAGTTTATGTTTTTTGTAATACAAGTATGCTTAGAAACAAAATTACCTTAGCTTCACTTTCAATACGCTATCAAGTGTCTTGACTACTGAATCCAACTAAGCTGACAAACGAGGAGTTATGCAGTACCTGAGCAGTCAGCACAGTTACTGCGAACACATTTCACAGTAAATCAGTAAAGCATGCTCAGGATGGGGCTGTTCAGACCGATTTTAAAATTAGGCTGGAAAAAAAAACCAAAAAACTGAAACATGGCTACTAGTTTCCTTATGCCATAAACAAACTTCAGTTGACAGAGAACACTGCTCCCCCCCGAAACTGAGAACATGACAAAAGTAACAGAAGAAACATTAATTTGGGGGCTTTATTTAATTCCTTTTTTCTTTTCCTTTTTTTTTTTTTTTTTTTAGATGCTACATCATCAAACAGGATTGGTCTTTTTACGGCATAGGACTAGTTTACTACTAATATTTTTTCCCCTAGATAGACTTATTTACATACAAAAACAGTTTCCTGACCACTGTTTCTCCAATGCTTGGATGATCAAAACTCCCAACAATTTACGTGTAGTGCCCAAAACACCAGGAGGCAGAAGAATCTCGCATCACTACAGCAGCAGTTTTTTAGTTCTAGTCACTGGCTTTAGAACAGGTGTCTTTTCATACCATATAGTATTAGTCAATTTTGTGACAGTAAGGAAACATGAGATGAAATACATTAAATAAGTTAAATATGCATTAAACATCTCTGAATAACATTTTAATTCAACTAAATGAACCAACAGCAATGTAGCTTGGTCCCTTCATGAGAACAAGGCATTGACCTTTATTCCAAACGAGCGTCATACCAGTCAATATACGCCTCTTAATGATGCCTAGCACATTCAGCATTGCCACATACAATTCTTCTCAGCTTCTCACTATTCATTTAAGTGCCAAGAAATTGGTAACTTGCACAGAGTTGAAGACACTGACAGAAACTGTTAAATTTATGAGCAGAATGGTGGATTAACGTATTTTACAGAAGTTATCAACACCTCCTGCCTAACCCAGCTCCAAACATCCAATAGGGCCAGCTCCAGCAGTGGAGGAATAGTTTTTTTCTATTTTCCTTTTTTTTTCTCCCTTTTTTTAAAAAGAGGTAATTCAGCAACATGTACCAGGGTCTAAGAATGTTTAAAATGACATATACAATATTCCATTGTAGTGTTAAATCATGATTTTCTTCCTGCCTTCATCACTGAAGATTATTCTCTTTCATTCACTCATTCATTGTACATTTTAAACTTTCTAGATTATGTTACATAATATTTGTGCAGGGGTAATTTAAAGGCAAGACCTGTGAGATGTCATACATTAATTTTTTTTAAACATTGTTATGAATAAATTTAATCCAATGATATGGCAGAACCATCAAATCAATTTACAATTTCCAGCATGCTGCCTCTACAAGGCTATTTTTCCTATAATTACACCAAAGACAAAGAACAAAACCACCAAAGCGAGTATTCTGGAGCTGAACCCTTCATCCTTGACAGCAGCTGCAGAAGCAGATATTGGGTTGTTTGTCTGGGGTGCCTTCCTCATCCGAAGTCCATCTTCTTCCTACAGGAAGATAAATTGCTTAATTCTACTGGAAAAAAAAGTTTTAATTATTCACCTTGTATTTATTTTAGGTGTGAATAATAAAATAGGGGAGCGCTAATTTACAGCTTATTTAGAGTTCCATACACTAGATAACCCTAAGGAGAGGAGTTCTCTGTCTGCTTTGCTGGCAGAGAAAAAAAAATACATTCTCTTCAAGTTTTCTCCTATGAAAGGTAATAAATAAGCCCTAAGTAAGGCTAAGGTAATAGAGGAAGCAATGAGGAAGCCTGCAAGAACACTTGTCTGAAGTCTGGAGACAGGTCCAGAGCATTAAGAGCAACGATGAAGGGAATGGCATGAAGACGCTCGTCTTGCTCTGTAAAACTGAGTATAATGCTGTTGGGGAAAATGCTTTAAAATATAACTCAGTAAGACAGGTTGTGAAAAATATGAAGCTTTAAGGGAATTATATTCATCATTGCCCTAGTGAGATTTCACAAACAAATTTTTGCCAGCACTTGAAAACTATTTCCTCCACCATAGTAATACTGAAGTTTTGTGACAAAACTAACGTTAACTATTAGGATGCTCTTTTGACATGAATTTGACAGCTCTCTTGATTGAAAGATGCATGGTACAACACCTAATAACATCATAACACCAGATACTATCATTTCAAGTGGATACAATGCCCAACACTTCTTGATCTGAAGTGTTGTGCAGCACAGCTGGGTGTTAGCGCGCTCCATTCCACACACACATCACTTTAGGAGCTGGTAAAAAGCGAGGCTTTGTGACCTAACTGAACAGCTGAAGCAATGGTGTTAAGCTTTTTTATGTGACACATTATGAGAGTGCAAAAAGTATAAGCTATTGAAGCAAAAGCCTCCAGTCTACACATAAAAAAACACTCTAGAAATAAAATTGTAATAAAAGTTACTGCAGCCCCAAAAACTGACAGGTAAGAGGAATTCAAAACGCTTTGTCTATGTGAGTGGTTTTCCACTTTTGAATTCAAAGAGGCAACTCATTTTCTTCAGGAAAATATTAAAGAAATCACAGACTACCTGATATCTCATTGCTGCTACAAATCTGGATGGGAACAACTGACTTTTTTTTTTTTTTTTTTTTAATAAAAAACAAGATACTGTTTAACTAAATGGTAATTTTACTGCTAGAAAGCAAAACTTTAAGTTTTAACTTTTCATTTTAAATATTTAAACATCTTGAGCAAGATCTAGTCTGACACTGGCAGCACTTGGTGGCTGGTGGTAATTTAACATTGCTTTCTGACCTTTTACAGATGTTCCTAACACTTCACTAAAGGGAATAGAGATCACAGTTTTAAGATGTTACCAAAGGTGTGAGCTCCCATACAAGATTTACTCAAGACTGACTTGTAAAAAAATAAAAAAAATAAAAAAAATACGGATAGCATTCATAGTACTGGGAGACACTGGAAAAGCTAAGCTTATGTCTCAGCTATACATGTATGCTATTTCTATAAGCAAAACAAAATTGTTTTACAAATGTTTAAATAATTTCTTTATGTACCAGCCAGCCATGCAGCATCAGAGCTGACAGAAGAGTTCCTTTCACTGAGGTCCAGTACTCACAAATTTCAAGTTTTTATTGGTGCTGTTATCTACGAAACTAGACATTTATAATAAATGAAACTATTGCCTTTTTTTTTTTTCCAGCACGGTGATAAAGCCTTCTGTTTGGTTTCACAGTGATGTGCTGGATATGAGAGGAAGCATATTTCCTTTTCATTTGTGTTACTTTGGTCATTTCAACTAACGTTATAGGTGCAATTACTTAAAACTTAATATTAGTATAACATTGCCCTCAAGCTCCCATCAGTTTGAGAGAACAGGGCCAAATCCAACACTAAATGCTGATTTCAGACTCAGGAAATTAGATGGGAAAAGAAAAAACAAAAGAATGTGAATTTATTACTTTGGGTTGCTATCCAATCAGCTTCTGACTGCATGAGTTGCAATATTCCTTTTGAAGGAACCACAGATTTCAACACTTTTTTATGACTTTACAGGGAGAAACTTACATTCTTTTAATTGACAGACAATAATAAAATATTATGCTGAAAAGAAGTAACCAAGCCTTTCAGTTTGAATTCTATATTTCGAAAAAGGGGTAAACCTGGAAAAAAAAAAAATCTCTTTACCTTAAACTGTTTATTCTCCTCCCGTAACCTCTGAACTTCTACTTGAAGCCTCTTATATTCTTCCATTACTTTCTTAACTTCAGAGTCATCCAAAGAAGAACTTATTGATTTAGACATTACAGAGGAATCTGTCTTTGTTGCAGTTGTGGATACAATTTTATTTATTTCTATGTCATGCTGTTAAAAAAGGATAGAGTGATTTTTGGTTAGTTAACGCCACACCACAAACCTGATACTTAGGAGGAGAATCAGGTAAAATTTTCTGTGCACACTTGCAACGTGCCTGTATCAAAAGAAATAAGCAACATTTTTCTTTCTGCAAGCTTCACTTCCCCTTCCTGTTTTTCCACAGAGAACACCACATCAGCAGCTATAAGTGCAGACAGAATGACCCCTGGTTTTCAGTCATGTAAAAAAGGAAATATGTCCCACCATGTCCCGCAGTAAGAAAGGGAACTTGAATTATTTGCTCACACACTGCTTATGGAGTCCTCGTGCTCCCCTCGCCTTTCCCTCTCCAAGCACAACACCAGCAGCTATCCAAGAGCCATTCTATTGCTAGGCACCACCCAGCTGCTCTGCTGCAGTTCTCTCTTCGCTCCTCATAGCTATCATCTCTCCACCTTTCTGTTTTTCTATGGTGATTGAGGAACTTTTAGCCCAAGTTAGGAAAGAGAAGCTGCAAAGCTCCAAAGCCCCCTCCTTCTCCTGGCTTTGGATCCTCTCTGTTCCTCTCTGGTGCAACAGGCTCAGCTCTAACAAGAGCAAACTGCTCTCTCCCCACCCAAACTGCCCCCAAAGTCTTAACATGAAGCTTTTATTTATAAAGTCAGAAGAACTTGTTAGTACTTGTGCTTTATTTTGCTCTAATAAATTTTAGGCATTATAGAAAAAAAATTCTCTTTCCTTCCTCTTGTCACACCTCTAAATGGGAAACGCAGAAAGCACCCAGGCCCAATACAGAAGCACCTACTTTTAGAGCAGGTGTTCACTCTTTGGAGCAGGTAGAGAAGACAGTGAGACCACAACAGTGCAATTTTAACAACGCGTAGTTGTAATCACAAGCTGCCCAGTGCAATATATAGTGCTTGTGCCTTCAGTATCTGTGTATTAGGAAACAATCCTCAGTTCACTCAGCCTATTACCAGCTCTACGCTTAATACTACACACTTCCTTCAGAAATTGATCAGTGTTCATAGCTCTAACAAACAAAGGATCCTACAATATTATAGCTGCTTACTGCAACATAACCCCTAACTGCATTTTTTCAATCTTCCTTACTAGGTGTATACCAACTTACGTGCAAAAACCAGTGTCGTATAAAGGAAGCAAAAGGGGAGTGCTGGACAGGCAAATTTGTATTGTTCACAGCTATTAAGCTTGGAGCTTACGTGGAAGCACTAATGAACATCAACCAGCTTTTGTTTTGTTTTAATATTTTTATCCAATGTGATCTCATTCAATGAAGAAAGATCAACTCAAAGATTTCCTTATGGTTGTGTTGCATTCACATTGCTCAAGTTAGCTGCTAGTAATATTAAGTATCACTAGGATTTAAAAACATAAAATAAAACCATTTAAAACAGGGATGCCATCCAGACGGTGAAACAGAGGGTTCTGTCTTTTGCTTATATAGCTGTCTGTATAAACATGCCATTTTACATGATTTACTGTGGTATTAAGTTAAGTCACACAATATGCAGCTGAAAATACTCACAGGCTTATCATTTTCCGCTGGTAGCTCAAACACACACCTAAGTTTCGAATCCATGAGCTCCTCTGGTTTTGCCTCTTTCCACTGTAATAATTTAATATTAAACAGAGTATAATAAGACACATGGAAAATGTAGCGGATTGTATAAACAAATCACATCATCTCATGAAAAACTCCACAGGTGTTTATCATGTTACCATTAACCATATACAGGACCAAAAATGAAAATCAAGTACATAATTGAGTAGTAATGTTAAAGACCAGACCAGACATTTTAAAATAAATAATTCTGAATAGTCTGAAACTTTCACACGTAATTTATGAGTGAACTGGGAAATGTGTAAGAGTAATTAGCATAGACAGGGGGAGCTATGGTCCTGATTTAAAAAAAAAAATAAAAAAGACAGGAGGGGTATATTTAAAGGAAGGGAATGATGTTTTGCACCTGCTTATGTTTCAGCATCAATGCCTAAACAATAACAAATGTACTACAAATCAAAATGGGTAACTCTCCCTCTCATCCTTCTTTGCTCTTCAATTAAAAGAGTCTATCATAATATAATTTCCTTCCAATATTTTTAATAGGGATTAACAGTCATAAATCTATGCTCAATATCAGCCATAACCCTGAACTGAAAAGATTGGTTTGTAGCAGTGATAATAGTAGTGATAAACAGTGAGAAGCGTCCACAGTTTATGTCCTGGGGTGCTCATGCTTCTTCTCACTTTGCCCATACTTCTGGGCCAAGCACAGCATGGCTCAGCACATCTCAAGTAGGTGTCAAATTATGGCTTACCCCTGTGCAACCTGAAGAAGAATTTGACCCATCCTAAATAGCTGAATAGTACTTCAGCTCTTCTGTGGGTGAAGTCAGAATCCTATTTTGAGCTTGTTGGCTGCTGGGGACGTGTTGAAAGCTTTATAGTATTCTAGTAATTTGTCTCACCTGTTTATCCAGAATAGGAAGATACTTGGAGAGCGGTAACAAAACTGAGAAGTGACCAAATGTTACAGGAAAAGAAATGGTATTGGTCTGAGGAGCTCTGGAAAACTGAAAGGACCATCTAGATCCTTAAAAATATTCTTTGCTAGCAGAATAACATTTTAATTTAATGAGTTACTTTATACCATGTAGAGTTAGAAAGAAATGCAGACGGGATTATTCTTCTAGTGATGCAGACATTTCATTACTATTGCTTTTTCTCCCACTGGATCTTATTTTAAGGTCATTAAACAAATACAGTTCCATAAATCTCCTTCTAAAAGGGAAATTCTTAACTCTACAAAGTGCCTCAGCTTTAAAGAGCTGTTCAGAAGACATGTATTGTAAAGACTACTGTAAAAAAAAAAAAAATGCATTCTGAGTTTGTTTTTGTTTTTTTTAAGTTAGACATATACATTCAAACATACACAGAGCTGTATACGTTAGAGAATAAAGGGCATTTTTTCTAATTTATTGTTTCCTCAACAATTACTACATGTTCTGTCAAACTAACAAAAGCTAAACCAGGGAAAGCTTCCTTGAAGTAGCAAATATCTCATTGCTATAGGAAAACCACCAGCAGACATACTGCTTTTTTTCTTTCTTGGTCACCTTAACATAGCCATCTTATTTCTACATATTTTTGTCCTTCTTTACTTCAGAACTTATATGCTTCTGTTACTCTCATTTGTAATCCATAGAACAAGATCTCTAAGGGCAGTTCATTTAAGCCACAACAGTAAGGATAAAGAAAAAAAAAACAGTATTTGTAAACCATCTTCCCAATTCCTCCTGGGAAAAGGAGCTGCTTAAAAAGAAGACTCAAGACAGCGTACAAAGGCATAAAATATAGGAGATGCCACAGAACTGATCCTTAGAATATGTAGCCCAAGTTTGCCTTTTTTTTTTTAAAAAAGTCACTTTATGTAAAAAAAATTTACAACTACTTAGCATGTTTCATGGCTTGGTATCCCATTGCTGACAGGAGCCTCTTAAGAAAGCAACCACAGACTGTTGTGCTGTGCTGAAAGACACAGTGCTGACACAAGAATCCTGAGGCTTCAGACGAATACACAAAACCTCACCATGCCCAGAGATGGAAACCTAGTCATGCTTTCAAGGAACATTCCAGTGTTGTCTGCAACAGGCTTTATGCAATGTGGTAAAATGTCTTAAAAAAATATAGAAACAGAATTAAATTAATTAAAATTGACTTCTATACTTACTACTGCTTCCATATCTGAAGTATCAGCTGGAGCAAACATAGACTGAACCATGAACTTGTGTTTACTTTTCTCATTAGGGTCATAGTCAAAAGGCTGTAGCATCACTGCAAGAAAAAAAACACACATTATGTTAACATTGCTTGGATGCATAGTCATGCACTGATGATATAGTTAACAGATTTGAGAAATAAAGACATTAAAATGACTTGAAGTGTTAACTCTCTCTGACCGAAGTAGCAGCTGAGATCAGGAACTTCATTCAAAAAAAAAAAAAAATAAAAAATAAAAAAGGTAATAGAAACTAACTTCTTCAGTCTGCACAAATTTTTGTCTTGAGAATTTTGGAAATGCTGATCACAATACAATATTCTGTCCACGACTATGGCAATATAGTAGTAGCAATTTAGAGTGAACAGGATAATTTACATATCTTCTGGGACAGAGGGAAAAATTTCTCAAAGAAAGCATCATGTGTTTTCCCTCCATCCCTGGGGCCGAAGTAAGCTGGCATTCTGATTAGTTGCACACGGTGTTGTGGATGGTTCAGGAGAAAGGCTGCAGAGGCAGGCAAAGACAACGATTTTAAACCTTGAGGATTCAGAATGCAAATCTCCTCTACAAAGCAGAAAAATCTCATGATATTTATCAAGTACAGCTACTTCCCTTCCAAAATAAGTTGCTGAAAGCTTGTTAAAAATATAGAGCTGAAAGTTTATGGTTAAATGAGAAGAACTACGTTCAGGGGGCAAAAAAAAAGGAAATGTTGGGCAGGGGGGAGGGAAGGAATGGTATGGGAAGGAGATGAGTGCCTTAGTTTATTTTTTTATTTTTATTTATTTTAACATATTGGGAACTTTCATGGCCTCTCTTTCAATCACAGTGGTCACTTAGAACCTCTACATTTTGCAAATGACACCTGGATATTTAACACTGATATTAAAAAAACACAGGACTTGCTTTGAGATCAGACAGCACAAAATGTAAAAAAATAAGTATTTTATACAAACTTGTTATTAGATATTGCAAAAAGCTGCACACCCTCAAAAAAAAAAGATATTTAAAATGACCTTTTGTGAACTGCAATTACTGCTAACATTAAAAGAAATGGTGTAAGGATTAAAAATTCAAATTTTATGACCCATAGGCTACTTCAGGCCCTCAATTCAATCACAGTGAACAGTTCGAGAACTGGGATTGCTTTCAAGCAGTAGTGCCATTAACATGTGCTGAAATTCATGTGCTAATTGCAGGGATTTATAGTATACAAGTGATATCCAGAGATCCCATTTATTACAAATGAAGAAAAAACAAACCAATCTGCCCCTTTCAATAAGCAAAATATGTTACACTTGTGCCATCTTTATTATGCACACAGTCTGTGGCCATCAACAACCAAATGACTTTTAAAGCTGCAGGAAAAGCAAGACAGCCAGTTGTCTCAAATATGCTGTGAAAATTATTACACATTTTTGACTTGCCTTGCAGTAATCAAATACTAGTCCAAAATAAATATTTGTGTTATTAACAGGTTGCATTTATAACTCCTCTTCCAAACAGAAGCGATTGAACTGTGAAAGCATGGCTATTTCAACATTGCATGACACATCACTGAAAAGCAGCAAAATAATTTCTCGTCCCTTTTGTAGCCACCTAGCTGTTGTTTCAAGTCTACACAATGTTGAAGAGCCAACTGGGTTGTCAGAGCTATCCGCTGTTTCTGGAACTCATCCAGACCTGCAGTTTTAACAGTTTGCTTTGCAGAGTGCAACTATAAGCTCATTTGAAAATCATTATTTCCCCAGTGGTAGTGCTGAAGCCGTGCTTCAACGCCAAACGAGTGCTGCTCTGAATTCCATTCACCGAATCCTAACAGCAAGCAGCTCGAGAGGGCTCGGCAGTATAAACGTTGTTAGCACTTTATTTTTAGATCAATACACGAAAGCCACATCGACACAAATTATTCAACAAATGTCTTGTAAGCCAGATGGGAAGCTCAAAAATACTTACTTTGTTCAAAAGGAAACCAAAGCATTCAACATTTATTCACGTACTATTGGGGGTTTCTGTGAAAGGGTGCTTCCATGGATCTGCCCTAATTGCCAGAGAAGTGGCTACGGTGAGCACGGCTCCTTTGCTTTGCCTGGAAATTCCATACCTTGCACGAGAACTACCTGAAAAGGGCACATTCCTACAAAATACCTTACAAAATCAGCCTTCTTAGCTGGTCAGAAGTTTCTGACCAGCTGTCATCACAAGTCAGTGACCCAACAAAATGACTAACAGGAGTTTCAAGTATGCTGGTACCAGCATCCATGAGGATGCGGCTGGGATATGCATCCCTCTGCCCACATTGATGGCCCTACAGCGTCCTATCACAAGTAAAACCTGCAAAGCCATTGGGAGACCAATGGAATAAGAAATAACATCAGTTGTACTTGCTAGCCCAGTTGCCTTTTCCAAAATTCAAAGGACCAAGCTGATGTACATCCTGTCCTGAAACATTTCCACATAATGGCCACCAGTTTACTCCCAGGCTCCTGTTACACCCCTTCATTTGTTACACGAGGATCCACAGATAGCGAAGCAGAGACGAAATGCTCCTTTTTCCCCAGTGCAGTTTAATGGCAAAGCTAATATCAGTATCAAGGGCAGAGGAAATTTGAAGCAAGGAAGGAAGATGGAAGGCCACACTCTGCTCTAAAAGCCTGCCGGGATCTACCCCTCCCTTCAAAGAGCAGAAGGAACAGAAAAGTCTCCCTGCTCAGATCGCCAGCAACCTTCCCCTGCTTTCCATCTCAATTTATTAATGGCTGTTTACTTGGTCTTGGACCAACGCTGCCCTTGTGCTTAAATATCACAGAAGGGGAAGAGTCCTTTACTTCCAGTGCATTCCAAGGCATCAATCACAGCAACTCCTGGCCTCCTGGTGAACCAATAGGCCAGACTGCCAGTCCTCTCTGGGTCAGGCTCCCCATTCATTCTCTGCACCTGCTCTGCCTCAAATTCCTCTCTGTCAGTTACTCTACGTATACAAACACAACATTTTATTAGTGCCTTGGACAATAGCATTTATGCTCTCTCTTCCATTACCTAGATGGACTGTACATACTACATTTGCCCTACTCACAGTTGTGTTATGTTGTTATGTTAGTTGTTATGTTAACAATTTGGTCACCCTATGATTAGTCACAACATCCCCATAACCCTCCCATTTTGTTCAACGATCTTGTAATTACAGCAGAAGTATTTTATTCTCCAAGTACATGATTTTGCAGTTTTTACAACGAGGCTCATCCTGGTTCTCTTACTGAAGCTTTCAAGGACGCCTAGTTCTAGCTGCATATCTTCAGCCTCCCAACTTTACGTCATCATCAGGGTTTTTAGTGTACTCTTTGTGCCAGAATTGCTTACAAAAGCATGAAGCAAGCTTAATACCAAACATCATTCTCGAGAAACATCACTGGTCACTTCCTCCTGGTGCAGTTCAGAAGCTATCCATCCACTGCAGCACTGCTTACTCTTCAGCAGCCCACTCAGTAGTCTGTGAGTCTATTTGTGTCTTTTCGACCTTTATTAATGGTTTTCCTATACGACATGGGATTAAATTCTTTATGGTCTGGCTAGATCAGAACTACCACGCCTCACCTTCACACAAACAACCCACGCTGATACAGGGATGAGACTCAAGGTCACGGTGCCGGAGGTGAACGAAGGACACCTGCATCAACAAACAGGCAGAAGCCACTGTCTCCCTTTGTTTGTTCCACGTTTGCATAGCTCTTTCTGTAAATACTGCAGTAACACTGAAAATTGTTGACTCCTGCAGATCAAGATAGACTCTCCTAAAGCAAGCAGACAAAACCAGCCCCAGACTCAGGGACCACCACGTAGCCTTGGGGGGTGCAGGGGAATGGCAGCGGCCGATGTCTTAGCGGAAGAGGCAGACCCTGTGACCAGCACAGTCCTGAAGGAAAACACAAACTGCCTTTTCCAACTCAGGCAAGTTCACAAAAGACTAAAAATCCCCCCAAGGATGCCTTCAGCCTCCCCCAGCTTCCAGGGAGCACGTTCATTCTGCGCTGTGCGGCAGGATGCTGCACGCACACGGCACCATCTGTACTTCATCTCTCCCGTTATACACCTAGCTGCAGACTCATCAGCAGCTGCTTGTATTTTCTCACTTTTTCCCTTGTAATCTATTCATGCCTTTTATTTAGATTCCAGCCTCTTGGGAGCCGCAAAATCAGATATCTTTGTTCAAGTAAGGCATGTTTAACAAAAAACAGAATGTGTGCAAATCCCCTTCTCCAAGTGCTTCAGACCAAATGCAATCAAAGAGGGTGACAGCACATACGCACACTTCCCGACAGTTACATAAACTCAGCTGTTAAAATTACATGCCATTATATAACAGGTGAAAACAGGGACTACAAACCTGACATCGCAGCGAGCAGCGCATGCTGACAGAGCCTTAAATGCTGGCATTTAGGAAAAGCTGCGCTATGGCATAAGCAGCCAGTATCTGACACCCCACTAGAATAAGGAAAACTTTGCTTTTCTAGCGTTTTTGTGTGTTAAGTGAGCCAACATACTAGCAAGAAATAACGTTCAGATAGCTGCCTGCCTAAGGACAGAACACCTTCTCGTGAGCTTGTATCAAAATAGGATCCGCCTGTGGGACTGTATGGAAGAGAGGCAGCCAGTTGCTACAGTGCAAGGGAGACAGAGGCTGCCCCAAAGGCAGCAGTCAGTCCGTAATATTCTAAAAACCACAAATTGTTCCAGAGCTTCAACTCCATTGTGCTTTGGCACTGCATTTTTCTGGAGGCACAAGGTGCAGTACCAACGCAGTGCCACTGTGTTAACGCCAGTCAGCAGTTCTCAAGAGAACACATTGCATAAACTACACACACCCCAATTAGTTTAAGTGTCTGGAAGTTATTACTGAGCTATATTCTAATAACTTCTAGCAAAAATGCGGCTAAAATAAAGGTTTGGAAGAATTCAAGTCCTATTTTTATGCCTTACGTGAGACTTGAATCCCATGACTGAAGAATAACTGATTCAGAGGCAAAGAAAACATTTTCTATTTATATTTCTCTTTATTAAATCCAAAATCATCCTCTGTTCCTAAGCAGTATTACTCCAAAGCAGAGGTGAAACATCTCCTTTTCCAAGGATCTGAAAACAATTCTGATTTGTAAATTAATGAAAGTCCCCTTTCAATTCCTCATATCCAATAAATCCCTTTGGTAATCAGAACCAATGATGCTGCCATCTTCAGTACCAAAATTACGTCTCACACATGGTTTATAGAAGCTAGAAGCAAGACTGCAATGAATACAACTCTACTAAAGAGAAATTCACCCATAGCACAAGGTGAAGACAGCTTCTGTTTAGAACATTTTAGGAAATGAAGAATTAACATGCATAATCCCTGAAAGTTCTGTAACATATCTACCTAGAAATTTACCTATTAATATAGTAATTACTTAACGTACCATCTGAGGAACAACATGTACTGCTTGCATTTTAATATGCAATGTTAATAGAAGGGCTGGCAATTCAGCATAGTTATTTATTACTACTAAGTCAAGAGCAGCATGGAAGTACACCACAAATGTGACTTCTGTAATTAAATATACCAAAGCCATCAGCAAAACTGAATCATAAATCACCACAAAGGAAATTATCAAAAAGGGAAGTTTTTCAAAGCTTTGTAAGCAAAAGCAAAGCATAACTTAGAGTAAGCACAGCAATCTCTCAAAATTGGATACTTTAAGTCAAGTCTTGGACTGGATCCATATCCTGTCCAGCAGGCTGCTATGAAGAGCGAGGTTGGAAAAGCACGTAAGAGGAAAGCATGCTGGTAGCATAATAAGTCTTGCGGTTCACACAAGACTTGCCTATACTATGTACTGCTCAAGGTAGAGCAAAGGGTCACTGTAAGCAGAAGTTTAAGAAAAAGAATCAATGTTGAGCTCAAGACAACATTTCAAAAAGTATATGAAGCACTAGCAAAGGAAAAGGGCTTTTAATTTTGAAAGTTCATCTGAAAGATTAAAAGAATTGCCATCTTTATAGCATATAGATAATTTGTAGCTAGAAACCATACTAATTTTCTTTATCGCTTCATTGATTTCAATGCATTTAATATGCTTGCCTGCAGCTAGTATAGATGACAGACAGCTTTACTTGGGAATTGTCCGTAGTTTAAAAGAATTTCGATTCCTCTCTAGAGATCTTTTTCATTTACATATCAGTCATTTCAGAGCTTACTGCATACTTGCTAGGCTTCTCCTGAAGCAGAACTGCTTTGCCTGTCCCACCTGTAGGTACCACAGCACACCGGTTATCTCCTCACTCTGTGACATTCTCCAGATACCAAGTGCAAGCAAGGTACAATTCTGCAATCATATGCACGCTTAATTCGACACAGTAAGAATCCCCAAAGACAAAACACCAGTGAGTTTGCAAATGCAGGCGTATAGGAGAAGATTCACAACATTAGAGTCTCTGAGTATTATAATGTGAAGTATTTTTGGGATCAGTTTTTATTGTGCTGAAGCAAGGTCTCCAAGAACAAAGCATTCAAATATTTTACCTTTTATGCATTAGTAACTTAAGTCCTGCTTTTTACATTTTGATTTTTTTTCAAGTATAAAGCAGTAGTTATAGCTCACAAAATTATTTAGTACATGATAAGTTTGGTAAGACTAATGGCAAACCACGCAACCTATTAGTAAGTAATTTTTGTTGGGGTGGGCTCCCCATAAGCCAGTACCTTGTGTGCTTCTCTTATGCAATATTAAAATTTATTAAAAATAGTAAAACAAGTCTGCATGTTTACAGATACCATTTTCTTAACTCAGAAGTCAGACTTAATTTCTGCAGCCTGACACAATTAAATGCTTTGACGAAGTCCTTTAGATTATTAAGCTAATCAGTCCTCTATGCTTTCAATGTAACACACTCCTTTGTTTTTCCATTACCAAACTCAGGCAAGCCAAGAGCTACTGACTCATTAGAGAAAATCATTAACTTTTCCTATGAAACAGCAAAGATTTAGTCACTTGACATTTCTAGCACCAAAGCATACAGCATCTCCAAGGAACACAAAACAAGCACGGCTGCAAAGTAAATGTTTGCATTACTGCTTGGTTATATTAGGCAGTTTGGCAAAAGCCTATCAGTCTAAGCTGTGTGGCTGCAGTCCACCCAGTTTTATTCTTCCCTCAATGTGCCTGTCCAAGCACTTGTCTGACCCTGCAATGAGCTGGTTCAGGAAGTTAAGCTGGCAAAAAACTAGCCGTACAAAAATAATCCCACAGGGAGGGCAGGGCTGCAGCGGTACCGACTTGGATAGGCTGGCTAATGCTGCTATGGAACCACATAAATTATTTATATAGTCCCCCTCCCCCTGCCCTAAAACAAGATGTCAAAACAAGCCCATTACTGCTAGACCAGGAATAAGGGAAGTAAAGACAGATAAAATGGCTGCATCCCTATGAAATCACCACCTCTTGCTTTTACAAGCATTCCACAAAATACTTTCAGATGGCAAAGCATTCCAAGAACTAACTCATTTGATGAGGCTATTTTCAATTACTAAAAAAGAC
This sequence comes from Aythya marila, assembly GCF_965140915.1. Classification (NCBI taxonomy): domain Eukaryota; kingdom Metazoa; phylum Chordata; class Aves; order Anseriformes; family Anatidae; genus Aythya; species Aythya marila. The sequence continues at coordinate 5,414,145 of NC_139057.1, forward strand.
ACTTGAATGACTTACCAGAAACATTAATTGATGTTCCTGCATCAATAATTCCACTGTTAGGCCTTACACAGTATCTGCGTGGTGCTGTGGTCTTGACTTTGAAGCACACATTTCTGTCTGTAGGGTTGCCGAGTTTCAGGTTTGTAGTGACAACATCTGTGAAAGGGCCTGCAGAAGAGAGCAAGAGCAGCCTTTAAATCACAACAGAAAGCACTCCTCAAGCAGAGGCTGAGCAGGCTCCAGATCCCTGCTCACAAATCTCATAAAGTACTGAGATGTTTGGCTTCCCTCTGTGGCACGCACAGTAACCGCGCACGCAGCTCGGGATGCAACAAGGCTGCGGAGCAGCTTGCTCATGGCACCACAGCTGAAGTTGGTCATTAATAGCAAACAGCAAGGGGGGGGATCATGTATACGTGCTGCCAACACAGCAACATGGCATTCAAACGGTGCCAAGTCCTGTGCTGTATCAGTTATTCCCCTCCAACACTGAACCAGAGTAAAGGCAGGCTCGCAGGGTACCACGTACATCTGTGCATGGACAAAAATAGGTGGGGTATAGGGAAATGGTTCTGGCTGCTAGAAATGGTACATCAGAAGCAATCTTCATAAACAAAATCCTGCCTCAGAGACAGGAAATAACCCCACGGAAACAGGAAAGTTCCCGGCGGCTGACAGCACCGGCTGTGACTTCTGTATCAGCACAGGCAGCTCCGACCCACCGTCAACTTCTGCAACACCGAGTGCAGGCAAACACATTTCTTGTAGGCTCACTGCCCACCTGAAACTGCCCAAATCCCTTTGGTTAGAGCAAAGGCTGGCTACTGGTTTTCTGTAAGGCACCGATAAATCAGGCAGGCTGCATGCGACTGCACTGCTTGCTCTGATCACAGAGAATTAAAATTAAAGAAATATAAACACAATTTTATCAACTGTCTTCTGCATAAAAAACAGTAGCTTCATGCCTGAATATTTTCATCTCCCTTCAGGAGTGAAAGTCCTAAAATTTTAAAAGCAAATAATCATTTTTATAATTAATACTAATAAGAACACACACTATTCCCCCATCATCCTCCTGCTCTCTGCAGAAAATAGGATTGGTCCTCGGCTGCAGCATGGTTGGCTTAAAAGCACTTAAGATTGCTTACTTTTCTGATTTATGACAAATTCATCTCCTAAAATGCCGCTTAACACAGCTGTGCAAGGATTACAGTCCTGCAGCCACAACCCTCAATCCAATTTGTTTTAAGCGATAATTAAAGAAACACAAAGAGACGGCACCCCGGCAGCAGCATGGGACCACGCTGCTCACGCTCCCAACAAGCCAGCCCTGCCCATACAACACAACCTGGCAGCAAAAAAAGTGAAGCAGGGAAATTTTCAGATCCGATGACAAAGGTTTCACCAAATCTGGGCCTGGTGATGAAACATCAGGATGTGAAGGAGAATGAAACAGGAGTTCTGCCTGTGTGCTGCAGGGGGGGAGCCTTCAGGTCTAATGGAAAAGAACCGGGCAGAGCAGCTGGGAGTTGTTAAAGACGTTCAACTAGCAGAAAAATCCAGCAACCATTTACGCATGTAAAGACAGTAGCAGATCTTCAAGGTAGATCTAACTGGGAGAACTCTAATGTTTCGGAAGGAATTACTTGATGCCTCGGAGTTATGGATGTGCCCTAGGAAGCTCGAGCACAGCACAAAGGGAGGGTCAGGGCTGTCTGCCCGCGGCCCTACGTGTGCAGCTGTGTCCTCGGCAGCTTCACCAGTCTGCGTGCTGGGATAGATTTCCCAGGGGAAATGCCGTGTTTTCACTTGGCTGATCCATGAATGCATGCGGGATTTGTGCGCCCCAGCTTCGAGCTGCTGTTTGTAATAGTAATATGACAAAAGTCTGCATGTAAAATAATTTCCAAATGGATTTACTTACTGCTAACACGGACCATACCGAAATCGTTGGCAGCAAAACCTTTCAGCAGACTGAACTCATTTCTTGTCTGCTTGACTTTTCCTCTTTTTCTGTCCGCTAGGCTACAGAAAGTTTTTAGATGCGTTTTCCCCAAATTACAGGTCTCACAGATCAGCCAGCACAACTGCACGGCGAGGCTGACGCCCGCTCGCAGCAGACGCGTGCCAGGCACGCTCCTTCTGGCACTGCTGTCCAAACACCGTAGGCAAAGCAAACAGGAACAGACAAACGCGGGATTACAGTGCCATTATAGGTGTTCTGAAGTGCGTAACAGAAGAAGAAATAGACAACCGAGTACTGCTTGGGTAATTAGGGCACGGCAATGAAATACTATCGGCCTGGTCCCTGCCTTCTAAAAGCAAGGCCCGCGGCCTGCCAGCTCCGGCTGGGTGAAACCCTGACAGCTGTTGTTAAAGGATCACAGCCGACGTTAGGCTTCTGGGGGGAGGCTGGGGTGTGTAGGAACAGACCCTGGGTTAAGCACAGCCTAATTCTGTACTGGAGATGTGCCTTTGCTTTCTAACTGCTGGATCTGAGCATTTCAGGTAAGGGTGGGTTGGGTGTTAATGGCCACACGAGACTCACACATCGATGCTGGAGCTTTGATTTTCAATGCGAGGCATTGGAGCTTCTGGAGCCAGCTTGAACCAAAAGACTGTATTTGTGATTGTTTTCAATATTGTTGGAAAAGCAAAGCTTATATTTCTGTAAACACCAACCCAGCAAGTTTAAGGGCAGGGCGCTTTCCAAAATGACATTTCACACTTAAACTAACAAAACAAACAAGAAAACACTTTTCTCCCATGTTTTTAAAGATCATGAGAAAAATGCCACTGGTGTCATCCCAAGGATAAAGTTATGAGAAACTCAGGGTCTGTATGTGCATCATCTGACACGGGTCGCCATGGGAGCGAGCTGTCCAGAAGGAAGAATGCGGCAAATTGAATTTGGTGCTGAAAGTTGGGAATATTCCACAAGGACCGACGACAATTTCCTGCCAGTTAGGATAAAGTCAACTTGTGTTAATACAAACCATGGGCATCTAACATAAACAAGCAGGTACCAAGACGAAAAACAAAAAAAACACCACAGATGTCATATTCATGCAACAACAAGCAACAGTGAGTGTCATGTTTTTTCACATGGTCTCTTTTCACCAGGGTTAGTTTCAAGCTACAGCTGTGGCTTTCCACCCAGGAGCTATGCATACAAGCCTTCACATTTGAAGATCACAGCATTATCTCAGAATTTGCCACGCTCCATTTCCTATTCAAACACCAGTGCTGTATCAATCTTTCCTAGGAGTGTCATTCCGCAGCGTACTGCATTATAATATCCCAGATCATTTTAGTAATAATACAAAAGCCTGAGAATTAGGTCAGAAGAACATGATGTCAACTCTATTTAAATTTTAAATAAGTCTCCTCGCAATAAAAAGAAGCGCACATAATTGTAACAGCAAATCCAGGCTGAGAACTTTTTGGTTAGCGCAGTGCTTCACTACAAGCTTCGCACCACTGGCTGCTCCCAGTAACCGTGCTGCACAGCTACTGCACTTGAGCAGAATCCTAAATACAGTTTTTCCTCATCTTAACTGAAACTTCGTGCTTCAGCATGGCCAAGAAACAATCTTCATATATATGTACTTGCAGTGCTGCAAGACTACTGCTGGAGCATGGTCTGGCACATGAAAAGTCAGCGTAAGCATCAGAGGCAGAGCTTTGATGCCACATGCTTGGGCAGGAACTCTGCAGATTTTTATGTGCAAATACAACCATTAATACTTCTTTATAGTTAACTGCAAACTTGCAAGGCTGCAGTCTCACGGCCACTTGATCCTCGCACGTCTGTCTCGCTGCTGCAAGGGGAGGTGGTCTGACCTCTCCTCTCCACTAACTGCTTGTGCGAGCTGCGGTGTTCATCTGCTGCACGGAGAGCTGAGCCAGGGAGCTGCTTATGCTGAAAATTAATCCACTTAAAAGGCAGGGAGTGAGGGAGAGGGCAGTGGGGAAGAGAAAAAGGAGAATCAGTTTTCAGCCAGATCGAGCAGCACTCAGACACTGCCATCAGGCAAACCGCATCTTCCTGCGCAGCAGCCTTCTGCCAAATTGAGGCACTAAGGTCTCATATTTAGCAGGTTAAAGCTGGCACATCTAGGTGTACGCTCTGCAGCCACACTTTCCCTTGAAGCGTTGGCACAGTCGTTTGAAGTAATTAAGGCACATGCCTAATTTTTTTGTTGTGTGTTTAAATCTAATGCAAATTCTTATCTGCTTAACGCTGGGCATCCCCTAAAGCAAATTTCCTGAACTGGTGCTTCTCGGAGCAAATGCAATACGTGGTACAACCACAGTCATGTCAGATTAAACTGGTAATCAGTAATTAGCATGGGTAAGAATAAATTCCCTTGTTGTTCCCAGAATGTCTTAGATGCACTTTCATCACCTTTTCCTAAACAACAATTTTCACCCCTTCATCCCAGCACCACAGACGTTTATCAGAAGGCAGAATAACCAGAAATACAACCAGAGCCTCGAGCGATGCAGCCGCTTGCAGTTCCGTTGGGGAAAGCAGCCGAATGCACCACCAGGAGGGGAAGGACGTATTTCACCGCGGCTGAATCCCATCGATGTGTCAGATGAAAGTCATTAATCACATGATAGAGTCATCAACCTTAGCAAGGTAACCAAGGAATCTTTAACAAGCGAGATGGTAGAAAGCCATAGAAGGGGAAACTTAAATTGTTTCATGGCTTTTCTCAAGAGCCCAAGCCGCACGCATTGATGCATCCTAACTAGATGTCCACATGGAGCAATAACTCATCGACTGAAAGAGCCACATTTACTGTGTGTGAGTGAGAGCGTGGGGGCTGAACACGATGCTTCAGGCTCCCTTCCCCACTACACACATGCAGTGCCTGCACACCTGCCCCTTGTCCCAGCCCCAGTACATGTGAACATCCTGCTGGGTCCCAGCCAGCATCACCCTGCCGACAGATCGAGGGCTGCCCAAAAGCACAGCCAGCTCTCCATCTGAGCAATTTTACCCCTCAACTTCCAGCTTTCCTTACCACTACATCCAAATTGTTTCCCAATTTATTATGCATCTGACAGTACTGATTTTGCTTTCTATCCCCAGCTTCTGCCATTTTCGGGGGTGGCTATCAGCAGAGCGATGGTTAAAATAAACACACTATTGGCAAAACATTAGCAAGAAGGCTCAATAACAGGTGTAGAATTGCCTTACTATACATTTCTTTTTAAAGTTACATATAAAGTTGATGACCTTTACAAACAAACTCTGAAATGTCAAGCAATGCGTTCTGAGCTATCAGCCAGGTGCCTGTGAATCAAGAACACCTAAGATCCAATCAAACTCTCCCCCTACCTTACTTGTCTTAAGACAAATCACTTAAGGGCTTGATCTTCTGCTATTAAAAGCCTTAAGAGTTGACAGCAATTCCAAAACAGGAGCAGGTTTGGACCCTTAGTTTGCCTCTCTGTGAAGTCAGGAGAATACTTACCTAATTAAAACACTAATCTTCACAAGATTTTCTGTAAAAAGCACTGTATGCCAAGTTTTAATCATCACCACCATCTGGCTCTGGAGACATTCATAATTAAGTGAGCATCAGCAACTTTTGAAATCAAAGAAGTCGAAGAATGAGAAACAAGAATTGCCTGTGTTGCATAAACATCTTATTTCACAAGTAACTCCCTGAAAAGACCCAGCTATCCCAAATTTGGTAATTATGTTAAAGAAAAAACTTACGCTGCTTTTAATGCTCATGTAAACCACTCATAAACCTGTCAGTCTCAGCTCAGGTTTTGTAGGGAAGCAGCTAGAAAAGTGTGCCCTTGTGGAATCAATTTCGTTACTCTTACTGTGCCTATCCTCACCCAAAGAGCCCTTGAAGCAAGAACGGAGGGAGGGAAGTGGCCACTTCCACTTTTGCTGTGCTAAGCAGTAGAAGCCTTGCTGAAAAAAATATTACAAGAAGTGCCATCCAAATCCCTCTCTGTGAAATAATTTATGCAGTGAGTTTTGTTTTTTTGTTTTTTAATATCATGTAATCAATAAGATGATCTACAAGGTGGGAAAAGGACACAGAAAGCCAGCAGAATTACATGATTCAGGTGCCAAAGTTGGATCAAGGCTGGCAGTAAATGATTTCATTTGGATGGATTAATCGGTGTCCTTCCCTGGCCTATTTTGACACAACCTATTTTTGCCAGAGCATGCCTCATGTTGAAGAGGAAAGAAAGACAAAAAACAACCATGAGTCTGATGACTATTTTCAGAACATCTATTACGATGTAATTTTTGTCACCTTCTATTCCTCAGAGCATCATTAACAGTTTGATTTCACAGTTGTAAGAGCTGTGAGGCCACACATAAGGTTCCAGGCGAAATAGAAGAATGTCCTTCACGTAATTTTGGTACCGCTGCCATTTATTATTTTTTCCCCCCGAACTGATGTGTTCAGAGTTTTATTAGACCTGAGCATTACTTATAGGGATCTTCAACACCAAAATAACGTAAGAAGAAATATTTTCTCTATATCCTCAGCTTTGTGCAGATTTATGCATACAACTGAATAACCGAAGACCAATAGCAGCTGGCTAGCTTTTAGAGGTGTATCTGTTTCAAATGTGCTTTCATATCCTTTTAGAACCGAGTGCCAAACATATCATGTTTCTTTGTTCACTCCACTCACAAACGCCACACATATCAACTCTCTCCAGGTAGGAAAACAGCTCAGAAAACAGTGGCATGCTCTCTTTTCACAGTGAAATAGCATCTACATCTCTTTCAATAACCAGGAAATACTAAGTCTTCCATATAAAAGATAGCTCCTTATTTCTGCACAGCTCGAAGCCTCACACGGGTTGCTGGGTGGGTACCAAAAGGATGCTGAAACACAGCGCAGGCCCCTGGGGAGAAGCGTGGATGCAGCAGTGGAGTGGATGCAGCACCATGGCCTGGTGCGCAGCCTCCCCTGGCAAAAACAGTGCTGGCTGAAGACTGAAGTCAGCACGAAGCATCTCCCTGGAAGAGACATCATGGTTTTATCCCCCTCCACCCATCCCAAATTACCCTTTTTTCTTGTACTTCTTGCGAAGTAATTTTCCCTGGTCTAATTTAATCACTAATCTCCATTTCAGATGCACATGCAAATGGTAGGGAAGGAACAACATAACTACGCTAATTTTATGCTCGTATATACTCTTCAAATAGACAAGTCTGATGTGTAACTTAAATAGCAACTGAACAAATATTAACTGCAAAATTATGCATAAATTGCAAATACCAGAAGAAAAGAGCAAAATTAGAGATTTTGGGACGCACAATGAGTAGCTGCTTTTCCAAGTTTAAAAAAAAAAATTCTAAATAGGCAGTGAGATACTAATTATATCTACAAATTAGGAGGAATCCTGAATTTAGCAAGATACATTTCTTGGGAGCCATTTAAAACTAGCCCATTAACTTTGCTTTCAAGATCAAAGGAAAAAATAAAACAAAAACAACTCAGAAAATTAGTCATAAGCAGTGAGAGAACTTAATAAAGGGGAAAAATACCTGACAGTTTATACCACTTGGCATAGAACAAGACAAATGTGTGAAGTGGTATTCTACAAACCTGAACTCCCATACGCATTATATGCATCCCCGTATGGGTGAAATCAAGAAGTTCAGAGTAAAAAAAGCTATAAAAATATTTTAAAAAATACCTTACTGCCCTTTGACCTTCGCTCTCAGTCTGGTGAGTACGTAGGAAGGCCAGATGAGAAGATACTGCAAACCAGCGGAAATTATGCATGCAAACACTTTGAGAAGATGCAAAATGCACTGGTAAGTCACATACTGCAAAATGCAACAGCTGCAAATATAAACAGGCAAGGGTGACAGTCCAAACACACAACTGCACTCTGGAGTGGTGAATTTCTGCTTGCAAGAAACATTAGAAGCACCAGCAAGGATAAAATAACTGGCTAGATGAAAAAAACAGTCAGGGGAAAACCAAAAGTTTTTTCTTTTTTTAATTAGAGTTCCATAGTCACTTGACATGGCTTCTACAAACACAACTAACTTGAATCAAGGCTTTAGAAATGTCTGCAAAAACATGAGATTTAGCTGCATAGTGAGTCCCACACCTACACGATTTTATAATTTGCATCAAAAGTAAACGGATCACCAGGCAAACCTCCCCCTTCTCTATTTTTTCCACACCTCGTGGAAACCAACCAAGAAAACAGGATTAAATTTAGAACTATGAAATCTTTAATCCACAGCACCATGGTATGAAGGGCTTCGTTTACAGCTTGGAAAACGAGACACTAAGGTAGTTTGGTAAAGAGATTATTTTCATAAAGTATTTATAATAACGTGGGATAAAAGTACTGCATGTGGCAGCAGCACCCAATTTGTACAAACACGTACAAATGTTTTTGGGGCCAGAAGGCTTCCAGTGGAGGTAAGCACTTTTCAGAGAACCTATAAGGCAGAAAGGACAGGCTTGGTCAACTCTCGGTAGGGTTGTCCTGCTAGTGTGAACACTCAATCACTTCTGTCCATGTGCATCTTAATCCTGCACTGAATTAAACATGGAAATGGTGATTTGCTTTGCATATGTTTTCGGTGACAGCAAGACTGGGACAGCTGTTCTGGACTGATGGCACAAATCCCTCCTTCAGGAAGGTTGCCTAGCAGGCCAAGACTTCAAGCTCACCAACAGCCCAGGCACGTTATGGGTATTCCATGTGTCTTTGACAGAGCTCTGAGTCTACAAAGGAGGTATGAAAGGATTTATACATTGAATAAATTTGGGGTCAAAAGTCAGAAAAAGAGATTTGGCACGAGGCTGGCCCTTAATTTAGATAAAGGGCTGTTTAAATATTGATGTGTATAAGCAGCACAGGCTTCCTTTCGGCCTCACTTATCACTTCACACGGTGAGGGAAGCAGGCCTGGGCCCTCAGCCTAGGCAGGCTCTGGCTGAAATCACTCAGGTTTGGCTTACAGGGAGAAAACGATGGCTTACAGTGGCACGGTGATAACATGAAAGATCATATTCCCTGCAAAAACGAAGATGAAATTGAGGTCTGAAACAACAGCTGGTACCACAAACAAAACTGTTGCAAACATCATCAATAAAAGCTCTCGGAGCCAACCAACTGCACTGACAGAAAAAGCAAAAAGGCTGTTATTGTACCAACTGTGAAATGCTTTCAGTAGTTATTAGTTGTTCCCAGCAGGGAGCAAACATAAGACCAATATGGTAACAAGATAGTAGAAAATGAGTGTGGCTGCAAGACGTGGGCAGAATTAGCAAGGGTTATTTGACTCCCGCATTGTCTCCGGCGAGGCCAAAGCCGTGTTTGGAGGAGCTCTGAAAGCAAGAAACAAGACAAACCCCCAGGTCAGCCAGTTTTCTGCAGAAATTGCATTATAACACATGCAGAAGTCGCTCACTTGATCCAAAGCGCATTTGATGCAATCAATACCTTCTAGAGCGGGGTGCATGCAACAAATTAAGCTTCTTTTGAAGCGGGCATTTGTTCGTAGATGTAAGCTGAGCTGAGCTCATAAAGTTGGATCACTCACTATGGCAATGATGCCATTTTTCCAGTTGAGTTTCAAAACAGATCCAAGAATCTATTTAAAGGCTTGCGCTGATTTTTACAATCCTAATTCTGAATTAAAGTACAATTAGGCAAAATTCAGCCTTTTATTCAGATGCAGCTCACTTATTTAAAAAGGTTTTTTTTTTTTTTTTTTTTTTTTTTTTTTTTTTTTTAAATTTCTTCAATTTGATTTCTTTTTGCTTTGATTTAGAAATGATTTATAAGACATGTTAGGTAAGAAGACAGATGCAATCATTTTATTTCCAGGGAGAATAAGCTATCAGAAACTCCTGTGCAGATTTTGACTCCACATTCCCGTTTCACAGGTGACAAGACATAACACACGGCCTGGTGGGCTGCAGCTGGTAAATACACGATTTGCTGCTCTGCACATGCGTGAATCTGCATCTGCTATGACACATTACCTGTCTGTAGAGAGACAGTCACTCCTTACCTTCAATATAGTTTATTACCCAGGCATATTTTCTGAAGCAATGAACAGAGGACACATGCCATCGCCAGCTCAGACTGGCATTCTGCCACCGAGGAGCTTTCAATAACCAGCTGGACAGCCTTGTTTGTCACCTATCATCGCAACAGTTCCATAGCTCAAACTGAGCACATCTTTCCTCTACAAGGACCTCTTAAAAGAGCAGTTCTATGCTTTTCCTATTAAAAATTAGCTTAGCTGAAAATCAGTGCACAAACTTCAGATTCCTGAGGAACTGGAAATTCTGAACGTACGTGCCCCTTCCAATATGATCAGCTCTTTGCCTTTATTGAAAACACAAAATGCCACAAACCTAAGAGAAGAAGTAAGCTCCAAATTATAATTGCTCATGCTGATTTTATCACTGCATTAGGCTCTTCCTTGAACTAGTAATACTTTGATCCCATTAATGCTCATTACTTCAACTGCAATTCTTAGAATCAATGCAGTACAAAATTATTCAAAAGCCCTTAACCCATCCATCGCATTGGCTGAAACCTTCAAGTTGATTGTGAGATTTTTGGAAATAATCTTAGAAGACCTAAATATGTTAATTAAATTTAAAAGAAAACATAGCTAAACTTCTTTTATTTGCTTCACACATCCCAAATAATCATTATTTGGCTCCCTAACCAAAGATGCGTTCTGTTCTAAGTTTCAAACTTTTGTCAGCTCACACTCGTACAATTCCTCCTCCTTTCCCAGCAGGGCCGTGTCATGTCTCTAGAGCGCAGCACACCAGCTGATTAAGGAAACACCATCTTTAACTTATTCCACCTTTCAAAAAATGAGACATATCACTAAATAGGTACAATGCATCATTCTGTTGCCTTTATCTTCAGTTCTTCTCCTCCAAGCATTGCTCTTTTTAAGTGAAGAGTCTATGGAAAGCCATGAGGCAATTATAAAACTAACGCACGTGAAATTAGAATAATTCAGTGAGATGCAGCAAGTCTGTCCAACTATAACAAACTCTTAATAATTAGAATAAAACTACTGATTTTACCTAAGTTGCGAGAATAGCTGGCGTAAGATGAACTACAAATATTTAAGTGTCACCAAAAAATGACTAATGAACTATAGCTTCATACAGATTTATGAAGCCTGCCTGTTATTTAAATACTGTTCTCTTTTTGAGTGTAAAACTTGATCAAATATGCAGAAGGATGTGAAGGTTTACTCATATTTGATCTACCAATGATTTTATTAGGAATTGGGCTAAACAGAAGCAAGCACAGAATGGTACATATTCCAGCAGAAGAGCAGCCAGCCATTGACACAGCAGCTTTCAAAGAGTAAAGAAATCCTAGCGCTGACTGCCATTATGCTGTGAACACCAGAAGGGCTCTAACAGTTTAAAGGAAACACTGTATAAATTTTCAACTTAAAAGATGCATATTAATTATCCTAAAGAGGCAACTTCTCATAACGCTGTCAGTATTTTACATTCTTAAACAAAGCCTGTTCCAGCGGCAGCGATGAGAAATCCCCGTTTATCCAATAGGGAACAGGATGAGCAGGCAGCCAAATCCCTCTGAATACCCCCAGTGCCTGGGCCTTGCACACAGATCACGACAGGGAGGGAGCGGTAAGCACACAGTTGAGTCACAACATCCCGCTAGGTCCTCAGCCTTTCTTCCCAGCCCTGACAACAGCAGATTCAAGGCTGATCACACGTCCCAAACGCTGCCAAGCCGCTGGACCGAAAAGCCTTAGCTCAGTCTCCGGTAAGAATTGGGCATTCGCATCGGACAGAGGAGGTTTTGCCAACCTGCAAGGCACGGATCTGGCTGTAGCTTGCCCAGATGCACACAAAGGAGCTCAGAGCCATGCACCTGGGAGTGTGCTGCAAGGGCTGAGGCCACACCTTTGGCCGCAGCTCTGACATACCCTGGGGATGCAGCAGAGCCAGAGACGGGGCGATGGCTTGGAAGGAACACCGCTGGGCCTGGAGCCACTGCTGGAGCAGTATGATTAAGAATGGAGAGTACAGGTCATTCCTGTTTGTTATTGTGCCCTTCGCAGAAAGCAGAGCTACACAGAGGCGTATTGCAGGCGTGCAGGTGGAAAAAATCACGCACCGGACACAGGAAACTGCATTTGCAACTGGCAGCAACTTGTGCTGGTTGGCGAGGAATTAATGTGGTTGCACAATACTGCTACTTGCCACTTGGGGAGCACTGCAACAGAGTGAGTGCTGAGTCATAAGCCCAGGCTCACCTGTAGCAACCCCCCAAAACCCCTCTGACACGCATCACAGCCCACGCCACCTCCACCCGCTGGCACAAGCCCTCTGCCAGCCACCCCCACCCCAAACTGCACCTGCAGAGGATGCTGCAGCAATTTCAAGCAGCTGAAAACCCAGGTGGGTCCTAAAATAAGTTCAATTCTAACAAAACATCACTTGCTGGCACTAAATAAATCTGTTCCAGGTGGGCCTGTGATGCTGGAAGGATGGATCTGCCTGACTGGGAGCCATCCTGTGAAGCAAATGAGGCAGTGCCCCATAGCACAAGTGTGGCACTGTAATTACCAATGCTATCAAAACACATCTAACTAAAGGGGCCAGAATTACACACCCCCGCACAAGTTTAAAGCTCGTGCTTCCTTAAGTCTGGTCCTTGAATATCATGATCTAATTCATGGCAGAAAATCTCATTGTTGCATGCTGTGTGATTAACAAAAAGGAAGGGAAACATACATGCAGACTTTCTCACGTACAGCACCAAAGGTCTTTTTCACCATTCATTTCCAGTGAAGTCTCAATGACAAACCTATAGTTCAACGCTTTCTCACCTAGGCAGCAAAACTGCAGTGACCAACAGAAGTCACTGGCACAGCTGCACAGCTGCTGTTGCACATGAGCAGGGTAAGGAACGGGCACCTCCAGCCACACTATGGTCAGAGAGGAGTGTCCTGCCTCCCGCTATTCACAGCTGCATTTCAGCGCAGCACATGGTGATGCTATTTTGGAGCGTGTGTTATGGTGTAGGAGATGGAGAGGAAAGACAACCCCTGCTCATGCTCACATGCTATGAAAAGCAATTCTGGCATGAATATCTTCTTTGATATTTCTGCAAAAAAAAAAATAAATAATAATAATAATAGACAAATGGTATTTTGAAAGACCTAAACACATTTAGAAGAACTGCTGCAAAATGAGGGGTTACAAAAGCTTCTTAGAAAAGGTCTTCAGATCCTTTCTTTTAAATGAAAGCAGTGGCTAACAGAGACTGCTGCAATCCCACACACTGGGACACACAGAATGAATCCTCACTTCGGTATCTTGTTCCTGCCTCCTTTCATAAATGTCACACCTCCCTCTAGATTTTATATTTAAGAATCAAACAGAGCAGCGTGACAACAGCATAGCCGATTATTTTCTGCATTTTCTACCCGTGTGCATTTTGACAGAGACCTCTATCCATTTCCAGCGTTTGTGAAACTCGGTTTAGGATCCCACCTTGCTGCTGCTGCCGCCCTAAAGCGTCGAATCTTTCGGGCACACCAGCGAGGAAGCGGAGCCGCACCGGTCGGCAGCGCTGCTGGCACCTGGCAGTCCGCATCCGCACGCGCTGAGCACAGCAATGCTTTGCACAGAAATGCAACTGTTTACAGAGGCGAGAGAACCGTTGCTGCCACATTAGCAGGCAGCAGGCCACCACAACAACAGGACGAGAATCGCTTAGAGCGGAATTGACTTCATGAATACTTCAAACTGGCCTTTCCTGAATGAAGGCCGGTGGTCAGCACTGCCTGTCAGGAAGGGCTGTAAGACAGGATTTATTGCCAAGGCATATAAAGGCTATCCATAGCATTAGGCCTATTCCAACATTAATATTTAAGCATACTTTTAAACTAAGCCATAGATTAGCTGCAGCTAGTCAAGCAACATTGTACATTATAAGAAGCGTACGATGCTGGCTAAAGATTTGACAAAGAAAACCTCCACGGTTGGTGGATTTAACTTCAACAGTCCCAGATCCTCCACTGAGGGCCAGGCAGCCTGACTAGTTAGCTTTACCCCAACAACAACACCACCCTACGTTTTTTGGCTAGTTTTATACCTGCTTGCAACCAAGTGATAAGAAAACGCCCCAAACCACAATTAGGTGCCCCTGGCAAGTCTGTACCAATTAAGGCCCCGCTTCTTGCCCGCCTCAGCTTCCTTGATGGAAGTAATGTTACTGACATTCACAACAAGCATAATTAGATGAACATCAGCCCTTAACATAAACAATATTAGAGCAGTTTGCTTCTTGAGCATGTTTGATTCTGCTGCCATAACAACATGCAAAGACTTCAGCCTGCAACAAAGACACATTCAGTCCAGCCAGGGTTTATTACTGTGCCTTTTGGTAAGTCCAGTTTATACTAATAGTTTATATTGAAATATTTAGTATTACATACAGGCAAAGACTTCTCCTAGGTGTAAAAATGTTACGTGAAACGTTATATGAAATGTTATATGTAAAAGTGCTATACTGCTTTTGAGTAAGCAGTAATTTTACCAGATGCCAGCAAATAGGTCGCTATTTTTAAAAAAGGAAGATTTGCCAGATATTCATCCGAAGCTCTACAGCACCTCTGACTCCTGCAGCATAAATAAACTTGCCGAATGCTTATTTGTAATCCCCGAATATTGCGTTACAGCAGCGCTATCCCTCAGGTCACAACGCTGGAATCTCAACGCCAGCTCCAACCCATTCAAGTGCTGGGCTTGCGGGAAAGACGGGGTTGGGGGCAGGCGGAATATTCGCAAGGAATGCGTCTGAACGCCTCGCAGCGTTATGGTAACGGGGATAAAAGGAAAAAAAAAAAACACGCCACGAGAGGCCACCAGGGATGGAGCCGGGGGGGCTCAGGGTTTCCCGCAGCCCGGCCGAGCCCCGCCGCACACACCCGGGGGTGCCCCGGCTCCTCGGGGACCTCGGGGAGCGCCTGCCCCCGCCTCAGCCCGCAGCGCATCTCCCTTCCCCGAGGCCCCGGCTCCGTCCTTCCCCCTCCCGGGGGCACAACGGGCGCTTCCCCGGCTCCCTCCCGGCTTCTCCTCAGCCCCGCAGCGCGGCCATGGCGGGGCCGGGCCCGGGACCCCCCCCCCCCCGCACCGCGCTGCGGCCCCGCGGGGCCGGGGGCTGCGGGAGAGGAGCCGGGGGAGTGGGAACGGGGAGGAAGAAGGAGGAGGAGAAGGAGGAAAAGGAGGAGGGGGACGGGGAAAGCCGCGGCGCTGAAGGACATTTTGGCAGCGGGCGCCCGGCCCCGGCCCTACGGAAAATGGCTGCCGCCGGAGCGGGGCCGGGCGGTGGGGAAGGCGGCGGCGGGCGGGAGGGCGGCGGGCCCCGTACCTTTGAATTTGAGCTCGTGCTGCGGTTCGAGGCTGAGGACCTGCTCCGCTTTCGCCATGTTCCTCCTCCTCTTCCTCCTCCTCGGCGGTGGCGGCACCAGGCGGAGAGAGGAAGGGAGGGAGGAAGGGAGGGGAAGGGGAAGGGAGGGCCGGCAGCGGGCGGGCCCCGCGGCTTTATTCAGCGCCCCCGAGCGGGGCCGAGCCGGAGCCGGGGCCGGGGCCGGGGCCGGGGCCGGGCGGGCAGCGGCGGCTCCCGGTGGGCTGACGGGGACGCGGGGAGAGGCCGGGGGGGAGGCGGGGATGATGCAGCACGGAGCGGCCCAGGGAGAGGCTGCGGCTGACGTCTGCCGCCCGCCCGCCTCCTGCCGCGGGGGCCGGGCCCGGGGAGGGGAGCCCGGAGCCCCCCGAGGCCCCGCACAGGGGCGGCTCCGGGCCGGGCCCCGACCCCCGGGTAAGGACAGGGCGCTGCGGGGCTGGCCTCCAGCCACAGGCTTTGTAGTGGATAAAGACACGTTCAGGGCAGCTCGAGGGGTTGAAGGCTGCCCCTATGTACAGGCTAACGGAAGCTTTTTTCCTTTTTTCTCCACATGACTTGAAATATTTTTCAGTTTACAAATTTGTCTACTTAACGTGAAGTGCCACTCTTCTGCTGACCTTAAGGCCATAACAGTTGTAACAGCACTACATAATCATCCACCTGTCCCCTCCCCTAGTATTCTACAATCTAAAACTTCATAAGAATTCATAAAACATTACTGACACGTCAAATCAAGGGGGCTGCAACAAAGCAAGAGATTGGGGTGTCCCTTTTACCAGAAGAAATGTGCCAAGGATTGGGGTCCTAAAGTTTAGTTTATGTATAATTAATAAACAAGTCTTTGTGTATACAAATTCTTTTCTTGGACTTCAGATGGGTAGGACAGGGGAGGAGATACCATGGTTTCAAGGATAAAAGCAGTCCTATTAACAGAGAAAAACTGTCAAAGCATTCCAGTTATGTTAGAGCAAGTCCTAACGAGGGGTGACTGGCTAACAGGTAAGAGATTAATAAAAATATAGTAATAAAACATTAATGTGAAAATTCATGTTACCACAGGACTACAAGCTCTGTGATACATATGGTACCTCACATGCCTACAGGTTCTTTGTATTATGAATGTTATCACAAATACTGTTTTACTTTGTAATTGCCAAAAACATATACAAATGACTAAAAATAGCTGGAATAAAAGGGCTGCTGTGTTGCTGGCAATAAAAGCAATAGCAAACGAGTGATGTGTATGTTCAAATTAACAGCACTAAATGGATGATGACATTCAGTGCTGTAAGGAAGCCTTGCAAAAGCACAGCTGCAGTATTTGTACCAAGTCTCAACACCAGCTGCTCTTGTCCATGATAATTTCTTTTTTTCAATTAGTTCATTTAACCATCTCCCATCATGTTTCACCTTTTGTTTTTGTTCCAACACTGTTTTCGTTCCATGCCAAAACAACATAAACCCATATAAATATTTAGTACAACTCTGAGTTTTGTAGTGAAACTTGGCAATGCTTTCTACCCAATACATCAGGACTAGTTAAAAGCTTCAGCAATGCATAGCAACATGCTCGAATAACGTACTGCTGTTCTTCCTTAACTTCCTTCTCCTTCCTTCTGTTGAAAGAAAAGATGGTCACAATGTCATAAAGGCATGCTTTTTTTTTTTTTTTTTCCAGGTCTCTGCTATTCTACTGTTAATTGGATTTGGAGCCTAGGATGTCACTAGCTTATTATTTTTGCTATTTGTGGGGGTTTAATTTATACTATAAACTACAGATTATGTCATAACATTTTATTAGATTTCAAATCAGGAGGTAATTCAGTTCACTTACGACTTGCAGTAGAGCTTTCTTTGGCTGATATTCTGGAAACATTGTCTTCTTTCACATAATCTCTTAGATTTTTTTTTTTTTTTTTTTTTTTAAGTAAACAGATTCTCTCATTGAGCTATAAAACACGGCTGTCCATAAACATTCCAATTAATTGGTAGAAAATGATAAGGTTTATATACATCTGCAAGTTAATTGGAAACTAATGAGGAATAAGACAAAGGAAACATTATACAACATATAGTCATACATAATAAAAGTCCTTAAAGTAAACAACTGTACAGCATTGCTGCCCAGACCTTTCCACATGCTGCTTTTTCTGAAAGAAGTTCAAAGTACACCGTTAAGAGTTTGATGAGCCACAGCATAAAGGGTTTGCCAAGTTGGCATCATCTTGCAAAAGTAGATTGCAGCTGGCAGCTCCGAACTTACCTGCTCGGATGTGGAGAACTCCCCTACATTTTCATCCATGCTGAAATTCATATAGAGCACAGCAGTTTTTACTCAAAGTTGAAAACTTATGAAGTCTTATGAATGTAGTTTGCCTTTTTTACATATATATTAATGTGCATACAGTCATTATTGTTCAGATCAGATTAATTGCAATGGACATGCATCAAGGTCACCTGCAATACTACATTGCTATCAGTTACATAAAACAACCCTCACTTTGTTAACAATTTCAGCCACACCAAGGCTAGAAGAAAACTTGTTGCCAAGGTGCATTTTTGAATAATAGGAGAAAATAGTGATGAATGCTATTGGAAAAACCTGAAGAGCATGTGAAAGCTTTGTACTGGAACAACTTGAACGAACACTTGGTACAAAACTTTCACCTTAAAAGCTATGAAAGTCTCTATCCATGAAAAATATTATTCCTTTATATTGCGTGCATGCAAATGACATGGTTTGCATCCAGTTTCCCTATACAAACATGTAAATGTATCCCTCTCTATTCTAGCACATTCCTTGTGTTTACCCTGCTTATACACTCTCCAAAGCACACTTGTACCCTTTACACAAATACATTTGACACTCTTCAAAGCAGCTAATACACATCTGAAAGGACAACCTAAAAATAGCAGACACCAAACAATAAATTTACATTATTCCAAGTCTGTGTTAAAGAGATCTTACTGTTTATTTTTGCATGTGAACTGTAGCCAGCTGCTTAGTAGAAACCTGGATACAGGATTTTCAGGTGAGAAAAATATTCAGGAGAAAAATATTAGAAACAGGATTCTTTTTCTTTTATTTATGCTTTTAAAGGCTGCTGTTAGATAAACATGTTAACTTGCATCACACATTTGAACACAAAAACTACATCTTAAACATTATCCAAGTGAGATAACTTTAGCCAAGTCTATATTTTTGTGCTGTACATAACCAAAGCAGTTTCTAAGAGGGAAAAAAAAAAAAGCAGCCAAGCAGCTAGCTGTACTAGCAAATGAGAAAAGATCCCTTCTCGCATGACAGCCCCCCACAACACCATACAGATATTAAAAGCACTTTACAGTTTTGATTGACAGAAATCTGGCTTAAGCAGTTAAGAATTCAACTTTTGATACAGACTAAGCTAAATGCAATGTATTAAATAACGTGACCCCAGTAGAACTTGTCAGGCCTTGCACTGGCTGACAAGACTGTGTGTGGCCTGCAGTTTCTCAGACATCATGCTCCAAAGAAAGGAAGTGTAAGACAAAAGCTGCATTCTCCTTACTGTTTCTCCCCATCCTTTTTTTGTACAAGTTTGTCTGTTGTCTGTGTATACTTACGCCATGGAAAAGCTTCAGTTTCTGAATGACCAGCAGTCACTGCTTTTAGAAAACAGATATTTGAACTGTCACTTAGATTCACTTCTACTGTGGTATTGCTTAGCATTCCTCTTCTGGAACTCTATTACTATAGAGACTACTTTTGATGATGTTGAGAATTTTGGAACCACTTAAAAACAAGGCCAGCAGGTTTATAAACAAAGCTTTTTATTAATAAAATGTTTACACCTTTTTTTGCACAATACATCGGACTGGTAGTGATTTAGCACGTTATTACACTATAAAAGTTTATTATGGATGCTTAAGCTGAAAATGCTGTTTACATTATGCCAAACCAACATTTCTTTATTTTCAGTCTATGCACTATATGGGAGTGTAACAATACAAACAAAAAGGAGAGAACAAAAGTCTGGTTTTCCTCATTAGCATCTACAAACCAACAATACAGACAAACCTGTACACACCCTCGGGACCAGCCCAAGAGAAGACTATAAAAGTCTCAAAAACATTCATAAGCTTGAGAATTCATCACTATATTTCATCACTCGCAATCTGACTACATTTCATGCAGTGAAGCAATGGTTGTAAATTTGTGCAGTTTACAGTGCTGCAAATGCTCTGTAACTTTGAGCGGCTTTAGTTTGTCTTAATAAGAGATATTATAATAAGAAGGCACAGACCTTTCAATCTTTTTTAACAGGTTAACCCAATACTATAACAAAAAGACAGAACATTCTCAGGAGGGACAAGAACTGCTGATACAAAGGTTAACCTTCACGCTTAATTTTACAGGCACACATTTAGTACACTGCAAGAGCTATATGCATATCAGGTTATTTTTGTGCCCTGAATACACAAATGCAAATGCAAAGTTTTTGTTTTTTAACCTTCAGAATTATTTCCTTTTTTCTTCATTGGACTGGGGGCCAAGGAACACAAGGGGGAAAATTGCCAAGAAGTCTTAAGTGTCCTACAGCTACAGAAATATGATCCATTCATGTTTCGTATCAATTCATTCTGCCACAATTTCAATGCTGGATGCACTGTATTCAGAAATAGGAAGTACAGAAGTTAAAATACAGAAGAGTTCAAATTATGTTATTAGGGCTTTACTATAATTTACTTCCTTCAGGTGAATGTGCTTTTAGCCTCCTATCTAGTGTAATAAAATAGCGGTATGTGTCTCAGCTGCTATGATTTCTTAATTTCATAACGCTGTACTAATGAATTACCACTTTGTTAAAAAATATTTGCTGCTGTGACAGATACTTCTTGAACCTTTAAGGAGAAAAAAAGACACTTGCCACATCTTCTTGGCTAGATCCCATAAGGAAACAAAGAACAAATTCTCAAGAAAAGAGAACGGATTTAATAATAGGAAATACATACTGCAACGTGAGTAAAAGTAAGGCAAGAAAGTAGCAGTGAATCTGAACTGGACTGCAACAACTGGATGGAATATTACACCCACACAAATGAAGAGAATGACAGAAAAGGTTGTCTGTATCCTTCAACATCAGAAAAGGAGTAGCAGTTGGTTTGTTCAACAAAGCACGTGAAAATATTAACATGAATGAAACAAAGAAAACCCAACCTCCTTGAATAAAATTGTTAGTGTTTAAGAAAAAATTTAACCCCCCTCCCTCCCAACTTGCAGTATGATGCAATGGGAAAAACAAATTTCTTTCTTCTAGAAATTCTCTATTCTAGAATTAGAACAATTTCAGCAAATACTCTACTGAATTTTAACAGGACACATTCATCCTAGTGCCTTGATTTCCTATGTGAAATAGGAAGCATCAAATAACTCTAAGCCACTAGAAGTTTTGTAAGCATTTTTAAATAGCTCTTTATAGCACGCACACTCACAGTACTTAAAAATTCAGGCTTGGGTGGGGGGGAATTGAGAGGGGAAGGAAGAAAAAGTTGAGCCTAGAATTCCTTTGACATGTCAGAGGAAACCCATAAATATTCTTGGGTTGTAGGATAGTCTTATAGGCCTTGAATGACTTTTTAATTTTTTAAAATCTGTGACACTTCATGGATAAAGTTTGATAATGCTTGTTCAGCTTTTGCACATTGAGTGTTTTTGATCCTATCTGACTTTAAAGTTTGCATTCAAAAGTCCAGAAAGTGATATATATAATTTTTTTTTTTAAACAAGCATTGGTGTCAGAAGGCCTAACAATTAGAGAGAAATATGTTTTGGCACTTGAATTCTCGTACGAGAAACAAAGATGCAGTTTCAAGCTTATTTCTTTTGACAGGCTGGAGCCATACAACTCTGAAAAGGTCAGCTGACAAATCTTATATTAAACTTTTTTTTTTTTTTTTTTTTTTTTTTTTTTTTTTAATCTTAGATTGGTAATTCACACCTGGAATAATAAGTCTTCTGTTGCCAAACATTAGTATGGGTATGATCTACAAATAGAGATGCAATGTGAGCATAGAATAGTTCAGTTGAAAGGGACCTACAAAGCTGATCTAGTCCAACTGCCTGGCCACCCCAGGGCTAACCAGAAGCTAAAGCACAGTATGGGTGGCATTATCCCAAAGCCCCCTGAACACCAACAAGCACGAGGCATCAGCCACCTCCCTAGAAAGCCTGCTGCAGCATTTGACCACGCTCCCAGAACCTCCCTGGCACAGCTTTGTGCTGTTCCCTCATATTCCACCGTCAGTTACCAGGGAGCACAGACCAGCACCTCTCTCCCTGCTTCCCCTCCCCAGGATTTGTAGAGCACAATAAGGTCACCTCTTGGCCTTCTCTTCTCCAAACTAGACAACCCAAGTGTCCTCAACCTCTACTCACAGGACATGCCTCCCAGACCATTTACCATCAGCTTTGTTGTTTTCCTCTGGATCTTAACATCATTTCTATGTTGTGGGCACAGAACTGCACGTGATATTCAAGGAGAGGCTGCACCAGTGCAAAATACAGTGGAGAATCACCTCTTCTGACTGGCTGCCTATGCTGTGTTTAATGGACCCCAAAATATGGTTTGCTCTTTTGGCTGCCAGGGCACAGTGCTGGCTTGTGTTGCGCCTGCTGTCACCAGTACCCCTGGGGCCCTTTCTGCAGAGCCATTCTCCAGCCACTCATCTCCCAGGCTGTACCCGTGTCCAGAATTACTCCATCCCAGTGCAGTCCAGCATTTACCCTTGTCAAACTTGGCACTGATGATTGTCCATTGCTCCAATCTGCCTAGATCCCTCTGCAAGGCCCCTCACCCCTCCAGGGAGTCAACAGCACCTCCCAGTTTAGTGTCATCAGCAAACTTGCCCAGGATGCATTCCACTCCTGCACCCAGATCACTGATAAAAATGTTGAACATAACTGGCCCTACAATTGAGCCTTGGGAAACATTGCTAGGGACTTGCCACCAAGCAGACACAGCCCCATTTACTACCTTTTTTTGAGCTCTACTGTCAAGCCAGTTCATCACCCAGCGCAGTGTGAACCTGTTTAACTCAGCTAGACCATCTCTCCAGGATATTTTGAGGGACAGTATGAAAGACATTATTAAAATCCAGAAAGACTGCATGCACTGCCTTCCCTTCATCCATTAAGTGGTTGACCTTGTCACTGAAGGAGATCAAATGACTAAGGTAGGACCTTTCCTTCATGAATCCATGCTGACTACACCTGATCAAAGTTTTGTTCTTTTATTACCTTTCAGCAGCACTCAAGATAATCTTCTCCATAACTTTTCCTGGGACTGAGGTTAGACTGACACGTCTGTAACTTCCTGGGTCCCCTCTAGTGACCTTCTCGTAGATGGGTAAAACACTGGCCAGCTTCCAGTCAGCAGGGAACACCCTAGACTACCAAGACCTTTGGTAAATTGTTGAGAGAGGTTCAGACGTTACGAGTTATCTCTGAAGAATGTTATACAGATCTTTGAAAACCTTACTTCCACACACACAATTCTCATGCTTTGAGAAACCGACTCATCACATACAAACACAGTCTTGGGTCATTGTAAAACAACTTCCCATTAAGTTAAGAAAGTTCATCCCTGTCTCTTGTCCATGGGAAGACGAGCCTCTTTTTAGAGATTTGAAGTGTTTAAGAAAGATACCCGAAGTATTTTAGAAAATGAATAGGCAGTGTAGAAATTGATGTTGGTTGTATATTCAGAGTCTCCCCATGCTTGAGATATTTTTCTACTTTTATGCAGTTATTGCTGCTTATAAGCGAGGCTCCCTACAGGGTGACTAGCCACACAGTTTATACAGCTTCTGTCCTGTAAATCATCAATTCCCAAGATAGTCTTTGCAGACTGCTGACATAGCACGCCACAAATAGACTGCCTCATCCTTAATAAACACTAAAGAGTTTCACAAGAACATCATTCAATCATCACTAATAAAGTTTTCTTTTCCAACTAATACTCAATATGTTATATTGGAAATGAACACTAATGTTAAGGAACAATTTAGGATTAGCATCATAACAAAAAGCTTGTCAAGGCCAACTTTTTTAAACCATTCATGATATTGAAAATGGATTATTTTTTGATCTCTAAAATGAAGCTTTAACCATGAATGAAAGCAATTCCCAATGAATCTCACATCTCTCGACCAGGTTAAAGGAACAGAATTCAGGATCAGTGAGTAGGCATGGCTGCCTCTCCTATTATTCTCTTCCCAGGCATGTAAGTATTCTTTCCTGAGCATGCCGGTAGCATTAAATTGGTACTATGTATACACAAACGTCAAAGACAAGTCTGCATTGAACACCCCTCTGAACTGTTAGCTGTCTGATACTGTGGCACTTAAAGGAAAGGTCTCACTGATACCAGTAGGAATTTAAAGTGCAATGATTTTTGTTTCAACATGGATCTAATAATATACAGTCTTTACCTTCCTGGAAACAGCAAAAGTTGTTGGAATTCTCTTAGAACTTTTTAAAGCACCTATTACAATTTTCAGTAGTTTGGCCACTAAATGCCTTTGTATTTTATTAAACAGAAGCTTCCCCAACTCACCTATCTAGGCACTTAGCATGCCAGTTTCCAGCATGTATCTAAAATATGCTACAAAGCTACCCATATAGCATAGCAAGCCATTTAAGAAGCTTATATTTTATAGGGAATGATGAAGACACCCTCCAAAACTTGGGCAGCACATTTAAGTAACTCCAAAGCTTAGGAACAAACCATTTGTCAAGTACAATTTTTATAGACATCTACACTTTTGTACGAAAGAGTTGGCATTGTATAGAGGTGGAAATAGTAGCATTTTGTCAATTTAAAAATGCTCTAAATCAATTTTATGACATGCACCTCATTATCTTTTTACAAATTTGACACTTGTCCCTCTCAACTATTTTTTTTAAGCCATCAATTCCCTTTCAGATTATTTTAAAACCAAGTCTCTATGATGATCACAATTCATGAAAAAGAAAGGTGTAGCAGAATAAAACTCAAGTCCCAAGCTTTTTTCAGTAACTTCTTAACAAAGTTACTAAAAAGGTTATTGGAATGGTTGATAATCAATCCTTCAAACACTCAAAAGCTAATTTTTCTCCAAATAGAGAGGCTATGTTAGGGAAAAACATAATCAATTCCAGTAAGCCTAGTGCAAAATGATAGCAGGTGGCCTAAAAAAAATATTAGTACAGAAGAAACCATTTTTCTCCAACAAAAATGAGATCTCAAACATGCACATCTCATCCAGGCAAGACTGCATTTCAACTTTTAGTTAAGGCCAACTGATCAACAAGA
Source organism: Aythya marila (assembly GCF_965140915.1). Lineage (NCBI taxonomy): Eukaryota > Metazoa > Chordata > Aves > Anseriformes > Anatidae > Aythya > Aythya marila. Next base: position 5,438,938 of record NC_139057.1, read on the forward strand.
AGTTATCTTGGCCCAAATGAACTGACATCTACAGGCTGTCATTTTCCATAGGCATGGTCTTAAAAAGCAGTCTCACTTCAGTGTTTCTAGTTTGGGCAAACCCTGGTCACTTCCATGTCTTCATTAACTGGAGTAATTCAAGATCAGGAGCGCAAAAAAGCTACGAAGTATGCTTGTATTCCACCCAGGTTAGTAACATGTACACAAAAGGAGTCTGAAGCATCAAGATTCAGCTACATCGGTGAAGAGCCAGGTTGATGCTGCTGCTTGCTTTTTTTGTTTGTTTTAAGACTAATTGTGGTATGCATCAAGTAAAAGAATAGCTCAGAATGTACTTTATAAAGATTTCCTAAGAGATACTATACAGGATCAGTGAGATAATAAAAGTGGTGTAATAGTACATGATGCAGTATAACTAGAGACAGCTACAATAATCTCAGTGTACTAACCTAGCTCTGTCCCACCTAGAATTCAGTATTTCTTCTCAAGTTAATAAATATTGGATAGGTAATATTACATGATTTTTATTATCTCATGGAAAAGAAGACAAACTTCATTTTTATTCCATGCTACAAGCAATAAACATAATTTAGCAAGTCCAAAAACCTTTTTCTACTAACCTGCATGGAAGATATTCCTGATATTTGGTATTTTCCTTTTCTTACTATATTTTCTAGTTCAAGAAAACTTCCAGATTTATTATTTAATAAATGAAATATTTTATATATGAAGCATGAAGCCTGTACAATGATTTTAAAAACGTAGTCAAATTTCATTAAAATATACTGATCCATTTAAAATTTCACCCTAACAGTTTAACTGTTCTGCTCCATAAGAGCTCTACAAGAATTCTGATTAATACAAACTAATCTGAATTGTAAATTCTTTCATTTTTAAAAAACTTTTCTCCCATTTCCTTAAGAGAAAATACTTGAGATGATAGAAAGCCAGATTATAGAGAACAAATATCTCACCATGACCTCATTTCAGTTGGAAAGCTTAACAGCACAGTAGTATATACTTGAGTATTTTATGATCTTTTTCTTCAAAAGTATAAAGTTCCTCACTACTGCTAGTAGGAAACAAAAAGCAAAAATAAATAAAAAAGCACAAAAGGGTATGGTCAATCTATAGTTTAATTGAGAACATACTAAAACCAACACAATATAAGCTAAACACTGATTTACTTAAAAGTCCTCACAGGTGAAAAAGCCCAGGAACCAAGAGGTAATGATCTACATTACCACATGTCTTAAGGTTACTTCCTATTTGTACTTTTGTGCCCAAAAGAGGAAAGACTGGGTGCACCACAGATGAAAACTTGTTCAACAGACAGACCTGACATTGCACCAACAGCAGCCTCTATTAATTGGTTCTTTCAAATGGGATTTAAAGAGTGAATTTCAGCCTGTCTCTGGATGAAGTCACCAACAGTGACAATAACATAAAATGCTGGAAAAAAAACAAACTGATAGATAACCCCAGAAGTTTATCCATAGGTGTGGAATGGAAGGAGTGAATAAGATTGCATTAAAAAAAAAATGTTTTTACATAATTTATAATACTTTAAACACTGGTCTCTTAAATATAATATGAACACTTTACACATGCTAAGCAACTGAAAGCTTTCCCCCCCAGCCTTTTAAGTCTTACCAGAACTATTGGCAGCATCTGTTTACAGCATCTGTTTTTAGTCAGTAATCACTTAATTTAGTCAGAACTACAGCTAGGTTTTCTTCAATCAACATCTTAATATTAAAAACCTTCTATGAACAAGAAGATGACTATAAAGCATATCAGTTTGCCTTAAAGTGATTAAAGTCAGCATGGAAAAAAAGATTGTCCATGGTTTAAGACCTCTCGTTTGTGTCCCCATCCCCGGTGTGTATCATCTTTAAATAAAAAGTGCAAATGGGTTCTGGGGAGTGGATGGACTGATTTGCCTATTATCTGTCTTCAGTTGCTTATTCTGTAGCCACCTCAAACCAACTGTCCCATTATACTTTGGATTAGCTACAGTTAAATCTCAAATAAGGCTCACTGAAGAAAAGGAAGAAATGACATCTGACTAACTTTCAAAGTTCAACAGACTCCTCCCACCCCCAAGTCCCACAAAAGTGCTCATTTCCCTTTTTACAAAAAAACCAAAATCTTGATTACAAAACTACTAAGCATTTCAGTTCTACCATCCATAGTCACCTTCCTTTTAAGCAAGGCCACAAAACTGATGATGGATTCCCTTTTAATACAAGAGATACTACACTTTTTGTAAGTAAACAGGCTGACATTATGATTGCAGTCTTTTCTGCGAGCATACAGATGTCAGATGAACTGGTCCGTTTTTGTAGGACCTTGGGCGTATGAACACCAGCAGATAGAGATCTAAGACTGATAATATAAACCCAACGTGAACTATTAACTTCCAAGACCACCTACTGTATAAACAAGTCTGATTTTCTAATGGATCAGTCAACAGCAGCTGCGCTTTGTCACCGATGGCTGTCTTCTAAGTTTGAATCCCTTACCACTAGTTGGGGGGTTCGTGTCAGTTGATGGAATTCTACGACCTGTAAGGAGGCAGAAAATAACATTTATTGCAAACATTATACTTGGAACTAATTGTATGCATTCAATGTATGTTTTGTCAGATGTTATTAATGACGATATTCCCGCATAACAGAAGGATGGCAGTTAACAGTTTATACAGTGCCCATAAGAGGTACAGTTCCACAAAAAAGAGCAGAGGCAGCTTTAAGCTAACTTTGCACTTCAGGCTAAATCAGTCTTAAGAGACCTAAGTTATGGAAGCACCCAGAGAATAAACTTTGCAGCACACAATACCATCTGGAATCTCTTTGTCGAGATCTATCATCTAGACCTGCATTTCCACAGCAGATCACCCGTGTCAGGCTTAACACTGAAGCGCTTGTAAAGGTAGCTACTTCAGTCATCTAGTCGGTGTTTGAAGTTGACCATTCATGGCTGAGAATTCTTTTTTGAGAGGTTTAAGATGTTTTTTCAATGTTTAAACTAGGCCATTTTTTAAGATTATAGAGAGCAACTATAAAGTCAGTAAACCATGAAGCTTAACTAAAGTGCATATTTTTGACATCAGCTTCAATATACTCATCTGCTTTCAAGAACTTTTTTTTCTAAAATATAACATTGTTGTAGTTACCCGAAGTTAAATAATAGTGCATACACACACAAATGGACTGTTGGTTCTAATTTCACAAGCAGACTGATATATCTGCATCTTGATGTTGCTGCTTGAAATACATCTTACAAACAAAAAAAACAAGATATCACAACAGTACTGGTGGAAAATCCACACACTAGTTGCTATCTCCCAGGCAGTAATCTAGCACTTCTGAATTCTTCTGTTTTTGAAAACACACTGTTCTAAACTAAGCACAAACATTAAGAGCAAGAATCAAATTCTTTTTCTCAGTTGTATAAAGTTTGGATAGTTCTCATGCCATTTGCTGTCCCTTCCATAACCTTGGATGTACCAGTTAAATCATTTAACAATGGATATAGTAAGATGACACTGACTTCTGACATCAGTGCCCTGCTTGCTATTTGTCCAGCAGCATCACAGTAGGCTTAAAATCCCTACAAGGAATCTTTAGAGGTCATTAGATGACCAAAAATTTACACACCTCAGTTAGCATTTACATCAGCATACTATCACCTAAATAGCACCCCCAAAAAATTACAGTAACCAAATTTCTACTTGAACGTCTTTCAGAAGAAAACATTACCTGTTTAAATACTTACTAATTTCTATAAAGAGTTCATTAATGTTTATTGCATTTTTCGCACTTGTCTCTACAAATATTGCATGAATGGAATCTGCATAGTCTTTAGCATCTTTTTCCATGACTTCTCTAAAAAAAAAAAAAAAAAAGAAAGAAAAAACTGAATGCAGAAAAAAAAACAGGATTCAGAATTTTAAGTGTCTCACTTAGCAAGTATTTCATATTACCCATTTCTCATCACCCTGCTCCCTCATCCTGAAGTTGATGCTCATTCTTTACTGTATGCTTTCTTCCAGAGGTACAAGCACCACTGAAGCACAATCAAACTAAATGACCTCAATCCATCTGACGTTACAATGGAGTTTGTTTCTTGAGTGCTTTAAGCACAGGTCTGCAATCAGTCATTTGGGGTACTTTGCTCTTCACACACACACGTTTTAGGGACTCTGAAAAGATCCTTAAGTTTTCATTCCGCTAATCCAGTGGATTTCCTACAACTGCTCCCCAAACTAGATCTCTCTGAACACTGCATGGATTATTAGTATACCATTTAGTTTATGTGAAGCAATGAGGACGTTGCTATGAACAGAAATGTATTTTGACTGTGCTAACAACAAGACAGCCAAGTAGTGAAAAAAACTATTTTCCACCCTTAAGTTGATAGGCAAGTTGATAATGCAATGTTTCCATAAACAACAAGAAAAAAAAACAAAACCCAACAGCTGAAGGGAAGGCTATATGACTATATCCCACACAGCTTTACATACCATTTCTAAGACACATCTCTCCTGTCAGTAATAACAGGCTTAGGACATCAAAACACGCAAAAGCAGAGACTTTAGGTCAATGACACAAACACTGTCTCTGTAGTAGAAGGAATCTTGGCCATTAGCTTGAATAGCAATGTTTACATGCTTTATGATGCCACCTAAGTACCAAGATGTAAGCACAAGTGGGAGATTTAATACTGCATGCCTTAAAATTTTCTTCTAAGGAATTTTATGCCATATTTACTCCAAGAGATATGTTGTTTCTGAGAAGAGTTATTAGAGCTCACTAGGTTACTAAAGTATACTAATGATTTGTAAAACCACACTAAGAATCAACTTCGCAGTGGTTTTTCAAACATAACCAACCATGCTGTTGCCTCTGGACAGCAACAGTGGTACCTTTTCCAATGAAATCTAAAAACAAGAAGTTTGCACACACCTTTCTGAATTTTGGCTTATTTAACCAGGACATCAATAAAAAAGGGCTTCTTTTGTTTTTAACACATGCTTTCTTGAGACTTTGGCTGTCCATAAAGTTTCTCAAGAGTTTTTCCCACTTCCTGCAACCATCTCAACTACAGCCAATTCCACCCTGGCATTTAAGCAGAAAGGGTAGGCACCTGAACAAGCAAGTCAGAAGAACCTACACAATGCTTTCCAACAGGCTCGATGTTTTTCATAACAGAATGAGGTGCTACAGACTGACAGGGTACTTGTTACAAATGAGGTAAACAGGTCATATTACACCGTAGTTTCACGGGCAGTTTAAGCTTGTATAACTTGGCACTGCCACCAGAAAAGGTAATCCCGTCTCCCTATAAACTGCTCGTTCCTAACCCTGCTACCCTACCTCTGTCATGCTAGCAAGTGATCATGTTGTGAACAAGATAAATACACTTGGATAGGTTTTCCCTTTTTTTAATTGGTTAGTTTTAATCTGGATGCATTTTACAGCCTGATTTGCTGCCCAACCACACATATACTTGCACCAAAGGGGAGGAAGTGGGCAAGAAAAACAAAGGCAGACTAACCAAATCTTTTGGCAGTAGAAAACTCAGACTCCTTGTGAAACTCCAAGTTTCACGAGACAGTGCAAAACTGCTCAAGTTTAACTGCTTAAGATTTCAGAGCTGGTGAAACATATTAAGTATTTAAAGGTCTATGAGATTATCTCCTGAAATTAAGATTGAACCATCAACAGTTATTTACCTTACATCATTAAGATCACACTTATTTCCCGCGATAGCTACAACAATGTTTGGAGGTCCATGTTGTCGAAGCTCTTTAACCCAATTCTTTAACGTTGAGAAAGTTTCCTGATGTGGAAGAAGAACAGAAGGAAATAAGAATCAGAACTGGCCCATGTCACAATAACCAGAAGTTGTAATGCTGAGTCAAAGTCCAATTTCTTACCTCTTTTGTGATGTCATAAACTATAATGGCTGCTGCTGACCCTCTGTAGTACATTGGGGCTAAAGCACGAAACTGAAAGAAAGAGACCGTACATCATGAATCTCATTTTCACTGACCTCCACAGCTTCCTTATTTAACAGTACAGTAAGAGATAACTAGCTTTAAATGTAACATTAGGGGAAAACTTTTCGTTGCAGAGAGCCCGCACAGCGGACTACATAAACTTCCATGAAAATATTGTTTTACACAGGCCAAACAATAAACAGTCTAGGAATCAGCAGCACACCTGTGGTAAAAAAAAGCACGCAGCTTACCTTGACCTTATTTTGACTAGATTAAAATCTCTCATTTAAGAAGAGGCTGGCGATACAGACACAAACCTGCAGCACACATGCTCAACTTCAAATACTGAGCAAGGGGGAAAAAAAGTCAAAACTGAACTTGTTTCTTCTTGCTGGTGTTTTTGGACAAAAAGTAGTTTAAAAAAAACTAGCATGTATTATTGCTGATTTGAAAAGTTCATAGGCTGGTGTCAAACTCTAGCCCTACTGAAAAATGAGTAACTCACCCCATTCATTTAATGCTAAAAATGCTGTTTTCTCCCTGATCTAATTTATAGCATTAGGGGTTTTGCTCAAGTTTTTCCTCAAAGCTCAAAAATTTGAAGGATGTTTATATCTTAAAAAAAAAAAAAAAAAGTCCAAAGCTATGTGATCCATTGCAAATAAAGCTTTAAGAAACATGTTGGATAATAAACGCCTACAGTAATTTTATTGCAATATTCAAAATTAAACCTGTAACAGGAATATTTGGTTGGTAGTGAGTTTGCAGGGTATAAACCAGGGCTGTAACTTTGCACAGACAGTGTTTTGAATCCAGGATTGGGGGGGGGGGGGGGAAGAACACAATTGAAGTCGCATCTAAAATATTATTAAAAATTTCTTAACAAAATAACAATATGATGTTCTAATTGAAAAAGCACCATACAACTGGTCCAGCAAACTAAACTCTCAGCTGAAGCAGAGAGTATGCTACATGTGCTGTTTTGATGTAAGCATGTGGTACTTCGGTACTTCAATCTTTCATGCATCTTGCTACTCATAGTAAAAACCATGAGTAGAATACAGATTTCCAGGAAGGCTGATATTTTATTAGAACCAAGCAAATTTCCTTTTGCTTAATACAGTGCAACTGAGAGCAATATTATGAATCATAAAAGTTTTGGTATAAAGGCAAATTCCAGACCATTTACATTTAGATCTCAAATTCTGTGTTGAAAACGGGGTTTTGAACACAAAGTTCAGAATATGAAAATATTTAATAGTGAGAAAGGGAAACACAGGCAGGTATTCAGTTCACATTGGGGCATAATCCCTCTCCTCCATATAAATACTAAAATGCAAAGGGAAGCATATTTGGTAAACCACTACTTGGACTCCTTGCAACCTGGCTTTTTGATTATTTGACTGTTTACATTGGGAATAAACCAACTTTCACTTGCTGATTTGGTATTACTCTCATTTCCTGCCTAACACTTAGATACGTGTTTTTTTTTTTCCACCTAAGAGCAGTCAGTAGGTAAAATACATTAACAAAACACATGCCACCAGAAACACTAATTTTTTGTTTTGCTGCTTTTTCTAAGACTTCAGCTTGCCCTCCTGTCTCTTGATTGACGTTTTGACAGAATTATTAACAACGTAATTATCCAGACAACTTTTCTCAATTCTTAGGTATGAATGCAGAAATCCTAGCTGCTGTAAGTAATCTTCTACCAACTTTATATAGTTCAGAAGAAATGAGAGAACAAATAAGACATGCAGGGAAGCCAGCTGTGTGAAGTGAATTAGCACACGTTTCTACCTTTGGAGCAAGGCTAGTTTGTCACTTCCTGAAGCCATTTCGAACACGAGGTTGCCTAGTATAACCTAGACCCATTTGCTGATGGGCTTTAGAAGTAGAAGATAGTAAACATTCCTCAAAAAGACCAGGAATTGTGTTTGTTACTATCATAGCTCGTAAGAGAAATCATAATCCCAAGAACAGTTTGGGCGTTTTTGGTGTTCCAGACCACCGCAGATGGGATCCCTTCCAAACACCCTGCCAAACATATTGCTTACTAGAAAACAGCGCTGCAGAGTTCAGCACAAGGCATGCATATGGACCAATTGTAACCAGCAGTAAGAGAGAGCGTCAGCTTGGTTTTGGAGAGAATGTGTCTATGAAGACACTGACACCCTATCAAAGAAAATATTCTTGCTCCCAATTTGCTGATTTCCTCGGATATATTGGGCCCCACAGTGATGACTTCTTGTGTGGAACAAGCTTTAGAGATATCACAGATCTTGGGTCAGGGGCCAGGTAAGCCATCTTTTCTGACTTTCACAAGCGTAACATGCAACTTGAACGGAAGAAAATAAAAAGATGTCACAGTCTAAAAACAGACAGGGAATGTGCTAGTCATGTACAGATACACTTCCTCAGATTGTAGCGTGCTGAATCCAAATTAGGGCGTTCTCCCATTGCCTGCAAACACAGTTAAAGTGAACAGGATGGAATGCTACTACGTAATAGATATTTCCTGCCAAGTTGTTGCAGGCACGTTTGTAAAGCTTTCTGTTTAAGAGTACCAGCCTCTTCAGTCATGCTCTACCCCTCAGAAGCCTGATTCAAGCATTAACATTTCAGAATGTGCTATGATGTTCACTTAACTGTTGACAGCAAATGCCAACTGAACTCTGGTAATGGAAGGGCTGGGATATTTCTGATAACCTACATAAATAGGACATATCCCTGGGACACATCCCCAGTGACCTAAGTTTGCCTTATATCATGCCGCTGGGAGGAAGTAAGTAGTCATTCAGAATCTAGAACGCTGAATGCAACACAAATATACTTGAGTAACTTTTCTAGCCATGAAGGCTGTTATCACATTAAAAAGCCACCAAGTCAGTTCCACCAGGACTTCCAAGAGTTTGAGTGACTGCACGAGGTTGACTGAGCCTTTACAATATTTTCCCTTTTTTTTTTCTTGAGCCAATCCTGAATATACTATAGTTGCATTTGCCAGTTACAGTCTTAAAATAACTCAACCTGATCAAACTGACTCTTCACAGGGAGCACTGTAGTATCTATCTTTGTTACAGTCAGCACACATCCTGAGTAAACTCATAGGTAACTGACAGTTGCCAGTAGCTAACAGTCAAGAATCTGAACTGCAAGAGTAGGCGCTGTTAAGGGGGTTCATTTCTATCATTGTTACTGGCAGACCAGAAACAAACAAGTTAACTAGCAAACCTTTCCTTTCCCAAAGTAAAACTGATGCAAAGTAATTAACTGTGATTTCATTTGACTAGTCAGTTTCTTGAATGTTTTTATTATCTCTGCTCAGAATGCATGCTGCATTTGGCCCTCTGCACACTGCAGATATCAAAGTCTCAAGCTATCTAATTAAAATGTGAATTTCAAAATAGATTTCTTGACGTAGCTTTTAACACTACCAGATTTGGGCAGATAACTCCATAAAGTAATAGAAGATCAGTTCTCATCCAAAATACTGCTTGAAACAATTTTTGATCACCTAAACCCACATCCTACAAACAAATTAAAAACCTTAGTAGCACCTTAATAAGGTGCTGAACCTTAATAAGCTGAACATTTAAGCTAACAGAATGTGTTAGCAGTTGTGTATTTTTCCAGAATCAGGAAAAATAGCCTTACCTGTACAATGAAACAAGAACATTCGTTTCACTCTGATGCTCATGTTAGCAGTCACAGTGAGTGTTTAAAACTCAAATAAAAATGGTACCAGAGACAGGTGCTGGCTTTTTGCCCTCCCTTGTTTTCTTTCATACACCACTTACTTTCAGTGAAAATAATCCCAATCTTTTGTTTTCTGTGCTACTATTAGGTAATCATCCTTAACTCCACTTTTCAGCTCTAATACCAGTAACGGAAAATATATTTATATGACCAGTATCTTGACAGAAACCTGCACAGAAACTAATATTCTAATAGAAGTTCATAAAACCAGATCACTTCGCAACTTTCAGGGGTGGGGTTGAAAAGCACCCCAAACTCTAACCAGAACCACCACCACAAGTCTGATGAAAGATATGTGATTAAAGATATGTATAAAACTCTACTCACCCGTTCCTGTCCAGCTGTATCCCAAATTAGGAATTTATGCAGCTCATTTTGATACTGTACAGTCTTGGTCATAAATGAGGCTCTGGAAAAGAAAATAGTTTACGATTTTCAGAATATTAATGCCAAAATATAAATGCCTTCTTCAAACATTAGTACCATGAACGTTTAAAGAAGTCTGTATTTCAGCAAAAGTGCTTCTCCACCCCACCCCGACAAAACCAAGTAAGATTTTCATATACAAATGTTGAAATTAATTTGAAGAAAAGGGTACTGTTACAGAAGGACAAAATAGCTACTTAAATTTAAAATAAAGGGGAGCAAATATTAAATGTTTTCCAATGTTAAGAATTAATCTCCTTCCCATTCCTTAAGCTCAGACGGCTGGCCAAATAGTATCACTGTCCAAAGTTGGGTGTTCTTTTAAGAAGCCAAATATAAGATGCAACATCCCTACAAACTAAGTCTAACTACAGTTTACTTAAATGCAGGTAACTCAATGTATTTTAGCAAGGAGTAAAAATAAATAAAGTGATAGGAGCATCTGTAGTAAAGCACAGAGACTTCAATTTCCTTAAGACTGATGAAAATCAGGCATTAATTCCTAAATTAGATTCTCACTGAAAACCAAACTACACCAGTACAGTCAATTCGAACAGCTGCACTAATCCACGTCACAACTAAACATCCCAAATGGTGGCTGACTCCACTTGAAATTCTTTGAGAAAACGAAGATTTCAATGACGAGTAAGCAAGAGCACGAGAGAGAGAGCACACAACTCAGAGACAAGTTGCTTTGGGAACACCTAAATTAGTTACCCTTGACTTATAGTAAGAAGACTGGCAGTATCTAACCTAAATTTCCTATCTGCTTCTTCCAGCCAACACCATAACTGCACGAACAACATCTATACACATTCAAGAAGCCTGTTTAATGGTATAAAGAAATACTGAAGACTCTGCAGGCCCTAGAGATGCAGGAGTGGAAAGCATCCTCAGCACTGAGTACAAAAGTTCTGAAGTTCTGACAGGGTTTCTACAAGTTACCTATATTCAAATTTGAATCATGAACTAATCGTGAACACTTACGATGAAGTGTGATTGCTCAAATATTCTAAGACAAATAGAAGTAGGACAGGAAATGTAAGATTGTATCTCATGAACTCAAAAAGTAAAAGGAGTAAAAGCTTTACTTCTCAGCTTTCGTTTTGTAAGATGCTCTAAAACCTCTCTCTAATCTTTTATCAATCTTTAATCAATTTACTCTTTCCACCTCCTAGTCTCAATCAGAAAATTAATGCAAAGTCTAGCAAAAGTTTCAAAAATGAATTTGCTTAGAATTTTTGGGCTGCTTCTTACTGGAACTTCACACAATTCCTGCGTTTGGACGAGTCTTGATCCATACTGCTATACCAAAGTACCAACAGTACGAGTTGTTGAACCTCTTAATCATTTTATTAATACAGCTGAAAGACAGATTTTAATCCATCACTTCAAGAACCCATATGAATTCCACAACTATCACTAAATTAATGAAAAACAAATTAACTCCTGCAAATTATCCTAATTACCGCAATGGTGGGCAACTTCTAAGAGCACTGTAAGATACTGCGTAGCATCTGTTACAGACATTTCACTGAGAAAGTGAGTCCAGGTCATATCTTTTGGTTCCTGCCTTCAAATATATATCCCCTCCCTACGCAAAAGGGAGGGGAAAAAAAGTAATAAAAAAATCAACCATCACAGAAACAGAAAACTACAAGATGAAAATAAACTGACTCTAGAAAGAAGACAACAACATTTTATGAAGTTCATTCTAGTCTCAGCCCTTTTACCAGGCAAAATAAAACAAAAACCACTTGAGGTTTCTCCAGAATATAGGAAATTCTACTTCGCCTAAATAGAAGCATCACAGATCACAGCCTTTGCTCCGCAGCGTTATGCAGTCTCACAGACATGCACGGCAACACAGTTTTCCAGAACTTAAAAACTGACAGCAAATTTGACAAGGCTGGAGTTCATGTGTGATGTGAGGACATAATGCAAATTCCATACTAGTTTACTCAGAGGTTTAACCCAGGTAGTTCAGATGTCTGGCCATATACATGTAACTATAGAAAAGAGCACCACAGCCAAATAAATAAGTACTCCTCACATTTTCAATGCTTACGTCTGTGGTACCATGGCAGGTCACTTACTGCTTAGACTTTTTTTTTTTTTTAAATGAAAAAACAGGCACTACATGCACAAGCACGAACGCTAACTTTGGGCTGCTGTAGATAACACTCATATTAGCCAACTATTTAACAGTATAAGTTAAAAAAATAAAAAATAAAACTTCTTTTTTTTTTTTTTTTTTTAAGTACTTGGATGATTAGGAATGAAGACAGATTACCAATTTCTCATTAACCTCAGGTAATAGAAAAAATAAATTGATCTTGCAGTACTGTCTGTCTCAACAAAGAGGTTTGCTTGTAGTTGTTATTACTGTGTGCAGTTACTCTTAGCCTTCTGAACAATTTATGTTTAAGTGTTTAGGACAGCCTGGTCCCTACTTAAGCAAATAGCAGTCTGGCTACTATCCCCACATCAGTTCCATTGTCCTCCAAAAAACAACATCTACTGTAGCTAATTTGACAGTAACTAAAGATGTTCAAGCCTTGAAGATCTAAGACAAACAATCTAGCAATCTGTCTTAAAGGCTACCTTTGTTAACAGGGAAATTAAAAAGCATGGTTCCTACAGAATATCTTGCAGTTCAATACCAATTTCTACACAGAAAAACTGGGGGGCGAGGGGGTCTTTGAGGGGGAGGGAAGGAGAGAGAGCGCAAGGAAACCACATTCTCTAGAAGGGCAGGATGAGACACAGCTAATCTTTATCAACAGAATCTTTTCAGTCAAAGCTGTAGTAGAGGCTGTATGGCACCTTAGACAGGAAATTCTATTGACCCCCCACGCTTCTCAGCATCAAGTAAAGTCATGTCCTCCTGTAAGTAAGGAATTGCTTCTGAGCCAAGCAGTGCATAAGAGACTTGGAAAACAAACAGGACAGCAAAGGAAATAAACAGAAGAACTTCCCAGCACTCCAAGAATTCCTGACGTTCTCCCTCTTATCTATTTGAAAATTTGAGCTCAGTAACACTGCTCTTCTGAGGCTCATCTTTCGAACATCCTTAGCTGTGTGGCTGATTGCATTAACAATTTCATCAGTTACTCGAGCGAGTGCGTAACATATTGACGTATAATAATAGATCGAACTAAAGAGAACCTACAACCTGAATTAGTATATTAGCTACCTTTGAAAACCTAGTAGACGTTGTTGTACTTGACTTGTCAAAAAAAAACAACCTTCAACAAATCATGCAGTCACATAATAATCATACTTTGAAACTCAAGAATAGTGCATGACAAAGGCATGTTGTTCTTTAACAGAAGCATCTATAGTAGAATACTTTTAAAAGGATTTTATTAGCCATGATTAGCAACACAAAATGGGTTCAGATCTTACATATGAAAATGGAAGCTGCAGTAGGGCCAAATACACTCCCAGGTTTCCTAAGGTAGCTCAGGGGCTAATTAAGACTACAGTCATATTTATTACCACATTTAGCTGCCACACACAGAAAAGCCTCATATGATCTTTTAAAGAGGTATATATACGTGCTCCTACAATTTAGTCTGATCTTTGAACGAGTCACGTTTACTTTAGTTTCTTACCCTATTGTTGGGTTAATGTTGGGATCAAAGCTATCTTCTACAAATCTCCACACAATACTTGATTTGCCCACACCAGTGTCCTAGAAAAAAACAAAACACAGAACAATTGAAAGAGATATTAGTTGCTGTAAACCTTTTATTCTTTTTGGTCTCACATCTATTTTTCATGAATAATATGTTCCTGCAGACAATCTCAGAGAACTTGGATTAGATTCTGAAATATTTTGGGTATTAGCATATTGTTTACTAGAAAAATGAAAGGTCTCTCTGCTAAGTTATAGTTCTCCAAATTGTTATAAAGAAATTTTTATGGAGAATAAAAATCTGCATTCCTGCTTTTTATCAGTTATTCAAGCTTTCCTCCCACAAAGTATACACAAACCAAACTTGAACTAGAGCAGAGAAAGACCTACCACATTTAGTAAAATATAGAGCAACTGAATATTGTACTCCACCTTTGCAAGGCAATCGAGCACATGAAATTATACAAGTGTGACACACACATTTCAACTTCTGACTAATGCTGTCCCACCCTGCATAATGAAAGGCCTGAAGTGTCTTCATGACACACCTGAAACATGTTTCAAATACAACTTTGCAGGTTTATAAATGGTAGAAGAGGAGACTCAACATAAAAATTTCAGGGCACACATGTATTTGTACCACCAAATCAACTGGGAAAAGAAAGCAAGCAGTAGTGGGCATATTTAGGAATGACATAACAGATTACTAGTACTAAGACCATTCTCAATAACAGTTGGACATTTTAAATAGTCACTTAACTAAGACAGGTGACAACAAACTTTTTGCTTTACATCTACAGAGCGAACAATTTTAAGGAAAACCAGCACAAGCGCTGTTGAAGTTTTACACCGTTCATGTATTATCTTTAATCTTCTATTATAATAAAACTGGGTACAGCACGTACACTTATGTTTATCTTTTCAAATTGTTGTCCTTGCGAAGAACGTGTATGACCTCAGTTTTGTATTTTAGAGTGTTTGCAGTCTCAATGAACAACACAAACCTCAAAAAGAGAAATTTAGATGCAGTTTCTGGCTCTGGGAGTTCAGGAATCAGTTTTCATAGGTGTTTACTCTCCTCTTCTTACAGGAGAAAATACTTTGCAGGCAGAGCCAACTGTAGCTCAGTTACCTCAAACGTTTTCATAACATGAAGAGCACAGAAACAATTTTCTCTCTGAAGGGCAATGGGGCCATTTACAGGCAGACCATTCTGCCTGTCACACTCTGTACAGCACAGGATTTAGATGTAGAAAACTCCACCTATTCAAAAGGAGATTCTCCAATGAAGTCCTCAGGGTGAACCCAACCCAAGCCAACACATGGCTTGTCCCTGGAATTCCAAAACTCCTACTTCACTTCGCTTGATGTCTCCTCCTTCCTCTACCTGCTCCACTTAATGCACTTTCAAAGGCTATGCATACTGTTAAAAAATAAAAATCACACACAGAAAAAAAAGAAAGAACAGTTCAGCTTCCCTGCCTCTCTCCAGTTTGATTTCAGATGCTTTTACTTATTCCTTTTACGAACTCCAAGGCCGAGGAAGAGGGAAGCACACACTGAGCCTTCGCGCTTCCTCTCTGCTTCTCCTCAGAGGCCAAGGCCGAACGAGGAGGATGAGGATGATGATGATGAGGAGGAGGAGGAGGACGTCTCCCCATGAAAACGCCTCTCCCCACAGGGAAAGGCCTGGCCGCCCCCCCGACCGCTCTCCTCCAGGGACCAGGGCCGGGGAGCCGGGGCCCAGCTCTGGGGGTGCAGGGCCCCAGGCTCAACCCCAGCAGCCACCACCAGCCCGGGGAGCCCCTCAGCAGGGTTGGCGAGGGCAGGCAGCCCCCCGCCCTGCCTCCTCCCCTCCCCTCCCCGCTGCCCCGCGCCACTTACCCCCAGCAGGCAAACTTTCAGCTCCCTCAGAGCCATGGTCGGGCGGGCTGCGCCTTCACCGAGCGCCGGAGACACGGCCCAGAACGATCATAGCCCCTTCCCCGCTCGGCAGACGGACACCCGGACAGGACACACGGACAGCCCGACGCCAGCGCGGGCAGTCCCCCGCTCCCCGCCCCTCAGCTACGGGCGGATCTCCCCCCTCAGCCGCCGCGGCCCGGCCGCCATTTTGGGCGGCCCGTCCGCCGTCACCTGACTGCAGCCCCGGCGGGGCGACCGCGCTTCTCCTCCCTCTGAGGAGAGGGACGGGGGGCGTTTAGGGGCGATTCTGTTCTCCCCCCCACCCCTTTCGGGAGCTGCTGTTTGCTCAGCCGCTCGGGTTCGCCTCCGTGCGAGGGGCAGGAAGCACCGGCGGCTCCTCCCTGCGCCCTCCTCCTCCGCCTCCTCCTCCTCCTCCTCGCCCATGTCCATTCCAAGATGGCCGGTAAGTGGGGCCGGCGGGCGGGGGGCGCCTCACCGGGGGCACCGCCACGGCCCAGCCCGGCCGCCCTCGCCGCTGCCCCTCCGAAGCCAACCCCCCCTCCCCGGTGTCTCTCTTTTTGTTTTCTGTTTGTAGGGATCCCTTTGTATTTTGTGGATTTGCAGGATGACTTAGATGATTGTGAGTAACTGTCGTTTTGTTTTGTGTGTTTTTTTTTTTTTTTTTTTTTGTATATTTTTTAATTTTTATTTTTCCGCTCGCTGCTTGGGCCCCCCAGTCGCTCTCTTTTCCCTCTCCGCCTTTTTAATTCGCGACAGGAGCGAGCCGGGGCCGTGCGGAGCCTCTCAGCGCGAGCTGAAGGCTCCTCCGTGGCTGTGGGGGCAGCTCGGGGGCTGACAGGGCCCTTCCTTCCCTCGCCTTTTCGGCCTCTCAGCCCTGACACCCGCAGCCGTGCCCGCTCTGAGGGCCGGGAACCGCTCGGTGCCCGCCGCCGTCCTGTGGGGAAGGAGGGCCCGAGGTGAGGGGCCGCTGGCTGTGGGGGCAGCTGGGGGCTGTGGCAGCAGCGCCTTGGGCAGCTGAACCTCAGGGAGAGGGAAATGGGCCCTGTCCAGACCCCCTCTGAGAGGATCAGCCCCGTCCTGAGGCCTCAGGGGTCTTGTGGCTGCCGGCTGGTGAGGCTCAAAGGGGCTTTGGGGGTGGTTCCAGGCTCTGGGGGTTCCGCTGGGCATGCACCGCTGAGGTGCAGGCGTTGTCGTGTGTGTGCCCTTCAGAAATGGGAAATAAATGGAAATAAACGCCTTTGTGCGCCAGCTGGCTGGCAGAAGCTAGTGGCTTTAGGTTAAGTACCCTGTTCTTGGTGCTAGGCGAGGCGGTTCAGCTGGTACAGTGTGGAGTTTTGTTAGGGGATTAGAGCTGAATGCGGCTCAGACAACTTGAAGGAGCTGTTGCTTAAGGAGGTAAATCTGTAGCCGCTAATCGCTGAAGTGGTGTTGCTTTGGGAACCAGCTAGGTGCAGGGGGTGGTTTCGTTTGCACTTGGGATGCTGGATTGACATTTCCATTAAAAGACAAACTGATGCTTGAATTTGGTGTTTGTGAGAGACTTGATTTGTTTACCACATAAATGTTTGAGGGGGCATCTTACTGTGAGGGTGACAGAGCACTGGAACGGGTTGCTCAGAGGTGTTGTGGAGTGTCCTTCTCTGGAGATGCATCTCCACCTGGATGTCATCCTGCACAGCGTGCTCTATGTGATCCTGCTCGGCAGGGGCTTGGGCCAGATGATCTTCAGAGCTCCCTTCTAACCTCAACCACTCTGTTACTGTGTAATAGTACTTGAAAATGCACAACAGAAGGCTTTTGCTTCCCTGTCTACTGTAAACATTCAAAATTAGGAAGAAGATGATCTTGAGCAACACCAGGAGAAACATGAGAGCATAATGGAAGCTAAAGCCTTCTTTTGGAAGGATGTGCAGGGACACTGCTTCTGCAGGCAGGGGATCACCCTGTGGAATTTTGTTAGTTGCTGTTAACTGTTTTTTGCTCTCAGTGCGTCAGGTTTCAGCATTTCACGAGTAGGTAGCAGAAAAACAAATGACAGTTCTATTTTTTTAGATGAAATTAATGGTTAAGTGGTGAGAGCTGTTGGTTCATTTTGTGTCTGTGTCTTTTTGCGTGTCGCAGAACATCTTTGATGTTTTTCTTAGAATTAAAGTGTAACTGTGTGTATCTTAATGATTTTAAAGCCATCATTAGAAAGCATTTTCCTTCCTTAATAGTATCTATTTGGAAAGCTAGAAATCTAAAAAGTAAATAAATCAAAATTTGCAAACCTTGGAGTATAATGCTTGAAATGCATGTTTTTAGCATGTAGGGATTTGAAATCATGATAACATTGGAGGAAGTTGCTTAATAATGGGTACTAAAAGATATTGCTTGCTGCAGTAAGTAAATGAAAGAAGTCCGTGTCAAGACCTTAAATGGCTAAAAGCATGCATATGTTGAACAGGATTGAAGTGACAAGGAAATTAGGAGATGCATTTCAATGTGCTTAGGCTGATTTGAAGGCTGTTCTGCAGAGCTCAGCACATCAATCTCACCTGAGCTCCTCTAATCACAGGAGAGCTGCAACAGTTGTTGCAGTACCTTAAGACTTGAAAATTCTTAATTCTCTCTGCCCTAATTAAAAAAAAAAAAACAACAAACAAACAAACAAAACACACACACAAAAATCCCCTTCATAGTGCCAACAAATGGTTAGTTCTTTGAACTGATCGTGTTTTTCTGAATTGCTCCCAATTCCCTTTATTTTTTTTTCTTTTTTTTTTTAATCCATGTAATAAAACAAAGATAGTATTGAATTCTGTTTGCTCAGTGTAAAGCACAAACAGAAATAAATGCAAATTTCCCATAATGTTTTATGGATCTTGGCATTGATCTGGGAGTAGACTTCAGTAGGAGTTAAGCGTTCATTCTCCGATATTTTTCGGTCTTTGGCTGTTTCTTTGAGACTGTTGGTTAAAAATTAGTATGATAAGCTGATGAATAAGTCTGTTGCTTGAATGCAAAACTCTGGTTTGAGTCATGAAGTTAATTTAAAAAAAAATAAAAGGTTCGGATTAAAAAAAGGTTTTGCCGTATGCAGTCATTAATAAGCATTTTACATGGGTCACTTAACATTTGTGTAAAAGGAATGATCACTTTTAGGATGGGCATGTAAATAAAGGGAAATATATTTGAAAGCATTATGCAAATCTTGTTTATGCTTTAAAAATAACCTTTGATTAAGTTCATGAATTTGGCAATATGGTTAGAATTGGGGCACTCAAGGCGGTTTTCAATTTCTGATACAGTGGAGTTCAGGAAATCCTGTCTAGATTGAGATACTGGGCTAATCCAATGACTAGTCTCTAGCAAAGAGTTCATGGCGCATTTCAGGAAAATTACAGTCAAATAAGTAACAAGGACTGGATTTTTACTTTCTTAAGTTGATGAAATAGTGTTATCCACAGTGAGGTTCAGCTCCATGGGAACAGACAGCTGGGGGGATTCCATTGAATAGGGGGCAAAGCTATCATAGAAGCTACCTAAATTAATAAACTACAGTTTGACATCTTGTTTTTGTAAGGTGAGAAAAATAATTAGCTCAAATATCTCCTTAATAGACTTAAGAATATATATTTTAAAATTGGTTTTACCTCTAAAAACTGTGGAAGAAAAAAAAATTAACTAGTTGAGCTCATGAAGTTGTTACATAGTGAACCAGTATTTAATGTTTTGTGTTGGAAAAAGTGGTTAGTGATACAGTGACGGTAGCTGGTGATGTGCTGTGTTGTTAAATTCGGTAATGCTGTAGGTGGTTCTTGTAGGCTCTAAGCAGCTTTTGAGTCTAGGTCAAACTGAGGCATGGCAAACTCAAACTCAGCAGTCTTCAAGTAGATAGAATAGACTAGAATAGAGTTCAGTCAGAAGGGACCTGCAGAGATCTTCAAATCCAACTGCCCGGCCACTTCAGGGCTGAGCAAAAGATCTTGTTTATAGATGGACAAATTACACACTTGTTTGGTACCATTAGAGGGAAAACGCTGAATGCGTGGTTCACCTCTGAAGGAGTATTATTAGATACAGTAGAAGTACAAGTTCAACATATTTCTGTAATTTATTTTCTGGTATTATGTATTTTAAAATTTGTAAGTACCTATAGCTTCTTGTTTTATGGAAGAAAAATTCTTGAGAGAAGGCAAAATGGATTGTTTCTAACTTATGTGTACTGAGTCTGTGTGGAAAAAATTTCAGGTATTTAACTCTCTTCATCCTCAGCATAAGTAGTTTGCTCTGTGTTCCCTCAAGTCCTAGAAGCACTAATGTGTGCTTAGCTAATATAAATTAAAAATAAAACTGCTTAGGTAGAGAAGTAAAGCATGTTTATCAAGTTTCGAAAATTAGTCCTTGGTGTAGTGTTGTAGCAAGATTTATAATTGAGATTTACTTTCTTGTTTTTTGACCTGGTAGGAATTCTGCTGAAATGTTTGAAGGGACTAATAGTAAAGTGAAACGAGTTCATTTTTAAACTGTTAATTCTGTAACAAGTGCATTTCAGAAATATATATTATAACTGCACAGGCATAAGTATGGTCAGAGTTAGGTTTTGGAGGTGGACAGAGTGTTGCAACCTCCAAAAGGAAATCTACAATCTTAGTCTGGCTTCCTGCGAGCTTTCGGTGCTGCAGTGGGTTACTTCTGGAGCAGAAGCACTGGGTGCTGCCTCTTCAGGTGCTGTGCTTGGTGGGAGCGTTAGCCCTGGGACAGGTGCATAGATGATCCCTATTAGGGCAGTGTAATGTAAGTTACCTACACTTGTGCAAATAAATGTTTTGACACTGACAACTTGAAAAGTATATTAAAAAAAAAGCCTTTAGAAATGATAACGGCCAATTGAATGGAAATAAGGGTGTCATAAGAATCCACAGTCATGCTAGTTACTCGTGTCTTAAAATACGTTGCTGATCACGTAGCTGTGGAGTCGCATGTTTGTGTAAACATTTTCAACAACAGCAACACAAAATCTAATCCCCCAGTTTTCTTCTGTTTGAGTCCTGTTGAATTTTTTGATTGGAGCTCACTGTCTGCAAGAGCGCAGAATTGCTGTTTTACTATTCAAGTAGGTTTCTTGGAAACTGTGTTGTCATAAGTATAGTCTGCTTTTTTTTTTTTATTTTTTTCCTCCTGAGGCCCCCAGGTATAACCTTTTGTCTCAAATATGTTCGATGTAGTTTATTTTTTAAGCGCTGTGTTTCTGTGGAAGATGTTTTGGCTTCAGTTTGTGTCCGATACTAGGAAACCATGTTTCAGTTGTCTTCATCTCAGGCCTGTAATTTGTCCCAGTAACTTTTGCTTTCTTATTCATTGAGGACAGCAGAATAATATGTGTGCTGATAAGTATTTCTTCATTAAGTTAATAATAACTTCTGTGAGTTTGGAAAACAGTGTCTTCTAGAGATTCAGTCTATTTAAGGATACAAAGCAAAAACAAAGTATTAAATAATGGGAAATCAATTACAGGCATATGAAATCAGATTCTCTTGTAGGGAAAAAAGCAGAGGCTTGGTACCTCTTGGTAATAGAGTATTTGTATATAAAAATAATTTATAATGGGTATTAACACAGTTCATTGTGCAGGTTTCAGATTAAGGAGTTCTTCAGAGAAGTGTCGGTGACATAAACCTGTAGATAGAATAAGAGGATAGAGTTGAAACTTAATTATTCTGATTAAGGTACAGCCACTTCAATCCTGAAGGAGCTGTTGTATCAGAGACCTTGCAATTACATACAGACACCATTAAACCCACTGGCAATTTCAGAGTGTATTATGAAATAATGAAGGCTTCTCTTTAAGATGTGCAAAAGCGTTGTAGTGATTGGGCTGGCGCATTGAGAAGGACTGTGAGTTTATTTACCCCGAATACTGGAGATGGGGACGCACAGCTCTTTACGCACACATTTGCTAATCTTCTGAGCGCGTCAAAGGGAGAGGGTGTTTCTGTTCTTCCCATTTTGCAAGCAGAGGAAACTGATGCTATAAATGAAACAAGATTTGGTTTGCTCATTTGTTTAGCCACATCTCTGCTGGTTTCTAATGTGGAAGCACAGTGTAACTTCCCCTCCCTGAGGACAAGAGGCCTGTAGAGCCCTGGCTTGGAGTGCCTGGGCTTCATTCCTACAGGCATTGTTCTTACAGCCCATTTGGCTTGTCATTGTGCTTGCAAATTACTGCCAGTGTTGTGCTTTCTTTACCAATTCAAATACCTAATATTTTGTCCTGCCAAGTCAGAAACTGGCGTGTTTTCTTCAGTGGCTGTCACTCTTAGCACATTTGCTGGCCTGAGAGAGATTACTTCTCGCATATGTGAAGCAGTGTGGCACCATTTGTACTTCAGGAAGGTCACGGGTGTTGTGTGATTTGTGTGAGCAAAGTGTGCTTGGTTGGGGAAGTTGCATGCCCAGAGCAGTGTCAGCTACTCCAGTGTAACTTTTTCCTGTAGTTTTAGTTACTGTACATGTTCCTGTATCTGTTGCAGAAATGAGAGAATTTGTCTGGAAGATTGAGTTGCAGACAGATTTCTTCAGTGCCTATGCTTTAAGAAATGAGCACAGGAAATAATTTGACAGCGAAGTTATCATTTTTCCTATCCCCCTCACAGCCTTATTTTTTTTGCCTGTAATCTATAATCAAGGGCGTGTTACTGGATTCAGTGCCTGTAAGATTTTGGTGGTATGGGGTTGGTATAGTAATACTTGGCTAAAAAGTTCACAAATAGAAAAAAGGTTTAGAAAACAGTAGTTTTGTTTGGGGAATCTCGGTAGTTAAGAACATCTGCAGTAGAAGTCACCCGGTATGTTCACAAATAAAGTTGTTTTCTCTCCAAAGCCACCTGTGTGGTGTGAATGTTTGGGAGTCTGTAATTGCGGTGAGAAAAATGTGCCTTGGTAACTTTGAAACAGACACAAGTTTGCTGTTTTAAAGCAATATGCTTTTGCATTTTCTATCACTGAAAATGTCATTTTCTTTTAATGGGACTTACTTTCCTTTTGAATTTGTCTGTCAGTTTGTGGCATGCAGTTCTGTCAGCTGAGCTCTCTTAATTTTGTAGTGTGGCTAGTTCTGTCAAATTGCAAAGTAAAATGTGTTAAAAGCCAAGGATATTGTGACAGCTGAAACAGGTTACATTTCAGTTCCATTTCAAGGCTTGAATTTACTGGTCTCTATGCAAGTATTGCCCTTGAGTTCATTGGGTGTAACTAAAGATTTCTTCTGGTAAGCAGTTTTCAGTGATACACAAATAGTTTTGCTTTGAAGAATAGCTCTAAAAATAGGTAGAGGTATTGGCATATTTTATATTCCAGCATCTTTTGCGGACTTTTGGGTGATTTTTCTTTTCTTTTGTTACTCTTCTTGTCTTTCAAGTTGGATTTGAAGATTATGGACCAGACTGTGATAGCATGAGGATAACAGCATTCTTGGACATTCCAGGACAGGATAATTTGACTCCGCTGGCTCGTCTAGAAAAATATGCCTTCAGCGATAACGTATTTAACAGGTACAGTTACAACAATCACACCTGATGGCGATACAAGTTTTACAGCATGGTGGGTTTGGGGGCATTGCTGTTACTTTCATTATTTTGCTAAATGCAAAATTTCTGTTTGAATAACTGTTATGTAAAATTTCCATTAATAGCTTTTCTTTCTTGTTCATCGAATATCTCTGGACTCAGTCTTCGTTTTTTTGGGGGTGTGGCAAAATTGTATAGCTAATACGACTGAATATTTAGAGAAGAGCTTGATGTGTGTGTTTTTTTTTTAAGTGTCCCTTTCCATTTATTAAGTTCCTCCTGCATCTCACCTGTATGTTGTTGACAAGATATCAAGGCAGTTAATCTGTTGTTCTTCCACAGGCAAATTATTGCCAGAGGTCTTTTGGATGTCTTTCGAGATTTCAGTAACAATGAGGAAGACTTCCTGACTGTAATGGAAATAGTAGTCAGACTCTCTGAAGATGCAGGTTTGAATGCATTTATTTTAATTTTTCTAACTCTGGACTGTGGTGATAACGTGTAAGGCTATTTTATTTGTGTTTCCTTTATGAACTGGCAGTCTTAGTGGTGATATTTCCTTATGTTTCTAGTCTTTTCATCTTTTTCTGTTGTGAAAGCTTTAAAGCAAAACAAAATCCTAGCTTTTTCGTAATGTACTTTCTTTTTTTTTTAATTTTCAATTTACTAATGTAGCTTTTACTTCTGATTTATTGGTAGAACCAACTGTACGTACAGAGCTGATGGAACAAATACCTCCAATTGCCATTTTTCTGCAAGAAAGTCGACCAAAATTCCCAACAGCATTTTTTGAATACCTTATGCCCATAGTAGTGAGGTATCTAACAGATGTTAACAATCAGGTAGGTAAAACAGACTGTGAGTTGAATAGTTGGAAAACATGCTGTGGTTTGAACTAGAGATATGAGGAAAAGAGAATAAATTTCCTGTTAATTGATACCTGGTTATTACATATTATTGGTATGTGTTGATTTCAGCACACTTTGCTAGGGAGGTCTGAATATACATATTTTTACCCTAGTGGGTAATGGGAAATGTGTAGGATTTTCCTAATGACATACTGACACAGTCTGTTATTGAAGTTGTAACATACAGGTCCTGACTTCTACTTCACATTTTGGTTTCTCAGGATTTGATTAAAGGGCATCTAACAATTACATTAAAATTTACTGTTTATTACTAATTCCTTTTATTGTTAAAGCTGAGGGATTTTTTTCTATTTTTTAACTTGTACCTCTGTGTTCAATGAAAACAAGCTTTCTGTAGTTCTCGTGTCACTAAATGATGTTTTTACAGTGATAGACTTCTGTTCTGTTCGTTCTTATTACTAGGTCAGAAAGGCAGGTCAAGAAGCACTGCTCATACTGCTGGAACAAGATCTTGTTGCTCAGAGTGACATAGAAAACAAGGTGTGTCCAATTCTGTTGGACCTCTCTGCTCCTGACAGTGATGATGAGTACAAGGTGGAAGCTGTGAATGTAAGTGAATTTGAAAAACTCAGTTTGAAAGAAAGCTTGTATCTTTACCTTTTAGGCTTTTTATTGCTTTTGTTCTTTATTTTTTAGCAGTGCTATTACAAAGCTTTTTTAGAATATATTTATAACAACTTTGTGCAAGCCTTGAATAAGCATAAGGAAGGGGAAATCAAAATTGTACGTACACTTGTATTGGCTTGAGAGCTTTACATTAATAATAGAACCTAAACTTTCTATACCATTATTTCAGTTTCCTGTATTCTTCTATTCGTTAGTTGCTCTGTTGAGAATTGAAACACTGATGTGATATAGTTGAAGCTTGGATCTATGTATGTTAAGCTGTTAAGAGCTGAATTGGTAGGTTTCTTAGTCATTTGTAATGTTGAGCACCATTGGAGAAAAAAAAAAAAAAAAGACAATTCTCAAAGAATTGGAACAGGGTCAGGACTTGATACATCATGTAACACATCGTGTAACACATGCTTATGTTGTGTAAGCATTAAACTCCCAGTGCTGCGGGCAGAATAGTTGAGGAGAAAGGTGCATGGGTGCCCCTTCCTTTTTACCACTTCAAAAGTAAAGATTACAGCATGTTATTCCAGAAAGTGCAAGGTGAAAGGAGACCTAAAGTCCAAAGAACCTGATTTTCACAGCAGTAAAACAGTTTGCTGTGGTAGGTGCAGTTGGCAGTTTCTCAGAGAAAGGAGCTAAATTAATGAATTTGTTACTAACTAATTATGGAATTAAGATGTTAATTCTTAAAAGTTCTGAGTGTGATTCCTGTAAAGTATGCGTTAGCTTACATATGTGACTAGTTTGTCTTATTCTCCCTTATCTCTCTTCTTGTATGGCAAACTTTTGCCTTATCATGTTGTCTGATCCTATATAGAACTAGGATGATGCTTGTTTTTAAGCATTTGAGCAGTCCTAAGTTTGAGATATTTGCCATATACTTAAAGATTGTGCCTTTACGTACTGGCTGGTGCCCTTGCGTACTGGCTGGAAGACTTTGTCTTCCATGTATAAAAATACCGCTGTATGTATGCCACACTGTAAATCATATTGAAAATGTATTTATTAATAAAAGCCAATTCACTGTCTTTTTAATCCAGTTAAATAATGTAAAGAAATATTATGTTCAGGAGTGACAGTACAGAATGATTTTAAATACAGTATGGAATGATTTTAAATAAAAACTACAGTTGTGCTTTACATAAACAAGTGTACAAAAATATGAATAATCTAGAGCACTGAAATCTATTTGATGGTAGTTGCTTTCTTGCTCTCAGAAGTAATTTCTAAGAGGAGGTTTGGGCCATGCTTATAAGTTGTATATTTTTTTTGTCCTTCCTCATATCCCCTTCTTGATTTTAGATAATCTGTAAAATGGCTTCTATGTTGAGCAGAACAACAGTTGAGCACATGCTGCTTCCTCGTTTTTGTGAACTTTGCAGTGATGGGAAATTGTTTCAAGTCCGAAAGGTAGGTGTGTTTTCAACTCTGAAATGCTTCAAAGGAATTTGTATGTACACAGCTATTCAAATGTCTTCTTGAGGAATTTAATCATGGCTTTCACTGATGAAATTTGAAAGGGTCTGGAAGAACAGTTTTAATTTATTAGCATGGCTTATAGATTCTGTATTTCACTAAATAATTAGATAACAGTCCTTGGGGAATAGTAGGTTTTGCACCATTTAATAGTATTTCACAACCTATTTTTAAGCCACAATATTTGGTTCTGTGATGCAAATCAATTACCTGCTCTGCTATCTTATTTCAAAACCAGAAATTCAAAAATAGGTATTAGACATTCTTCCTTTTTTAAAACCTGTTATTGTTCAAAGGAGAAATCTCTGAAGTGCAAGATTCCTTTTAAATCATGGTCAAGTACAAAGGGAAACTTACAGCATAAGAAGTCTTAAAATAATTCATCAGACTTAAGGGTCATGCTGAGCTGCAGCTTGGTCCTTAACACAAGCTGTTGGTGTTGGAATTTGACCTGTGTTACGGCATTATAATTCTGTTTTACATTAAATAAATAGTATGTTAACATAGGCTCATGTAAATTCATTTCAGATTTCAGCTGTTTGGTGTTGTGTGGTTTTTTTTTGGGCAACAAGGGAATGTGCCTTCTGCATTAATTACAGAATTTGAATATAATGCACTGTAAATGGGACTAACTTGAGATGTTGATTAAAGTTTGCTTCAGCAAAGTGCTTAAGCCAGTTTCAGCTATAGCAAAGATAATTCTGTCTGTACACCTAAGTCCTGACACTCATATCATATTTTAATCTGTTTTGTTTTGACAGCTGCTGTTCAAAGTCATTAAAGCTTCCAAGTAGGCTTATTAGTCCTTTTTAATTATTACTGAAGTAGAAGACTCTCTTCACAATGCAGAAGCCTTTTCTGCTTGATTTCAAAGGCATGTGGTTTATGGAAGCCTGCTCTAATGAGTATTTGTTCAGAATGAGTTAAGGTTACAGGATGTAGTTACATGGCTGAAATTTGAATAGTCAAATGTGCATTTATTACAGGGGTTAAATAATGCATGGTGAAGTTGATGATAAACCTAATGCACTTGAAAGTGTGTTAGCCAGAATATTATTCATGATGTTTTCTGTTTCTTAGATTTGTGCAGCTAATTTTGGTGACATTTGTAATGCAGTTGGACAAGAAGCCACAGAAAGACTTCTGGTAGGTAAAAAAAAATCAAAATCCATTTACAAGACATGTATTTATCAGTTCAAATGGTTTAATAATATTTCTTCTGTTGTCTTTTCTGTTATATAATCTGTTTATGTATTTTTTTGAAATGGCTTTATTGGAGGCTTTGAATGTACTTATATGGCAAAACTGGGATTGAGTAGAAATAGAAAATTCTTGTTATGCAAAGCATTTTTAAAATGTAATTGATGGTTCATATGCATACTTCAGAATTACTGACTTTCTCTTTTCCCTGAACTAGATGAGTTAAATTACAACTTCAGGAAAAATAAGCCATTAATTCTATTCTTTCCTAATGTGTGTAGTCAAACATGAAATCCCAGTGAGGGGAAGATAATTTTTTCCAGTTTCTTCAGTTAATGCATTTTTTTAACCTGTCCCTTTTTTATTATTTTTTTCACTCATTTTATTCTGAGTTCTCATTGTCTCCAGTTTCCAAACAAATACCTTGATAGTAAGTTGCTGCAGCCTTTGCTTAGTTTTTAATTAGTCTTGGTTTTGTTTATTTTTGGCAGATTCCCAAGTTCTTTGAACTTTGCTCTGATAGTGTTTGGGGAATGAGAAAAGCTTGTGCTGAATGCTTTATGGCAGTGTCTTACACTACATCCCCAGAAGTCCGCAGAAGCAAACTATCCCCACTCTTCATCAGTCTTATTAGTGACACTTGTAGATGGGTAAGCAACTCACTCTATAATTGATGTGTCTTCCCAGGCAGACACGATAATGGGCAAGGTTTTTTTTTTTTTTTTTTTTTTTTTTTTTTTTTTTTTTTTTTTTTTGCTGCGATTAGATTCTTATCTAGAAAAAGCTAATCTTACCTAAGAGATAAGCCTAAGAGAGAACCTTGTTTTTCTTCTCTTTTGTTATTTAGAATTCCTGTCAATGTTTTTTGTAAGTGTACTGCTCTTCTGAGAGTGTGTTGCTTGTGTTTAAGATACTAGTTGAAGTATACAATGATATCCTTCAAATTTGAAATTTTAAAAAAATCCATATGTTTCTTAATATTCTGACACCCTTTGTGTAGGTGTCACTTATTGGATAGTTGGTAAAATTTGGCATTAAATGAAGCTATTACAGTAACAAACAACTTGGGATCAAACTTTATTTTTTAGCATTAATTCTATGGGAGTTACGTGAATCCTGAATGTTGTCTTTATACTATCCCAGGTTCGTCAGGCAGCTTTTCAGTCTCTTGGCCCCTTTATTTCTACTTTTGCAAACCCTTCAAGTGCTGGTCTTTACATTCGAGAAGATGGGACGCTGAGTATCCGACCATCAACACAAGATGTAAATTCCAATTCCTGTCAACCAAGCAACAATATAACTTTAATTGCCTCTAGTACAAATGCTACATCATCCAGGTAAAATCATAGGAAAGATGTGGTATAGTGGAAGGGAGAAGCAAGAAGGTAATTCCTTTAGTTGCTGCTTAGGGCTGCAAATCTTAAGAAAAGAGTTCCAGAAATGGTATGAAAGGTGAGGTCGTACATGTACGTCTATTTGCATGTAGCCATGTTATTGAAGTGAAATTAACTTAGATGGCTTGACAGGAAGATAAAGGGAAAACTGTCGAAGTAAAGTGTAGCCCTAACATTGTCTTTCTGTGGAGAAAGTAAGCTTCTGTAGTTGATGCTACCTTTTATGAAGTATTTTACTTCAAAAGTACTGTTAGAGATATTTTATATGGATAATTGTGTGTCTGTTATTAGTTCAGAACAACCAATGGAAATCAAACCAGAGCCTTCAACTGAGGAGACTTCAGCTGAAGTGAATATGCCGCTCTCAGTTGAGAACCTGAATAAAGACACATGGGAAGCAAGTTCAGATTGTCGTACAAATCCTGGAGAAGATCTGTCTAGGTTGTCTCAGGATGATAAAGTTGTTGCTGGTATGGTTGAAGTCTCTACAGACAGCAGTTTTCCAGGAACGAACTCAAGGCTACAGTCTGCTGAGGATGTGTTTAATACATTTCTATACTGGCGCCCTCCTCTGCCTGATATAAGTCAGGACCTGGAGTTGCTTCAGTTCAAGACTGAGAAGCGCAAAGACAGCTGCTCTGTGCCATGTAATAACTGTGTTGCTAGCAGTGAAATAAAAAAAGTTCTAGAAAGCTTACAGGAGCACATAGATGATCCAGATGTTCAAGGTGAGACTCTGTAATAGAATAACGTTCTCCCCCAGAAAGGTTTCTCCTGGCTTTTATAGAAACCCTTGACTGTGTTTTAAATGGTTTGGTACTCATATGGTGCTAGGACTCACCTGACAAGCCTGTCATCCATAGTCAACTGTTTCTCATTCCGCTAAGTCTTGAGTAAATTATCAATTTTCATCTGTCTGTTTATTCATTCATTTTTTCTGCATGCAACTGGAGTTTTATTTGGCTTCTTTGCTATGCTGTGAGCAGTGGCAGAGTGGCAGTATGGCATATCTAGTTGGCTCCTCATGGCAAGCTAGAAAGGCATCAGGAGAGTTTTTCATGTCTGAGAATGGAAAGGGGAAGGCTTAGAGGTGAAATATTGAAAATTAAAGTCGTGAAAGAAAGCAGAAACTGAAGTGTATGAATGAAAAAAGAAAAAAAGTGTAAATGAGTTTTGGAAAGAAAAGGGAGATAGAAAAGAGCAGAAGTGTATTATGTTCAACTAAAGCAAATGGAAAGATGTTAGCTTGACAGTTATGCAGTGGGAAAATGAATGGTTTGGAGAGACATGGGAGAAAGCAAGAACATGTCCATACATCCCCTTTTCCTTCTGACTTTAGTTGAACAGTCATGCTTCAATTCTCAGAATAAGGAGATGTGGTTATTAATCTTTGTTTCCCTTCTGCTTTGACATCCAGAACAGTTATAAAACAGCAAAAGAACTGATAACAGGCATATTTATAAATTGTCCTATCCCCTCGTTTCCAAAGTATTCTAGTATTCTTCACCTTTAAATTATGCTCTAACGTCTCTATAGTCTTGAGACTATATTTTCTTTAGGCCTGTGGAGATATAACTACCTCAAGGTGTTTGCATTCTGACCTCTTAGTAACTTCATGTTCTTAGCAGCAAAGTTTCTCCGACGTTTATTGGTGACGTAGTGGTAAACCCAACCGCTAGTGTTCTGTCCACTTCTGCAGATAAGTTCAGAGGTGGTTTTACTAACTCCTTCCTCTAGCTAGATTGTTGTGGGTTTTTTGAGAAATGTTTTAAATGCACATTATTGCCTTTTCCAGGTAGATGAAGCAATTCAAGAATATTAATAAAGAATTTACATTAATATGTTTGACAATATGAAGAGTGAAATGTGAACCAGTATACTGTGATACCTTGGGGGGGTTATCATAAACATGTTTCAGTGGGAGAAGTTAGTAGAATGCTCCTGCTGAAAATGTTAATGTATTCATGTCATTTCTCTTAGTTTATGTGAAGATTTCGTGGAAGAGTAATAGGCCTTTCTAACAGTAAATGTTTGCTAATATGTTTTTGTGAAGCTTAGATCTGATTTCTTTTTATCCTTTCAAATTAAGTAACTAAGTTTAATGCTTTTAAGTGCAGAAGGGATACTAAATGGTCTCTTGCTTTATAACAGCTCAGGTCCAAGTGTTGTCTGCTGCTCTAAGAGCTGCTCAGTTTGATTCTGTTGGGAACTGTGAGACCAAAAAAATGGAAGAGAGCAGTGGCAAACTTCAGAACAAGACTATTTCAGGTGAAACAGCTGTTTCAGATACTACCTGCAACCAGCTGGAGGAAGACACCCTTTCATCCACTGCATCCCAAGATGATATCAGCGATGAGTCTGCCACCAGTATACTGAAAAGCACAGTAAGTGTGCATTGGGCTCCATGACTGAAGTGAATTCTTACCAACTGAAGTAATGTGTATGTTGGTGTAGTCCCTGACATAAGTGACCTGCTTCAGATCTGAAGCCATTACTACATTGTAACTACTGTATGCTACTTATTTTAAAAAACAAAATTGAGTGCTATTATTTCTGCTTGTGCACAGGCTACTTAAGAGTTATTTTTTGCAGTAGCCTTGTAGTAGTTTTCAGGGGAAACGTATCAAGTATGGTCTCACCTCTTCCTGCAATCGATCTAAAATTAGCCTGTGATCTTCAAGCAGGAGGCTGAATCAGGTGGTGATACCTACACAGTTCCTGGTTACTATTTCTTGACAGTAATGTACAGATAGGAGTAAAAAGAATCATTTGTGCAGTATTTAATGTTGTTAGAGCTAATTCTGAATGATTAAGAAAAAATGTCTACAAAGAAAAATTGCACATAAGACCTGTACAAATAATGTAAATAGCCAAAAACAAACAAACAAGAAAACCCTGTGATCTTTTAGACTTTCTGTGATTTTGGTCTTTTAAACCTTTAGAGTCTTTCAAAGGTTTCCATTGATACTTATTTGGGGAGAGGTGTGTGTGTGTGCTTCATGATTTGATAGGCTTGGAGCTTCCAGTGGTATTTTCCAAAATAAGTGATGCTTTTATCATGATATTGACCTGGAGTAACTGCTCAGCTGCCTTGTTTAATAGTTAAATTCATGCCAAGAATAAAAAATCTCTAAGAGTATAATAAAAGTAACTGCACAAAGTCTGAATGAATGATGGGTTTGTTGCATTAAATTCTGTTCTCGAAGCAAATCTATCTGTGATCTTAACAGTGTTTGTAGTGTACAACTGTTGTCTTTTTTGCACTTGTATAAACACAGTGAATAAGGCTTTGTCTCTAAAAGGCTATTTTGTAACTGAATTGCTTTGTTCTTACTGTGATGCTTTGAAATAATTGCAAACACTGCTAAGTCTAACTCATTTCACTAACTAGTATGTCCATTTACAGGATTCAGGGGAACAACACAGAGGAAACAGTGTATTTTTAAAGAAAGACCAGGAAAAGAATCCACCATTTGAAGATGACAAGTCAAAGTTACAGGTGATTAAAATAGCATCTACCTGCTTTAGTGGAGTACTAGACACAGTTCATCTCATCCTTCATACAGCAGTAGCTTTTGCAGTTGATCAGTTGCAGAAGGTGAAGAAATGCTCTGGGCATTTAAAGAGAACTATTTTAAATCAGAAAACTAGAAAAAATATGTTTTTGGTAAACAAGCCTACCTGTTGTCTTTTTGGTGCTTTAGAGGCAATTCACGCAACAGACTTTAGGAGCTGATGATACTGCTTTGTCATTGGATTTAATGTTTGTCTATAGTAAAGAATAAATCTTCAGTTTGATTTGACGTAGTCTGTTCAAGAAGTAATATTTACTGTTCATTGCTGACATCTCTGGCCTAATGGGAAGGCAAATAACTACTCATTTGCAGTTTGTAAAGCAAAACCACAAAATGGGTGTCTTGCCACTGTTCTTATTTTGCTCCCCACTGGTTGGTAGGAAGAGAATACTGCAGCACAGCAGGTGTATTTTCTTACTGGTCCTAAATTAATGGAAATGTGTGTTGTTGCTGTGCTCTCTCTTTAGGATATCATACCTCAACCTTTACTAGACCAGTACTTGTCAATGACTGACCCTGCTCGTGCCCAGACTGTTGATACTGAAATAGCCAAACACTGTGCATATAGTCTTCCTGGAGTGGCCTTAACGCTGGGCAGGCAGAACTGGCACTGCCTGAAAGATACGTATGAGACGCTGGCCTCAGATGTACAGGTAAAAAAAAACAACAAAAAACACCACCACCAAAACCAACAATAAAAAATTCTTACAGCTTTCTAATGATAAAGCATAATTTTGAGATTCTTGTAGCTTTTGTTCTATTTGCTTTGCTGAAGCTATAACATCATATTCTTTTTTGTAAGGGATTTAAATGTGGAGTAGGAGTTTAAAATTCAAGATTTAAATCAGTCATCATAAATGTAACTAACATTTTCTGCTTCTATGTAGCTTGCCCCATTTGTCAGTCCCTCACGTAGGTGGTGTTTAAAAGCTGTGAGTTTTTTTTTTCCACTTATGGTACCTAATATGTATCTCTTCTTAAACTGTTTGCAGTGGAAGGTACGCCGGACACTAGCTTTCTCAATCCATGAACTAGCAGTTATTTTGGGGGATCAGCTAACAGCTGCTGATCTGGTGCCAATTTTCAATGGATTCTTGAAAGATCTAGATGAAGTGCGCATTGGTGTCCTTAAACATCTCTATGACTTCCTAAAGGTAGGAAAGTGTAATTTAATTTCTGAAGATAGTATCTTCAGAGTTTTGAATTTGATCAGCTTTATGCTAGTAATGTTTTTCCTTTAGTTACTTCATGCAGACAAAAGGCGAGAGTATCTTTATCAACTTCAAGAATTTGTGGTGACTGATAACAGCAGGAACTGGAGGTTTCGTTATGAGCTGGCAGAGTACGTAATTTTCTTAATGTCTGATTTTCATGTATATCACTAACTTGGAAATAGAGAATTATATTCAGAAGTTAGTGCACCCTAATTCTGAGCTAAAAGATCACAACCATTCTTTATTAAGGAACTTAATCAGGGAACTTAGCTACTGGCAATTTTTTTTTAAATGCAAACTGTTGCGATCAACCACAATAGAAACTAAAACATCACATGCCAAAATGGAGATCTGGTTTGCATGTAGCTTTTGAAATATGACAGTCTGATAGGTACTATTCACTGAGAGTTCAGATTTTACTCAGTTCTGGACTGCATGTAAAATTAGGGAAATGTATATACAGAGTCATTTTTGTATTACATATCTGCAGGATAGAAAAGACTTCTTCAAAAATATATATGTATTTGTTTGGTATTTCCATATGGCTGGGTATATAATGGAGATAGTGACATCTCACAGTTCTTTTTCAACAAGCCCTGTTGATATTTAAAGAACCCGAGGAATGTTTTGTGGACGTGGTTTGCAGCTAAAATCTGACCTTCGTCTTTATCTCGTCGCTTTATTTGGGCTGTTGAGGATTTATTCTCCCTTTTGTTGTTTGGCTCAACAAACTGAATCTTACTCTGGTGCAGTGTTGTTGTACAGCAGTCCTCTGACATCTAGTGGAGAGTTAGGTAACTTTGTGTTGTTTGTTGATGTGACTGAAATGAGTCCTGTGCAGTTTTGTAGATTTAAATAATTTTTAAAATGTAGACTTGTAGACCAGAGCAAATCTCTGATTTTTACTTTGAGGGAAGGTACATGACACTGGTCTGAAGTTACAGAGAAACATCTCATTGTACTTCTGTTTGTAGGTTTTTTTGTTATTTTGATGCAACAAATGTGATGCTTTGTTGATACAGCTTGATTAAAAGTTTCTTGCATCTCTTGTGTCTTTTCTAATATGTGTTCTCACCTTTATAAAGAGAAGACCTAACCTCTCCAGGTGCTTCATAATAACCATGGCCTTTTCAAGGCTCCAAGTGATCGTTACTGAGTTTCAACAGTTGGTTAGTGCTGCACTTGGTTGAGTTAATAACTTCTTTGTTTCAGGCAGCTGATCCTGATACTGGAACTCTACAATCCTAATGATGTCTACGACTACTTAAGACATATTGCACTGACTCTCTGCTCCGATAAAGTTTCAGAAGTTCGGTGGATCTCCTTCAAACTGGTAGAGGATTTAGTTCACTTACTTGGAAGGACAGGAGGAATATTATTCTTGAGAGGGATATCTGAAATCACTTATTGTTATATCCTCAGGAGCTTCTGTCCATCTGTAGGCAGAAGTTACCGGCCTTTTGAACTTGCTCTGTTTTGATGCATGCGGTTAAAAGGAAACTGTATAAAATACATTGAGTTGTCTGACTTCTGCATGTCCTAAAGCCTTCCTCATTTGGCTGTATGTGAGTGATAAATGTTTTTAACTGGATAGAAACCAGGAAATAAGACTTTTCAGAAGAACTT
The DNA here is from genome assembly GCF_965140915.1 of Aythya marila. Taxonomy (NCBI): domain Eukaryota; kingdom Metazoa; phylum Chordata; class Aves; order Anseriformes; family Anatidae; genus Aythya; species Aythya marila. Next base: position 5,474,278 of record NC_139057.1, read on the forward strand.
TCCCTGAATTCTACCTTTAGAAACAACCAAAGAAACAAAACAAACAAAAAAAACCACAACTGACCTTTCCTCAAAGTTTGTTTAATCTATGGACTTCATGATAATGCCATCATCCCGTAGATGAATGAGTAGAAGGATTTCTTGTTTGTGGAACCATGGATAAAGGCATTATTTTAATGGTGGTTTTATTTTAATTTTGTTTGTTTAACTTGAACATCATCTTATGCTTTCTCTACAGAAGGCTTTTCTCCAATATAAATGTAATAATTCATTAAATTCTTCAGGCAGAGCTGGTTATACTGTATATGTTTGTTGTTTCTTTATAAGGTTCAAATACAACGATGCCTTTTCCTAAGGGCTAAAATTTAAATCTTTCTTCCTTTGCTTCACAGGTTGTAGCAATACTACAGAAGTTCTATGCAAACAATGCAAATGCACTGGGACTAAATTTCATTAATGAACTTATAGTGCGGTTTCGTCACTGTTCCAAGTGGGTTGGAAGACAAGCTTTTGCCTTCATTTGTCAGGTTGGAGCATTCTTTCTCTGAGGGTCTACATACATTTAATTTGGAGCCAGTTTGAGAATTTTCAGTAATGTAGGCAAAACTGAAATTCGGACTTGAGAATTTTTTTTAGTGATTCTGTGGGCTGGGCTGGTGTCAGTAGTAGCAAATGGTTATTCAGGTTTGAAGCTGTGGTGAATTTTGTGCTACGCCTCCTGCTGGTACAGCTGATCCTTGTTCCTTTCTACCATCCTAGTAGCCAAGTTAGGAAGTAAATCCTAAAGGGATAAACATTTTATAATACCTGTGTCGATGTGCTGGGATAAGGGTTTACAAGATCTCTTTGAGCTAACAATCGCTGCCGGATGCCAGGAACTACTTTGCTCTATTTTCATGCCTCCCATCCATCACACTTCAGCCCCCTACAAAGGTTTGCTCTAATAGGGATGGAGAAGAAGGGGAAGTGAGTTTAATACTGAAAGGCAAAGGAGTGATGACAGGCAAGAGAGCAGTATTTCCTAAAATAGAGCTGAAATTAAGTTATCTGCCCATGTTGGGTCATCTTCAGAATGGCAAGATGCATTTTTAGAATGTTTTTCAAAGGTTGCACTGCAATATAAGGTGTGGTTAAACTCTTAGTTAAGTTAAAGTTAAACTCTGTCTTTTCTAAATGGTCAGACAAAATTAAGGATAAGATAGAAAGGAATGGCAAATGCTGTAATTTTAACATAAATCTTGCTTTCTCATGTTCTGTCCTTATCCTGTAGGCTGTGGTGGAAGAAGAATGTATGCCTGTTGACCAATTTGTTGAACACTTACTCCCCAGTCTTTTAAGTCTTGCTTCAGATCCTGTGCCAAACGTAAGGGTTCTGCTCGCCAAGGCTCTAAGGCAGACGTTACTGGAGAAAGGTGTGGTCATTAATTTCCTCTGAAAGAATTAATGTCTTACAAATGCTGTCCTTCATCTGCCAGTGCAGTTCTTTATAAATTGGCTCACTCGACTAGTAAAAGCCTGTTTGGTTCTGCTTATACGGAGAACACAAATGTATGTTGTAATCTGGGATGCTGTATTTAAATTTAGATTGAGGGATATAGATTTAGAAATGCATAATACAGTGGCTGTTCAGTCTTGGCTTCTAATTGTTCATCATCATCATCCCTGAAGGGCCTGAAACTGACATGGATAATATATCCAATGTAATAATGCTTCATCCACTAGAGGGCAGCTACATACTTGTTTATAGCAGGAAGTAATGCAGTTCCTGCATGTTGCTGCCTATGTTTATATTTGGTGTCTGTAGTGCTTGTGGAAAATAGATTTTTATTGGGAAATTTTAAACATCACCTTAGATTGTATTGTTTTGTTTCAAAACTTTATTTTAATTAAGTCTTCTTTGTGGTCCGTCAAATGAAGTGTCATTCCTCTTTTGTGTGATGGAATTGTTAGCTGAAGCTAACACTTGTAGTAGGAAATAATATAATTTTGTGCGCTGCTACAATTTCCTTTATTACAATTCCTTAGAAAACAAAACTCTTATCATTTCTGAGTTAAAGTATGGAGAGTGTTTTGCGAAACACTGGACAAAGGCAGCTTCCTGAGCTTGCTTTTCCTTGTTGGCATGTTTCCATTTAGGGCTTATCAAAAATAATTTATTTTTATAAATACTTAAGTACCTTATAAGATGAGTAAAACGTAGCGTATTTCTTTCTCTGACAGTTTCCTCAGCTTGCTGTAGTTCCTCTAAGAAGTTCATTAATTGGATGAGCTATCCCAGATGTTTTTGGCATCCTCTATATTTAGGCATTGTGCATGCCCTGTAGCTTTAAAAAAAAAATGTTTAATTTCTTCTTTTGGCTTTGATTAAAATTGTCTTTTTCTCACCTTATTCTAGCTTATTTTAAAAGTGTTGGCAATCCTCATCTAGAAGCTGCAGAGGAGACCATTCTAGCTCTTCAATCTGACAGAGATCAAGATGTGGCCTTCTTTGCTACCATAAAACTAAAACAAAACAACATGGACAATACTCCCATTGAAAAACAAAACTAATGCGTTCTTCTGCAATAGCCCTGGATGCCAAAATGGTTATTTGCACAACATTCATGGTTAGTATGAATAAGATGAACAAATAAGAAAATTAAGTTTTTGGCACAAAGTGACAAAACAGCTAGAAAGGGCTTTTTGAGAAATACCATACTTCTTATTTCATGACCACCTTTCATCTACAGATGTTTCTACGTTTGTCTGATATGCATGAGCAATTTATTTCTTTTCCTAAATGTGGGTGGTAACTCTGATCTTACCTGCAGTTCAGTATTGTATGTAAATTCTTGCACATACTCAGTGTTTCAGTGTAATTGAAATTTATTTCTTTTTTAACAAAACAGTTCCTGTAGTAGTCTGCTATAAGCTTCTAATGTGTTTTGAATCTTTTTTTGATTATAGCAAACTTACATACAGATATTTTTCTCATTTGTTACTGTAGCTTTTGTATCATTTCAAATATTGTGTTTTATTTTGTCTGAAAGAAGTGTATGTATGTGAATAGCTCTTAAATTTCAACAAAAAAAAGGATGAAGAATTTAATTCTGTATCAGTGGGGAAAAAAGTTCAATCATTTCATTTTATAAAGTAGTTATTCTGCTAGAGCTAAGGCATGATTCGTTTTTACTTAATATAATGTGATAATTTTCAAAGCACAGAGTTTGACATTCTTTGTATATCGTGACTTTTCTATTTTATTTCTAAACTATACTCCTACAGGTGTTAACACTGTCTGTTTCTATTACTGCTGGTGCTGGTTAGTTGTAGATAGACCATTAATTTTCCAAACTGAAAATTACTCATTCTGCTCTGCTGAAGTTCCCTTCAACTAAAGGATTCAGTTCCTTCAGCGTGTGCTATTTCTTTAGAAGGGTGTTAGAGTTTTACAGACTTAAGCTTTTTTACAGGTCTCTTTCATTCCTACTTCATTTGAAAAGCACCTTTTAACTGGTCCAACATTCAGATCCCCATCAACCTGTTAATTTGTTTGTAAGACACGGGATATATAAATTCTGGAGAAACTTCCAGTAGTAAGTGTTCAGAAAGAAGGTGTTAATGCAGTTTATAACTTCTGTGGATTCTGTGGTCAGGGTTGGGGCAGACGACAAATGGAGGCTATTGAGATCTTTAAGCTTACATAGGACATGCCTTCTGTGTATTTAGATGACTGTTTCAGAAGAAGGATGGAGTTAGTATACAGGTAGAGCAAAATTCTGTTAATGAAATCTGAGAGCATCTGACTGGTTTGCAAAATTCCAAAACTAATATGTTTTGGTGGATCCTGTTTTCTGTCATGTCCCAAACCTGTTGTTAGAATGGGGCTTGAAAAAAAAAGAAAAAAAAACTCTCTTCAGATTTTGGATCGGTACTTAGTCCTGTTCAAAAACTAATGATTACTAAAGAAACGTTTTTATGTAATGATACTTACTTTCTCAGTGAACACAATTTGTCATAAATAGGCCTGTGGAACTGTTTCTTTTCCCCTTGTTTCACTGTTATTACTAGTAAGTAGTTCAAGTGGGTGAAGATTTTTGCAGAAATAACTTTTTTCCTTCTTTTGTTTTAAATCTGGCTTGTCTGTGATAGAGCAAGTAGGTTCCTCAGCTGGGCTCTACTTTCTGAGGGTTCAGTTATGCTGAAAAACTGAATGTTTGTCTAACTAGTCTTGTATTATAATGTACAGTATTTGTATTGAATTGTTTCCTTGTGAGCTCACAAAATGCTTTTGGAAGCAAAAGGCAGAAATGTACCACTGCTATCACTGCTCTTACAGTAAACAGTATAAGCTCTGTAAATTCTGCAACATTCTACATTTAATTTTTTACAATTTTTTATAATTTAAAATGGTTCTTCACTACAGACTTTTTATGATTGCGATTTCTTAACAAAAGACCCCTCAAGTTAATTTTTTCTAGTTCTAATATCTTTTTCTAATGCTGGCATTACACTAGTATTTTCTAACAGTTCAAATTTTCTAAGGCCTTTCTGACAAGGTTTTACTTCTGTTTTTCTATTATCAGTTCATTAAATTTCTCAGCACTGATAAATTTTTTAAGTGTGTGTGTGTATGTAAGTATGTTTGAAATGTACATATACTAGATACTTTGAACATTAACCCAACCCAGGTTTCTGTTTGTCAGATAATCTTTTAATAATTACCTTTTCTTGCAATAATCCACTGGAAAACACAAGCTTTTGTATGATTTAGTGTGTTTGATTAGTGTTCATTAAGGATTTTTTAATTAAAATATTTGTAAACAATAAGCCACCAGCTATAGAGGTTCACTAAAAGGCTAAACAAAGTTGCTTGTTTTTTAACAACATTTGGTACCTCTCTAGCTCCAGAAATCAAAATCATGTCTATTCCAGATGATAAGATTTCAGTAGAGCATTTAAAACCTTTTTCAGCTCTACAGTTGCATGCACTAACGGAGGGCACCATAGTTTTGGGGTATGTTTTTTTGTTTTGTTTTGTTGTTTTTTTTTTTGTTTTTTTTTGTAGGCAATGTGCAGGTCTGTTAAAACAGGTTTACCCTTTACAAGGTTTGCCCTTTTGTTTTAATTTTATACTAGAAGTGGTTTCAGCATGACTAAAGACCGCACTTTACGTCTTGTAATAGACAAATGTATGCAATGATGAGTAAAGCTGTGTGTTAACATACAATTCTCTGGGTTGTTTAAATTATGCAAAAATATGTATTTTAAAAGCCAGATGGAGCAAAGTTAGGTAGCTGATCCACTCTCACAAAAGCAGTAAGAATATCACTTCAAAGCATTTCTAGCTAAGGAACATGAGAATAACGTTAGTGGGTGCAATATTGCTTGAATGCTATAGGGAATTATCAAGCACTTGTAATCCAAAGCATGTTAGTCATGTTACTTAGAACTCGAATTCACTGGTAACTTATGTATGATGTACACTTGGCATCTGTGAGGATGCTGCCCTAGTGGCAGTTGTGACTGTACACAGTGTTGTTTAGAACCCAATTAAATGAGGACACTCTGGCAGTGTCATTCATTTGTCAGAATAGAGAATCTATGTAACTTTGTATTTATCTCAATAAATTCTGTGACTGTTTTATAAATCAATGTGTAGTAACTGGCTTTTGTTACAAGTGGGGTGTGAATGTATTCTTTTGGTTAGTGAAACTTCTCCCTAGCAAAATTAACTGCTTTCTTACACCAGGGTTGAGTGTGGAATTCATCATGCTGATGATGTGAGGGGGAGACTGGATGAGGGAATGAGTAATCAACACCTGGCTGGATGTTTTTTCCTCTCATATCGGAGTTTTCTGTTTCTTCTGCTGCCACAGTTGTCCTTTTGTTCCTTTCAGACATTGACTGGCTGCTCCACCCTGTGCTCTAAAACTTCTGCCAAGTGCTGCAAAAGAATAATGACCTTCCTTTCTTTTTCTTTGCATGATGCAAAAGTGGGGGGAATAAACAGCCCCCCCCCACCTCCTAGTGAAGCCTACCCACACACTTTGAGGTAGGACACAAGATCCCGGTGAATAAACTGGAAACACAAATGGAACAGCCATGTGCTCTTTTTATGACACATCAAACTAAACACGTTTATTGTGACCTAAACCTGAGCAAAGAAAACAGGAACATAAAATACGGACAGCTTGGGTATTTACTGGAGTTACTGTCTTGTTTGTCTACTGCTTTCCTTGCCTGAAAGGGACCTGCAAGGTATGGCTACCTGAAAGGAGGCTGCAGCAAGGTGGGTTTTGGTCTCTTGTCTCATGTGACAAGCGGTAGGATGCAAGGAAACAGCCTCAAGATGCAGCAGGGAAGGTTAAATTAGATGTCAGAAAGAATTTATTCATTGAAAGCGTGGCCAGGTATTGGAACGGGCTGCCCAGGGAGGTGGTGGGGTCACCATTCCTAGAGGTATTTAAGAGATGCATGGATGTGACACCTGGGGACATGGTTTAGTGGTGGACTTGTAGTGGTAGGTGACGGTTGGATTTGATCATCTTGTGGGGCTTTTCTAACCTAAATGATTCTGTGATTCTACATAAGCTTGTGTCATCCTAGTGAAAATCAAGAAGTGGTCAAGAACAAATCCTCTGTAATAATCCTGGTGCATTACTTTGTCATGTTCCTGGCTGTGTTCATATAGGCTCTTCCATCACACAGGCAGGTTGTTCTTCTGTGATGTCACTTGGTGCTGCCTGGATACTGTACAGTGCTAATGGTGTACAGGGGGTCTACCCTCAATGGCATGGAGGGTTCTGATGATAAGGGGAGTGTCCAGGGAAGAGAGGGATCACGACTGGATGTAGACTCTGTCCTTGTAACGACAGCAAGCTTTTTGTAAGAGGGAAGTCTTATAAACTTCTAGTCACAAACCACTTGATGACCATGTCTTCCTTGCCTCCAAGGACTTTCGGTGTCCGCCTTTGTCTGGCAGAAACTAATGAAATGTTTTCCCTGCCTCAGTGCCAGAATGACTTGACTCTGAAGAAGCTTAAGTCCCATTTAGAATTACTGACTGGGATCCCCCTTCATTTCCAGCGGCTTCAATACCTGGATGAAAGTGAGAACGTGTAACCTCTGGGGTTTTTTGGGGTTTTTCATTGTGTCTCTACCTGCTAGTTACACCTGTGTGTAACCCTGGGTGAGGGTTGGAGTTTTTTCCTCCTTTTTGCTGTACTGCAGTTGGAATTCAGCTCTTGACTTCACTTTGCTTCCTACTGCTGAGGGGTAATAGTCTAACTAACAGGGTCTTCTTAGATTAGGAATTGCAAAAACTGACCTCTAAATTCCTGCTTAGCCTTGTCAGTAGCCAACGCCAGTACCTGGCTGACCTCAGCCTGGCATAGCTCTAGCAAGGCTCTGGCTAACTTCACAGTTGGAGTTTTGTGGAACAGTGTTTGTGCCCACTGCATCAGAGACTGCATTGTGTTGGAGAACTTGGTTTTGGAGGTTGCAAGTGGGGAAGTTGCAAGCAGAAAGCTTATTTTAGAATAGAGACACCCTGTGTGCAGGGATATTTTCTCCTATGGTTTTGGTACTTAACGTGTTAACTATAGCTGTCTGTGTGTTACGACCATATTATCCCAACAGCGCTATACTCTAGCCTTTTCCAGGCTGGGAGGATGTCTGTTTTCATAGTTCTAGCACAGTGGGACCTAAGGTGTCCTTGATGCGTTATGACAGCAAAATCAGAGAACATGGACATTGTTAAAAAGAATTGTCACTTTTTTTTCTTTAAGATGGTCATCGTCATCTTCTCTGAGGATATGTTGACTGACTTTTATTGTGTTACTCCCTACAGTGGATCTGCTAGATGATTCTACATTTAAGGACAATGATATTATCCGTGGTGGAACAATTACGATGCGCATCTGGAGACAAGATGGCTGGGGGCATCTTGTAGCAGCTGCTGCAAAAGGAGACATTGTGAAGGTTGACTCCGTTACTTTGGTGAACGTGTGGGGTGTGCTGTCTGCAGAAATGCTGAAAGCACGTTGCTGAAGGGCTTACGTGCTTTTATAAAGGAAGAGTTCATAGAGAAAATAGCGGGGAAGTCTTTAACGGAAGAGACAAAAATTAAGTAGGTTACGTGTGCTTCTTGTAACAGTGAACAGTGAAAATCAAGGATCAGGAGCCATTCTGCATTTCTTGCACTTCACCTGCTGCAAGCTTACAGACCTTGATTTTGTAATACTGTCAAGTCTGATTAGTAAGACAGCTTTTTTTTCTGTGTGCGTGGAATGAATCGTTTCTGTGGTGCTTTTATAGAGGGCATGCTGCTTTCTCGATTTAGGACTGAAACGTTGTCTCAGCAGAAACACAAGGTACTCTGATTTGTACTGTAAACCTTCAGGCCTGAACAGATGTGATCATGAAATATCCTTTGGTGCCTTTCATAAAGAACCATTATCTCTGTTGCCCTGGCCAAATTCCAGCTTGGCTAATTACATTCTGTTCCTCTGCATTCCCCCAACCATTGCAAATGGATACCACAGGGTTCTTCACTTCCTATCGTTAACTGTTGTGTAGTGTTGCGGTTCGTTGGTAAGCAGCTGTTCTGCCTCGTGCCACAAATGGTTTGCATTTTGCTATTGGATGAAGTTTTGCTTTTTTCTCCATGTTTTGAGTTCCCTGTGTATTAGAGAATCTTCCTACTCAGTGTAGAGCAGGAAGCAGAAAGGTGTGCCACAAAGACAATAGTCTCCTTTGAAATGAAAGATGTATTGGAGACAAAAAAAAAAGTTTGACACTGACTTTCAACTGGAATAAAAAAAAAGAAAACTGTACAGCTGCTCTACCAATGTGCTTCCATTTACTAGATGAGGAAACCATGGTGCACTGTGGAAGATGTAGTCCAATGTGGAAATGACTTCTCAAGAAGAACAGCAGCGTAGCAGCATGAGGCAACTGAAAATTGTTCTGAAGAGGCCTCTCAGCATCCCTTAAAGCCAAACACATCAGTTCTAAACAAAACAAAAAAATCACAGAACTCCTCCTGGGAAAGAATACGACACAGGGCCAAGTCCTGAAGTAGTCTGAGCTGTCTGCTGGAATTAAGGCCTGAAGTCTTGCTTAGATCCTAAGGACCTTGTGCTTACATGGCCAATACTGTCTGTGTTCTTCCCCCAAAAGCTTGGAACCTGGCCAGTCTTCAATAAATTTGAGAGGGACAGGGACTGTGAAGACATGGTTTTGATAAGATTTTGTGGAGCTCAGTATCTATATAGAAAAGGAAAACCCAAATTAATATTCCAAGGGATGGCTGTGAATAAATGTCATTATATGTTATTCTGCTTTATCTTGATTCTCTAATACAAAACAAGCAGGTATTATTTAGGTGATCATAGAATGATTTATGCCGTGTGCTAGCATACCTGATGTGCAGATACAAGACTTCATAAAGAATCAGGTTACACTTCTGAAAGAGGCTAAAAGGTTTCTGTTTGTTCTGCAGCTGGCCCATCTGGGAGTTACAGAGGATTTTGCTGGCACCACACCATATGCAGAGATACTGGGACCAGAGCAGAAAAAGGAATGGGTGGCGCACCGAGCTTTTGTGGCGCTGTTTGTTGCCAGCCACAGAGGTCATGTTAGAACTGCCACGTTTCTCCTGAGACATGGTAATGTTGTTAGATAGAATGATTCTTCTCTGGCTGTACCTGCATAGCATACCATGCCTTTCTGCTCATCAAGATCGTAAAATAGGGATTAATTGGGTAAAATTCTGTATTTGAGGTAGGGAATGTATTAAGCCCATCAATCCTAATGTAAACATTAAAACAATGAAAACTGTTCTTGCTAGATGTGATGAGTTTGCTCTTAAAGTAGGTAAATTCATAATGCAAAACAGGAGTTACGTTTTCTTACTTCCCTCCTTGAGTATCATTTATTGGCATGCTTGTTTTTTATCACTCCCATGCAATATTTTATCAGCTTTTTAAGAAATAATAGAAGTGCTCAGAAATACAAGAGTTGCAAGCTCTAGTTCTATAGCTCTGACACTTGAGTTTTTTGATGCTTTGCAACTTGCCTTTCCCTCAGATCTGCGTTTGCACGACAGGCAGTCCTTTCCATCAGTTACCTCCTTTTTGTGAGCCTTGTCACACTCAGACTACGTGTCTCTTTGCAGGTGCAGATGTGCATTCCAAAACCCCACTAGGAAGGACCGCCCTTCATGTAGCTGCTGTCATGGGCCGCTGTGACTGCATTGAGCTGCTCCTTAGCTGTGGAGCACGAGCCCTCGACCCGGATAGCGAGGGACAAACGGCAGTGAGCCTCGCCCGCCTGTGGGGCCAGCAGCAGAGCAAGCGCACGATGATTCGCTTCAAGTGGCAGAAGAAGTCGGCTGCTGCTGTGCTGCCCTCCAGTTCTGAGAGTCTGGCCATGCTGGAGACGTCTGGCCACACATCCTAAAATACATATGGCATAACTTGGTTCTGGCAGGCCTCAAGGGACAGTGACTTTCCCAAAGACACACGCTTCAAAGATAGGTCACTAGGTGGGGTTTGTAGGGTTTAGTTATGAAATAGGGTCATGTACTGGTGATGCTGCAGTGAAGATGACAGCTAGCTTGACAGCAACGCTTGCAAACACGGTCCTAATTTATAGCTTAACTTTTTATAAAATTGTTCCATGGCCAGAATGGTCATTTGGTTAATAACAGCTTGTAGGAGAGCTCAAGGCTGTCTACAAGTTCTTTGGAGTGCTTCTTGCTAGGGTAATTTCCTAATAGTTGGCAACAGACCAGAGTGATGTAGTGTAATGGGTATTTCAGGGGACTGGAAATCCCTAGATCTTTAATTCACTTCTGGCCCTGACTGGCTTTATTGCCTCTAGCAGATCAGTTAAGGGTTTTGTAAATAGAGCAGTTGGTCTACCGAGGGAGGGTGCAGGCAAACTTAATGTGCATGGAAGTGGCTAATTATGATTGCTCAGAGTCAAAATTGGTGCTTTCTTAGAACCTCCAACATATTAAGCCTCAGGAACTTGAAGACTGGGATTTCTTCAAGTCAGTGACTTGCCGTCCATCTGCTTTCAAGTATCCCATGTTCCTGAAATGCTTAAGTAAAAATAGACCTCATGGTCTTGTTACGTCTCTATGATGAGTAGAAGGAAGCTGAGCTTCTGGTCTGTTTCTTGAGGGCTTATTAGTGTCTCAGTGCTCCATCTTGAGCAGTTTCCATTGTTTTGCTTAGAGAGACTTGGGTGGATTTATTTTATTTTATTTTTTTTCCTGAAGAGCTCAGCACTTGACTTTCACTTAACCGTAGAAGAGGCAGTTCTCAGTGGGACAAGCACTTGTGAGAACTTGGCCCACTCAGTTTTTTGCTTGCAAAGCCCAGTGCACAGCCCGGAGACTCTATAAATAACTAATGTAAGGGTTTTTTGTTTGTTTGTTTGTTTCTTTGTGTCAGAGGTTTTTTTGTTGTTTTTTGACTTCAGTGCCCGGCCATTGGACTACACACTGAACCAGGAATGGAGACAGAGCAATGAAAACCATAGATTCAACTTCTAGACCAATCTGGGAAAAAAAAAAATACACGTTTACTGCAGCTTTCTTTTGTAAACTAAAAGGGCTTTGGGGTGGTGGCTGTGCTTTTTTGTTGGTGTTGCTTTCCTTGAGTTTAAAAGGCTGCAGCCGCGAGGGAAAGCAAACCCGTGGCTGCTTCTTACCGTGCCTGGAGTCGCGCTGCGCCTGCAGAGCCAAAGCGCCGCAGCAGCCGGCAGAGGGAGCCCGGGCACCGGGCACCTGGGGCTGCGCCTCCCGCTGCTGCTCCCCTGCTCCTGCAGCTCGGCGTCCGTTCGCAGTCCAGCTCTCAAGTTTAAGATGACAAATAGCACAGAATATCCCAGTTGGGAGGGAACCACAAGGATCATCGAATTCAGCTCCAGGGTCACCAAAGGACCACCCAAAAATCAGACCGTGTGTCCGAGAGCGTTGTCCATGTGCTGCTTGAACTCCGGCAGGCTCAGTCCCGTGACCGCTTCCTTTAATTCCTTCTTTTAATAAAGTCCTAAAGCAAGGTTGGGAGCTTCAGGCTGTGCCAAGTGCTGCTTTGGAAGGCAGTTCCTGTGGGAGGCCGTGCGGCGATGCTTATACGTGCTGACATCAATCGCAGCAAACGAACGGAGGTTTCCTGCTGTGTGAGGGGAGACTTGCAGGGGATCATCCAAAGGAAGTTCACTTAAACAGGCCTTATGTTGATTAATAATTCTATGTGATTCAAATAGATGGTTGATATATAACTGCCTAGGAGAATGACAAGATCACAATTTCTATCGGGGTAACCAGCAGACAAGATACAAACAATGCTGTTTCTGGTATTCTGCTGAGCCTTTGAATATTGCAAGCAGGATTATAGAGAAAAGTCTACAGAAATCCTTTATTCTTTTTTTTCTGTTGTCTGTCTAGACTGTGTAATCCATACCCAAGCTTCTAGAAATGGGGAGAGGTTTTGTAGTTGCTTTTAGACATAATGCAGCATGCCGCATAATTCTAGGAAAAAACAGACACAGTGTCAGACAGAGAGAACTGGGTGACCTCAGGAGAAGGATGCCAGAAATGGTAGAAAATTGTGTAGTATATGAGCACGTAGTGAGGGACAAATAGCAAGTATTTTTTACTGGTAGCTGGAGACTCACCCTTTGGAAAGAACAGAACAGAAGTCACCAGTGCATTGTGTCTGGGAAATGGGAATGCACCAGTCCAAAACTGTACTGGGGCAAGTTAGAAGAGAGTGAATGGCTGGGCGAGTCCAGCACTGGAGCAGTGCATGCAGTTCTTATTCAAGAAAGGTGAATTCAAGCTATGTGAGACCCCTGAATTAGCCAGGGGAAATGAGAGTTCCTCCTCCTGAGAGGGCTGGCAGTGTAGGGCAGAGCCAACAACAAAAAAGCATGCAAGAGATAATATTACTCATTACCTAAGATAGCATGCTTGGGAGATTTAAAATAATAAAAATAAAAGGTATTTATACTGAAGGGAACTGCTGGGATAGTGAGACCAGAAATCAGAATGCATTGTGTAGCTCTTGGTCCGGAGGAGGAGCAGGGCAGAGAGACCTAACTAAATGTGTGTCCCTTAAGAACGCTGCTGTGTGTTCGAGTGCTGTGCCACGCTGTTTGGACTGGATGGCTGCATTGTCAGATGCTGATTTTATTTGCCGCAGCACTGTGTTTGCTTAAAGCTTCTATTCCAAAGATATAGATGAAGCAAATAATATTGTCTTAGAGTAACCAGCTACGCTGTAGTGTGCAGCAGAATCAGGGAGACAGCACACTGCGAGACAGACCTCACTCAGACTGAAGTGGGGTGTTGAAGAGACTGAGGCTCTGAATCCTGAAGTGCATACTCAGTTCTGGAAGTACTTCATAGATGAGCTTGAGAATTTGAGTTCTGATTTATATAGTATCAGGAACCCTTGTGAATGTTAAGTTTCTGTATTGTACTGGTGTTCAAAAGCCTGCTTCTAGAAGAGAAGCTGTAATAACCTGTTCAAAGAAAGGAAACAGACAAGAAACAAAAGGGTTGTGCATTTAGTGCAGCAGTCATTGCTTTCTCTTCTCCATGCTACAGCAGAGGGAAAGGATCAGTCTCCAGAAGACTTGAGTGAGGATTCGTTAATGAGCTTTGGGATCCTCACATGAAGGAACAGGGAGGTCATTGTGAAGAAGAAAAGGCATCAAAAATGCCTTGAGTCTAATTAGGCCCAGAGCAGGACAAATGTCACAACTGTCTCCTAATATTAAGAAATCCAAAGCAACTCTTTTGGAAGGACTGTGATTCCCCTGGATGCAAAAGGCAGTAAGTTAAATAAAGATGACAAGCGCAACAATAATTCATCACACTTTCTTACTGTTATCAGCTTACCCCCTTTCCTTGCCTGGGCAGACCCCCAATGTTGCTCACAGCCATTGTGATGGCTGCTGTTCCCCCAGAGCCCTGAGCAAGCTAATGCTCAGCAAGCCTGAAACAGTGACTGCTGCTACTTAGAAACAGGCACCGTAGCCAGGGACAGCCTTAGATGTCTGTAATTTCAAATATCATTGAAATATTCCCTAAATGCTTCCCCTTTCTCCAGAAATGTTTCCAACTTTACCTGATTTATCTGAGTTACATCCCAATTTGCTTTGCTTATGTTTAATTTATTCCTCGGAGCTCCTCGTAGATGGCTGCTGCAGAAGAGAAAGGCTTGTGCTGTTGCCCCAAGTGATGCGCTATGAGGACATGCCTACTGGTGAAGGGATGCACCTATGGAGGAGCAGTACTGCAGTGCCTGTGTTGCTGCTTTGTATCCTGAGGCTGCCAGGTGAATGTTGTCTCCCTGTGTAATGGGGAGGATCCCACTCATTTGGTCATGAGCTGTGCTTTGCTTTAGGCAGCAGGCAATCATCTCTCTCTGCTCCCAGTTCATGGCCCTGAAACCTCCTTGGTGTTAAAGTTCCTTTCAAGGAAGACAGAGGCCACTCCTTTTAAAATCTGTCCTTCTCTGATGGAACTTCCATACTGGTATTGGTGTGGGTCCCTCTAGACTCGAGCAATACCTGAGTAGGCTTTGTGTGCTCGTGTGGTATCAGCACTCCTGGAAGCCTAATGCCACTGTTGATCTAGTCTTACTTCCGAAATATCACCTACAGCGGACCTCCCTGTGGAGGCTGGATACTGAATCCTGAGTGTAAAAACCTGTGATTACTTTGGCGTTGCACAAATAATTTGTTAGCTCAGTGAATTTTTAAATAGAAAAAAGAGCGAGTTTGTTGTTATACCTGTTCCAAATTTATCTATAGACAACAGTAACGCAGAATGCTGTGGCAATCACGACATTCATTTCTCAAAGTGACTCAAATGAATAGAAACTGTTAAAAGCTAGAGTACAATATAGTACGTAAAACCCAACAGACATCAGGAAACTTGTACTGATTGGTCTCTTAGATGTTGTTTTCCTCTTGCTTGGGAAAGAGAATTGTAGTCAGCTTGCAATCTCCCTGACATTGTTCATGGAGGAAGCAGACAAAAAGTACCAATGAAATAGAAGGCCTGCAATTTAGTTAATTTTATGCAAAACACAATCAGCATTCAGACTGGGAATTACCAAGCAGAAATGTATTGATAGAGAAACCAAAATATTCTCTGTGCCTAAATGGTGAGATATTAAAATAAAATCTCAAGGAGACTCCTGGAGCTCATGTAGCTGTAGGCCAGAGAAGATGCAAAGGTGAAGTCTGACACTGCCAAAGTCATCAGGAGTTCAGTAAGGCCATGATTTAATCCCTGACACCTTAGGCCATGCATCTACATGGTATGAATCAGGGCAACACTGGTGTGACAGAACCTTGTTATCAGTAAGAACAAAGAGAAGAAAACTTTTTAGAAATGTGATTAGAAGATTTAGAAGTTATTGCTTATGAAAATGGTTGTAAAGAGTCTAGCATAAGGAGGTGGCAGAGGGGGAAAGAGCAGTAAGGAGGGTGGTAAAGGACAGAGAAATGGAAAGAACTGCAGGTCGGCGGGGGAATGTGATTATGAAGGGGACAGTTTTTCAAGGATTTGTTTCTAATCTTGGAGACCTGAATTGCCGATGGTGGACACTGATGTTTCATCTTCCATTTTACTTAGTTAACTGTAATGCTAAAATGCTAAGTGGACACCAAATGTTTGTATAGAACAATGTATGCTTCTCTTTCCCAAACTTCATGCATCTCACTGTAATTTTTTAATTAATCAGTCTTTGTACCTCTAACACCGAAAGTTAGAGGTACTAACGCCTGAAAGTCCAGTGTGCATAGTCCCTCTCTGTAGCACCTCTGCCTGTAGCAGAACCTATGTATGAACGCTTTCTCTGCCTTCAGTTTTTCAATTTGCAGTGTTCCTTGCATTTTAACCACCAACTGCGTTCAAAGACGACCAGAAGTTCATTGTGAACTCTGCCTGAGGATCATGTTGACCATTAATATTTAGAAAGGATAGTGGTTTACACAGGGGAGCCAAAAGCTATAAGCTTTCTAGTACGCTTTCAACATCTAGCATGCTTCCAATACCGTTTAGGTTGGTTTAGTGCCTAACCTACGCTGCAATTGAGGTTAGTGCTTTGGTTTTCTTTCAAGTTCCAGTTCCCCATATGCTGTTCTGTTTGCAAGATTTTCTTGACATAACCGTCTGGAATGGTTTGCTGGTGTTTTGCTAGGATTCCTGTGTGTTCAGAAGCTAATAGAGGAACTGTCAACTTGAAGGCCCATCTTAAAATATGGCCCTACTGGCTTGGGATAAGAAACACAGAGATTGCTTGTCCAAGCCTCTTCCGTGGAATTCGTGACGCTATTTCAATTCCTTTGGTTTCCAGTAACCAAACAATTATTGGGGTCAAGCAGAAGTCAAGGTATAAAGATTCATCACTATGAGCTTCCTTACTTATAAGCTGGGCCATATGTTAGAGGAATGATCTGGACTGTAACAGTCGTCTTCTATCTCTTGATGAGTGTTAGTATGCATAATTCAAATGTACATGTGTTTGAATTCCAGCTTATATTGATTGAATTGCTCTATGATAATAAACAGGATAAATAAATCAGATGGAAGTAAAAGCATTGATGTGCTCTGTGGTGATGGGGGGGATTAAATTCAGTGCTGTGCCCTTGAGCGGGATGTAATTTCAAAAGTGCCTCAAATATGATGATGACATAAAATAAGGCTAAGGAAGCTGTAGGGGCAGAAGGACGGGACAGAGGAACAAAACAAACTCATTCAAAATGATTTGGATTTATTAGGTTTACAGGCTGATAAGTGGCTTATGCAGTTTATTGTTGGGAAGTGTAAGGTAATGAGGCCAGGGGACTGCAGGTAATCAGACTCCAGTCAGAGTGAGAGCAACGTGGAATACAGATTAGAGCATGGCAAAAAGGGCACGCGGCACTGAGGGAAATCGTTTCTAAGGTGAATAGCTGTCTTGATGCCTCTTTTCTTCCAAAGCTCAGCTCTACAGCTGTGCTTGCTGCATGACTGAGAAACTGCTGGCCCTGCTAAAGAAGCTTCTGTTCAGCCTTGTCAACACATGAGCTCGCTTGTAAATGAGAGATGGGTTTGAAACGCTTTTTTCTCTTTGAGGATCTCCAAATACAGTTGTACCTTGTTCTGGGAGCCAAGTAAGTAAAGCAAAGAGGAAGATGGAGGGAATATAGCCATGTCAGCATGAATTAGAATGACAGTCAGGCCTTGTCTAGTAGTGTAAAAGCAGCCAGTAATCCTTTCATGCTGGTTTGGCCAAGAAAATTTTCTCCAAGGGCTATGAGATGGGTGCTTGCTAATTGCAGGTGAATAGAGGAGAATCTAGCTTTTGATGTTACAGGAAAAGTGAACTGCGACCGAGCTGCTTAATATTAAGTTGATCACACTGACTTTAGAAAAACAGAAAAAATGTAGTTTCAGACTAATGAGCACCTTGCTGGGCAATAGTAAAGCAAGGAGAAATTGGTGAATCTTTTCTGTGGCTGCTCATCTCGAGGTAGATTCCATGGTTTTGAAAGTACTTGTGCTATTCTGGTTTCCATTCCTTATCTTTAGTTCTAACATCTGTCTTCATCTTAAAATGTTTCTTTTGTCTCCTAAGTTGCAAGCTTTGGATTTTTCTCACTTGTGGCCAAATAGCTTTTGAAACCCAATTAAAGGCAGAAAAAATAAATGTCTTCATTCTGTTAGATAACACATTAGCCACTCCTGCGTAAAAGTGCTTTCTCAGATTTGACCCATATCTCTAACCATCAATGTTACACTTAATACCTAGAGCACACCAGTAGCACATAGAACTCTCTAAGTCCTCCTTGCTTGATGCTCTATCAGGTGGAAATCCATTTTTGTCTAGAAGGGTTATGTTTGCAGCAGTTGACTAAGGCAGTGAGGAGCTACAGGGAAAACTGAACTGGGAGGAACAGAAGCTAAGGTAAGTCATGAATGAGAACTTAATCACAAATCCCAATGCTTATATCATATCAGAATTGAGCCATGAATGTAGAGTGGTGAAAGATTACTTGGGGAGTAAAGAGATGCACTTGGAATTTTTCCTTTTCTGAGTCTCTTCAGACTTTGGTGGCCTCCAATTAACATGCTGTCCCATTCAGCGTCCCTGTCTGGGATACCAGAAGCATACTGGATGAGCTCTAACGTGCACTCCACACCCATCCAGAGAAGTACATCTTGCTGTGACTCCTTAGATTGTTATTATAATAGTAATGAAAGAATGGAGGCCTCTCTGTATTTATGCTTCACGTTTCTTTTATCCACTGGTTCTCCACAGCAAATGGCCAATGTTAGAATCTGCATCCTTGGAGTTCTGTTGTCGGGTTGGGCTGTCATCACACGCTTAGCTAATACCCTCTAGTAATTTTCTTATTCACATGCACACTTAATGTCCTTAGTCATTAGACTGAAAAATGTTAGCCTTGTCATAGTTAGTGACTGGAAGCAGAAAAGTCCATTTAGTTCTCAGGGGAATGAATTCTAATTTTCTGCTTGTCAGAAAGTGACATTTTACATATTTTTCTCTCTCCCCCCTGTCCCCCCCACCAATTTAGTGCTAAATTTAAATGTGTGTGTCATAGGAATAGACTTTTTGTCTGTGCTAGACACCCCAAAAGACTTGGCTGGTGTCCAGCGTGTGAGACTCTTGACCAATAGCTACTGCTAGAGCTCATTTCATGCACTGAAGAGAATGGGAGGTGAGAGTGAAAAGTTAGAAATAAGAGGTCACTGCGGAGGGCACATTAACATTGCATGTCAGAATGCATATTTTTCCCCCTGGAAAATATGGATGAAAAGCAGCTCATCTGGAATAAAATATCCAATGAAGAAACAAATTATGCTCATCAGGCAGGCTCATACTAATATTTGTCATTAAGATGTGACACCTTCTATGTAATGTCACAAACTACTGGGAGCCTTTGAAAAGTGTACTGCTTGGAAGGCAACTTGTCTGCAGATATTGAGTTCACTGTTCTATGAAAGGGAAATAACTTGTGTCTTGAAAAATGGATGGCGTTTATGGCAAAGAGAAATAATCCTCCCACAGATTACAGCTGTTCTTTGCATTGTGCTGGTGGTCTTAGCTCATCAGTGGATATTTTATAAGTGTTCTTTTTTTTTTTTTTTTTTTTTTGATACATTTCCATAAAGCTGTTTTGAGAAGGACATTGTGTGCTGGGAGCTGGATGTATTTTGTGGAAGAGACGCCACTACAAAGAACTTAGAGTCTAAATTGAAAAAATGGGTGAAGTGAAAATAAGGAATGGTTATTCTGCTTTTTACAGATGGGAACTGAAGCAGGAGAGAGTGACTGTTGTGGCCAAAGTCACACTGGGAGTTCATGGAATTGCATCCTGATCTTTGAAGTCCAATTCCAGTATCTTTACCATATATTGTCTTTCTGTTCCCTTGCTGCCGAATGTAGGTTTGATATGCACATGTGTAATGAGCCAAACATGTTCTGCATATGTTTAGCCATTTTCTGACCTTAGGAACACGTACCAAGCTTTTCCTGATATAGCTAGGAGTGCTTTCATGAGTGGGCTTAACCAAAGAGTGCAAAATAGTATTGGCATTTAGTTTAGGAAACATCTCATGGGCTTTTGATGGAACTGGTAACACTATTTTTTTTTTTTTTGTTAGTGTTGTGATAATTTATAGATTACAGGTAATAATGCCTGTGTAATAACTAGAGATTCAGATAAAATTCAGAGATGGTTTCTGAATCTACACAAACATTTCCAAATCCTTTGTGTGTGGGGGAACTAAATTCCTCATTGTCCTGACTGATTTTTCCATTCTCCTTACTTAGGAAATATGTATTTCCTGTGCAGTTCTTTGGGCATGATTTATACATTATAATACATGACAAGTATATGCGTGCATAGTTAGAAGGGATAATGAAGAAAAGTAGTTGATGAAATTGAATTATGCACAATAAAATTGTAATTTTATAGAGAAGTTTGTAGTCATCAAGAGAGAATGAAGCTTGCTTGTTTACTTCATGTTGTGAGAGACCTCAGCTGGAACTACAGTCTTACATGCTGTAATACTTTATGATGTCTCACTGTAATTAGAAATTCTTTTCTAACTTTATTTGATCTGTTTATGGGCATACCCTGCCCTGCACTCTCTTCTTAATAACTTCCTATCCTTTTATGCTATTCTGGACCTGTAGGCACTACATCAACTGTTATCAAGGCTTTATTTAAGGAGCAATTGTGATTAAACATGGCTGTAAATCCATTCTCTGCAGTTTGGACAGATACGGCCCTGCCTGCAAGTAGCAGCTTGATTACAGGACCTGGGAGCCAGCTGAAGTCTACATACAGAGCTCTTAGAAGCACGGACTCGGGGAGGCTCACAATGGAGTCCAGTTCTGCCAGACAGTAGGTCCAACATATTTTATGTCAGATATCCAAGAGCCACCAGATTTAGGTGAGAGCAGAAAAACAACCTCTTGGAACCTGAGCTATTGGGCAAACGCTGTAAACTGGATGTCACCTCACCATCTGGGGATCATTCGGTAGGCACAGGCTGATGAGGCAATACTGTGTACTTATCCACTTTTTCTACATTAAAATTTTTGAAAATCACCAGTAGAGAGTCCCTTTTCAACACAGCAAGAGATTTGGCTCATTGGCTACGATGACCCTTTCTCATATGTGGATGCTTTTGTTATACCATGAACACTGTCTGCATGTGCATTATAGCTCCAAAACAACCCTAGCAATACTGCCAAACACACACATGAAATGAATATAAAACACATTCCAAATAATTGCAGTATTTATGTAATTTTGCCTTCAGTGTTTCATGAAACCTCATCAGATTTTTAACTCCAGCAGACCCAGTAAGCTGATAGGTGTACACAGCAGTGCAGAGCGAGGCAGAGCCAGCCTGGTAATGCCTGTCGCTATTGACAGTGACTGATTAGCAATGACTCCAAGGGTATAAATGAAAGGAGAATTAAAAGCAGATTTAGGGAATCCTTTTTCATTCTTGAGTCCTTTAAGTACAATACTGCACAACTACAACTGAACTGTTCTGAGCCATGGTGAGAGCTGTTGAAATTGGTCTTTTCTCATTTGCATACAAGTCAAACGATTGAGGGCATAGCTCCTAGGACAACAAACATCAGTGCTTCCTGAGAGCAGCACCACTGCTGCACACACTCACCTCTCCTGTGACAGAAGCAGCACAGCCAGCCTGGTTTCTCAGCACTTGGGATTAAGCAAAAAAGGGCTATTTGGTTGTTGCTAGTAATGTGTCCTTGCACAGAACTAACAACAGCCAGAAAGGAAATGAGGTGGGGGACATCTGTCTGCTCAAGTGAAGGAATAACCGGTGTCCCTCTCCAGCCTGAGAGCCCTGCAACACTGACACTACTTGGTAACTATCTTGGCTTCTGCTAAGAGAAAGTAAATGTGTGGGGATTGTTCTTTAAGCAAGTGTTATGCTAAGATGGAAGCTGCACTGCACATAATGGGGAGCACAAGAAATCACTTTAGGTTTCATTTAAATAAAAAGGATATGGCTGTGCTCTCGCAATAAGACCATAATGGCTGCGTAGTTTTTCCAGACAAGGACTGTAGCTTGCTGTTTTTTTGGGGGCTCTTGTTTTGTTTTTGTTTTCACTCCAGCTTTTAAGGATGAGAATGTTGTGTCTGACGCATGTCAGCAAGCAAAGGAGATTCACTAGCTTAGCTGGGTTCGTCTTGCTCCCCTGTGAGGAATAAAAGCGTTAACTGTCTCTCACTTCAGGAGGAGAAGGGGGAGTGTTTTCAGCCTGCGAGAAGTGAGAAGGCATTGCCAGGTTTAGGTCAGGCTGGAGCAGGGGGCTGTGTGGCACTCTCAGCAGGACAGATTAGCTGGGTGTCACACGGCAGCCTGGAGGCATCACGCGGAAAAGGCAAGAGACAGAAGCGTGTGTGCGCGCGTGCAGGGTGTGGGGGGTGAAGGCTGCCATGTCTTGTTTTGGTGCAAGGCTGTTCCCTACAACAATGATCCTTCTGGAAAGCAGACTTGGAAGATGGTTTGCATAAAGAGCCTTTGTCAAGGAAGCAGAGAAAGAAAATGGCCACTACTACAGTTCCTGCATTAGAGCTATTTACAATGCTGTTGTCTGAGCTGTTAAAAACCTTACTTAACAAGGCTCCTGAGCAGTCATATTTAATCCCAGTCTGGTGGCTACAAGGCCTGATCCTGCAGTCAATTGCACCCAGTGAAGCTGGAGTCATATATCTGTAAAGGACTGGGGGAAGACAAAGGGTTCTTTCTGTTCTGTTTATTTCTACATGGTTGCATCTATTTTTATGCTTTGAAGTTCTTAGGTTTATTTCAATCACAGGTTTTTCAGTGAATCATATGAAGCACAGCAGGGGAAATATGCGGGAAAGTGCCAAATTCAAAGCTGAGTCAAATGGGTAACACACACACCCTGGGACCACAAGGTGTAGTTTACGTTAATAAAAACACATCATATTGATTCATCATTTCAGACTTCAATATAGCTGTGTATCTGTTGCGTCTCCTGTCACCAGTCTGTCACCAAAACAGGCTGTATAAGGGTAGCAATTAATAAAGAAACAGTAGAGCTTAGAATAGAGACCTGGTTGGCTGGCTCACAATAAAATTTATAAAAATGTATCTCCATTATTATTGTTCATTTTCTAGCTTAGCAATACAATTCCTTCTCTCCATTCCAAAACAGTTAAATGAATAGATACAAATTTGACAATTCCTAAAATTGTAGCTTGCCTCATTATCGCAATGTGTGCAATGACCACAGGTTTAAAGATCTTTTAAGACTGAGTGAATTCAGACCAAGCCCTAGCTTCTTCAGTTGAGTAAATTTAGTTTTTGCCTGTGCCCGATCTAGAGTTTAGGACAGGCATCCAAGTATTCAAAGATTGTGATGCCACAGGGCTTTAGATATGCTTCAGTATGGTTTGTATTGCAACACAGAAAATGTCTGAGGAACATGTATGGAACCATGAGACGCTGTTTTCTGGGTCTTACAGAGACATTGGAAAGTGGCACCAGAAGGAATTTCAAACGATCTTTCCTTGTAGCCCTCTGCCTGCGGTAACAGCAGCTTACCCCTCTATCATGTTATAGTTTTTTTGTGGATTATTTAAGGAGTAAATCTAGTATTTGAAATTCTGCTATTTATTATTGTTCATTTCAAATTGTGGAGAAATGAAGCAAGAAATTGGATAGAGTTTTCTTAGTTTGTTACTAGGAAGTGCAGTACTTTTATACATTTTTTACTGAAATGAAAAAAGAAATTCACCACTCCTGAGTGAAAAATGATTACCTTTTTCTCAGCTATCCTTGAAATCCTTAGCTTTTTGTTACTGATGCAAGTCAGGAGTAATAAACTTAAAAGATATAAAAGATATGACAGGTAATTATCCTCAGAGATACTCTTTTTAAAAAAAAGCTATTTTAATGTATTGTACCATAATGTACCTAGCATGCTGTAAAATGTAACCTCTATCATGCATTTCCAAAGAGCAGGAAGTCTGCTTATTCTAAGCTCAGTTTTTTTTTCAGATGCTCCCATCTCTTACAAAAGAAAAAAAAAATGCACCAAGAAGTAACAAGCAGCCTTTGATCTATAATTTCCTGTGCTGTTGCTAAACACAGTGAATTTTTGTACTTGTAGAAGGTTTACTAAGGTTGTGTAATGTTACTTTTGAG
The DNA here is from genome assembly GCF_965140915.1 of Aythya marila. Taxonomy (NCBI): domain Eukaryota; kingdom Metazoa; phylum Chordata; class Aves; order Anseriformes; family Anatidae; genus Aythya; species Aythya marila. The sequence continues at coordinate 5,498,024 of NC_139057.1, forward strand.
ATCAATGTACTGATTTAAGAATAAATAAATCATTAAAGGCTGGAAAAATCTTACACTGGGGATCAGACATAATGATGCTTTTTGCTAACCTGCCTTAGAACCTTTTGAAGCTGCAGTGTTCTGAAGAACACATTGCTTTGTGTGTCCAGCCTGAACTTTGTATGCTATGGTAAATACAGCTGCATCTGCTTAAATGAATAGGAATTAAAATTAACCTGCCGTGTTTACTTTTATGTCTGATTCCATCTGATCCTTCTTCTCTGAACATCTGGTGAGCTGCCTCCCCGAATGCTGAGATGCTGTCCGTAAGATAGTGTGTGATGGCCAGCTGAAGCCGTGGCAGTTTGTGGATGGAGGAAAGGTAAAGACAAGTGTTTCACAACTCTCTTCATGGATACAACCCCCAGCTTCTCTGCAAAACTTGTCATAGGTGACCAGTGGCTTGCCACCACTGAATGGTTTTAAACGTTTCAGACTCTGTAAGGGCCTGTAAAACCCAGTGTTTGGACTCATAAGCATGTCTTTAAAGGTGGCAACATCAAAGTCTTTAAATTGAGATTAAAAGCAACCCTGTGGTACCGTTCAGGTTATATCACAGAGTTTACCAAAAGAAACCTTAATGAAAATAAGCCCACTACTGAGACAGACAAGGAATAGTCTTTTAATTTCATTGCCCTGTTCTCTGTGTAACAGAGCAAGCGTTGATGTGTGAACAGTCTGAAACCCTAAGGTCAAAAATATCTCCAAATCATCTGACTTGGACAATGGACATTGGACTTGGACAATTTGACAATGTCCATTTCCCGTGTTGTGTTTCACTGGTGCAACATGAATCAGATTTTAGCAATTTCTGTGCTGTTTTTGCAAAGTTTCTGGTTTTGTTTTGAGTATTGCTTTACTGCTGGTCTTTTCCATGTCTGACAGAGTAGACCGAATTGGTACAGTTTTTTTTCACTGGACCTGATCAGTTTCACAGCATAACGGTATCATTTTCCAGAACAGTTCAATTTATGACACCATAGTCCTATGAAATGGTTTGACATGCTTTCAACTAACAACTTTTCAAATAACAACTTGATGGGATGTGAAAACCACAGGAGTCAGGAAGGAGGTAACAGTCAGCAAACGGGCCTTATCTATCTTGCTACATGGACACTTATGCTTGCAAGGGGAACTAAATACAACACATTTAGGAACATAACGCAAGGAGTGACCTGGACTGGGCTTCACATGGGAGTAGAGATTTTGTTCTGGTTGACAATGACTGTGTTTGGCTAGTATTTGTTGCTTTGGGACTTTAGAAAATGTGGAAGAAACCACAAAGAATCCTTCGCTAAAGGAAACGATGTGTGTGAATGCCTTAGATCTCCAAAAAGGAAAAAAAAATCCACCTCCCCTGTTTTGCAAGGCAAACAATCTCAGAATGAAAGTTACTTCAGGCTGACAGAGCAGCCACTGCAGGAACCGGAGCCAGTAATTTCTGCACAAATTTAGGACTGTAGTAGGTATCCATTAGGGTAGTCAGAGCATGTACCTTTGTAGCAATGTCTCACGTAGAATAGCAATTAGAGTCATTCTCTAAGTGGCCACATTTTACAGCAGCTAAATCAATTGGCCGTCCACATGCTGTGTGTGATTTTCCTTTTGCGTGTCTCAAGACTTACAGCAACATTACTATGGTGACTGCAATTTGACCAGTGCTACTTACACAGAATCACTATTTTACTATCATCTGATCAAAAATCTTTACTCTCTGCTGCAAATGCATTTTAAATAAATTTAAATCTTTCAAATCTGAGCTCCCTGTAAAATATCTTGTATTAATTGAATTATAAATAGCAAGTGCTTGTTCTATGCCAGTTCTAAAAACACAGAAAAGAACACATTGTGAAGTGTTGGGTTTTTTTTTGCTACCCAATTATGTTGTTGATAAAGTAAGTGCTTATGAGAAAGATAATTCTGATTTCGTAGTTCTTCAAGTTAAATGCAATTGTCATTTAAGACTCTATTATTTTTTCATCACACTCCCAGAAAGGTATAACCAAGCGAAAATCCACAGTAGCAAAAATGCATGGCTGACCTGCTTTAATGTCTTGCTGTGCTGGTTTGTATCAAATACACATTTTTTTTTTTTTTTTTTTTGCATATGCAATTCTGAAAGCGTACTCCATAGTTTTTCTCTGAAAACAGCCTGTTACAACAAACTAGTTTATCTGGAACCAATAGTCAAAAGATAAGATGGCCTTAGTTCTCTGAAAAATTTGAGTCAACTGTGGAGGAATTGATAAGTCACTTTGTTAATATGAATCATAGGCCACCAAAAACATCATAAATGACTACACCAAATGAAGCTTGCACTGGAGCGTAGAAGACATCTAAATACACTATCATCCTGTTTTCAAATTCCGGTGAAAAATAAAGCACATAACTTTTTATATATGTTTAGAAACACCTAATTCTGCTCTGCCTTGTACAGAAGCAGAAGCCTAAGACACTTACGTAGAATTACAATTCTCTTGACTTTTGCTGCATTTTTGAAGTGATTTAATTTTGTTTTGAAGCATTTTGCCAGTGTGTGCACTGAGTTCACTAACAGTGTCCTGACCTTGGAGATAGCATGATATTTTACAGTGTGCAGTGACATTTATGTGCCCAGCTTGGCTTCAATAATTAGGTTAATTTCCACAAATTAGATGCCAGGTTTGAAACATTACAAGGTGATTTAATAAACCTGTATCAGCTATTTGGATTCGCAGCTGAGGCAGTTGACTGGGCAGTCCTTTGTCAGTTGCAAATCCAAACCAGCTTTTTGGGCTGGGAAAAGAAATAGGTTTATAGTACCAAAACCCCAAATATATGGATCAGCAATTGATTGATTTATTTTATAGGAAGTTTAAATTGTAAGTAATACTCCTTACACATTCCCCCTTTATATTACTTATATAAACAAGTATAGAAACCTAGTAATGAAAATAAAGCATTTAAAATTTAAATAAAATATAGTTCTTATAATTATCTTGCTTGTTCAGTGAACAGTTTACATATGTTATAGTTAGTAACTAAACTGCAATTTAGTTTAGATTTGCAGAGTCTGATTCCAAGTAATTCTTTATTCTGATTTTAAAGTAATGTGACTGAAGTTAGTTCTGCTATGTATTCTCATTCTTTGGTAATCTTTCCAAAGGATATGAGTCATTTCTCTATTATTTGTAAAGAATATGGAAAAAGTAAAATATTATTTTGTGGGCATTTGGAACTGGATATAAAAAAATATAGGCGGGATGTTGATAACTGTGAGTCATTTCTTGGGAAGAAGGAAAGAGCAAACACTAGCTGCTGACCTACTGCTATGAAAGCCATGGACACTGCTGACTCAAGAAACAGATATTGATTACTGCAGAGAACAATGGAGATCTTGTAGCAGGATTAAAGAGAAAAGCCTTTCCCCTTTAAGCAATAAGGAGTATTAAGGAACTGCCTGTGTTAATTTCTTGGAGGCTGCTATTTGTTTCAACAATCTTCTATTTTAAATGTTAGCCAGCTAGAACTAGAACCAAATAGCTGCTACAACTAAAGAGGCTTCTTCTGAGTTTTTAGAAGTCCTGGCAAACCTTCAGGTAGGTAATGAAGAGCAAGACTGAACTCTACAACAAGCTATACCAGTAACTCGCAGCGCAATCCTCTACTGTTATCAGATATGTAAATGTAAATATGTTTAATGTAAAAGGTACCTTGTGACACATGAGAGAATACTGCACATTTCTGAAACAAATAGTTGGCACATACATCACATCATCCATTTCACTTAAACAGATATTCCAGTGCTTTGCTGATAATGCATTCCTCTTATGTCCATTTGCTTTGCTAACATCGTACTAATAAATGTCTATTGTCTTCTTTATTAGTATCCAAGGGAACTATGTGCTTATTGTAAACCAAAAATCTCGGATCTCTCATCACTGACAGGAGGAAACAATTCATAAAGGTTTATCAGACACTGAGAGACAAGATTGATCTAATGCTCATTCCAATGCTCATTCAGCTGATATTTTGATTGATTTTAATGGTAGCTTATCCCTGAAAGTTTCATTAAGCGTATCATTTATGCAGTATGGAAAAGTATTTAATTTTATCTCTCTCCATCATTATATTATCGATATAGTATTATTATATTGTAATGTGCTGTGTGGTGTGGTATGTCTGGTAAACATGATACAAGCGAGATTCTACAAGCTTGCCAAATCTAAATGCTATGTAACAGACCTTTCAAACAAAGAGTGAGTAGTTGATAGCCTGAAGAATGTCTCGTAGGTTACTCAAGAAACTACTGGTACTGTTACTGTCAGTTGTTTTTTCTTTTGATGTCTACACAAATATTTCTGAAAATAAGCTTGCCATAAGAAATTATTTGATAACATGTTGTTGTTTTTATGTAGAATGTGTTAAATGATGCATGACGATGGATGGATTTAGAAATTTTCAATGCAAGAAAATATTTGTAGTAGGCCAATTTAGCTTCTATCTTTTTTTTTTTTCTTTTTGTAACTTAGTTTTGCTTAGAAATTTATGCTTAGAAACTTGCATTTTGATCAATTAATTGAACAACTAAAAAAACTGCTTTGATACCAAAACTGTTTTTTGAAAGTGACTCCATTTTGCTGAATGGCTTTTGTATGATTTACTTAAACCAATCAGGCAACTCCACTGGAAAGAATTTAATTACTTACCTAAGTACACAAACTGCCTGTAAAGCATGCACAACGTAAAAGACAATGCATTTAATAATTATGACTTAACTAAACTTATGATTTGCCTGTTTGTTTTGTGTGTTGTTTTTTCTTCAAGCTACAGTGGATATGCTATAATGAAACCTGATAATTATCTTTTCTGGAGGTGGTTGTTTGGGATTTTATTTTATTTATTTATTTATTTATTAACGAGGAAAGCTTCTTTCCAAACATAAGGGTGCAGTTTCATGGCAACTTGAGACAATTTAAGTTATGCCTGCTACTGTCCTCTGCACCTTCCCATCCCTTTCTTTTATAAAGGAGTCTCTTTTATGCTAGCTCAGGCATGTGAGCAACTCTGTAGTGAGCTCATTCAAAGTGCTGATCTAACTGAAAACCAATTCTACAACACAGATTCCAATACTGGTAAGTGATGGAATAAGCAGCAGTGTAGGAACATATCAAGAGTATGGCAGTCTGTATCTATGTTTGAATAAGCTGCTGTGAAACTGAGTCTGAGTGGAGGCTTTCACAGAGAAACAATTGAAAAAAAAAAAAGTGCTCTGCCATTTCAAAACACGTTTTTTAAAAACTTTCAATAAATATTTTAAAATCATACAGTTACTAACACTAACAAAAGAAGTACCTGCTCTCTTACATTTACATGAATTTATTGATTGTTGCTTCTAAATGAATCTGAAGCAGTATTAACAGCTTGAATGCTACAGATTTCAAAAAAATGAGCAACAAGTAAAATGCTACATTAAGATGTTCACACGTTACCAAAATGACTGTGGATGTTTAGGTAGATTTCAAAGGACAAATTTTTAACAGTCCAGTAGAGAACGTTAATTTAGGAACACAAATGGATCTATGTGCCTAATTGTTATTTCTTCATGTCAGTCAGAGGGTTCACATGGCCATTTCAAGTCCTTGAAAAAGGTACCTTTGCTGCTTTGGATTTCAAAACAACGTTCGAGTTCCAGCCCAGGAACAGATGATCTCCAGCCAATAAATCCCTGGGTAGTCTTAGGTACTGGAGGAGATGGATTCACCTAGAATAAAAGTAACATATAGAATTCAATAATTAAAAGATTTTTGATTGTTATTTCTGTCATGTAACATCTTTTCTGCTTGAGTGGATGGAAATGAGAGCTTGTTAAAAATAGTGGTTTTAAATGCAATCCAATGAATTAATATCCTGAACACACACTGACATTAATGGAAAGAAATAATAACTTCAAAATATTGCCTAGTTGAATGCAAGTTTGATTTATCATGCAGAATGATTTATAAGTTAAAAAGTCCTTAGGATAGTTTAGGTCCTATTCTATAGCAAGGCACAGGGGAAGACAGAAGTAAAATGGCCAAATACCAGTGAAGTAACTTACTTTTATCTACCACTCTTTTTAATAATTCTTTTAGTGCCTCAATTGGTATGTATAACAGGAAATTAAAAAAAAAAAAAAGTTATTGCTAAGTAATATATGTTAGCATACTTTTATAATATATATATATATAGTTTTGCTCAGTATGTTTCTAAGGGCTTTACTGGATTTACATAATTAGAAGAATTTAAGCTTCGGCTTTAACTTTTTTTCTTACAGAAAAATAATAATATTTAAACTCGTTAACATCTCTAAACAGGAAAAACAGCATTTTACACTTGATGCAATGCATTTGGTAGCAATGCAGCTATGGAATAGTAATTTTGTGGCCAAATGCTAAAGATATTACTGACTAAGCTGGCTTTTTCATCCAGAAGTACTTATCCATCCCACTTTTCTACTTTAAAAGATGGGTAAGCATCAAGTTAATCTGCAACTAATCTTGCTAAAAAGGAAACACACCAAAAGCCAAGAACCTCTGTTCACTGACTGCTGTGCTTACTTTGGCTGAATCTTCCCAATCGGGCATGTTATATCATTTTAGCATCTGGGGACTTAGTAGAGAAATACACAGCAAGAGAACAATGTTTCAGTTCTCTTGCCAGAGTTGCTTCACTTTGTTCTTTGGCCAAGATTAGAAAATGTTTATGATATTTAGGTGGAGCAGTTCCTCTGAAAAGATCATTTTTATGGCCAAATGTGCCACCCACTGAGCTGGATAATGGAGGAAACCATGTCCTACTTACAATCTGGGGGAAGGGACTATGAAGAACCAATTATTAATCTAACCTAGAGAGAACAGATATAATGACTATTACCATGAAGGTAAATGTGCAGAAAGACACACAGTTCTGAAAAGGACTTAAGAAACTTCACTCTGAATATGTAGAGGGTGACCTAAATCACACCAAAAAAAAAAAAAAAAAAAAAAAGGATTCTGAGGTGAAATGGAAACTCTGATCCCTGGTTCAGTATGCATCAGGCTACATATGCTACTTTAGCAGCTGATAACTTGTGCATGTGATTTCTAACACACATCATTGTGCAGCAGAAGCAAACCTGACTGACTGAAATTGGATGCTTGAGACAAAACTGAAGAACAAGTAGCACTAATGGCAGAAATGCTGGCATTTAATTTCTCTGTCACACTCAACACTTATTTTTTATTTCAGTTTAATTTTGGTATAAGCTTTTATTACTTGCTCACCTTATCTTGCCACCATTGGAATCCTTTGAAAGAAAGTTCAACAAGTAGGAATTTTCAATCATCTCTTTTCTTTCCTTAATCTTCCAAGTAGAATAACCTTCCTTTTTGTTAGTGTGCTCTGCTTCCCCTTTTATATGTTCCTCTCCCCTTGTCATTGATTTAGCCTCCTATATAGTTATTCAATTCAGTGGTGATTCTTACACTGTATATTTATAAATCAAAACAAGGTTCTCATTCCACTAATTTCTAACTGTGAGACAAAACATACATAACTCATACAATATAAAAGCAAATAGTTATGAATTGGCTCATTAGAACTTGACTTCTCCTGGCCAACCTAATTTGTGCCACTGAAGAGGACAGTGGCATCATCTCGGCCAAAAAGAATTCTGCCTTACCTTACATAAAGCTAGAAAAATGGCTGCATATTAACCAATAGTTAGAACAGAGAGATAAGGTTATGATAAGCCTTGAAGTAAGATATTTGAGCAATGAATGGTCAGCAATCATAAACAGCTCTGTGAACACTCTTCTGTAAGAAGCTGTACAGATGACTGTTCTGTTACACAGGAGAGTACGAGGGAGGGGCTTTACAGAAAGATTACATACAGTGAAAGCTCTGTGAACTAACAACCATATTCAAAGGGCAATTCCTTGTCTTAAATGAATGTTTTTAAAGTGTTGCTTGCGTTGCAAATACAATTTACTCTGACCTTTATTTAAAGGCCCACTGCTACAAGACAACTGATTTTTAGAGCTTGCATAGTTTCTGAAGACAGGTATTGCTGTACTACAATTATAAAATCTAATTTTCTAACCTTAATATATTTTTCCACGGGGGTCACAGGTCGAATCTGCAGATGTTCTGGAAGCTGTATCTTGGGCTTTGTTTTTTCTTTCTTTTCATCTTCAATCAACTGACATAAAAAATATCATAAAAAAAAAAAAAAGACTGGTATCAATACCATTTCCCTTATTGCAGCATTTGTACACCCGGTTCTTTCCACCTAAAACAGGACTACTCAATGTAGTGCTTTGGAAATCACTGTAATGTACTTTTTGTTTTCAGAATGTGATATAATTCTGAATTTCAGATAACATGCAAGTACTGCTGAGTGATTCCAACTCTCTTGCACCACTGGTGCAAGACAGGCTAGAAAGATATCTTCTGTATCTTATATGACCACAAAACAAAGATTAATAAATGATAATTTCACATGTTCACCAACAGTAACAATGCATAGAGTTTGTCAGTCTTTCAGCTGTAGATCTATTAGCATTGTGCAAAGGTGGTATACGTGACAGACTGTGGTTATCACGGATGGATGTTGAAGCCTAAAGGACCAAATATTTTAAAGGTGTTAACTTGGCTTCCTATAGGAATTTTCAAAAAATCCCAGAACAGTTTAAGTACTTCTAGCTCCATGGTAAGTAAATTTATAGCTTTATTCAAGGGATGCATCAATCCTGTTCTTCAGCAATTAAATATTGTGATTGCAAAGGTAACATTATGTGATACTATATTCTAATATCTAAACATCATCGAGAATAGACATCTCTCCAAATATTTTAGTTTGCTGTAAACTTCTCCACTGAAAATTTAATTAGCTAGAACCTTTTCCCCTTGATTTTTAATCTACCATATGGATAGACAAAGGGGAAATATTTTCCTGTCAGTGTGCATCTAGTACTTGTTAGCACTATTGGGAGTCATGCTTCTCAAGAGAAATATATCAGAATGTGTATAGCATATAAATTACCACTTGCCATATTTTGTTCAGGGGAAAGCTGAAACTTTGAAACCATCTTAAAGGTACTGCATTTGTTAACTGTGAACCTAACTTAGGAAAGCATACTCATTACTTTTCTACACTTCTGTGCTCTCATCGTGTTGTGTCCAGATAAATTTGTGTGCAAGTAAATTTCATGTGTTGCTTATATACCATTCAATTTTACCTCTGGAGGTGTTTTCAAGAACCCCCATTTGTGAGACCACTTTTTTGCAGCTTCTAGTTCGCTTTCTATGTATCTTTTCCTGAAATGGAAGAATATTTAAGACTTTGAAAGATACCTTTTAAAAGGTAACAAACAAAATAAACAAACAAACCCAACAACTGTTGTCAAAAAGCACAGCAATGGCATGAATCTTTAGTCCTCTGCCTCAAAATAGCAAGTTATTGTATGTGTTAACAATTCTCTGACTCAGGGATAATGGTAAATATTTTCCACGATGAAATGGAAATGAAAAACTATGCATGAAGGTACTTCTTCACAGGTTATATTTACATTAGGAACTGGAGGAGGTCACGTTTGTTGTGACACCTTTTTAGAAAGGTGTGAGACATAAGCACCGATGTGCTTTCATACACCTGCTTTTAACTCCATTTGCTGATGAAACTTCTTGAAACTTTCCCATTAAGTGATTTCCCAATTAAGTGATGTCCCCACCGCGCCCCAGCCCTGCTCTCTGGTGTTCACGCTGAGGGGCTGAGGGACGGGGGCAGTGCTGGCTCCCCGGGGTCTGTTAGCACTGCTTCGCCTCTCACACCTGAGGGGATGAAAACCCTTCGGCTTTCTGAGGGTATCAGGGATCTGAGCACACACAGAGTGGGGGACACCCAGCGTTACCACTTCGTGTGAAACACAAATATGAACAAATCCCTGCGCTGGCAGGGCAGAGCTTCCAGAGAGGCTGCCTTGGTGGGACGGGGCAGCAGAGGAGGCCTGGGGCCGCTACCAGCAGTTGTCCGCCGCTACGAAATTGCACGGCTGCGCCCCATCGCTGCGGCGCTGCGCCATGGGGCCGGGCCGTTGGGGCGTCGTCGTGTGGGGCCGGGCCGCGCTCGTGCCGAGGGCGGGCGGGGAAAGCGCGGGCCCGGCGCCGCCTGAGGTGGATTCGTGACGCGCGGCTCGCAGGTGAAGGGCAGAAAATAAACACCCTGGGTTTCCTCGTCACCTTAAAGTCCCTCAGAAAAGCGAGCTTGACGTTGCTAGTAATTTAATTTAATTTAATTTAATTTAATTTTATTATTATTATTTTTTTTTTAAATGTCGCTCAGCGCGGAAACATGTTTGAGCTGAGACGATGAAAAGTGTGTGAGGAGGTAGCGTGTGTCCGAGGAAGAAGAGGTGTTTCCTGAACCCGCAGTTCTGCTGAGCTGTTAGGGGGCTTTAAAATCCCAGCAGGGGGCTGTGGTCACTAAACCTGTGGTATTTTTAATTGCAATAGATGTGAAAAATGGTTGGAAGGTGTGCCATTTTTTATTCCAAAGAGAATTGGCTTGTTAACATACCCAACACCTCATCTGTGTGTATGAGGGATACTTTCTGTTTTCTAGGCTTTTAACCTGCTGTTTCTAGTCCTTTGGTGCTCTTGATGTGCACCTTGCTACACACATTTGATATTTGGTGGTTCTAGCAGGAAATAGTACTCTTGTACTATTAGTAGTCTTGTACTCTTTACAAATTACATGCTAAGAGTAGAGGATCTAAGAAAGATCCCAGTCCTCTTTATGGGTTATACAAGAAAACCTCCAAAAATATTTACAGCTTGTTAAAAGTTCACTGTGTTCCACTATATTAATATTTTTGGCTCTCTATCAATTTTGGGGGGCTTTTATTTTCTTGCTGTTGCTTTATAAATCATGGTTCTTTGTACGTAGGGGTTTAAATAGTTCCCTGGCCCCTTTATGGGAACGGGTTTGTACTAACGCTGTGAATAGTTAGGGTAACTTACTGACACCAGTGGACAACTATTATCCGTATTATAAAATAACTGCTGAAAGACTTTGAGCTGAGCTCTGTTGTTTGTAGGTAGTGTGTTTGAATGCTTAGTTGCTAGTTTTTTTTTTTTTTTTTTCTCTTGTAGAGCAAAATAACTGAACGTCTTAAATACTTGAATATGAGAAGTCTGTAAATACCTTTAGGAGCCATTTTAGACATACCAAGAACTTCTGTTTGAATAAGAGGAAAAAAACAATTTGTAATCCTAAAATAGTAATTAATACTGCTCTTCTGGGTTTCCAAAAATCATTAAACTATCAGCAAATTTAATATTTCACTTACATGCCATTTCTTGACTCTCTAATTGATAATTAGACTAGCAATTAGATCAGCTGGGTGTCCTATCACACCCATAAATGCTTACTCATTGTCCTATTTAATTAACTCCTGCTGCTTAGTCACATTTATCTCAGGAGCTCTCTTATTACAGTCTGGATGGTTTCCGTGAAAATAAGTAATTTGCTAATGAAAGCAATCAAAGTGATAGTTTACTATATGTCAGGATTTAAACTGTAGTAGCATTTGTCAAAAGAGAATGAAACTTATACTAATTATACTAATTTTTCAGATGGGGTGATGCAAATAAGTGAATTGTTAGCTTTAGGTCTTATCAGGTTCTTATGAGCACAGGGCAACATTAAAACATGGGCAATGTGAACCAAGGAAGTGAAATAGGATTTTAATGAGCTACTAACTATACAGAATGGCTTAGGGATACATGTCCAGTGAGATCCAAAGGCCATTTGCTGAAAGTCTGGGTCTTGTAGTTAAATACAGCAGTGTTTGTCAACATGTGGCAAATGGTGAAGCAGATAATAAATCACTGAAGATCCGTGTTTAAATAGAATCAAGTCTAAAGACTTGGTGCCTTGTCTAAAGGCAAGCAATATTTGGATCTTCTAAGAACTAATGTGGCTATAATGCTAAATCCTAAGGCCATAAATGCTAAAATCCTCCTCCTACTGCTTATTCCGCTTCCAGTTAGAAACTACCCAGTTATTTGGGTACTCAGTAGTGCTGCTGTTGATCAAGTGAATCTTCAAGAACTTACAACTTGTATGTAACACAAAAGTAGCAGATTGGCCTCTTGAATTTTAGATATTCTTTCACCTGCCATAAGACACCACCCCACTGCTGTGGAATTCGTGTGTTTTGTTTTTGTTTTTTACAGACCCTTCATTCCCTTCTCACTGCAGGTGTGTGCTGTGTGTTGATAATGATGCAGCTTTGGCATGGCTGATACAAGTACAGGTGGTGCTGACTTGTGAAATATGTTAGAGAACCAAATAGACCCTGCAGTAAGAGAAGATCAGATTGCTGATATAATCTGTTATCAAGCAGTTGAGCTTCCGCAATCAAAACAATAGATAGAATGGGGACAGGAGGAGTGATAAATGAACTGAAATGAATAGTTGAGTTAGGTGGACATCTTAAAACTAGGATGGTGGCTTTCCTGATGTCATTCATAGTCTTCAAGATGAATTAATTTCTGTTTTCTGGGAATTTCGTGTGCCTACCCTGACATGAAAATGTTAAGGCTTTTCATATCACTTGTTCATAGAGAAATGTCCAAATTAACGTACAATAACTTTTTGTGCTAATCTGGGAAATTGCTTGGAAGGAACAAAGTTCTTCTTCAGGCTCTATGCAAGTATCTGCAAGTGTTGTTCATGAGCATCTCAGCTTCCACTGAATGAGCAGAGGTTGATGATTCCAGATGATACTTGTGCTTAAGTGCTATAGATGCAGGTATAAGGTACATCATGCTTGACAGTACTCTAACCAAGCTGTTTTGTAACTTTTATGAAGCCAAACCTAGGTCATGTCCCCAGTTCGAGCATCATGTTATCAACTGCACAGATTTTATTGCACTTAACTATTCTTGCCAGTAGAGATAAGAGTCCTCTGCCTTTCATCAGAGAATGGGTAGGAAAATTAAAAAAAGAAAAACTTTATTTTTTGTTGTAAATGGTGTTTTGAGTATTTTTATATTTGCTGCTACTAAGCCCATAAACATAAATTATTATTTTAAATTATCCAGCACAGAATAGAATTAGATCTAAATCCTTGATCTCTTTACTAAGAGTTCTGCATTGTTCAGGTTGGAAGTATACCAGGAAAAAAAAAGTTCAGCTGAGAATCCTCTCAGAGACGTTTGGGATGGTGTAAAAAATCCATTGCTATTTCTCTATTTTGCTCCCCCGTATACGTGCAAGGAGAGTGCAGACAAAGGTGGCTTGGGAAACAGCAGCACGTAATGTGGTTTGGCAGGACAGTCCCTGAGGAACTCACCTGCTTGGCTCAGCTTAGAGGAGGTTTTAGCAATGTAAGGACTGCCTGAACTTCTGGTAGGCCCAGGCCTGTACCAACATAAACCTGCCTGGGAGATTCTTTCAATGCTGTCCTCTCCTCATGTTGTAACAGTGTGCTTCGTCAGCAGCAGCAACTGCCACAGTGCATGGGAAAGCAAAAATATAAATGATAAAGTAGGGCTCTTTTCCCCCTTTATGTTCTGAAAGCTTACAAGATGAGAAGTACTCATCAGTAAATGAACCTTTGAATAGTGTACTTGTTTTCTGAACACGTTTCAAACTTGCAACTGTAAAGATCGAGTATAACAGAAGTATGTTTCTTATGAGGAGATGGGCATTATAGATGTAATTCTGCTTGGAAACAGCTGCAGCACAGGGGGCTTGGCAACTTCTATTGTATTGTGTCCTGCTGGCATAGATGTTGCTGTTGTGTTCTATCTGAGATGTTCCAACACTGCAATGTTATGCACGTGTGATGGAAGGCACGTGTTCATGATTTAGGAATTGGCTCAGGGCTGTGCCACTATCTTGTGTGTGACCAACAAGACCCATGCACTCCTGATGTGATGTGACTGTTGCTGTACATCTGGCAGCTCTGCGGGGGCAACTGTCAGTGCTCTGACTTGGCTGCTTGGCTGGAAAGTGCAAATACTCTACGCAGATGGGAGATAAAGCAGTGAGGGAAAGGAGAATGCTAATGTCCCTAAGGAAACCCACAGTGGTGTATACCAGTCCATGTTCTCTGGTTTTATTTCTGAAGGCTTGCACTTCACACTATAAGCACTACCATTTTTGCATTTAAGAACCTGAAAAACATTTTCTTCTTCCAGGTACACACTAACCATCGATGCTTCTCTACTCTGAAGTGAAACCTCTGCAAATGAAGATGTTAGAAGCATATGTATATCTATGCTTATGCTCTTCCATTGAAAATGCTTACCAAAAAAATCAATTAGCACTTTTGGGCAGTTCTGTACTTGTTGCCCCATGATACCATTTGCAATACTAAGTGTGGAAGCCTAACAGAGGAGACTGTAGAAATAACTTATGTCTTTTGCTAATATTTCTAAGTATTTCAGGTGTAGGAAGCTTGAGTGGTAAACTGCTTATTAAGATTACTGTGATTTCTTTTAAACCAAATGCTATTGACGCGATGGCTTCTGGCTTCACTCCAAAACCAAAACAAACAAAGAAAATAAACACACCAAAAAACAAACCCCAAATGAAAACAAGCAAACCCTTCTAAAGTGTGTACCATCAAGAATACGTTAATTGTAGTTCTTGCTTTACCATTTGAGAGGAATCCACGGCTGGGTTAGAACGGCTGGGTATTTTGTAGCTAAATTTAGAATGGTCAAGATCATGTTGTGGCTGTAATTATCTAACGACTTTTGAACAGTGTCTGGTGTCTCTATTTTCCCAGTAAAATGTTTTCTTTTCCGTCTATAAAATGTCACATTTACAGCTTTATGCAGATCTCTGTGCTTGAAAGGGATGAACTATCTTTACTGAATGTAGATACTTGTCAATAATTCCTCAGTTTCTGATTTTGAAAAGATTCATTGTTTTCTGGTTCAAAATAAAGATTTGCATGAGATACCTTTCTGTTATCTTGGATGGAAACACCTTTATACCGTAGTTGGTGAAGTAAGTGTACACGCTCCCCAAATAAAAATATTTCCACTAGTGACTTGGGGGGCTT
Organism: Aythya marila; assembly: GCF_965140915.1. Classification (NCBI taxonomy): domain Eukaryota; kingdom Metazoa; phylum Chordata; class Aves; order Anseriformes; family Anatidae; genus Aythya; species Aythya marila. Next base: position 5,513,143 of record NC_139057.1, read on the forward strand.
TGCCATTTTCAAATTGAAGGACCTATTTGCATTAAAATTCCTTCTTCATAGGCATTGCTCCTGAGCACTGCTCCACAGCTCCAATTGCAAGGGGCTTGCAGGATGCTGCCTGATTGCAGATTCAAAGATGGGGAACAAGACCACCAGTTCCAGTCTCCTCACTGTAAACAGTTCTTGCAAATGCCCATGTGCAACATGTACCAGACTTCTCCCCCATTACATGCTGGGGTACCTAGGCATATAACATGAATTAAAGGTTAAGTAAAAAAGACATAATTCAGAATTTTGTTGCATTCTATAAACTGAAATCAAACTCTTAATGGTCTTTGAAAGTATTTTTTTTCTCAATACAGTGCATGTTTCAAATCAGAAGAGCTGCCTTTTTTCTTTTCGCATGAAAGGCAGGGGGTCTAGGACATTTTAATAGCTTTCATATTCTACTCTGCAAATATATTATTGCAGCACAATAGTTTCTTTGCATGAGAATTGCTTAAATGATTCAAAATGGATTGAAAAATATATTTCAAGTTTTAATTTTATGCACAGAACATTAATGAGCAGTGCCCCTTAGAGACTTGCTGTCAGTTTAACATATTCACAATAATCTCAACACAGATGTTATTCCATCTAAATCCTTTTAGAGAGAAGAAACTAGTAATTTTTCCTTGGAGAACATCAGAAAATATATTATTGTTGAAATTACATTTTGATCCCAGAATGCTATGTAAAATATCATTGCTAGGAAGAATAAGTAGCACATTGTTTCTGAAGTAATATGCACGTAAAACTTCTTTGAGCCTTTTCTAAATTTTAGAATAAGTGAAATGTTGTTAGTCCCGTGCAATTTTGCTTCCCTTGAGGGTGATTGTAGGTGATAATGGCTATGAGCATCTCATTGTGCTCTAATTTATGAGGGTATTTGGTTTTAGTTCAGATTTCTCTATTTGCAGCTATAATGTGATAAAGTTATTGCCTCTATTAGATGCATTTTTTCTGCTCTTCATCTGAGCACATGCATTAAAATACTTGCTAGGAAGAAAATATATACTTAGAACAACCTTTTTCTTGGAAAGATTTGAAGTACACTTTCTGCTTTGTGTTCTTCAGTGTGCCATTGTTTTGCTTTTTGGTACACTTATGTTGTACTCTGGTTTTGTGTATCTTGAAATATCTTTATATATATATATATAAAAATTAGATTGGTCTTACTAGAGTATATGGCAGGTGAGTGTTCTAAGAATTCTTCCAGAACTGCATAAATACAAGAATAATTCTTAGAGTTGTTGATACTGGAGTGCATACTACATTAGTTATATGCAAAGATAGTTGCTTAGAGTAAGTTCTCATTAGATTTCACAGAACTTTCACAGAACTCTTGTGGAGGAGGAGGATAAAAGGTAAGAGTGCAGTTTGTCCATTGCAAAAAGCAGGAGAATTGCCAGTTGTAGTCAACACAGCATTCCAGCCTCTTTTTTGGGAAAGACCTGTAGCTCCTGCAGACATTTTGTGGGGGACTACTGACAGTAATAAAAGGTGCAGTTCATGACACATGAAGTAAGACCTCTGTTTCAAAGCTAAGGTCTGTTTTACGAGCCTTGATGCAGAAAATCGTATGGGAGGATGTCTTGCTGAAACTACAATGCAATGGAATACCCTTTATGCAAATGTATTTGTTTTGCAAAAGCAGATAGCTTGATGTGAAATAGCTGTTCATTTCTCCGCTTTGCTGTTAAGAATGCTAAAGGGAAAACAACTGTTAATATGATGATATAAAATAGCTGCAAAACTGTAAGCAAACAAGAGTCTCAGATAAAATCTCAGAGTACAACTGCTAAGTTTAAATAGAATATGTTTTATTTAAAGCTTAAAATTAACCCAAATCCAATTGAAATGTAAAGGTAATTCATATAATCCTACCACTAAATTTTTAAAATTACTAATGCATTTTTTATTGATTGAGCTTGTAAATATAAAGTTTTGACATACATTTAAATGTAAATTGAAACTTGTTCTAGATACACAAATATAAAATATTTTATGTTTTTAAAGAACAAGGAATAATGTATTTTCCATACCCTTGTAGCAGATTGTTTTCAGCATGCATTAATGACATTAAAAGTGCACATGACTTGCTTTAGGTTCACTAAATTATAGAAGTTGATAAATTTGCCTTTATTGTTCACACTACTTGATCTTTTGTTTTTATAAATTTTTAAGTGTGTGGTTGTAAATATTTGCACAATATTTGTACATCTTAGATGATGTACAATGAATGAATGAAGAACTCCTGGAAACAGGAAATATTTCTAATCGAATCTGAAGATACTCTTTTCAGAGGGAGTCTATCAAAATTGCGAATTATTACTTTTGATCTAGGTAAAATGATCCAGAAGAGCATGGGTTGAAAATATCAAACTTAACATATTAAACATATGTTTAATTTAAGTCTTGCTTTAAAAGTTGCACTACTTGTTAACTTATTATATGAACTAAAGTTCCTATAGAAATTGGTAGATTAATACAGACTTATTTCTATAGCAAGAAGTCCATTTCTGTGCCAAGAAGTTCTTTTGGGAATATAAACCAAACTGTATTAAAACTCCCTTGGAAAATGGTCCCTGTGGTGAGAGGTCTTGCCAGAGACAAGGGTAATGTCTAGTGCTAAGAAGACACTAAACTTTTTGCACCGTTTTGGTCCTAGATATCAAAAGGTGATTTGCTCTGTGCCTTCCCAGCAGCCCACAGAGGTTTCCCGTCTCGTGGTAAAAATTCATTCTCCCACCAGCAGCCATAACTCCAGCAGCTCTGCATGGTCCACTTGCTGAGGTCTTCCGTGTTTTCCCCTCTAAGCACTGCAGCTATGTCTGCATCTCTCTGCTACTAAGTCTGAAAGGATCCTACTGCTTCTAATAATGGATGGAAGCTTGGAAGGAGAAATGCATGCTCAAAGAGATAACAATTATCCTTTCTTTACTATGTGCTTTTAAGCCTTGCTAGCCAGACCAAATTTAATCTTGTAGCAAAATGTTTCCATGAAAAGCATGGTGATTTTATATATTATTACTCAAGAAAATGAAATTTCCTAAGTATGTGGAAATGGCCACGTATGTCTCAAACAATGCTGCTGTGTTTCTGCATTTTAGAAAGCAGTGGCTGGTTCAACAGTTCTTGCTATCTCTGTACCTTTCTGCCGATGGACAATGTAGACGGGCCTGTTATCTATGGAATGTTCTGTGAAAGATATTTTTTGAAAAGATAATCAATATTAATGTCTGGAAGGCTGTTAGAATAAGCCCCTGCCTGGAGAATGCAATTCAGTTTCTCAATAGAATACAAAGAGAAAGAAATGCATCCTGCAGCAATCTGTTTTTTTTTTTTTTTTTTTTTTTTTTTTAATAGTAGCTGTGGGAGGTCATGGGATTTAAAATATTTACACTGTCATACTTAGGAAATCCAATGATCCTAGACATACTTAGTTGCATTCAAAAGACTCAATATTTAGACATATGCTCCATAAGTAATGTTGCCATAGTGAAGAATGATTGTACAGTTACTGTAGTAGAAAAACTAATGCAGAAATCAATTTAGTATTGATATTGGGAAAATACAGGATGTTGATATTGAATTTAGGTTAGGATTTTGCTGTTCTTTGTTTATCCTAAAAGAAGTAACTTCTTTCTTTACAGATTTGGAAAAGGGCTTATTTTTAACAAAAACTTTATTCAAGTTTTGGCAACTTTCTTTGATCAGATTTGCCATTCTTTATGTAAACTGCAACTGAAATATAACCTGGATGGGTTCTTCCATGTAAGGATAATGAATGTTTAACTAGGTACTGTAACAAGATATATGCAGTTAAAAGATAAATGATGAAGCATCTTAATGTAGCTATAAGCTTTGGTCTAATGTATCTTTGACTAAACCAGGTTATGACATAAAATTTAACACACATGTACCCCAATTCAATGAAACGGCTTTTCAGTAACATTTTAAATAATACCCACTCATGCAGGCTTTCACATTAAAGTAATTATGGAAGGGGAATGATAAGAACAGAAAGAAAGTTTACTCTTCCTCTTCATAGTGAAAGCAAATGTGTTTTTCTCCAGAATCTGCCAAGCCTGTGTTTTAATGATTTAACAGATGGAGTTGGCACATGTGAACCTGGAAGATGCATCTGTCTGATTTTTCCAGTCTGAGGATTTTTTAACTGCATTAATAGCACAGACGATGGTAAAATATCACCTCCCCAGGCTGCTTTGCTCTCCTAACACATAATGTCTTTTAAGAAAAAAAGTGATAGGAGACTGGGGTGAAGAAAAGGCCAGAGAAATGAGGATTTGAAAAGTTTAATATTTTCAGTCTTCACTGCATTAGGCTTTTAAGCCTCTCACTTTGATGAATTTTGTGCCTATGGTGTGGAAACAGAAATTCTACCCAGGCAGTTTTATCTGTGATCTCAGGGTTCTGTTAATTACTTGCTCTAAATAAATAAACAACATTTAAATAAGGAGACTGATAACCACTAGCATTTTTTCCTTTATGATTTAAATGCCTGTGATTTAGTATTGTACTTTGATATTTTTTTTTTTCTGTTAATTTTTGCAAAGGTTTTGCTCATGTGTAACTTCAGGTTTAGGAATCTCATTTAATCACTTGCACTGTTCATTCAAGCAGACATGCGAATGCTTAATTGTTTTAACTGTTTGAATGAGGGCCCTAATTTGAATTTCTTGATTTTAGGGTGTAACCCTTAGCATTCACCCAGACTTTCTGCTGAAATCAATGATATGGCTACCTGTGTAAAGAGCATGAAGGCCATGGGTTAAATGCCTCAGTAGTGTGTAGGAGTTGACTGAAATTACAGGCCCTTTATAATGCTTCTGCAGGCATCTTCTAAGGGGAGCATTGTCCAAGGACTGGATCAGGCATCTCATTCGGATAGCACTTCTGTAAGCTGTCCAGCTGGGTACAGTAATGTTACAGCAAGCTCTTGTGAGGATGTGCCTAAACAATGGCACCAAAGATGGTGAAGAACCTGAAGGGCAAGACTTACAAGGAGTAGCTGAGATCCTCGGCTTGTTCAGCCAGAGCAGAGGAGGCTGAGGGGAGGGCTCGTGGCAGCCTGCAGCTTCCTCACAAGGTGGAGTAGAGGAGGAGATGGCACTGGTCTGTGCTCTCTGGTGACCAGTGACAGGACCAAGGGGAATGGCATGGAGCTGCAACAGGGGAAATTCATATTGGATATTAGTAAAAGGTTCTTCACCCAGAGGGTGGTCAGGCTCTGGAACAGGCTGTCCAGGGAAGTGGTCACAGCACCAAGCCAGCTGGGGTTCAAGAAGCATTTGGACAGTGGTCTTAGACTTGTGTTAATTTTTAGGTAGTTTTGTGTGGGACCATGAGTTGGACTCGATTCTTGTGTGTGCCTTCCAACTCAAGATATCCTGTGATTCTATAGGATATGGAAGGGCTTCTCATTCTGTTTTCAAACAAAAATGTTGTGATAAAATGTAAATGAAATTAATCTGTAGTGTTCTGTGAACTGTCCTGTACTTGCTTTAACAGCATGTATGTTTTTAGTTCATTTCAACTTTATCTTACAACTTCTGGGAAAGAAGAAAATGTAAAGAGGAACAGCTCTCATGGTTGATGAAATTAGCACAAATATGGCTTTTTGTGTTGATCAAAGCCTGTACATGGGAATTTTGGAATAAAAGGATCCAGGATAAAGCAAAGCTTAATAAGCTAATGTTATGAACTGCATGTTAATGTAATCCTTCACTGGGTTTCTGCTCATTTTCAAACATCATTTTTCTATCACTGGAAAAGAAAACCTATCAAGCTGGATGTTTTCACCTGTTCCAGAAGTTCCAGGTGTTTAATGCTCTGAGTACTGACAGTGACAAAGTACCTCAAAACATTAGTCATTGTTTTTAGACAATGCACACAATGGATTAAAAGGCTTTTGCTTTCAATTGTATTTAGATTAATTGAAAGATGAAAAAATATGTAGTCACGTTATCCTACCATATGCTATACATGTATGTATGCAAACTGCAGCAGGTCAAACACCAAGGCTGCCTTCTCTTGTCTTGTCTGGTCCCAGTTAGAAGTAGTTAGCTTGCTGCTTTCTAAGGCTGAAGCCTCAAGCTTTGACATTACAGTCCTTGGGGAGACAATGCTTGCTAAAATGACAGCAACTTTCCCTAAAAGCTTTAGATGAACTTGAGAAATGACAGGTTCTGATTTCTAGGTCATTAAAGCTAGTGGAAAATTTGGCCCTATTTCAACCACTCATCCTATTACTGTTCTGGTGAACAGTAATAAGATTTCAGAATTCTCAGGTAAGTAGGTGTCAATATGAAAGTTAGTAAGGAAAAGTACATTTAATTTTCCTGTCCAAAGTCATAGTCAAGGTTTAGAAAAGTTGAGGTTTAGAAAGTGAAGAGCTGTCAAAACCAAATATCTGATTTAGCCTCACTGTAAGTTTTTCACAGCAGGAATTTTGGTTGTTGATTTATGGATGTGACATACTTTTTTTTTTTTTTTTTTTTTTGCCTATCCTGAGAATAAGCAATAATCTTCTGTTCATTAAACAGCGCATTGCAGTTTTTATCTTTTATTCTACATCTATGTAGAGGGTTTTATTTTGATGAAAATAGAATTATTCAGCAATGTTCCAATTTAAAGCCCAAAAAAGTCAATGAAATGACTGACTTCTGTACGAACTGAGTGAAGTTCTATTATAGTTAGGAAACAAAAAATCATTTTAGAAACATCTGATAAGAGAGGACATTACAGTTTATCTTTCTTGGGGTTCGCACTATAAGAAGCATATAACAGCAGAGACATTGTAGTCCTCATTCAAAAGAGAAGCTATTTGATTATGGGCAAGATTTGAACTCATGAACTCAGAATTTTCTGATATTTAAATTGTATTTAACATGTTTAATATGAAGTGAAGGAAACTCTACATTGCCTTCATTATCCGTGGGCCATGCACTAAGAGGGTGGGGAGGAGTGTTGTGGCTACACCTGCTTTTGGAGACTGGGCACCTGTGTGGTCCAGGTACATGACTTTTTTATTTTTCTTTTTACTTTTTTAATGGTGCATTTTATGAGTCCTGTATTGAGGTCTCATGGGTACTCCAAAGACTGCAGAGAGCAGTAGAAGTGAAGTCACTGGGGAGACTGTTGAAACCTGGATTGTAAGATGAAATGAGGACACGCCTTTCAGTGATTTTTTTTCAGCCTTCAGGTTGGCCTCTAGTATTTTTACACTGTTCAGGTGCTTTGGCTTCATATACCATAGAAAGATTACTGCGTGTTTCTATAGGTTGTGGGATCCTGCCCCCTTATCCACAGTACATCATGGTATCAGTGCAAGACTTAAGCTGTATGCTTTTGCCTAGTTCAAGGCAGAGCAAAAAATTGTTCTCTATCGCTTTCGTTTGTTAAAGTCATTGAACTTGCCTTTCGTACTGTGATTTTGTATTAAGCCTGTCAGCTGGTGGTAACATTCTAACTCACCATCACGCAAAAATACTTCCCTATCTCAGGAACTCTATCCTAAAGCAGAGAGAATGGAGTATCACAGTCACGTTGTCATCATAATTCTGACTTTTGTTATGTATTTCCATGAAATTTGAAGACTAATTTAATCGAGTCACCAATAAGTAACTCAGAACAGAATTAGTGTTTGGAACAGGTAGATCTTCACAATTAAGATGTGAAGTGTTTCAGATGGACCCTTTCAAGCTAATGTTAATTTATTTTAATAGGGCTTTCCTGCATATTCTTGCCAGCAGTATGCTTCATCAACTCTGCTGTATTTTCCCCATTTAAAATTCAAAAGGTCAGGAACCACCTACTGCATGTTGAGTGAAGTAGCACACTGGACTGCCTTGGCATCCAGCTTCATCTGATTTTCGTAAAATAGAACGTTGCTTTATCACTGGTAACAAACTCCAGCTCTACATCTGTTATTGCCTTTCTGTCTCCAACTTTGTTTTTTGTTCATGTGCTATTTGTGCCATTGGATAAATGGGTACTGGGGCTGCAGTCCTGAATAGGTAAAGTATTGTATGTTACAGAATTTTACAGAATTAATACAGATAACAGATTAATCATTCTATAATAACAATTGCTGAATTTTGATGGTGGCTTCTGAGTTTGGTACAGAATCTTGAACCTTGAATTTGAAGAAGGATATCAAGTGTATTTTCCGTTGAAAAACTAAAGGAAAAATTAAAATGTCAATGAAAAGGATTGCAAAATTATTGAAGATGTTCTAGAGCTTTTGTTGCTGGAGGAAAAGGTCTAGTCATACAGTTGTATGTCAGAAATACATGTACAGTCATGAGGTTCACTTATTGGTGTAATCAAAATTAGATATACAGATAAACACAATCGGATTTACTAGTTGTTCTAATGAGAGATATTACGTCATTGCTTTGTCTATGTACTTAGATGATTATGACTAAAAGAATAATATCAAAAAATGTAGAGTTACATGTATTTCTACTTCCAAAAAGCTGTTTTGAGTAGATGGAGATACCCCACCTGTACTGACTGGTAAAATGTGAACTCCGATCACTTGAGGGAGAAAGTGCTTTATTGTTCTGAAGCTCTATCGTCTGCTTCTTTCCATCTTCCCAGAGTCATCTAGTCTTGATGTCCAAATTGGGACACATTTTTCAGTCGATGTACTTCTTGGGACTGATTCTGGATTTTCTGCTCTGTTGTATAATTTATATGCCCAATTTTGCACATCTAAAAATTAGATATGTAGATGAAGTGAACTTTCAGTTCATTCCACTTGCTGTGGACAATCAAACATCATAGGATTTGCCACCCTTTGGTGGTACCTGTTTCTTTTGACAATGAGAGCTTAGACAATCAGCTTCAGATAGATTAGGAACTTCTGGTTGAGGTTGTGTGTGATTAGCCTTACTTTTTCTATCATGTAAAATTATAAGTAGGAGGGTTTATTAATGCTTTTGCATGGTTTTAAAAAAGATTTGAGACAGTGCAGATTCAAACACATGTATTTCAATAGTCTTATTCTTATTTATGCAGAATGAGGCTCTTCATTTTTTAGTGAATTAGGGAAGAGTATTGAGAAACTTGTCTTCAGAAACATTAGAGTCCCGGAAAGAAGAAGATGCCAATTTTCTGCAAACACAGGACATTGAAAATATCATTGCATTAACCATAGCAAATATCACTAGAACTATTTGTTTTGTTAATGCCCTTTTGTATTTTAACAAATGGCTGTAATAATTTTCTTCACAGTTTTAAGGTTTGATTAATCAGTTCATTGTGTTCTTTCTTCAGAAGAAAACGTGTTTCTGATATCTCTTGGCATGAGCGACATATGGGTTCAAGCTGAAATGATGGAGCATCCATTCACTTAGCAAAACAAAAATATGCCTTGGCACTCTGCTCTTCTCTGCTACTATTCCAGCCAAATTTCAATTGAAAGAGTGATGTGGGTTATTTTGTCATTGACTATGGCAACAGTATTTCATCTGGATGAGATTCTTCATGAAGTGTGGCACACAGAGTACCAGCAACAATTAGAAAGATGATATTTCTCTTGCAGTGCTCTCTACTGCCAACGTTTTTAATGTTGCAGGTCAAGACACCAATAAGTAGAAAAGGTTGGTGGAAATACCCGAAAACGTTCAAAAACAAAAACCCTACCACCTACCTATATTGAATGAGTTCTTTATGTCCTTTCTCTGTTTTTCTTCTTTCAAGTTTTCTGGTTGTTATTTTTCTTTTTAAAAAATCAAAAATCTGTGTTTTTTTGTTTGTTTTTGTTTTTAAATCATCTTTCCAAAATTTCTGCTGTAGACGTTTATCTGGTTGAGCTTGTGCAGCACCCATTCTATTCTAGTTCTTAAATGTAGAGATAACAATTTGTCTGCCTCATGAAACCAATAAGTAACTAGGGAAAAGAAAAAAAAAATCAAAGATATTATTTCCTTAAAGACTTTTGCCCAAGTGGTCCTCATAAAAATAGGTAAAGTCCTCTGAAAGACTATTTAATACGTGTTCCATTTTTTGTCGTATCTGATAAGGCACTAAGTGTTTGCTAAAAGTTCCCCTCTTTAGAGTGCAAATTTCATTGGAAAAATGCTTTTCCATCTTATGTACACCAAGACAAAAATTTAATAAGAATCAGAAGTCATGAGAGCAGAGCTGAGCCTGGGTCAGGGCATGGTTCGTCTTTACAAGTGTGAAGGCTTACAGTAGACACCTGCAGCTCAGTTGTCATTTTGGGCTCCTTATTTTAGTCTTTGGAGAAAGACAGGCACTTCTAGGGCCTGGCTTCCTTAATTTAGATGAAGTCAGAAATTCAAGATAGGTGAGGTGAGTCATGTCCCAGAAGTGCCTGTCTTTGCTGACAATAAAGCAAGTGAAGATAATATTAGACCAGTTGTAGCTTTCTAATGTATAACTGAGATGAATTCCACCCTTCGGAGAAAAGAGATTTTCCACTATCGAGGGATGTTTTCATTTAAAAATGTTAACTGCATCATGCAAATGAAGTATAGATTGTGCATGTTTTATATCCAAGCTAAGAAAGATGGAGTTAAAAATTGCATCGAATGCAGGCAGCTGCCTAATAACTCCAACTAACGTGTCATGTTTGGAACGTACAAACATGACAGGTGAACACGTGCAAGCCATTGTACTCAGTGCCATTAACTCCTAGAGGATAAACAGAATTTAATATTGAATATACCAATAAGAAAAAAATCCTGCGGATATTTTTATATCTACCATCTCGATTATTGTTAGTACTGACTACCAAAGCTGCTCTGCATGTTTTTTCCCCTACCTGTCTCCTGTAAAAAGAGAGGTTTCACTGGAAATTTTAAGAAACATCTGAGAGATCGTAATTCTGTGTCAGTGTATTTGTTGTATCAGTTGGTGGTGGTTGTTGTTGAGAAACTGTTTGTACTCAAGCATGGAGTTGGACTTTTTTTTTAGTAATCTGTTTTTTTTTTTTTTTTTTTTTTTTTTCCCAAGGAATAGAACAGTTTGTGTAGAAAAAGAAAAGGTTAGTCAGTATGATTTTATAATCCTCCAGTTATTTAACAAACCAATTAGAATGATGACTTGGCAAAACCAACTTTAAAGTGAATTAAAACTATGCCCCAGATATAGCTCATGCTTATACAATTATTTTTTTTAAAGAGCTTACATCAGCTTTAAACTAATCTATGATTCGAGAATTAAAATGTAAGAAGTAATAAAAATTGTTGAAACAGAAAAGATCAGAAAAGAACAATAGTCCTAGATGAATTTTCTTCCTTTCTTCAGCTTCAAATTTATGATAGAATTAGGCTTAATTTAGTTTCTCAGACAGCAATTCCTCACTGTAATTTAGAAAGAAAAGAACATGCCGAAAAAGAAGCAAGCATTCTCTATTTGCCATCTAAGTTTATCTGGAAATAATGAGTATACACTTTGAAAGGTTTATGTTCTGTTCTGTGTTGTGTCTACAGTGGGAATTTAGAGCATGCTAGGTGAAAAAATTATGCTGACCAGACCCTTAATTTCTCAGTCTTGTGCTTTTTATTTTCCAGTGACCGAACATGTCTACAAGGAAGCTTATTTCATGCCAAAAGTAAAGTTGCCTCACACTTGATGCAGCTTGGGTTAATGTGTTCTGTAGAAAAGCAAACACTTTTACAATTTTAACATTTCAAATTAGCTTTGAAAATGTGCTTGCAAACTAGGAAAGTAAAATTATAAAGCTGAGCAGTTGGTTACAAAAATTCTTCCAAATGTTCCTTTGCTGTTTGTCACTAGTCCCCACTAAATTGTGAAAAATTAGAAGGTGCTGATTATTAAAGGCACAAGACATTTTATTTCAAGGTTTCTTTTGCTTGGGATTTCTTACTATCACATCTGTGTTTTGAGTGGAAGAGTTATTTTGCATCTAGATCCCATGCGTCTAGTTCAGGGAATTTGAGACCTCTCTGAGCCTAGATCGGGAATTGTGTACTCTGAATAAATTAAGGCTTTGTTTTTCTTCTAGAGAGAGAGATGGTATAACAATACCTCCTTACTTCCATACTATTTCTCTGGTATCCTCTTGGATACTGACAACAGAAACTGCATCTCATTCTGTGTTATATAAAATCTAGGAGACAAGGAACGTGGTTTCACTGGGGACATACAGGTGTTACTGTATATACTAATAACAATTAACAACAAACCAGGCTCTTTATTTCCAAATCCTCACTCTCCCTACAACTGTAATATTTAATAGCTTAGTGTTCTAACAGCTAGATTATAGTGAGGTACTTCAAATGTGAGAACTCTGAACATTAATCTGGAAGGTTCAGACTGACAGCTGGTGGTTTATGAGATGCTCAGTAGCAGCGAGGCCGCACTGTAAAGAACAAAAGGGAGATTGTAAGATCTTGTCTGATCCATAGATACAAAGGAAACTGCAAGGAATGGTGTATTTTGAGCTTGAGTTTTGTCTTACCTTTATCTTTAAAGAAAATAATTAACAAAGAAAAGACCAGTAGAATCATACTTTCTAATGTTTCAGGTACTCTGCTGTTCATATTTAGAAGGATTTTACAAGTATACTAGTCACTAAAAGGTTTGTGCAGATTAAAAACCAAACCAAAACAAAAAACAATACTATTTGAATGCAGGTGCTAGGGGAGAAATACACCCCTAATGCTGCTCAATGAAATTTATTTTTCATTAAGATTTTGAGGCAGAATCCTAACTTGTTACCTTCCACTCTCTGACCAGCATCTTGTTTGTTAATATGGCTGTGTACAAAATGAAATTGTAACTGCACCAATATTAAGGCTCAGTGCATTGTCAACTCAAATGAATAGTCTTTTTATTCCTTTCTACTCTGTGCCTTTGCTTAAATAGAATTTAAAGACAAGTATTGCTATTATTAGTATTGCATGTCTTGTAATGCAGCTAAGTACAGACCACTATTAGACTGTGCTGCTTGCTTTAGAAACAGGAGACAAGTTTTAGTTGCTTACAAAGTCAAACAGAGCTTTCTTACTTCCTCCTGACAGCCAAATTAATTTTGGTCCTCCGTATGGGGTGTTTTATGATAAAAAGAAGACAGAACAGATAAAGCATTATATTGTCTCTGTAAAGTAACTGGTGACTGAATGCAAAAAGATTAACCTCTGTGATCAGAATAGCCTGTTGCGTGTTCAGGTGTCTTGAATGCTGAATGGACAAGCAAAGGTTCTGACTCCTCAGCTGGTGTTTATCAGGAGAGTGCTATTGCTGTTGTAGGAAGGATTGTGATTTGCACTGAATAATGTTATGGTGTTTTCTCTGAGCATTTCTGCTGATCATTACTGCTACTGGCTGCATAGGCTAGATTAAACCATTAGCAGAAAGGATGAAATATTTAAAAGGGAGGGAAATCAAATTTCAATCAAATTGTCCTTGGTTGCAATTTCTGTGGGCTTCAGTGATTGTTAACCTTACTAAGAACAAAGCCAAGTACATTCACTGAGAGAGGAGCTTAACTACACTGTCCACTTTTGATCTAATTTTTCTCCTTCCATTTCTTTTTTCACAGGTAAAATGAAATGACAAAATGAAATTAAAAGAAAAATATAGCTGTCATTAAATGTCTCTCCTTTCAAACCTTAAGAACCTGCATGTTTCATACTGGTCACAAATAGCTCAGCCAGTGCTCTGCTTTATTTAAAATTATGGAAGAAAAATCACATGCTAGAGGTTGGTGTTGCTGGTGTAGAGTGTGAGATAGTGAGGAGGTACCCAAACGAACCAAGTCTGCCAGGTTTTGCAACTGCAGTTGCTTTTACCCCATTTTAAAATTTCAAAGGATACATTACCTGTTGTCTTTAGAGAGCCTGTGGTTTTAAATAAAGTATTTTAGTGTTAAGAAATTATCACCTTTTTTTTTTCTGTTACTATATATTAATTACATTAAGTCTAATGTCCTAAGTAAACTCATGGACAAAAATGAAAATAAACTTCTTGTCAGAGAAACTCCTGTACTTTGAGGAGAATACACAGTGGGGCAGAGATCACAATCATTTCTCTCTCTTCTTTCTTTCTCTCTCTCTCTCCTTTCTTTCTCTCTCTCTCTCTCTCTTTTTTTTTTTTTTTTTAAACTATTGACACAACTGATTCACCTTTCAGAGTGTGGTATTTACTACCCTTTCATAATGATTACATTCCATGGGATGATTTCCAAGTACAGTAGCTCTTATAATAATATCTGTAACATTCCTTGAGACAAGAAATAATAACAACCCTATGGCTTAGGATTCTTCATGTAATATGGCCAGCCTGTACTGAAACAAAAACAACCCCCCCAAAAAAAAACAAAAAACACAACAAAACAAAAATAAAATTATTGTAACCTCTTTTAAACATACAGTTAGAAATATCAAATCAGGTGTTGCTTTTTTGATGGCCAGTTAACTACCCCAGGCTTCGCACATGAAGCAATTGCATTTGAGTAACCTAGATATCTAAAGCTGAATGCATTGTGTAAACTGATACTGATTCGTCCACGATAGGCATTTTAAGCTCAAACAGAACATAAGGATCGTCAGGTCTGGACTTGAATCTTCATGATCATTCATTTCAGTATAGGGTTTGCATTTCTTAAATAATGACCCCACAGCAGCTAGCTCCAGCTCAGAGATGTTTGTTGTCTGATTTGGTGGAGTGGTCCAGTAATGAGGACATTGCTTGCTAATCCTGAGAATGCCAGTTTGCTGTCGTAGGAAATGTGGTTTTATTTTTAATAGTGTGCTAGCTATAGCAGAAAACTATTGTTTGTGATGGTTTTGAGAATGCAAGATATCAATATTTGTAAAAGTATATTAAATTGCAGGCACTGTGACCAGAAAAATCCTTGTGTCAGCTTACATAAACTGCTAGTGGAAGAATATGAGAATACTGACTCAATCTATGAAGTCTTTCATCAATAATTTGAATAAGATTTGTCTTTCACTATAGTCAACAAACAAAAGAAAATAATCAGCTAATAGAAGCTTTTAGAAATAAAGTACGAGTGACGTAAGAGAAATGAACAACTCGTTCATCATGACAATGTTGGCTGCCATCTCTGTAGCGCTAAACACTCTGCGAGAAGACAAATACTCTCCGCAGCACAAAGTGTGACTGAGTGCCTTTAAGGCATAGAAAGTGCTAAATGACCTTTCAGCACTTTAATCACTTGACTGGGTTGAAAAATTTTAATGAAGGTCAGACAACTGGAAAAATATCATAGATGATAGTGTAAGTGGCAGATTCTTGACTGCTATGTGCTCTGAGTTTTTTTTTTTTTTTTGAAAAAATGTTCTTTGTAAGGAGTGTCTTTTTTTCTTTAACTTTTTTTTTTTTTTTTTTTTTTTTTTTTTTTCCCCAAATAGCAGATAGTACATTAGCACAGTGATAGTAACAGTATCCTAATGAACTCCCTGGTGCTAGGTGGTAAAGATTGGTGATTCTTTAAAGCAGTGTTAGGCGTAAAAAAAAAAAAAAAAAAAAAAAAAAGGATTTTAAAGACCTTCTTGGTGTTAATTGTTTTTATTATTTTAATTGTTAATTAAATTGTTAAACAATTGTTATTTGTTTTTATTATTATCTGTTTGAATGCCTTTAATCCTGTTCCCACTATATAAAATAAGTCATTGGTATAACTACAAGTGATTCTGAAGGCTAATCATGGCCTTTATAATCTGGGCCAGAGAAAACAGTCAGTTTGGCTGTATGCTGCTTTCTGAAAATGTAGTGACTTTGTTGGATTCCCATCGTGAAGTAATGTCAGGAAGTGTAATCCAGCTACATCTAGACCTTCCCCAGAGGTTGCTTATCCCTACACAACGTGTTTTAATTAATGACAATTGGGAGTCTCCTGGGCAATTTTTTGTGGGCATGAATCAGGTGATTCTGTGGTCTGTACTTAAAAATAAGAATGTAGAAAAACAAAACAAAAGGCAAATAGCTGAGATGAAAGACTGAGCTTTCCTAAGAGGTTGGGATGAAGCTCTATTAGGCAGGTGACCTTTTGAAGACAGGCTTGGAAGGAGAGTAGAGCTTAGAGGTTTAGGCTTGACTTCTAAGTGGAGTGGTTGAGTGTAACCCTAAAGGAAGTGAGCAAGCTTCCTGGATATTTTGGACTGAAGAAAGCATGAGTTACATTGAAATTATGTTAACAGTTTTATTTGGGAAGCTTAGCTAGACCTGAAGACCTTTGCCGTCTCATCCTTAACTGTAAAACTTGAATGCAAGTTTATTCAACTGGGACATGATTGGTTTTAGTTCAGTTTTTTGTTTTTTTGTTTTTTTTTCTTTAGTTGGTTTGTATTTTTAAATACAGAAAAACATGGAATTGTCCACTACTGCCAAGAAGATGATAACCAAGAGTAAAAGATGAATCACAAATTAAATATTTGTGAGCAATGGATCCAAGGCAAGATGATAATCAGTTTTCAGAGATGATTGACCTGGTTTTGTGCAGCTCTACAACTAGAAATATTGGAGATCATAGTGCTGAGATTACACTAATTTTATCTGTTGGTATACCCTTCTGGCTCTGCCTTGCATGGATGGGTCAGTGTTGGTAACTTCTGAATTTTGCAGTTTTCTGGAACAGGTGTGCCTGTACTTTGCTTATGGGAGCCATTATTTTTTGATATTGTGGGGTTCCAGTTTACAATTACATTATCTCATTTCACAAGACTACATTTACATATACTTTATGACTCCTTATGCTGTAACCGGAGAGTTGCTTTATTATTCCTTTTCTAATTGGTACAATGAAAGCAGTCTGTAGAAGCATTAATATTAAACATCAGAAGACAGTTTTCTAAGTAGAGCATGCCTGCATCTGATGAGCCATGCGAGAGTTGCAGAGAAATAGGTCTATGCTGGCATTAAAAAATAAAAACATCCCGCCTTATTTGAACAGAAAGACAAATGAAACATTTGCATCCTTGGTAATTTGGATGCTGGCAAAGCAGCCTTGTTTGTCAGTCCTTTGACTTCAGACACTGTCATATAATTTTCACTCAGAAGAATACGTACCAAAGAAAAAGGAAGGCAAAGTATGTTTATTATTTCTTTACATGTTCAGCAGGAAGCCAGTGATTTGTTATTCAGACACATCACATTGTTATGCTACGCGATGCAATACCACGAAGTGATAGGTCTTGAAAGATGAAAATGTGTCTCTGTGGGACAATCACTCTCAGGGTGTTCATCTTTCAGTTTGCATGCATGCTCTTACTTTTTACAGATCAAATATGAACATAAACAGTAGGAGGCTTGTTCCTAAGATGAAATATGTAGTCATAGTGTCCTTAATATTTGTGTTCCTCAGCATTGACTGAATATTGCTGTATGACACTGGGCTTCAGAGGAGCTTGTGTAAATGTTGCCATCAGTTTCTGTTTTGTAAATTCATTCTTTTTGCTTCACTTCTTTTCCACATCAAATATAACATTATAGAAATGAAACTGTGTTGGTTCCTGGATTCAAGCTTGGTTAGAAGCCATGTAGTGGACAGGTGTAAATCTTATGTTTTCTACTCTGCTAACAGGCTGGTATCAACATACTGTTAAGTCATTATTGTGATGTTTTTGTATACTTGATTTTTTTCTCAAATCTTAACTTCTTGAATTCGTGTGACTGTATGGTAGTTTTAGTTTCCATTCCAGTCTGTTTCTATCCATTATGCCTGCTGAGAAAAACTGAAACTCTGAGAACAAATAGAGAAACTTTTTTTTTAATAAAATAAAAATAAAAACTGTTGATTGTGCTAACCATCATGTCTTCTAAATATGTGCAAAATCCTAAAATCTCACTGTTTTGTGTATCAAGTTCTTCAGATTCAGAAAGAACTTGTTGAATGAAATTCAGCCTGGAGCAGACATCGTGCAGAATGTTTCTATACCAGCACAAGTACTTGAACAAACATGCAAATGAGCAGAGACCTTTAGTTAGCTGTCTCCACAAGGGTGAATTTTACCTAGACAGTGTGTTATCCCAGAAGGTAGAAACAGCTGCTGTTTTTGTGTCATAAAATAGAAAGTAACTTCAGGGACTCAAAGTCACTGAAGACCCAGAAATGGAAAAAGGACAGATGAGGGAATGGCAGATTGCTACAAATCACAGTCTCTGGTTAATGTCTTCTGGGCTGTTTAAACAATTTTACAATTTTTACTAAATACAAACTCCCTGTGCTTCATTGATGAGAACAGCATGTATTTTATTTTTATGCCCAGATCTCACTGAAAGCCAGTGCCACCTGGCATAGATGCTGTCTTGAAGCTTTTCATGTTCAATTCATTGAAGGCTTGATTTTGCAGCTGCTGCTGCTTTAAGTGCCCCTCTCTCAGGATTCTGTGTCTGCAAACTGATTCTATCAACCTTGCTCATGAACTGCAGAAAGCAATCTTTCAAAAGGAATGAGATGACATTTCATGTGAGACTAGCCCTCGGTAAGATCTTGGAAGAAGCAGAACCTACAGTTTGTTGGTTTGGTTTTCATTCTCTCTCCCCTCCTTCTTAATCTGTAGCTTCAGAAAGAGCATTTGGGGGAGAATGATTTTCCATACCCTCTGACTCCCCAGGGAGGAGTTGGTGTAGTTTTGAAAACAGTTGCAGTTGCCTTTGCTTTACAGGCTTGGCTTAATTGACAGAAATTATCACTACTGGGGAGAGCAGCTGGGACTAGGGGGAAACGCATTATATGTGCTTCTTCTAATAGACCTATTTTGCTTTTTGGGATTGCTAGATGAATTTTTCCAATGAGCCCTTTTACCATATGACTCCTTCCTAACCTCTGCAGCCAGGTTAATGTGTTCAGCTTGGTGTCATCTTCCATTATGATACGTAACAGCTGTGTCACTGGAATAAGCTGATGGTGTTTTGATAACAGACATGCCCTTCCACATTTCACCCAAAGGCTGGCCAAATAAAATGGCATGGTAATTTTATCTGATCCAACACAACAGTTAAGCACCAAGTGGAATGTCTACTGAATTATCAGTTTGTGCAATTGTGTTGCAGGTAGCTTGCAGAAAAGCACAAGGATTTTCTGTAGTTAATGTGAACAAGGATGGGTCTTAAATTCTGCCTAAAGTCATGGCTGAGAAATAAAGGAGAAACTGGAGTGAAATGTGAAGGCTAAATTAAGAAGAGGAATGTCTATGGACAAATAACAATATCATTCTGACTCTCTGATGAAGAAAGACAGAAGCAAGCCTACATGCACACATTTGCCTGAAGACTAGTTTTTTGATCTGTGCAGTGTTTCCAAGTGAATCTTCAGTTCTCCTAGGAAACCATTATTAGGCTAATTGAAATGCTGCTTGTATGTTTAAAAGCAACAAATGCTATGGTACATCCTTAAAGCCTTTCAAAAGATTGTATGAAATTCTTACTAGGAAGCCAGGTATACTATCTGTAAACTCTTAAACAGCATGAGATCTAAACTCTAAATGTTTCCAAAGCCAGCAGATTTTCCTTGTATTTTAAGCAGAGTATTTTAATGGTTTTATGATGTTGCCCAGCAAGATGAGGGTAGAAGTGGGACTCAGTCCCAGAGTGGGGACATTTTTGCAGGGAGATTTTAGCAACGGGAGTTCTATTCTCCTCTTTAGAAAGCAAATGGCTCACAGAATAGTTGCTTTCACTGCTAGTGTATTCTTGTCAATTGAGATACTGTTTTGTCTTCTGTTTGAATGAGAACATGGAACTAATAAGCTTTTAAATCTTTATGCAGCTCCCTCTCTCATTGAATGTTTTAATCATTCACACCAAGCAGCCAAATTCTCTGGTGCATATGTATGCTGTATTGAAAGATAATGGATGCATATGTTAGAACTAAATTTGGCCAACAGTCAGAGAACTTGACTGAAGGAGCTGATTCTTCTAGGCAATAATTGAAAAATATTGCTAACAGTAGCCTGATATAAACTTGCCCTCATGGGTGTACGGGATCTTAACGGCTCAGCTCCAGTATGCATTAAGTGGAAAGCCTCTCACTGACTTAGTGGACACTGGATCAAGCTTGAATTGGTTTCTTTGTCTCTATATGCTTCACCCCCCGCCCCTTTTTGTTGTCAATTGCATTCAGATATCCAAGAACTCTTTTGCAACACTTATGCGTTCATTTCAGTTTTTACCCTCCCGCCCCCAAATTATAATTTCTCATCTGTATCACTTTAGAAAATAACGAGACATTTCAAACAGTTGTACACATTTTTGCTGCCCCTGTACACTGCTCTCTGTGTGACATACTGGAAATTAAAAACATTCCCTTACATTTCCTTCGTGTCTCATATTTGCCATGGGAATGTGAGGTCTAGTTTGTTGACTCAGTTTTATATACATATTCTGTATAGATGCCCACAAAGGCTTATGATGTATCTGCGTCATATGTTACAGTAAGGTGTTTGCCCTCCTGCTTGAGAGAGCCAGAAGCTGTGCGAACACATGTGAAGTAACAGACATGTGTCTCACCAGTGCTTATTAGCTCCAGCTCAGTGCCATGCTCGTAAGTGCTAGTCAGCTCACGGGCTGCGAAGAATTTGCTGGCATCTCCTTGCAAAATGCTCTCTAGCACCATTGCTAAATAGCTTTTCAGTATGCTGCCCTTTCTGTGCTTTTCTGAACAGAGGGAAGTGAATGGAAAAGAGTTTAGAGGGAAGGATACAAATTGTACCAAACGTGATGCTCATTAAGTGCGCAAAATACTCTTGAGTTAGGTTAGGGATGCTGTTAGCCACTGCGAGTGGTATTTTGCACCAAAGTTAACATCTTAGTGGTGGTTGGATGAGAACAGTAAATATTTATCGTATGTGGCTATTGAGCATCGTTATCTGTGCATAAAAATTGGTAGTTGTTTGTGAAGAGAAGTTTAGAATTTTCTTAGCAAACCTGTGAAAGGGGTTAATAAACAGAATAAATAGTCTGCAGGGTGTCAGCTGGGTAGAGGTGATCTTGCTAGCAAATTTGTTTATCCATTTGCATTTGAAGAATGGATGCTTGTTGCTTTTTAAAATGTTATTATTATTATTAAGAAAAGATAAAAGACTGTCCCACGCTGGCTCGCCATGAAGCTTCAGCTGTCTGCCAGAGACTTAATTTTCATGCAGAAAAAAGAGTTTGTTTTTAAACGGATAATTCTGGCATGTTTCTTCTAAAAAACCCAGCAAACAATCTTTTAGGCCCGCACTCAGAGTTCACTGCTAGAACATCTTTTCACACAGTTGTTTTCTGACCTCAGCTGCTTGCATTGCACAGGAGGCTTGGAAGTATCAAACCTGTGATGCAGTGCCAGTCTGTCAGGCACAAAATGTTGTCACTTCATTTAAAATAGCTAGCCTATAGTTGCAGCTGTAGATGGGTCTTGAGTCTATATGGAAAAGCAGTTATGACGTTCTTTTTTTTTTATTTTTTTATTTTTTTTAATAATAATAAAATATATTTATTATTATATTTTTTATAATAATAAAATAAAAATGGTGAATCACAGAGAGGCTCTGATGGCCCAGCCACGTTTGTTTTTATTTCCTTATCTCTAAATGGGATGTGACTGAGGAGCAGGTTGCCTCACCTCTATTATTATCCCACTCCTGACGTAAGATGCTGGAGTCCCCAGGCCAGAGCATGTAGGGCCTGAAATAGGAAAGAGGTTTGTATGAAATACCTTTTTCTCCTGGAAATTCAGAGAAATGAAATGGCTTGATTTCATGCAAGATGCTTTTGGTAGAGCCAAGCCTACTTTTTAAATATAAGAAAATCTTCATTTATGTCCACAGGGACTATATTTCAGAAAATATGCCTGATTTACTATTTCAAACTTCTTGTAGTTTTTGATGTGTTATGGTAAAATTTTGTGATCATTTAGAAGTTACTTTCACATGTCTAGAAATTATATTTATGGCAATAAAGGTAGTTCCCAAATGTTTTGAATACATAGAAAGTCAATTCTGTGAGAGATCAGCAGACTTTGGGCTGATGTGCCACCATATGCTAATGTAAATGAATTTGCAAGTAATAGTAGATGAGGACAATGTGGTATGATAGATGAGGATAGCTCCAAATAATTAGACACAGTAATGGATTCCCATTCATTTTTTTTTGTTGTTGTTTAATTTTCGTGATTAATATAAAGCATTTTCATCTTCTGACCACAAACAAGTCAGCAATTCGAACTAAATGTGTGGTAAACTGGGATGCTGGGCGTACTGACATTTTTAAAAGGCTAGGAAACTGAAAGCTCTTCACTAATAAATCTAAAATATTTCCAGTATCTGGAAATAGCTTATTTCTATAAACATAAATCCAAATTCTTGGATGGTGCCAGTCAACACAGGTCCTTAAGAACATGAGAGCTTACCCAGCAGAGGACCCGGCACTGCAGTGTTAGACACGTAACATGACCCAAGTCCTTCTGGAAAATGAAGGCTGTAATTTTTGGAGGTCAGTGAGTCTGCACGACTGTGGCTCTAGACATAAGCATAGAAGACGGTTGTCATTAGTGAACTGCTGTCAGGACAAAAATGGTCTGCTCAGCCGCTGTCACAAAGGGAGAGCTAAGGGGTTGTAGGGTACAGGCTACTGCCCCCCGAACTGTGCCAGAGGTAGTTGGAGTAGCAAAATGGAGTAGAAAACGTGAGCATACTTTGAAAATTATCTATTTACTCTCTTGGGAATTGGGAACTTCTGCTTAATGGCTTGACAATAAACATGTTCTAATGAACTCGGGTCTGTTTTCTCCTACAGATGGTGCTATTTTCACATGAAAAATCTTAAAAGTTTGAAATGTCAAATAACTTCAATGCAAATTCATTTTCAAACCAGAGGGGGGAAAAAAAAAAAAAAAAAAAAAAAAAGAAAAAAACAACAAGATGTTGCAAGGACTATTAAACAGAATATGAAGGAGCATTGCTCTGATAGTGGATAAAAATCAAAAGAAAGCTTCACAGTAAGCTCCTCAAAACCGTCCCTTTCCTTTTTGCCTGATCTGAGCTCTGAGGTGCTGTCATGTTCTGGAATAGATTCATATAGTGCTGGGATTTGCTCCTGTGAAACTAAGTTATATTAGTAGGGGTGCACACATATGGACAAGTGGAAAATATGGCTTCCAGAACTTCCACCTCCCTCTGTTTTTCAAGCTAGTTTATCCATCCTTTCTTCCTCTGCCTCTTACTATTTTATTGCATTTGAATATCCTGCAGTCAAAGAAGGGAAGTTATTGGAGGCATATTGGAGCATTCATTCACCAACCCAAGAACTAAGCAGATGCTAATGTTCACTTGAGAATCAGCTTCTATGTACCAAATATAGTGGACAGAAGTCATATATCCTGACAACTTCAGAAGTATTGTGGTGCTCATTCCTTTTCACTCTTCTAGTCCCACACCACAGGACCTGGGGGATGTTCATTCCCCTTAGAAAAACATCTACAGCTATTTCTGTGGTAGGCAGGTGTAAAGCTATACATGAGGACACTCCTCATAAAAAGAGCCTTTTGGCCCTGTTATGCCCTTAGGATGTTTTAGCCTATCCTGTCTTGAGTATATAGTGGAATTTTCAACCTCTAAGAGTGCTACTGATACAGAGGGTCGTTATAATATGGGGAAAAAAGAGAATTTGGTGTCTATATTAAAAAGACAAAAAAAGCATTTGTAGATTTAAAGTCAAAGTACATTTTAAAAAGGCAGCAACAGCCCATATTGTGTTTTCTGTCACTTTCTGGAAAGCCCATTCTTGGTGCGTACTGTGAACAGGTCTTGTTGCTGATTCAGGCTCAGGCTGAATCAGAAATTTGTCAGGAGAAATTTCCGATACAGGACCTGAAATGGCAACAAAGCAGCACTGATACTGGGAGGAGTTGCCCTTCTCTGAAATCACACAGTGGGAGAGCAGAAAGGAAATCACATTTCTCTTCATCTCCTCATTCCAAACCAGCAAGATTTTTATTTCTTTTTTTAAGTAAATGTGTGTCATGGGCTGGCAGAGGCTGAATGTGTCCCTCTGTGAAGACAGTCGCTGCTGGAATCACGGTGCTGCCAGCAGAGTGTGTGACCAAAACAATACAGTTTTCTTTTTTTCCTTTTATTTCTCTTTTCAGAACAACTCCTAGATGTTCTGTATACTGGCAGGCAGGAGGAAAAGGAGACAGATGGTGTGACAGTGGGGGAACAGTCTATTTTAGCACTAATAAAAATGGGACTTGAGATCCATGTACGGCAGAGAAATTAGAAACTTGGAATACTAGGGAAAAAGGAAGACTAGAACTGACCTTTCAGTGTTACAGAGCTACGTAGTGATGGCTTTTCTTTTGCACTTGAAATTTACAGTTTTATTTTCTCCTCCTGTGAAATATGAATAAGACCTATGGTTGTACTGATGTACAGTTTAAATCCTGTCTTAAATAATATTGGCTAAAATATAATTTGGTTACAGAAGGTGAAATGTTCTCGTGTTCAAAAAGAAGGCTTTTTCCATCTGCATCGTTCTTACACCTGCTTGTTTTGCATGTTTTCTTCTCTTAAGTATCTGAAAAAAGGAATAAAAATGGATGTTCCCTGTTCTGTGAACTCTGATGGGTTTGTGCCAATTCACCTGTCTTGTGGGTGTAGGAGTGACTGGGCTTGTGTAGCTCTGAGGAGGTAATAATAACTGGGATGGAGAGGGGCTTTTGCAATCTCTGCGGGCATTCTCATGGTGTAGCTCTGATTTGAAGATTTTCTCCTTTAGTATTAGTATCTGTTTTATTTTGAGGGCATGAGTAAGACTGTAGTTAGCATGGCCTCTTAGGGATATAAAATAATGGGGTTTCTTGTTTAGGCAATCATGAAGTCTCACCTCTGCCTTTGTATTGAGGGATTTTATGTCAGTCTGCAAAGCTGGTAGTCCTAGCTGCTAGACAGGATAAAGTTTGTCAAAATGAAATTAATCTTCCACCTGGAAGTACTTTTACAGGTCAGCATAGCTAGGCCTCACTTATTTGTTTTGTTTGATGGAAAACACTTTTAACTTTCCTATAAGTCGTGCATCTGGAAAGAGGGAAGGAGGCAACAACGTGCACAGGTAAGACCAGATAACTTGCTAAGAAAGCACCCACTTTTGCAGGCATCAACAGTCTGTCTTCTCATTGGTAGGAAGGAAAAACATTATTGCTCCTCTTTAGAAGTATAGACACAGCTAATTTCCTGTGACCATCATCTGACATCTTGGATGTGGCAAACTGCTGTAATTAACATTTAGGCTACCCCTAAGAAGTGTGTAGTACTTTGAACTTAGGGAAGTCACAGGCCTTCAGTTGATAAAATAAGTTGTCTCCAGAGCAGCTAAATATAAAATTGTTAAATTATTCCACGTTTGCTTCGATTCAGTTCTCTTACTATCACCAAGAAAAGTCTGAGAAAAAAATATGGTATTTCTACACTTTTCCCAAAAGTGACATCCCTTGGAAAGAAATGTCTGACTTTTATGGACAGCCCCACTAGACTCGGCAAAATTTGAGATGTTGACAGAAACAGGATGAATATTCCTATAGGGGTGATGTCTGGCATGCTTCTGCCATGCTATGCCTGCAGAGATCCTGAGTGCAAAGTTTCCTGCATTTTTAGGAGTTTCCTGCAGTGCTCTGTTAACTGAGTTGTAAAAACAGATGTGTGTTGTATACAACTGTTCCTAAACTGTCCTGGTTCTTCAAGGATGGCTGAGAGGGTATGAAAGAAATTGTGTGGAAGGAAGGAAGCAACAGAAGCCCAATTCAACTGTCATGAAAGTCTACAGGAGTTTTTCCATTGACTTAATGGGAACTGAATTAAGTTGTTGGTGAGAGGCCATGTCCAAAAAAACTCCAGACCTCCTCTTCTATTCCACATCTGCAGTGGATCTGCTGAATTTATTAGGAGTAAAAATCTAGCTTACAGCATATGGAAAATAGAGGGGGTGAGGGTTATGAGAAACCCCCAACTTATTGATGTGGGAGTGGAAAAGTCCTGCAAAATGAACTGTTTCAAATATACTAAAAACATAACCCCCAAAAGCCCACAAAGCCTTCCTGCATTCATAGTCACTGACTTCATCAGTTTCACAGCATTACTTTTCAATCAGCAAACATCATAAAAACAGGAAGGCAGATTTATGGCTGTTTATTAGCCAGCACCATTACTGTATTTACTGTAGTGTGAAAAAGGAAATCAAGGAAAAGTGTTATAAATCTTGGTGGCTGCAACCCAGATGCATTTATTTACTTACTGGATACTTCACTAGTAGCTTAGCAGATGCCTGCTAGTTTACACATATATTTTGAGCATATCAGCAGACTGCTCTAGAGGGATGGGTGTTAAAATTCTGCTGGGGTCTGTTTTGGGCTCTGCTAGGAAGAAGTTAGTGAAATGTGTTCAGTTTAAGTAGATAAGCCAGTTATAGAGGAGATACCAACATGCTAACCCATCAAAGCTTCTTTAAATGGAGTATAATTATAAATACATAATCTTGCAATAACAGAAAGATAAAGATCTGGCTATTAAAATAATAGCAATAAAAGGAAAATGCCCGTCTTGTTGAACAGCTAATATCTTAATGTTCGAAAAGGTACCTCAATCCTCATAAATCTTATCCAAAATCCTAGATCTGTAATATTCCCCTTGATCTGTGGGGTCAGTGGTATCAAATATGGAGCTCCGTTTCTGGCAGACCAGGCCCAAGGTGGTACTTTGCCATTGCAGATAAAATTATGGTTTATCCAAAAAAAGTGTGTCATCTGACCCTGAATGACCTATTTCTATCTGCAGTCAGAAAAAAACAAACAACATTATCTGTAAATATGGTTGTGTTCAAATGTACATAAATTCTTTATAGAATGCATTTTTACTTTGTTTAAGCAAACGCCCTTTTCTTTAAATATCTACTTCACAACAGCAAATGTTGCCTTGGCTAGGCCTACTCTTTACATCTTCATTATCTATAAAAATCTAACTAATGAATGGAAGCTGAGTTGAATGCTTAGGCATTAAATGTCTCAAAGATCTATTTCATTTTTCAACTTTCTCAGTAAAAGCACAGCTTATTTTATTTTATTTTATTCAGTTTAGATTTGTGGTCAAATGTAAAATGCTGGATCTAGATTTGTGTTCAAAGTCCAAATGTATTTTTCCTGAGGGAAAATCATGAACCCATTTGAGCCAATTGAAATATTTCCATTGATGTTTGGTGAACCAGGAAATAAGTTAATCCCAAAACCTAACTGGTGCAACATCTCTATAAATCACCTTGGTTTTTATAGTAGCTGTTGTCTTTTTCTACTTACTGTTGGCTTTTGTTAATGTTGTTTTTAAACTGAACAGTAAAATGCAAAGAGATTATAAATTATAAATGAAGTTTCAATGAGGCTGTTGATTGCGATGACTAAAATCTAATTAAGCAGTTTAAGATCTAAGTGATATTATTATTAAAGAGTTACGTTAACAGAGCATTTGATCAGCCTCTTAATTTGTTTTATGTGAATTATGCTTGTAAGATAATGTGATTCTGAGTGACATAAAGATCAATTCTTTTTCTTCGTTTTTTTTGAGGGAGAACTAATGCTATGTTTAAATTGAAATAAATTGATGGAGAATTCTTAGGGAAACAAAAGCATTCTTTTGGCGTCTTAATTAACTTTGACTTCACATAAATACTAGTACTGACTACTTTCTGTGGGTTTGATATGACACTGTATAAAGCACTTATATTTCTGTTCTTATTTTAAAACCTGGCTGTGTACAGATAGCTGTACACTGTTACAGATTTGCTGTTTTGTTATGGTGACAAGCTCGTTACCACTAGCCAGTGAGATGACTGTGTGTCACACTACATTTTTGCCTGTGAAATCATTGTAAACATCTTATTGCATGCATGTTTTTTTTCACTAAAATATAGTGCAGTGTGTTTTGAAGCCAATGAAAGTCTGTTGGGATGTGTGTTTATTATTTAATTTATGAATACAGTTAGTGCAATGTATGACCAGATTGGATTGCTTCCTGTGTGATGTTGCTAGGTACCAGTCACGAGGACTACAAACTAGATAAACATGTCCTTGTTTATGGGGACGGGACCTATCCTTGGTGGCTCTGGTAGGCTGTCTGGAGGTTCTGGCTAACATTTGTACTCCTGACTTTGTGAATTCCATCAGCCTTGTCCTCCTCAGCTGTCAGGTGCTCGCTGAACAAGTTTGTTCCTCAGTTGTTATGATAGGAAGTCAGGCAGAACTTAAGTTTATTAAAATTTGAGTGCAGTATAACTGTTGGTTGGTTGAAACAAACTGCTGTACTTGAGTGCACAGCCTGAAGAGTTGAACAGCACCATGGGGAAATGGACACAGTTGCAGGGAGCCGATCCTGCTGCAGGGTTATAGACACTGTTCCTTGGGCACTGCTGCATTGCCCCTAGTTTGGATGAAGGGGCCAGGTGACCCATGTAACAGCACTACCATCAACCTTCTACCTCCCACAGACATAGCTAGGACTCTTGGATCAGCTCCTGAATCCTCTTGAAAAACAGCTCTGTTTCTGCTGCTGCCTGTGCTCTCCCTGTTTGTGAATATCCAGTCCACAAGGACTTTAATTTCATTGAAATAGTTTTTCAAGGGGTATCTTACAGCAGATGGTCTCTGGCAGGGGAAGACATCCTTCTTAATTCACATTTATTTTTAAACATCCAAAACGGAGGGGAGAGGAAGAGGGGAAAAAAAAAACAAATCGTGGGGAAGATGAAGAAACATAATGCACTTAAAACACAGAGAAAGACAGGGTGCCAAACACTGCAGAGGAAAGAGAAAGTCATGAAGCAAAAAATGACACTACGAAAGGCAGCACAGCTGGTTGATTCACTCTTGTGCTGTGCTATTTGTGTATTTTTGACTCTTGTATGCAATAACCAAACCCTTATGCCTAACTTTATGTCCTTTCAACTTTGTTGTGCCTGTTGTCGTGTGGTTCATTCTGCATCATTCCTTGAAAACAATCTCTAATGAGCCAAAATGTACAGTATTGTTTTTGAATACATTCTTGTTTTTCTTTTTATGTCTAGAAGGATGGAAAATTACTTTTGCTCTTGAACTGGTTCAAAATCTTCCTCCCACACTGAGGAGCTTGGAAGTGGGTTTGGAAGACAGTATTTTCTGGCTGCAAGCATCAAAGTGAGATCCAAAGGGCAAACATCTTTAAATATTTAACTACTAATAACCTGGTTCATAAAACTGACTGGGTGTTTATGGAAGACAGTATTGCTACTTTATGGTATTGATCCAACAGATACAGTTAATCCTGTATTTTAGAATACAAAAAATGTACAGAAGTCATTCTGGACAGAAAAAAGAAATATTCATCTCAGCAAACTGCTTTTAAATATTGATGTCTCAGCAGCCTTGCTATGTCATTAGCATTTTTTTCTTCATATGTTGAATTTAATCAATACTTTTTATTATTATTATTTTTTATTTGAGGTTATGATCAAGTAGCATAAAACATTTTACAAATTCTGTTTGCATGTGATATATTTTGTGTTCTCTGGAAGCTCCGTGTCTAATATGATCCAGCAGACAGCGTTAGTAACTACTGACAGACCAGGGCTAAAATTTAAAGGTAAATGACTGCTTTTCATGTTTCAAATTTTAAGCATTAAACTAAATATACTTTAAAGAGATTTAATTTTCACTGGTCAGAACTGAATTCCTTCCAGAAGTCAGGCAACCACTGAGGCCCAGAAATCAACTCTTTATTTTGAAATCACAAGAATCCCATGAGAATTTAAAGGCTTACTGTTTCCGAGACACCTTGAGATTCTTAAGTTCAGGTACAATAGAAGAAGAATTGTTTTATTAGTATGTAAAGTGACATGTTGATAGATACCTATCTTCTGAATGGTGGTTTCAAATATTAAATGATGATTATCCAGAGCTCCAAGGCACTGATTCTTTGAAAGGGCTTTCAATATTGTGGGAGTAGAATGACAGGAGGCTGATTGCAGCTGATTAATTCTGAGCTACTAATCTGTAGACTTTTTTTTTTTTTTTTTTTTGTTCTTGACAACTGGTATAATTTAAGTCCCATAGAAGAAGAGACCATCCAGTTTGAGGGCAATAGAGAGCCTGGTTTAGTAGGAACTCACTTCACCGTGCTCCCTGCCTTTCCTTCCTTGAGCATCTCCCAGCTTCAGAGAAATGCTCCACCCCTCTCTTCCAGCAGCCCATAGGAGGAAACTGTTGTGTTTGCTCTGTAGGCAGACAACAGGAGATATCCACATCCTACCAAGTATAGGATGTAGTTAGTTAAGATGGGCAAAGTGTGAGAAAAAGGAAACAGATAGATCTACCTTTGTTTATTATTTATACAGACAGCATGTGATGCATGCACTGTCATTATTAAAAAAAAAAAAATGAAAAAAAGAAAAAAAAAAGTGTAAGGATAAAGAAATGTCTATACTTACAGAGTCCGAAGGTGTTATTCTGACTCTCTACCCCTCCTGTACCTGGCATATTGACTAATGTTTTCTTGGACATGACAGGTAAAATAGTGATTTGTAAAAGAAAAAGAACATGTCCCAGTATGACTAGTACAGCTTGAACTTTTAATTTTAGTTTTTACAAAAGTATCATTCAGCTACACAACCCCTCTGCATTTTTCTCCCCTCTAAAGGTCAGATACCACTTCCTCTTCATTATGTTCTTTTGCTTTTAAGCAAGCAGCTTCTGCTTGAAAATTTTCATGTATCACTCATACATCTGTAGGGCAAAACATTGCTTCTAGGCATTTATCACTCGCTTGCAGTTGACACATAGTCATAAAGGTGACCTATTTCATATTAACAATCAATTTCCTTTCATTGTCACCACCAGGCTATGTTCTACCCTTTCACTTCCCTTGTCAGAAGTGTAGATTTAGGGGTCAGATTGAAGATTCTTTGAAGGTAAAAGGATGATTGTTTGACTCTATGCATCACTGAATTCTGTCAAATTTGTTTTAATGCTGAAGAAAAATACCCAAGCAGTGCTTTCTAACAGAGAATAATGGAACACAGTCAGACTTTAGTATCAAACTTTGTATGCAATCTTGGTAAAATTGTTTCTGTAATGCAAAGAGCTTTATATGAATCTCATAAATTTCAAGGCGTAATAGCAGCTTATTGGAGTTCTTTGTGTGATTTCAGAGCTTTGTGTCTTTTATATTACTTGAATTATGGTGTTGAATCTTGGAAAAATTAATAAAAAGTCCATTTTAAAAAGAGATACTTCTGCATGTTACTGAAGTCTGTGTTATGCAAAAGAAATAGTATGCATAAACCTACCATGTTCCTGACATCTGTTTGAATTGTTGAGCAAAATGGTCTGTGTTCACATTTTAGGAGACACAATAATTCACCAAAAGGTGCAATCTGTCTTTGGAGAACCCACAGGTTTGTCACTGAATTTCATTATCAATACAAGGCATTTTTGTGTGAAGAAAATGCCTTGAAGAGGGCTGTCTGCAGGAAAAGAACAGGATAATCTTTAGAATAAAGATACTTCTCTGTTTCATAGAAATCCTCAACAGATGATCAAATTTTAGCTGTAGTGTGTATTGGATTAGAGTTTATTTTTATTTTGGAGTTTAAAATTCCTTCCCCCTTCTTCCCTAATATTCATTCTTCTCAAAGCAGTTGAGAGTAATTTTTACTTCTTGTTCTAGTTTTACCTGAATCCAAGTGATGTAGAAAATCAGTTGACAATAATGTTTGACTAATTGTATTGATTTCCCTTCTGCTTTATTCTGCTAAGATAAACGTGCACAAGGTAATTTGAAATATATTTTTCCAATAGTAAAAACTGCACCCATTTAATGTGTTTACCTGGGATGTGAGAGATCCAGTCAGGTCACTGGCATAAATATTGGCTTTGCTTTGTTTTGTTGGTTTTGTTCTTTTCAAAGACAAGTGGAAACAGAAAGTCCTGTTGCTAGAATAGCAACAGATTACACAAGAAAATTCTCATATACAGAAATTTCAGGGCTTGGGAAATCCAGCTCCCATTCTGCTCCTCTGCTCCTAATGCAACACAGATATAGCCTGATGGGGTTAGTCATGCTGCATGCCGCCTTCAGGATTTGTTCCACTGGCCTTTTTGAGGGCTAATGTGCCAGTCAGCTTGAGTTAGCACACCAGAAACTGGTTCTGAACAGAAATATTATGCTTAGATTTGGCAAACTTTTTGTTGGAAATTCTGAATTAGGAACTTTTGAAGTAACCTTCAACATTGGTGTGAAGTAGAAAAGCTTGCGTTGCTCCCTGCTTCTGACTGGTGAGACATTGTTACCAGCATGTGGGCCCTGAAATATCATACTCTTGGTTATAGTTGGTTTTAGCTTTGACCTTGGGAAGATCCTGCATATGAATCACTTTGTTTTCAGTTCCATGAATTCATCTTAAAATTATGAAACAATAAACAGTGTGGCAAAGGACAGCACATTTGAGAAGGAGACAAAACAAAAGAAGAAAAAAACCAATATTGCTGTAAGCAGCAAGGCAGCCACAGAAGTGTTTCATCAGTAAAAGACAAGAAAAGAATGCCTAAAAATTTCAACTTTTCTGAAATCAAAGTAAAGGGAAGCAAATAATTCTAAACCTACAAGATGTATACAAAAATATTTAGCCCACCTGCAGCTATTCTGAACTTTCTAGATTTAACATTGAGAAGAGCAAGGTCACCTGGAGAACTGAGAGACATAATACCGTACATTTCTACACTTGCATTTGTGTACACTCCTTTTTCCATTGACTAAAAACTTCCTGTGTTTCTGATCTAAAGATCTCAGAGCAGACACCACAGTGTATGAAATGCTAACTGTAATCTATGCTTGAAATCAAAATATGTGTAGGATAGAGAATTATTTCTGATGAATCAGAGAAAAAGTTCCTGCAAAATGATTTTGAGTACCTATTGTGATTTCATTGGCATAAAACTGCCATTTTTTTGCATTGCTAGAGTAAGGCACAGCAGAATTATCTTAAATTGCAAATGTTCAGGCTAGTGAATTTTAGCAGTGAGAGGGACTATGTCTCCTTTCATGTTAGTATGTAGTTTGGTGTGCAATGAGGAAATTTTCCCTCATTTGTGGGGACAATCTGGCAGGAGATATAGCAGGCAATAATACAACAGAGGGCAAAAAGGTAAAAACATGGGTTTGGAAAGAGGTTCAACAAAAAGTTTGTCCTGTTTGTAAATAATAGGAATGACTACATCCCTGATAACATTCACACCTGCACTTCTGCCAGTGTTGGTGCAAGTAGTAGTGGTCTATTTCTCTATAATGGTTTGAAAGGAACTTGGCCTGTTATAAGGCCCTATCTCATCACATGGCAAGCTTCTTAGCAGCTGGTCAGCGATGTGGGTGAGTGAGGGAGACCTGAATGAGCCAGTATCAGAATGAATGAGAGACTACAAATGTTACAAGCTTTGTGGTTTTCTTTGCAGGCACCACAGAGACCACAAAGTACTGCCCACTACATTGTAATTTTGATGTCATAAGATTCTTTATGGTGTTGCATTTGGGGGAGTGTTTATGACTCAGATTTATGTGTATCTTTTCTGATATCTGTGTTAAATTACAGAACTATATTGTGCTACAAAGTGAGGTGCAAACTGGGTACCACTAGAGAAATATATGTATGTTGTATTATAGATAAAACACTCTTTATGTGACACAAAAGAATAGTAATTGTAAATATATTTTTATTATTCTTTCTTCTTAACCCTTCTACTTTATTACCTTAGGTTCTACAGGTCACTACAAAAGCATTAAATGTTTGGATAGGTATGCAATGGGGCAACATCTTAAAGCCTTTAAAAATTATTTAAAATCTTTAATTAAAGAGAAACTTACCTGAAAGCCATGACATGAAGACATCTTCACACACAAACTGGCTCATATGTTGAAATGTTTCACATTACTCCAGCAAAGCTACTGAGGTCAGACGCAGGGGAGCAGTTATATGTGCCTCAGCTGTCTTCTTGTTTCCAGGTGCATCTGTATCAGGTTTAAACACACAACAAACGTTACAGTCTGAAATTTTATGTAGCTGCAAATGGAGAGACTTGCAAAATCTGTGACTTCTCAAGGATTTGCTTTTATTGTGTGTTCAAATACAAACAGATATCTACCATATTTTTGATGTGGAGAAGCTTAGGGATATGTAATTCTAATTGTTCCATTCACAGTATTTATTTATAGTTGCATAATTAGTACTGGATTTTCATGTTCTAGCAGTGTTGCAAAGAAATATGATTTGTACTAGTCTGCATCATGCCAGAATAAGAACAGATAAGACTAGATCAGAACAGATCATGTCTAACTGTTGACATAAATAACAAGCATGATAAATGTTATTACATGAACTTGATTGTATGTATTGATTTAGGCATTCAGCTGTTGTGAACAACTAAGATGGCATTCTACACATATTCCTAGTTTAACTGAAGGTGTACCTCAATGCTTTGTTGCTAGGATTTAATCATAAACAGTTTCAGGGTAATTTCATTCAGTGTCTTTTCCTCTCACTCATTCTTTTTTTTTTTTTTTTTTTTTTTTTAAGTTTCAGGAAAACGTTTGAAGTTTTCTGGTTGTGAATTTGCCATCTCAGCCATCTTTTCACTTTCCTGATGCTTTGTACTCAGAATTGGGTCACGTGTAATTTTGCAATGGTACAATAGTCCTTTTATGTGAGAACCACCCCTCCGCAACTTGCTTCCTCTGCATCTTCAGTCTCAAGATGATAAATAGAAAATACACTAAGCTCCAGAGTGGAACAATCATACTACTTTTGCCAAAATCTGCAAAATTATTGCTTCAAGTACCCTAGTTCTGAAGAAGGTAACCAGAAACTTAAGCTTCAAAGCTCAGATATTACTCATCTGTAGCATGTTATTTTATGTGGCACTGGAGAAACTGGTGTTAGATGATGCCCAAACCTCAGTTGCTAACCCCAGAAAACAAACTTACTTTTCTTGTGGAAGCTAAAAGTTTTGAAGTTCATTATAGCATGAGAGGACAGCACATCTGATAAAACTACAAATAAACCAGTTATAAAGCTAAGACTAGAAGTGTGCCATTACATTGGAATGACTATGGACCAGCTAGTCCAAAACATACCTTTGACAGTGGTCAGTCCCAAAATGAAAATATTAAAAGAAAATTGTACAGCAGACAATCCTGGATTTGTATGCCCCAAAGGGACAATCTTTCCTAACCTTGGGCATATAGTGGCTAGCTCATACCCTCAAGCAAGAAGATTTTACCTCTTTAGAGAGACATGTACAAGTACATGCTTTTGAACTGCACTAGATCTCACACAATTTTCCTAAGATATTGAAGAGCTGTGAATGTAGTATGTGATCTGAAGAGAATGTCAGTGGAAAATCAGAAATCTTGAAAACTACTGAAAACAGCAGTAGCTTTTCTGAAGAGATTGAGTGCTGCCTTACTTGCTTACTGAAAGGAGCAGACTGAAGGGCCAGATGATACATGTCAGAAAAACTAAGACCCTTATCTTAAACTTTGCAACATGATATATTGCCAATTTCCCTCTGAATGTTTAAGAAGCTATTGCAAAATATTTCCAACATAGACTGCTCCTCTAAAAGTCTGGGTGCTATCCAGGATCAGATTCAGCAATGTCATCATGTCAAAAGAGAGGCTGATCTTCAGGCAGTTCAGAAACAAGGAATCCTAGAAATCGCCTAAGGTAAGCCAATCTATGAGAAGCTCAGACAAACTGTGAAAAATTAAGATGTTCAGAGAAGTTGTGTAATGTTTAAGACAATTGCAAAATTATGATTGCTCATTTCCAAACTTCGAAGAGGCATTGCAGATAAAGTTCTGCCTTTTGCTAAAATTGTGACCAGTATCATACCTCTCAAAAAGATAAAACAACAGATATTATGTGAGGGCAAAAAGGCATAGACATGAGAAAAGCAGGCTATAAAACATGCAAGTGATCATATGGTTGGACTAACAAAGGCTTTGAACAGTAATGTTGACCTTAAGTCTTTTGCTGACACAAATAACATAAATGATAGACAGTCTTAGCCAGAGTCTTTGATTATAAATGGAAGGCTGGTTTTCCAGTTTCCACTTTCAACTTGTGAAAATTTAACAGCTGATGTTCTAGGCAAGAGCTGGTATAGAAAAGACCTAAAGGCTTTTAGCATCGTGTGCTTCTTTTAAAGTTCAGAACTGCACAGTGATACACAGCCTGCAGTGCTGATGGATGCAGATGCACACAGTACTGAATGTATGCATTTATATTGCCATTGGGTGTAAAGTGTTCAGCCCCCCACCCCCTGCCCAGTTTGGTGTTTTTTTTTGGTCATGTCTTTAAGAAGAGAAGACCTTTGAGTACTCTTTTTTTCTTTGAATAAAAGATATTTTTTCCACTTTAAAAAATAACTTCAAATGATGTTTCAGAAACGGGAAAACTACCTACCTTTTTGCTTACAGAGACAGAATGTTTTCTTGAGGGATCAGATGTATAGAAGCTTTTACAGCATGCACAAAACAACTTATGACAGAATAACAAGCTGCCCTGTGCCTTCACAGCAGCTGGCAGAGTGAGTCATTGCTTCTGGCCCTGTAATGCAGACCTTGCGTGTCTGGGAAATAATGCCCAGCCAAGTGTGATTGCAAGCTATTATTAAGGCTTTATTTGTGCAATTGGTATGGTTGAGGTCAAACATCTTTCTCTCTGTTTTCATGTAGTGCTTTTAGGCAGCTTTCAGTAATGATTCCATTATACCCCTACTATGAAGATATTTTACCTCTTCTACAAATCGCTGGTTAATTACTGAGTTGTTTTTCCCATCTGACTCTACTTTTGAGTAAGACTGTATGACATTGAGCCAGAAGCAACACTGAATACACAAAAAACAGGGAATTTGAGCTTTGAACTGAAAGTGAGTACAAGAATTTCTGGAACAGATGAATGCAGCCTGAGAGTTACTGTAGTGATTGAAAATGTGTTGTCTAGAAATTGAAATTATTTGGAGACAGTGGTTTATATGGGGGTCTCCAGGCAATGTGTTATGTTGTCTTTGCTTTCTTAAAATGTTTTAGGTCTGTTTTATAAGAGTAGAGAATTATTTTATTTGTAATATCAAGCTATTCAGAGTTGAACTGTGATTTACAGGCCATGTGATGTCTTGAGATACTCAATAAAGAAGATAAGTGAAGCACTTATTTTTTAAACCTTGAAAAAATAAACAGGCTAAACTTTATGGACATGTACTATATTTGGCCAGAGGTAGTTCCAGAGAACATGTAGTAATTTGACAAGCTATTTTTGAAAAGAAAATGAATTTAAATGAGTTGCCTTCTAATGATTCTTGGGTTAGGGGCAGGTGAGCACAGTAGAACTGAGAACACTGCAAATATCTGCAAATTGCACATTCTTCTTCCTGTTAATCACACACTGTGGACTGCATCTCTGTGTTTGTGAAGAAGCTAGTTGAATTAAGCCCTGATCAGAAATGAGGACAGTGGGATCCACTGAAGCCTTAAAAATAATGTAGATATTTTAAGCGTGGTTCTTCAATCAAAGGTATATTACTGGTATATGAAAAAGTTGATATACCAGTAAGCAAGGGATAACATGCACTGGCAAATATAAGTTTTGTGCTTAGTTCTAATAGAATATATAGCACAGAGACTCTACAATACCCATTACAAAAGCAATTACTTTAAAGGATTACTTTAAACATATGTTTATCATAATTGGTCTATATATTTTCAGTAAAGAGTTTACAATGAAATGATCTTTTCTAACCATTTATTAAACCGCTAGGGTTAAAGCTACATTCAGGTAAGTCTCTCATAGCTATTTTATAATCCACGTTTTTGGAACTGCATTATGATGGATGCTCCTGCTGCTTGTGGGCATAGCATACAAGAAAACCACTTCAACATCTTTTCAGAATCAGGTATGTTTTCCAGAAAGCAGTCCACTTTGCCTGAGATACTGTTTGTACCTGACTGGTGCTAGCACACGAGCCAAAGATATCCCTCAGTGTAAAACTGTTTTGATGACCATGGCTAGTTGGGATTCTCTTTTTTTCAGCTAGAAGTGCTTAGAAAAAATCTTAATACTTTATGCATTTTCTTCTGAAATCTTTAATAAAGAAAAATATTTTTTATTTGCCAATATTTGCAACTGGAAAAACTAAGGATTGTGATGCTCCTACAGTTGTCATTACTCTAACATATAGCACCTCACCCTCTTCAATCCTTTTATATTTATACCACTCCTGTGAGACAAAGAGTAGCTGTCACCTCTGTTTTATACCTCTACAAATGAAGCGCAGAAATGTATATGCTCTCAGCAAGAGTGACTAGTTTTCTAGTTTTCATTCTGAGTTTTTTAGTGACTCTCACTAGGGAAGTTTTGGACATTAATCTCCCAGCTCTCTTTCTGTTCTGTAGCCTGAGGGTATGAGGTTGAAATTGGACTGGAAAAGCAAAATCACCTCACTCCATATTTTAAGCTGATACACCAGATTTTGAAGAGAGATGAGTGAGGTGCTGTCTGTACTTTCAGAATGGTTTCCTAAAAGGTCAAGGGCAGGGAGCTGGGAACAGGGATATTTTAAAGCATCACTGGGACTTTTGTCAGAGATACCATATCTGTGATGAATCTTTCTCCAGATGTTCTTATTTCTGCTCTTTGATTGTAGAGGGAATCTGCACAGTGGGCATTGACTTTTAGGTGGAACAAGAAAAAAAATTCCATCTTTGAACTTTCCACTTTTTAAGAGAAGAACTTCCATCCCTTAATCCCTAGTTAAGTAGTCTAGCTGGTTTTAAGATGTATTTCAGTCCCAGAGGCAACCAGTGGCAAAATGGGGATTTGAATCCTAGGACTTCCAAACACTCAAATTGAGAAAGTGTAAAGTGCTATGATTCTCAGCTCACTGGGACTTATTCATATAAGCATTCTCTTTGAAGCCAATAAGAATATTACTGTGAGTAAAATTTGTAGGATTAAATCCTGAATTTCTGTTGAGCCCAAATTTCTACTGTTACAAAAATGCTGATATATGATTTTCCTTAAAATAACTGGGTAGAGTTGTAGCAAGGAACTGGCAAACATTTTAGAAAAGCATGTTATGATAGTAACCTTGCACAGGAATACTGGCTTACAGTACTTAACAGTATTACCTGCCAGTGAAAACTTGGCAAGTCTTCTAATTTGGTCAGAGAACATTGCTAAGGAGTAAATTAATTTGTGAGAAATTCGTATCTCAGCAGAAAGCAATCCTGGTCCTTCAGCTGTGTACTCTGGAAGAGAAATATTCAAATAAGTAAAATAAACTCAGCGGTTTGTATTTTCAGTGAGGAAGGGGACTTGAAAAGTCTCTTACAGTGCTAGTCACTATCTCTTATTTACTTTTTCACATATCATTGCTTAGGTAATGGTTATTGTAAAAGCACCAGGAAGATTTTAATATCACTGAAGCTTTATTGTATCTAGCCCTGATTTATACAGTTGCAAGTTGTGAAAGAATCAGGTTCTCAGCATTTGCTAGGCAAAGTTGGCATCATTGTTAATTTAGTTAGTCCCTGAATAGCTCTGTGAAGTAAGGTTTTCCATTTCATTGGTGAAATTATTGAAGGACAGAAACTTAAATTCTTACCTCAAATTCTTACTTCAAAGTCCATTGGTGCCAATATGGATCATTCCAGAAGATTTGCTATTAAATGGTTAAATTGTTCTTGAATGGTTCATAGGGAAATCTCTAAGGTCACAGAACAAGAACAGGATTTGATGGCTTCAATGCAATGAAGGTAATAGAAGCAACCTCACTGAAAGTAACCAACGGAGATGCATGAGTCACAGCTGGTATTGAAAGGACTGAGGGTTCCAAAATCTTGATCTCTTGTTAACACTTCTTTATTTAAAATTCTCATAAACCTTTGTGGGGTTTTGGAGATATTCAAATTTGCCATGAAATGCTGTTTTCCTCCCCCATTAGTGTTCACCCTCTCTTCTGCAACAGTAGTACTTCCTCCAGGTTTTGGATGAGCTCTATACATTTTGTTTTGAAAGCCTGTCTTTTGCCTCTTAATCATGTTGGATCTGCATGAACTACCTCTTCTCCATCTCAAATCTTTTCCAACAGCAGTTAATGTACTACAAAGAGGGTGCCGTTGTGAAGAATAACTATTAGGTTAAGGTAATTCCATATTATGTTCTGTTAGAGATGAACATATGCATGGAAAAGGGGGTCTTTTGTTAGGAGGCTAATTAAAAGTTCATGGGCTAAACTATTTTCTGGAGTAACTCTGCTGAATGCTAATGAAGCAAGATCAGATGAATATGTGACCCTCCATTACGAGAAACTTTAATTAATAAGTTGAACAAAGACTGAACTGTGCAAACAGCATGAAGAAGATTCTGTGGGATGAAGATCCTGTTAGAAAAAAAAACAACAACAGATTTGTCTCTTCCTTCAAGTTGGAACAAAAAGGGCTGGGTAGATCACAATTTTGGCAGTGTTTTCAGTTCATAGAATCATAGAATCATAGAATATCCTGAGTTGGAAGGGACCCTTAAGGATCATCAAGTCCAACTCTTGACACTGCACAGGTCTACCCAAAAGTTCAGACCATGTGACTAAGTGCACAGTCCAATCTCTTCTTAAATTCAGACAGGGTCGGTGCAGTGACCACTTCCCTGGGGAGCCTGTTCCAGTGTGCAACCAAGTTAAGAACCTTAATGCTGAACTTGTTAAATCCTTCTCTGAAAAACCATCAGATTACTGCCTCCCAGAGCTCTAACAAAAAATAAAATCAAAATCATATCAATCTTCTGCAGAGGGGGCTGATTTGACTTAAACCAAGAAGTCTTGTGATATCCTAAAATCCTTTGACAACTGGAAGTAGATTAATTAATTAATTAATTAATTAATTAAGGCCAAAGCATGTTCAGGGAAGAGATATTTACATCTGTGGAAAATACCCCAGCCACCCCTTTGCTCAAGGAATTTTTGAGTTTTCAGTGTATTTGTACCCATAGTATTGCCTTGTACTAATGCAACAATAATGTAAGTTGTTCCAAAAACCCTGGGCCCAAGTCCAGATTCATCATGTGGACTTGAAAAAGCCAACATGCTTAGGAGTTACAAAAATAATACTGGATTATTTATTTATATAGCACCCATAAATTTGCAGGTTGCTTTACACTCCAAAAATAAAATCTAGTCCCTGGAAGGGTAGTGCTGTAATGAATTTTGGCTTCTAGGCATAAATAAAAAGAAAAACTATAAAATTCTGAGATTTAAAAAAAAATCTCATTACAAATCTCTCCCATCCTCTGTATTTTAAATATTTCTGCAGTGAATGAATGTACTTTCTAGCCTAAATAAAATGCAGAGAAGAATTGCCCCAATATCTCCTAAAAAAAGAATTAAACTAACATACTGGAAGTATAGAATTCAACCATCTGTTGCTGGTTTGTTGAATCAATGTCAAACTCAGCAGCATATGAAAGAGTGACGTACAGTACAGACTACAGAACAGGGCAGATATTTTTGGTGACATCTGGATGCTTTTAATCTACTATACAAACAAGGATTTTGGGGACAACAAACTCTTAATCATATGTGCTTAGAATATCTACAAAAACAGAAAAAAAAAGCTTGCTCCTGGGGTTACTTATTTCTTTCTTTTCAAAGGGCCCTTTCTTTGAGGAGGTACACAATTATAGGAGGATATATAATTTCTTTACCTCTTAAACTTTTTTTTTTTATTATTTTTTTTCTCACACATTTTCTTAATGAATTTATGAGTAAGGTAGCAAATCCCCACCAATATTTTCCTTGGTTCTCTCATTCACTTTGGGCTAAGCAACTTGACTCTGACATCAAT
Source organism: Aythya marila (assembly GCF_965140915.1). NCBI lineage: Eukaryota > Metazoa > Chordata > Aves > Anseriformes > Anatidae > Aythya > Aythya marila. The sequence goes on from NC_139057.1 coordinate 5,555,100, forward strand.
GATCAGGGCCCCTGCTGACTGCCCTGTAAAATACTTACATTTTATTGTTATAGCTTAAGTACAAGAAAATGCAGAAAGGAAGCACTGTTGTACAAAATATGGAGATGCAGTATTGAAGTACACAGTGATGATATTGCAACTTCTTAGAGTTGGCTTTTGCTAAAAATTTCCTTTGCCAGAATGATTGGTGGTAGATATGTGCTAAATTTATTGATGTAACAGTGACAAAATTCCAAGGGTTTCATTGGAGACATCTGTAATAAAAGTTTTTCTTAGCTTTATAAATGTATTTTGAGGTGGGTGAGAGTTATGTGCTTTGCTTTATTTTTTGTTTTTCCCAGTGGCACAATTATCGGTCATAATCCACATGAGAAAGCAATCCAAACACCTGCAAATGAAGGAAGTGGTTTCTATACATTGTATGTGAGAGTTCTCAGAATAGCTCCTTTACTGCTATTCATCTGTCACTTCAGTTGGGTTTGAATTTACAGAAAAGAAAGAGACATCTGTTTCTTACTTTGATTTCTCCATGGGAAACACAATAACAATAATTTCACTAAAGGAGGCTATCGACCAGTTAGTGATGATGGGACTGTTTTGGATTTCTTTAACTGTAGATGGATGTTTTCCCTCTTCAGGTAGTGGTGTCACAGCTTTTGTTGTACATTTTTTATCCTATCCAGGTTTGCTGTATGAAAGAACTTAAAGGAAGTATTCAACCATGAAACTTAAAATACTGTGAGTTTTATAAACTTAGGTCACTCAGTTAGGGGCAATAAAGGCACACACTGGATGATTTTCCATTAAAAATTAGGACCTGATTCTAGTAATGGTCTCATTTAAAACATACAGTTCCAGTGGCTTTAATAAAATTAGGAAAATCAGATTCAGGATTTTCATATGCTTTCTTGATTGAAAGTGGTATTTCCCATAATTCACCATCACCCCATCACCTTTTACAGACCAGATTTATTTTTCTTTTTGACCATTTCTGTTTTCTCACTGTGGTTGTAGTTAATTAAGCGGTTAATTTGGAAACAATTTATAGAGGACACAAAAGTCTTCAGGTCTCTGTATACCCACTGTAAGGTAAGCTCATCTATTTATACAATTTATTCAGTGCATTGTTAGGTCAAAGATGAATATTTAAAACCAAAAATAAAGCATATGTTTTTAAGACCTTGTAGAAACACAAGAGCATAGCAACAGCTGTACTGTGTCAGCTCAAATGCCCATCAATCCCAGTATCCAGTCTCTGCCAATGGCAGTAGCAGATGCCAAGGCAGTGGTACTTCGTTAGCATGCCTCCTGTGTGAATAACTTCACCATAGATATTAGTACTTTTTATACTGGTTTACATTGGCAGGCTCCAGTGAGGGTCAAGCCTGACTGTGCTTGAGCTGTCCTGTGCTGAGCACAGGCACCTACGAGGAACTAAGAAGACAGATTCATGTTGCTGTCTGTAGATGTACATCTGTGGCAAGGGAGGTAAAGTGATTCTCCTGAAACAGGAATTCTGTTCGTGAAAGAGTGAGCTGAAACCAGTTTTTCATTCCCAGTCCAACATCTATGCTGCAAACAAATTCTTCCTCCCTTGTGGGACTTTGGTTTTGTTGGAATAAAAAGTGAGTCAGGAACCTCAGGAACCAGTCCAACAAAATTAGTATAACTGACATTTGACGATCAACCTGACCTTTAACAGTTTTTCATGTTGCTAACACAAAATGATTGCTCACCAGGCTCTAAATAGGCCCAGTATAACACCCCCTGCTACTCCCTACTCTGCATCATTCTTTATTTTCTTGTCAGAAGCGTTTCTTCTTTGCTGATATGTGATGTTTTGTGCTGGCATGAAAATAATGGTGAAAAAAATTGTATGATTCAGGGGTCAGTCAAACTGGGTTCTGAATGGTTAGTAGGAAGAATGAGTACTTGTTTCCTGTGATGCCCTTGGCAATTAGATACTGAGAGAATGACAGACTTTGAATGACTGATCTAGTGATCTGTATTGTCTTATTTTACATTCTTCTGGACAACAGAAATATCAAGGAAGAAATTTTTCAATTTTCAAAATTTATTTTAAATAATCAGGCATTGTCATCAACAATGAACATAATTGCTTGTGTGCCTTGTATTCTACTTAGGAAATCACTGAGATTCTACTGTGAATTTAGGAGTGCTAGAGCCAAAATACAGCAGACTTAACATAAAGATCGCTATTTGATCAAACTTCTTGACTAGTTTTCCAAGTAGTATAAATTAGCACTAGTTAATATTCCTAAGTATCAGATAAGAATCTCTGCTGGAACCATGACATCATATTAAAATATTGATCAGAAACTTAAGTATTAAATAACGATCAATTTTCTTTGATTGCAACCCAGTCTCTACTCCTGGCAATGCACATGCTTAAATTTACACATTTGATCAACTATATTGACATCAATGGGATTATTCACACCCATAAATCTGTGTAGCTATAATTATTGCTAGATCAGCATCTCAGGCTGTAAAAGAAAGGAGATTGTTCCTGGAGTAAGGAAAGTATTCAAGATCTAGTAGAGCTAGCACAAATTGTGCCATTTGTGCAATCTATTGGATCAGGAAACTGGAAAAAAATCAACACTTTTAAAATAATGGAAATAAGTCATATACAACTCATGTTTATGTATCTTTAAACCTATGCAGCACATAGAATTTTGTGGGATGTAAATCAGGCGAAGAACAAGTCCAGAAAGTTCCCAGTTTATAGAGGATATTGCTTCTGATTTGTGGGTAGTAGATTTCCTTTTACCATATTCTATATGGGTTTTGGCATTTAGACTTTCCTGTGACCTTTTATGAGACCTTACCTCCCAAGAAAGGTGCATTGCAGCAGGATGCAGAAATACATTTTCCTCAAAGCTCCTTCCTGAACATAAGTTTGTCTGTTACAGTCTCTGTAACATGTGGTGATTCAAATATAGCTTGGCCTCTTCATTTGAATATACTGTAATTCAATCAGCAATGTTCCTTCTACATTCTTAGCATCATCTGCCCCAAATGTGGTTGGCAGCATGCTTTCTCACTTCAGAGAGCTCAGTCACAGTGGACCTATCTTCCTATGCCTACCTTAAAATATCTCGATTAAGCTTGGAACTTCATTCCTTGCTTTCAAAACTTCTGACAGGTGATGTCTCTATTCTGTTCTCTGAATTCCTCCATTTTCTTCTTTGATTCCTCACTTCCTTCATGCACAGAGAGGTGTTTGCTATCCATACTAGCTTCATAGAAGATTTTTCTCTTGTATTATTTTACTCATTTGGAACCTTACCCCTTCCTGTCTCTGACATTACCTAGAGAAGACTTCTCTGCAAGTGTCATTTAGATACTGAACCTGTGTGAATCATTGTGTAAAACTTGGGGTAGAGAAGGATGCCCTAGTAAAATAAATTGCATTGTGTCTCTGGCTTCTGCTGGGCAAGTTTAACTTTCAGTCTAACTGCACATCCTGTCTCATACCTTGTGCTATGTGGGCTGGTGAGCTGGGGCTATTTCAGTTCAAGAGTTCTCTGACTTTGTTCTCTCCTCATCCCATCCAATATGAGGAGCTGGTATCACAGAATCACAGAATTTCTAGGTTGGAAGAGACCTCAAGGTCATCGAGTCCAACCTTCAACCTAACGCTAACAGCCCTCCACTAAACCATATCCCTAAGCTCTACATCTAAACGTCTTTTGAAGACTTCCAGGGATGGTGACTCCACCACTTCCCTGGGCAGCCTGTTCCAGTGCCTCACAACCCTTTCAGTGAAGAAGTTCTTCCTAACATCTAGCCTAAAACTCCCCTGGCTCAACTTAAACCCATTCCCCCTCGTCCTGTCACCAGGCACGTGGGAGAACAGGCCAACCCCCACCTCGCTACAGCCTCCCTTGAGGTACCTATAGAGAGCGATAAGGTTGCCCCTGAGCCTCCTCTTCTCCAGGCTGAACAAGCCCAGCTCCCTCAGCCGCTCCTCGTAGGACTTGTTCTCCAGGCCCCTCACCAGCTTCGTCGCCCTTCTCTGGACCCGCTCAAGCACCTCGATGTCCTTCTTGTAGCGAGGGGCCCAAAACTGAACACAGTACTCGAGGTGCGGCCTCACCAGAGCTGAGTACAGGGGGACGATCACCTCCCTAGCCCTGCTGGTCACGCTGTTCCTGATACAAGCCAGGATGCCGTTGGCCTTCTTGGCCACCTGAGCACACTGCTGGCTCATATTCAGCCGACTGTCCACCATCACTCCCAGGTCCTTCTCTGCCTGGCAGCTTTCCAACCATTCCTCTCCCAGTCTGTAGCTCTGCTTGGGGTTATTGCGCCCCAGGTGCAGGACCCGGCACTTGGCCTTGTTGAACTTCATGCAGTTGACCTCAGCCCATCGGTGCAGCCTATCCAGATCCTCCTGCAGAGCTTTCCTACCCTCAAGCAGATCGACACACGCACCTAACTTGGTGTCATCTGCAAACTTACTGAGGGTGCACTCGATGCCCTCGTCCAGATCATCGATGAAGATATTAAAGAGGACCGGCCCCAGCACCGAGCCCTGGGGGACGCCACTAGTGACTGGCCTCCAACTGGACTTGGCTCCATTCACCACGACTCTTTGGGCCCGGCTATCCAGCCAGTTTCTAACCCAACGAAGCGTGCGCCAGTCCAAGCCAAGAGCAGCCAGTTTCTTGAGGAGAATGCTGTGGGAGACGGTGTCAAAAGCCTTGCTGAAGTCAAGGTAGACCACATCCACAGCCTTTCCCTCATCCACCCAGCGCGTCACTCTGTCATAGAAGGAGATCAGGTTCGTCAGGCATGACCTGCCTTTCATAAAGCCAAGGTGTATGCTTATAGCTGATACACCATATTGACCAGGCTAAAAAGAATCTAAATAGTAATCACACTGTCCTTCATCATTTTGTTGATGTGTGCACCCATCATGCATTAATAGGTGAAAAGACACAAGATGAAAAAGTATGGTATATATTATATATGTATATATTCCTGGTTATACGGGACTTTGTTTAAGGTTCTGTCCTGTCTGTTCAGTCCTAGTTTCCATTTTCCGCCCCTAAAAATCTGTGGAATATTGTTCTGTTTGCAAAGGATGATTTCTTCCTTCCAACTGATTTCCATGAGATACCAGTCTATGTTTTATGAAGCTCCCATTTGTACAGCATCAATTTTGGATGACTAACTCAAGTAGAATTTTTCTGGAAATATTACCTGTATTTGCATGAAATAGAATTTACAGCCTCAAGCCTAATTTCCAAATTTAAATTAAGTGGAGATCATTTCTTATGCTTGATAGCCACATTTCTCCACCTGGCTTACAATTTTGTTCTTTTCATTTTGTATGCATACTCAGCTGGCACCAGGAAAAAATCCATGCATTTGCAAAAGACAAATCGAACATGGTAATCTATTATATCTGCAAAAGTAGGTATAAAATGCTGGAGCCTGCTAGAAGATTTGGGAGATTCAAAATCTCTCAAAAGAAGATAATTAACATGTTTCATGAAAAATTGGAAAAGGGATGAATATGTAAAGGTGTAGGTTTAAAAATAAAGCCATACACAAGTGTCATAATGAATTAAAGCATGTGCCCTTACTTGCCAAGTGTACAGTAACCTATTACAATACCAGCAGATATGCATAAACTCTCACAAGTATGATCAATGTGTCCAGTGCTTCCTAAAAATCAGACCTTTTGTTCACGCTTTGTCTGAGTGTGTTTGGACCCCTTGTGCACGTGCTGTAGAATTGATGTGAACTCATGGTGTCTACATGTCTGCATTTCCAGACGTCTGGCAACAGGGTTGGAGCTACAGCGTCGGTGTTGTTACTGCCAAGCATTTAGAAATCTAAGACAAATATCCAAAATTTTCAGTTTCCATGGGAAAAGAATATCCAGGAGAAACCTGGAGACAGGAGAAGTGTGGACATGCTCTATCCCTAGTATATTGAAAGCTTGACTGCTGAGCCGAGTATATCCCTGTATACCCTGTATATACTTCAATACACACAGATATATATAGATATCTTGCTTGGCTGGTGAGCAGAGCTGCATAGCAAAACTATTGTTTATTGATAGCTATTATTTTCTGTGCAGAAATTTGGAGGTTTTTGTTTTGTGACTGTACTCATTTCAGAGTTACAGTATATATTTAGTGTGACTCCTTGGATCGTTTGTTCAGTGCTTTTGACTTAAACAAACAAACCAATTCTGCAGTTCTGCTTAAAACAAGGAATTATATTATATTTTAAACTGTTTACAACTTCAATACTGAAACTCAAATTTTAATTTTAATCTGGTTTCTGCTTATTTTTAGAAACAACAATTTCATGGAAAGAAAGGAAAATGTAGACCAACACAAGCATTCTAGCAGAATGCCTTTGTTCTGGCAAAGCAGTGTGGATCAGTCAGTTCTACTAAGGGGGCTTTTGAGTTGAAAAGGGTTTGGGTTAAATATTGAAAGGTAAAAGTTGTACTGTGAGATTCTTATACAGCTCTTTTTAGGCACATTCACGTTGTATTCCGTGAATGAAAACTGACTGAAGACCCCAGAATCTGATCTCACATTACGTAGTTTGATATATATACATATATATGTATGCATATGTATATATTTGATTGTAGGCTATTTTTCAAATCTGTTATAGTCCTCCTCAATAAAACAGCTGCCATGGGACCTGTCTGGCCATCTGGACTCTTAGATATATCTGGCATAAAAATATTTTTGCTCTAGACTTACCGGCTGCGTTTGGTAGGTTATGTTACAGAGATATTCCAGTTTTCTTCATTTTCTCCTCATCTGCAGATTTTAGGCAAGAGTTTTAAGTTGCCGCACCTTATGGGAAGGTCATTCATCTTTAAAGAAATTTTTAAATCTGGTGACTTTAATTCTTCCACAGTTAATTCATGGGAAAATAGAAAGAAAAGAGGTAGGACCTGCAATTGGCTTTTCAGGGTTTGTGAATTCAGCTTTGTGATTCCAAGACTGCTATGATCAAACCACGTTCCTCAAAATACACCGACCATCTTCCTCCACTTTACAAAAGTGCATTCAGAGTATTTGTTTGTGGTTACTCCTGTACTCTGTGATCGTCTCTATGACAGGGACAGAGTGCTCAGCCCTGAAATTGTGTACGGAATGATGGTTAACAATCTCTCTTCATGGTTTGTCATGTAGTTTATCACAATGTCCCTGAGGTGGCTTCCCTGTAAGCCTGGGAACTTTGTGTTCACACTTTGCTCTTTCAAAAAGCCGAAAGAATTCAAACATTATATGATACTTCTTACCTCTGAGAAGAATGTAACCTACCAATGTTTGTTATGACAAAGGTTAGTCCTTCCTGGCAAGGTAACAGTTCTTTGTCAATGGGAGGTACTGTATCGGGATTTCTAGTATGGAATGAAAAGGAAAGCTAATCTTTCCATCCTGCTCCTCAGTCCTCATCATGGATTTTGTTTTTACTGCTCCTTGAGATTTCAAATTTTTTTATGGCCATGTTCTAGCCTCATTTTTTGTTTTAAGTTTCCTGTTTTCTTATGTTGAAGCTCACATAGTTGGTTGTCTCTAACATCTGGGAGTTGGTTTACCATAGTATTTTCAGCATAGCTATGTTGTAGCATGCAACAAATTTTATAATTCATTCTTCCCACCCAAGGCATATGCAAGATAGCACACACCCACCTTTTATTTCCCTGTTACAACAAAAAAAAAATTGTCCATCAGTACCAGAAGGTTGAAGGCACACAAATATGAAGGCTGCCACGCATTTTTAATATAAATAACATGATCGCTTCCTATGTTCTCTGTGAGCACACTCAGAACCACGATTTAAAGGTCACATTCCATTTTATTAAGTCTAATGGATCTTTGTGACACAGAAGAAAGGGTTCTGTAGGCAGAAGTAAATCAGAGTTTGGGCTTGTTCACTTGCAGAAGCTCTTGGGTGCCTTTATTGACCAGACAGCATTAAGTGCATGAAGCAGTTCTGGAGACCTGTCCTGTAACATAAGGTGAAAGTTATACATTTTAATTACTACTGTGGTATGTTTGCTAGAGTTTGTTTTTTAACGTGATATGGTTTCATTAAGTAATTTATGTATGAAATCCACAAGGCTTCCTAAGGCCTGAAGCAACAGAACCATTGTTATTAATGAAGGCAGACAGCATGTGGCAATGAGTCCCATCATAGCTCACTGCAAAGCACAGCTTACATATTAGGACTGTTCTTCATGCTGCACGGGGAGCAAGAAGAAATGATTTGCTAAAACACTATATTTTAACCTGCATTTGTAAATTACATATAGGATGATTATATGTGAATTGATTCTCTTATGAGTTACAGTAAAATGAGAAATACAGCTTTCTCTGAATAGAGAAATCTGTATTGCATGATCAACGTGTAGCTGCAAAATGAGACACTTCTTTATGTTCTTTTGGTATGTAGCTGTGAAGCTTCGTAAGGAGCTATACTATTACTGCTTCTGGTATAGAAGGTCCGGAGACCCAAAGTGGTCTCCAGCCCCAGGAATTGTGCAATATAAAATTGAAGTAGGTCTTTGCCCTGAAGAATTTGCATCCTAAATAGCACACAAGGATGAAGTAATGATCCAAGAATTATACAGAGGACTGATGGCAGGCAGAGGGTTAGAATACAGCTGTGTGAACAAGAGTTCTAGCCACGTTGCTTTTCTATAGGACTTTGGTTTGTCTTTGTCAGTGCTGCAGCTTCTTTGTTCTGCCGGGACAATGTGTGTTAACAGAAGCCCTGCCTCCTTCAAGACGCAGTACTCCCAAGAGTACTGAGGCAGTGCAAAGTCTTTGCAAAGCTGAAACACAGCTGTTCTTCATAAGCAGATACACAGTTGTTAGACAGGAATGTGCCACACAGCCAAGTGAGGAGGGGTTTGTGCCAGGGAATGACTCAGAAGCACAGCCCCACAGTTATGTGTCTCCAGTGGGCAGAAACTGAGCAGAGGTGTTCTCGTTGGATGAAGTGTTGGCTGTGTGCTATGGTAGGTGTGCTGGTTTCCCATGTCCTCATAACATGAAGACAGAATGTTGTACTTCTTCTAATCCCTCCATATACAGTCCCTCTTTATAGCTCCTCCTGTGTTCATTGCACTTGTGCTGAGCTGAGTAGTTCTCACTATAAAACTAGAGGTGTCTGCTCTTAATCTAGGTGCACAAATACCACAGACTCCTTAGTATAAGTATGCAGAGCCATGGAAAAACAAAAACAAAAACAAACAAACCACACCTCTAAAATTAGTTTCCAATGCTTGCAGGTGGAAAGCTACCTCTGATCCTGTGTGGCACTGCTACTTTACATACAGAGCTGGGTGAGTGATAGCCATAATATTTCAACCTAGATTGTTCAACTTAAAGTGTGTGATGAGATTATTGGTCTAGTCAAACAATGAGCTCTGTTAATGACAAAGAAATATGAAGTCAAAGATAGCAAGAAGGGTTTAATATTCAGAAGATACAAACTCATTGGTCTGCATAGCAGCCATAAACTCATTGGGCTTCATAGCAGCCATGCCAAGTTCTGGCTCTTCATTCTTGGTCACTCTCTTATTTGTGGTATTCCTGAACAAACATTATCACATGTATGTAAATATTTAATGCTAACTACATACCTAGTAGCTATTCAGTGAAAGGTCTTATATTAGTACCCTTTTTTACCTGCTGGAGCTAATGGTAGTTCTGCTACCTTTGTGCAAGTGAAAGCATCAAAGTGAAATCATCTTTGAGCACAGAGCTGACGTTTCTGGATGCCAAAACAGTCATTGTTTTGTGTGAGAATTGAGAGAGTGCCAAAAATGTCTTTCTTTTCTCCTTACTCCTCTGTTATTAAAGCTCATTGAAAACTTAAAAAAGGAAAAGAAAAAAAAAAAAGTAGAATGTAGTGTCAAGAAGACGAATTGTTAAGCTTTGATTTAAAAATTGCAACAAATCAGTGTCACATGACAACAGTAAAAACTATCCCCTCATCAAAATGATACCTTTTGGGAAAAACACTTTGCTGAGGAACTCCTCTAGATACATAGAATCGAATCCTGCTCCTCATAACAATTCAGCTTAGTTTGCATGTCACATCAACTCATCTAAAGAAACCCACAGGCAGGACGAAATGCCAGGATACCCAGTGGTAGGTACAATGAAGTAAACAGCTCTGTCTCACAACATTTGCAACCCCCAAAACAGTGTAATGTCTCATTACAGAACACTTCATCCAGCTGTGGCAATGAAGGCAATGAACTTTTTTTTTTTTTTTGGCTGCTCTGTTGCAGCGTCTGCACTTTGTGATGTGCTAGGACAGGCTGATTGCTGTATTTTCATAGCTGACTGACTCGACCATCCATTTCTGGGGGGGTTACAGCTCTGTTTTTTGTATGTCCCCAGCAAAGTACAAAGAGTGTGCAGAGACTCAGCCGCCTTTCATTTCCTACTGCATATTTTGGGATAAGTGCTACTGAGAAGAGAGAGGATTTGTGAGTAAGTGTAGCCGTTCAGGTCACAGGCCATTTCAGTAACTAGCCATGCTAGTTTTATTTTAAAACAGAGACTAAGACTGTCAACCAGATCCTGGCATAAAGAGAGGGGAGTAAGGTTTGAGTTTGCTGTCCCATTCTGGGCTCTTTCTTTTAGGGGGGAGAAAAATAAGCCTGGAAGACAAAAGCACATATATCACCACCAAAACATCGCTCATGTAAGTCATGAAAGCAAGCCAAGTGCAATGAAGATAGAAATGGGAAGGACTTGGGCACCTACTGGATAAAATGCAAGGTTAGTTCTTCCCATTGCTTCCCTGCTGAGCTCTAAAAGATTTATTTGTGCTGCTACTTTCATGCCAGAAAGAGCCCTTGTCAACTTTTGGACCTCCCAAAGACTCCCCTTTAGCCCCAGCGGTGGTGTCATCAGGTCCATGCCTCACTCTCTGAAGAGTTTGCTGCCAGGGACCCAGAGGGCGACGGGAGGCAGTGTGCTTTCTTAGCCAGCAAGGAAAGGGTACCAGTAAAAGTACTGGTGATTACGCACCCAGTCCACAGGAACAGCAGAGTTCTCATTAGGGTCTTATGTGAGGTAAATGTAGAGAAAGTCTTTGATAAGGAGTAATGTGAGGCATTTTGTAGATTTTTGTAGGGATTACCTTTAGAAAATGAATACTGTTCTGAGCAAAATATTCCAGGCCGCCACTACTCCCAGTTATTTCTCCCCATGTTTCTTTTCTCAAACTCCTACTCCTTATTTTGTTAGAAAAGTAGAAGTTAACTGTTAGACCATTGTGTTCTTCAAAATGAGTCAGTTCTGCCATATCCAACAGAGTTCAGTTTGACTTTAGCTTCTGACTAAGATGAAGTACAATTAAAACAGGGAAAGTGGCACAGCGCTTAGTACCGTGTCTGCTAATTGCTCCAGTACTTTCATTTAGACTGACAGCTCTCCGTGATGCATTATCACTCTGGTGGGTTCTCCCCACCCCCCACTTAGCAGCTCTTTCGTGGATTAATTTCAGCATGTTGCTGCACATTGATGTGCTGAGCACTTCTCACAGTTTGCAACTATCAAGTCTGGTCCTGAGTTTGCTGCTGTTAAAAATAATATTTGATCTTCTGCCTCTTGTAATCGTAGGAGGTGACATGGCTTTGTTGCTGGTTTCATTTTCCCCTCTCCTCTCTTTCCTAATGCATTACATTGTTCCAGTGTTGTAAAAGAGTGCTACAGTCTAAGTAAATGGCAAAGCTGCAGAGTATGAGGCAGGAGGATTTGTGCTGTGCAGGTAAAACAAAGGGAGAAAAAAAAAAAAGAAAAAAAGAAAGCAAAGCTAAATAATACTTAATACACTCTTTATGGAATAAAGACTTGACATTCTTTAAAAGATAAGATTTAACAAAATAGTTAAACTTTTTTTTTGTTTTAACTATTTAACAAAATAGTTAAAGTCTACAAAATCTACTGGGACATTGACATTGTGAGTTACATGTGCTGCACTTATGCACTTTCTGTCAGATGCTATGCCATCAGCAACTGCCTGAGAAGTGCAGAGCTGCTTAGTATTAGGCAGTAGATTCAGAAATTCTGATTCAGAGATTGTGGGTCACAGTGATGTTTGTGATAAGGGGTGCTATGCTTGGCCTTATGTTTTCCTCTCATATCTCATTTTTGTAGAGGAAAATGGCAAAATACTAAAAATGTTGGAAAGTCGTCTTCTACATTTCAGATTTTAGTTCCCATGAAAGAAAATACTGTTTCTTGTGAAAGCCAAGTGCTTATGACATATCAATGCAGTTAAAATTAAAGACGAAGATTCCTTGATGACCCTATACCTCTATTTTTTCCAGATCCATTCTTTGATTCTCTACATATCTTTCCAGCTCCTGTCTTAAAATAATCCATTCTTATTTTTGTGTTTCACAGTTTTTTCCCCTCATTTTTTCATCAACAGCTTTTATGAACTCTTATTTTTTTCCATTGTTTCCCATTCTGTGTCTTCTCTTCATGCTATGCATCATCTGCTTCAGTCCCTGTTGCATTTTTCTTTTTTGCTCTTCTCATGGAAAGAGAAGTCCCCAAACTTTCAGTATTTAAAATCTGTGTGGGAATTGCAAAACATAAATCCAGAAATAAAACATCACAAAGTTCAGAATAGTCAAACATGCGAGGAAAGAGGGATCTAGTTTTACATCTGCTATCATTCCGTACTTAGTATAAGGGCAAGGAATGCCTACAGGTGTGCTGTGCCCCTATGTAAAAAACAATTCTTGCCGTTGCGATTTAATTAACCTTCATAAATAAAACAGACGAAGAGTAAAATGGAGAGTTAAGGGATTAAGAAAGGAAATATAATTATAGGATTTCTTTAGATTGTCCAGGAAATCTGAAACTAGATCTCCTGAATCTCTTTCTGGTAACTTAGTTCCTTCTTTCCTTCTCATTTAGATTTGAAATTTTGTATCAGTCTTCCTTCCTTCCTTCTAGTCTCTTCTGGGCTAAAGAATCGGCTAATCATATACCAATCTTGAAAATGTACCTTTCTTGAAATTTATGACCAAACTTATTTAAAATTCACGTTGCATTTCTAATGGAAATTGTGGTAATCTTGAATGAAACTTTGAGCTGCAAGAATCCCTTGTCCTATGAGTAAGGCTGCTGTAGATACAAAGGTTCTACCACACATTTTAGGAATAAACTCTACATCAAGATCTGGTGTCTCTCTGCTGACTTTTGTGCTTAAAATTCAGTCTCCATTTACAATTCATTGGATAAAGCCATCTGCCCACATAAGTTCCTGAAGCAAATAATTATTCCTACACAGATTACAAATTTAAAATCAGAGAAGCAGGCATTCTGTCAATGGTTAAATGACTTATTTGACAGTAGACCATTCTTTTAAGAATAAAATGCTCAGCAGAGAAGTGAGTGGGCTCACAGGGAGGCTAAGGCTACACATGATGCCAAGAACTACACATGGTTCTCACATAAATATGTCCTTAATAGTTACTCTTCATACTTCATTGATTGATAGGTCATGAACTTCCGACACTAAAAGTGCAGAGATAATGAAACAAAGAGAGTTTTAGAAATGGAAAGAAGGCCAGGGCATTTTTCCAATGAATTTTTTGAATGTACAGAGCTATATTTCTCTTTGTAGTTCAAATTCTTGAGCTTGCCAGATTTGTGAATAAGAATCTTTTGTCCTTGTCCAATAAATATCTCCATAATATGTAGAAAGAGCAGGAATGGAAAACATTGATGCAACTAAATATTAACCATGTCCTTGTATTGGTAACAGAAGAAGAGCTGGGATAACATGAAGACGTGATGTTCAGAGTTTTGGTGACATGATCCACTTCCAGAAGGAAATTGCACAACTCAAAATAGGGACATTAGGTCCATTTAAACACACATCTAAAGTAACAAGGACACATGTGTTTAGGCAAAAATCAGAAAGTAGAATAAATTGATAGCTGTGCTGTTCCCACTGTATCTGAGCCATAAAAATATGGTACTTCAGGGCCAGAATTCAAACAAAGAACCCACATAAGCTTCCAGATTTTTAAGAAAGCACGTCAGTAAATGCTGACTTAATTAGATAGCATGAAACATTTTTGGAAATTTGGCTCTTCTGCAGGATTTGAAAAGGAGAATAGGTCTTTTGAAAGATCTGTACATTAACATTCATTACAAAAAGCCCTTACTGTATGTGATTGATCAAATACATACTTTTCAGACTGATAATACTGAAGTTTATTTTATGCTGACTCAAGACCATACTTAACAATTTGTGTCCTCAATTGTAAGCATCAGGAAGGCATCTACAAACCATGGGATACTATTTCCTTATAGAAGTTTTATAGTTGCTGCCTTTCACTCCACTGTCTGATGTCTCTGTTCTTCTTTAGGTGAAACTTCTTCCAGCACTTTTTCATTATTTATTTATTTTTTGTTTGTTTGTTTCTTTTCCTTATCCTTCCAGATATAGGGCACCAGTCCTTTGCAAAAATACTTGAATGGGTGCTAGGTTAGTTGAATTCTATGTTACTTTCTCTGATTCATACCTTTACTCTTCTTTTGCATTGCGAATCTTCATATCTCTCCATCACTGACATGACCTATATTAAAATAGCATCAGAGAAACCTTTTATTCTCACATATAAAGGCAGTAGGACAGAGTGTTGCTATCCCCATCTTAGCCTGAACCGGAGAACATATGTGATTTGCCCAGAGTAGAGAAATGAACTCGCATCTATTTTAGCACCTAACTCATGGCCTGTCTGTCCTCTCTGAAGATTATCTCTGCTGAGATAAAAAAGATATTGAACCTGGTCATTGTACATAAAATCCACATTATATTATTTTATATTACTCCACTAATCTGCTGTGAGATTCCAGACTGCAGTGCTGAGAATGAATTAAAGGATTAGTCATTAAAATAACTTCAAATACAGTCAGCCAAGCAGTAAAATACAAAACTTAAACTGTGTGTCGCTCAGTTTAGCTGAGTACTGCTGTAGCTCAAAACACAGTCTGGGCTAATTAGGAGAGTAATTACTCACTGTCCACGCGGTGGCACCCTTGGCAGGTACGTGAGCCCGCTGCTGATTGTTGGCAGCCCTTGCAGGAGGGCGATTTCACTTGGCTGGGTTTTAGGAAGGATCTGGAGAACATGCAGAGGTCTCTCTGAAGGGAATGGCGTTTTGTCTGCATGCTAAGCTTCTTTATCACATCAGAGCTGCTACAGCTGCATCAGGCTTTGGAGGTCTTCAACAGCTGGATTTTCTCTCCCCATGAACTCTCAGTTTAAAAAATACTTAAATCTTCAATTTAATTAATACTTAAATGTGTAAGTCACGAAGAAAAGGATAAATCCTACTTTACTCTTCCTCTATTTATTAATCTCTGCTCTCCAAGTTATTTGAATTTTCATCCATGTTTTTGAACCCAGTTTCTCCTTCTTACACGTTTTTTTAAGGCATAATATTTGTTGGCCATAGGACTATGTTTTGTCTCTCTTTTTGCATATCCTTTATTTGGCTCAACATAAATCAGCAAAATCACAATATTCATGTCTGTTTTGCACCACACAAGGTTATCTGTTTTCAAAAACTTCAGAAACATTTATCTTTCCCTTGTTTCTTCCTATTTGCTGTTTTTAGGCAGTACCATTCTCTCGGAAGAGATTATCTCTTTGTTTTATTGATGTCGGTGACATTTACTATTGTCTTTAATGAGGCCATGGCTTTACCAAAGCAGTAGGGCAACAGCATGCAGAGGTGAAATAAGGAAAAAAACAAATGAGAATTCAGGAGAACACTGTTCTGAGCACAGCTTATATTATTAGTAGCAGAGAATGTGGTCTATCTGAAATGAATGTCTGGTTTGTCTAGTTTCTAGTGGGTAGTTCCTTTGAGGTGAATAACAAAACTTTCTCAAGCAGCAGTAACAGCAAAATGATAGTAATGGGAAACTGTAGAAGGAAGTAACGTTTTGGAACTGGACCACCTAAATATCATTTGTTCCAGATGTTCAATATAATCCATTCTCTAAATGTTGTGACATTTATCATGAAGGTTGACTTTAATGAATGGTGTTTTTGTTCTATTGGTCAAGACTTTAAAATTGTAAAGGTATGTATTTTTTTTATAATTTCAATTGCTGAGTGCCAATTTTGAGAGGCCCTGAGAAGACTTGTTTTTCAGAAGTTCATGCTCAACAGCTTCTGAAATTGCAGTCCAAGTCTCCCTGTTTTTTTTCAGGATATGAAGGCTTCCCATTTGCAGATCAAGGATGGAACATTAACGCCTGAGAAGTCACCCTTGACTCTTACAAATGTTTTTTTCCAAAACGTATTCATAGACTGAAGCTATATAAAATGATTGATTTGCTTTTGTGGCTGCCTGTACTGTATTTATTGGAAGTATAGGTAGTGCCACAGAATTGATCAAAGTATTTCATACAAAGTTAAAAACATAAGGGCATGGAAAGCTAGCAGGTGTAGCTGAATCTTACATGGTTTGCAGATGTACTGCTCAGGCAAAAGGGCAAAACCACAAACTATAAATACAGCAAATCTTCCCAGTACTTTGTCTTTGTTAAAAAGAGTTCCAAATTCTTCATGTTGTGCTGTAGGCTGTTGTTTTTTAACTTCTTTTTTAGATTTTTTTTTTTTATTTTATTTTTCCAGATCTGAATTCTTCCTTCATGAAAGCACAAGGCTTGGCTCTTAGTTCCTTGTATCTTTCTAAGCCCACACCCTGAGTACAAAATAATGTTGAAGATCACTCCCCTGTCTTACCCTGCCAAACACACACTTTCAAGGGGTTTGGGATGTGGATATTCTTTTGTCCTACTCAACAGACCCCTGACTGAGATAATATCCTTAAGGTTAAAAGTATTATTGGAAGGAAGCACAAGAACACTGTGCTCTAGTTCTCCTGCATGTGGCTTTAATTATAGATACTCATGAATCTTTTTCATACCTGCATTTACTTATTTTTTTTTTCTTGAAATCTCTTCCACTCTGTAAGGATTCTGTTGAAATGAGTTGCTAAAACACTATATAGGAACTAACTGGATTAATTAAGGGATCCTGATACTACTTTTTACCTTTTTGATTCAACTTCACAGACTGCTCAGAAAGGCTTAAATAACTGGGGCCTATTCCTCATGAAAGCACTTGTAAATTAAAAGAAAAGCAGTTTGAGCTGCTTTTCACCATACAATGGCTGAATTTTCATACCAAATAAAACAATGTCATAATCTTATAATCTTACAATGTTTTGGTAAAATGTAGGCTTCATGTTTTTTTTTTTTTTTTTTTTTTTTTTTTTTTTTAAATTCAGTAATTGCAGCCCTTCGTTTCTTTTAAACAAATATTTATACAAGCATGCACTGTAAAACAAGATAATCTAGGGTCTGAGGCCCTACAGGGAAGTCTCTCTCCTTTTTCATGATGATCTTTTTTCTGAGCTGTCCGATAAATATTAACCACTGAGGCAGTTTAGAACCTAAAATATTTTTGAATACTGAAAAGAGATCACTTTCCTTTTTTATAGGTGTGATCTTATTCAGTGTGAGCTACACCTGAGCATCAAAGAGCAGAAAGCAGAGGCAAATTAAGCCCTAAGTCAAAACAAAGTGTGCATTGACAAATACACAGGAGGACAGCTGTGTTTCCAAAATGCTTACAGTCAGGATAAATTTCATCTCTAGATTCCTGTCAAGTGTCTCAGAAGTTGCTGCTATATTGGTGCTATAAGGATATTAGAAAATTACACGTAACAATTTTCTGGATAAAAGAAAGACCGAAATTTAATTTGAATCTCTTCAAAGTTCATTGTTAAACATACTTGGTTTGTTTTAGATTAGTATCAGAAGCAGAGACACAAGATCAAATTATGTTGTGGTAGATTCTATAAAGAGTAAGTTCAAAAAGGTTTATTCTGATTATTAACCGGGAGAAGTTGAACAAAGCCAATATTGCTGCTTATGAAAAGTACGAAACAGAACACGCGTAGATTATGGTTTTGTTTCTCAAAGTTATTTAGACACCCACCTCTTGTTGATTAATGCTTGTTTGAGTGTAATACATTAAAACTTCGACTTAAATCAGATCGAGCTAGGACCCTAGGCAAACGGTAGATGGCCGAATAACTTTTCCAAAACTATATAGGAAACTGAACAAAATTCCATTGGAGTTTAAATGTTAATCACATAGCTGTTGTTCTGTAGTGTAAGATATCTCAAAAGGATTAGATGAACATCACAGGGAAGAACATTTCTGCAGCACAGATGAGGAATAGATGGTTTAAGAATAGGACACCTTAAATTCTGGGTGGTCTTGTGAACCATGTGCACATACAATAAGAAGATTTATCATCATCATGTGCTCTGGGATATAGTCTAGGATATAGATTTCTTTTGTGAACAGAGGCTTGGGATACCACAGGGTCCCAGATCCTGTGCTTAAGATAGTGCTGGCTTTAGAGCAAAAATGTATGTGCTGTGTATTACCTTGCTTCAGGCATACAGTCCCCATTTTAGTAAGTTTTAAATGTTGTACAGCAATTAAGAGCCATTTATAATCTCAAGTCTATAAAATGTCTGTAGCTGTTAGCTATTTGAGAGAATTATGCTTTCAACATTACAAAACTATTAATTTTTCTCAAATTAAAACGTCTTTAAAATGTAAACAAAAATGAGGGGTTATCAGACTGCAGTAAACTCTGGGTGGTTCATTGCTAGCTAGCTGAGGAAGTCTTATAAAGTAAAATTCAACTGATAGGTAACCTGTAATGCTAATTAATCAGTTGCAGTCTTTCATGCTTTATTTATTTTTTTTTTCTGTTATTAATTGACAGAAAGCCAGCTATTGGTAAAGTCTTTGAAACCCTAGGGATATGTTCTGGCCAACGCTGCTCTTTTTGATCAATTCTTTTCTGTTTTCTGTATTCATACTTCCACATGAAATTATGTTCCCGGAGAGCACTAAGGAACATTTACACCAGTGACTTGAGGACTGTTGTCATCCATCCTTGAGCAATTTGACTAGAGTTTCTACAAGTTTTAGCTGAATTTAAAGCATTATTGCTAGTGTAGTAGTTTTTATAAAAACCTGTAGTTCTCTAACATTATAGTTCCATGCCAAACTGTTCCAGCATTATGGAATGGCTTACTCATAGTGCTACTCATGGAGTTGAACTTATTTGCAGAGATAAAATGGCTTGCTAAATAAATTCAAAAGAATTCCTATCTGCAACCAATTCAGATATAGTAAAACAAAAATAAAGTGATGTTCTAAACATTTATTTTGCACTCATTTAAGAAATTTTCATTTGATGCAAGCTCATTGCACAATGCTATTTTCTTCTGATAGACTAAGATATAAATTAGTGCATGCAGAATGGCCTAAATCATCCACTGTAATCAGGCAAAACATTAAACCAAAGGAGTTGAGTAAAATTTGGTTTCCTTAGTTGGCAGGCTTTATATGTGCTTTATTTATTTATTAATTTATTAATTTTCAGTTTTGATTTGAGCTGTGGTTTTGAGACCATTTAGAACTGGGCCAGAACCACATCTTGGGATCTGAATACCCACAACTCCTGGCCCAGATCTGATTTTTTCATCTTGAGCTCATCTCTGATTCAAAAGAACCCCCAAATTCTAGGCAAAATTATATCAAAACCACTAAGCTTAGTTTGTTGGAATGCCAAGCCACAATTCAGCCCAGGTTTGTTTGAAAATGGACCTCAAGCCATTTAAAACCGGTCACAGATTCAGTTGAAAGTGATCCAAAGTTGGATCATAATATTTACAAACTTCAGCAAATCTATACAGAACTCAACATTTGCAATAAAACTGAAATTGAGAGAGTATTGTGAGGTCTCCTTTTTTGTTGTTGTTGTTCTGTGGACATTCAATGCAGCTCAGCAAACCTGTCAGGAGAACTGGATTGATTCAGAGGAACTGGTAGTTTGGAGAACTCTTGTGTTTGAGAGTAATTCTGAAAGAGCTGAAAGAAATGATGCAAATATATCAGTTTCCTCTCTTATGCTTTTTCCATTTTTAGTGGAGTTGCTCTTGTTCTGCTCTGCATTCTACACAATTAAAATGAAAGCTTTTGAAGTGTTTGAATTTGCATATTTTATTTTTTTTCAGAGACTTTGTCATAGCCTTTTATGCAAGTGATAGCATTAAATTGGAGCAGCAAGATGAATTCCAGGAAGCGAGTAATCTTCATTAAGCTTGTTTATTTGCAGGAGCTCCATTAAATTAAGAATCCTTATCAGGATACCTCTGCACTGATGAAACTAGCATGACTATTTGTCTGAAGCAATGTTTCCCTACCTGACATGTTGGGGTCCGGTACTCCAACTGGGTGTTTGGCAAACCCAGAAGATCATTAGTTCAAAGCTGACATTTGACCTATTGTACAAGAACAGTCTCCTTAGTAATTGAATCTTCATTTTACAGACTAAGAAATGGAGGTGCAAAACAAGGTATGACTTACAACTGGTCAAAGGAAACCTATAGCAGAGTTTGAAAGCTAGTGTATGTCCACTGACCAGATTTTAAGACACTTTAATTGTGGCAATGGCTGGTGTAGTTTTGGCTCAAGTTTGCAGTTCAGCATGAGGTTAAGAATGCTTTTGAGTTCTCCTGAGCCTTGCCCTGTGTACTGGCGAGACCTCTGTGCCTCTAACCTCCGTTTGTTTTCAAACAGAACTGTGTGAATATAGGGGCTATTGTACATGGATACACCTGGTAATGAGTTGTAAGTGCCACAGATGATGAGGCTTGCACACCAGCATTCTTAAACAAAGCACATAGAAGCTTATCTTAATTCAGAAAGACCCCTTTATTCATTACAGGGCAAAGGTTCATCATTCAAATGCATCTAGATATTTTATTATATCTATTTCTAGCCAGGTAATTGGGTACAGTGAATGAAATTCACATTCCATTGAATTCAGCGACAAAACTCCTAACTAATTTTGGAAAAGACAAGATTTTAATCATGTATTAGTCAATGAATCACTTGGTAAACACATAGGCTACATTATTTAATTTTCACTTTCTGTGTATTCATGGGTATAAATTGGGACTCCCAGGCATGCCAGCTTCTGTTTCAGTGTTCCATTGCACTTACAGGATGCACCAGAAGTCTTCTCCATGCTTCTTCTGCAACTAAAATATCAGTAGTCTCCAGTGGCAGCAATGTGTTGCCCACACAGAGCATTCTGATCTTTTTCTCTGCTGCTAATGTGATACCTTCAAAATATTAAGACTGAGAGAGAATGACCTTAAATGTCTGGGCATATCTAGGTTTCCTCTTTTGTTTTCAGTGTGGCATGTGGCACCTTGGTTATCAGATGACATTTTCACATATTTTTATCAAGCCCTAAAGCATATTTAGATATAATAGACATGTTTGTCTTCAGCTGTCATTATCAAAATAAAATTAAACCTCATTTAGATACATAATTTGTATTGAGGGCTCTCCATGTGCTCCCCATGGTTTCCAAACAAGAAGACTTATTTTGTTCATTACTTTTTATGTTAAGCATTACCTAAAACATTTGTTAATTGTGAAAAGCTGTAAGCATTGACCCGCTTAGGAAATGAGTGCGTTCTAATGAAAGTTTTGCAAATGTAAAAAGAGTTTCTCATTATGAACTCTTAACTAGCAGTGATGATGCACTTCCTGCTATTTTATTATCCTGTAATTTGCTCTGTGTTACTCCTTCAGGAAATACTGCTAAGCTTATGAAAAAGAGGGAAAAGATTTCTGAGGCTGTGAAAATCTGAGATGAGAATGGGCACCCTTAAAATTAGAAGAAAAAAACAAAGTTTAATCAATTCTTAATTAAACAAATGGCAGAACTCCAGTCTAATATCTTGAAAAGGAGTTCATAAAAGATTAAACAAAATTTAATTTCCCACTAAATATATTCAATGATGTCTGTACATCACTGGTGAGGTTTCTTCTCCAAATGATTTAGACAGACATTTACACTTTTCTGAAATACCAAAGAAAATTATTTTGACATGTTTAGTTTCTGCTGCACTGCAACACATATTCAGAAATGCTCACCCCTCTGAAAGGGTAATTGTTGTGGTGAGTTGGACACATTATCAGCCACAGATAGGAAGCCTTGAAGAAGAGGACTCCACTTAAAAGACATTTGTGCTCTCACTTAATTAACCCAATGGCTTCTTGTTCCAGCAAAGCTGTTCTGCTACATAATGACAAGAAAAATTAGATATTAGTGAAGATCTGGACATAAATGAATACGCATCTGCTTATTTTTGCCCTCCTGGCATGTTGCATCAGGTTGCTGTTTAGGACTAAAATTAAAAATGCAGTGAATTGAAGATTTTGATGAAAAACCTCATCCCTTTTCCTAATTGAAAATGTACAAAGGCCTAATGGAGAGACACTGAACTCTCAAATGTCTGGGGTTTGTACTCCTGTTGCAGGAGCTGTGCGCCTGTGTGTTTGTTTAGATACCGTTTGTAAATACATATCTGCTTTTACACTGACTGACTATTTTAAGGTGACTCAAACAGTTATTGGTACCAAACTGCTTTCGAATGAATGTTTAGAAAACTGTGATGACAGATCAAAGGATCAGCATTTTAGCTTTCCATTCCTGATGTATCTAGTTTAGACTGTCTGTAAATAAAGTTCTAGTCAAGTTCTAAATGAGCAAAGCAAGGTCTTGCAGGGGAAGAGAAATACTGCTGAAACATCCTTCTGAAGGAGCTTATTATCTGTGTGGAAAGATTTGTAAGCCTTGATTTTTAGTGAAAATTGCCTAAAGCAATATTAATTGAATATTCATCTTTCTGATAAACATACTGTACTTCTGAAACTGTTGTCATCAACACGACAACAAATGAGCATGGAAAAGTAAAATTCCCGAGTGAGAGGCAGATTTACTGATGCGAACTTATGCTGAGAAGTATGAAGTCTGCTGTTCCATTTTGGAACCAGTTGCACCCATGTGGCTGCATCAAATGGACATTGTTTATGTGCAGTGGTTTTGGGGATCTGCAGTTGTGTTACAGTGAAAGATGTAAGAACATGGAAAGTGATGGAACCAAAATGAATATGCAAAAAGGAAGAAGGAGCTAGATTCAAAGGAGAGCAGTAAGTTAGGAAATGATATCCAGCCTGCTGTGTCCTACAGGGAAAGGAATGCTTCAGTGTGAAACCAGAATATTGCTTCTCTGAATACATTGTTTTGCAAAGTATACAACAACTTTTGTGATAAAAATCAGTATAGTAATCCCAAACTGATTATCTCCTATTATAGATTATTTCCTCTTTAGGAAGAATTTTTGTAGATGTTTTTCTCATATGCATGATCTTCATTTGGCATAGCTGGTATCATCTGCTGAGGGCTTCTTTTTATCTAGTTGTACAGGAGTTCTTAGGTTATATATTCCTTTCTTTGGACCTTGAATGATATTTCTTCAGGATTTCTTGGAACTATACGAAAAACAGAGCTAAAGAAATCACTCTTAAAAATGCTTAGGTTTCCCCTGCCTTTAAATTTTTAGAGATTTGGTTATGCTGGTCTTCCATGTGATCTAGGAAATATGTAATCATTTGGAAATAAGGGTAGAGGAATCCAAGCCTATACCATTGCAGCTGAATGATGGCTATACCTAGTAACACTGTGACAACTAAGCTGAATTACAAAGATATAATTCTCCCTGTTCCTTCTGCCTTTGTACAGATGTGTATGCTGTAAATGTTATTTATAGGATTCATTTAAATTCCACAGCGTTTTCCCAGCACATATTCCACCTTCTTTTTTTTACTGTACTTGTAAAATCAATACTCCCAAACAGCTTTCTTCATAGACTCCTCCTACCTTCTACAAAGCTATCTTAGAGGGCTCCATGTGTTTCCATGGAGCCCCTTTTTAAGCATTTAGAGACAAACTCAAGCACTAAACTTAATTGTTAAGGAAAGCCAATGCTGTTGCATACTGTAAAGAAACTAATCATGCTTGGCTTCTGCAGGTGCAAAGTTTAAAGGAAAATTGTCAGTATTCAAAGCCCCTGGTACATTTTTGTTGTTCCAGGTTGCTATGTGGGTATACTCCATAGTCTAGTTAAAATATTCTGGGAAAAGAATTTCAGATTTGTTTTTAACACCTCTATTCATTTATAAAGTATTCCTTGGCATCTAAATAACAGAATTATTATTAGTTTTTAAGCAGCTAAGCACACATTAATGCCTACAGGTTTCTATTTCCACACTTAAGCAACTGAGTAAAAGTAAAAAAATAAAAAAAATAGAGGCCAATTCAAGAAAATCTCACCTCTTTTACAGCAGCACTAAATAAAAAAAGCAAAACCAAACACAGGATGAAACTGTGAAGAACTAGCATACAAAATACCAAAAATCCACAAAGGCTTAATTTTGACCTCTGCTGAAACCATTGTTTGAGCTAGCTGACCAGCATGCATCTTGTTTGTGTTGGGTAGTGCTTTTGATTGTCTATTTTCAGGTAGTCTAGAAGGTTTACAGAAGCATTCTGTTTCTTTGGCTTTCTCCTCACTTGTCTGTCTGTGGCACTGACTCAGACACTTGCAGACAGCACACCTTGTGTAGGTGCTCTCAAGCCTCTGCTTATAGCTCTCATGCTGTTTGGGGCAGTGAGCTTTAATCAAGTACCTCGTAGTTCTATGACTTCTCCTGGTGTGATTGTCTAGACAGGCTGTGTGTGTATCATAAAAGAGATGTTAAGCATTGCAGAGTCAGGAGAAGGCTTCGTGTTTGGCCAGGCTTGCTGAATTGTCTTTTGCTATCTTTTGGCTCAGCTTTTTAAAAGCATGAAGAACTTTGAGTTTGCATTCAGAATGAAATCTTCTGTGTTTGCCCCTTCTAAAGCTTTCCATTTCTGTAATGCCTTCTATCCAGTATCTCATAGTTCTTTGCAAAAAAAAAAAAAAAAAAAGTAAATTAAACCCCACAGCAAACTTGTGATCTAGAGAAAAGTGATGTCCACTGCTATTTGTGACAGAATAACTAAGTTTTAGAAACAGAACAAAACAGCCCTTCTGTCCTCCTTCTGGGCCTAACAATATCGATCAAATGCCACAGAGGAGCAAACTGAGGCACCGCGTTTAGGGTTTGCTGCAGTGTCATCTTGGGATATCTCTAGCACACCATGAAATAGCCTCTGATTCCTTGTAGCATTGGAGCTATTACCTGAAGCTATTAGTTCAGCTAACATGCAATGAATACTGACAGCCACTATGCAGTTCTTTAGAAAGAGGCAAGACAATCTCCTAATGCATCTAGCAAGTCATGCAGCGATGACCTGTGTGCGCTAACAAGACGTTGCCATCATGCAGCACACAATTTAATTATCTGTGCCATTTCTGTAGGCTGGATGCAAGTGAAGAGTCACAGACACCCAAGCATATTTGATTATCATTGTATTTAAATTGCTGTTCCTGGAAAATATGGCTTTGGTGGATTCTACTGGCAACTGATGCCAACCTGCGTACTTTCAGTTCTGAATGCCCTTGTGAGATTAGTTGCAAATAAACGTGGCAAAATGTGTTTTGCAACTGAGAATGTTATCTGACTATAGCCAATTTTATTTCCTTTGATAGCTTTGAAAAAATAGAATTTATATTTGTATGGGTTCATTTTTTGAGTTTATTTTTGAGTTTATTCAATGGTTTGCTTGCTGCCTTGAATCAGGGTTTCTCATACCCCTTTTCACGATAGTTGGAAAAAAATATATCTTATAAATCAGATTTTAAGCTGAGTTTGCTTCCTCTTCAGACCCCAAAACAAGCAGCCACAACTGATACTACTGAAATGTCTGGTTATAGAAGAGGGAAGTTTATTTGGCATTTAAATGGGAATTGAACTAGTTTTAAAGTATTAGTTATGAAGAATAAGTGACACTTGGGGGATTCTCTATAGAGAGATTAAGTCTAAATACAGTGGACAAGATTCTTAACTGATGTTCTTTTGTTGAAAGAGAGTGAAACCAAGTCAACATACAGTTAAGATTTGGCCTCTTCTATGTAGATATTCCCACATAAAGGAGAAACAATTACAAAACTGAATTTGACTCATAACAGAACCAAGACTTCTCTTTTGATTTCAGATTTACCAAAACAGTGGCTTGACAATTGCTTCAGTTCATTAGAAATATGAGCTATATTCACAGTTGTTTCCTAAGTGTGGGTTTGATTTAAACAGTTCTGGAATTCTGAGCTTGTCAAGCTCCGTTGTGATTGACTTCATCTTTTACAGAAGGCTCTCATGGATTTATAGCTGAGATCTTGACTTTTCCTTCAAAATCTTTTATATTTTTCAAAGTTGACACTCTTAGTTTTAAATTCCACACAGTTTCTTCACTAATGCCCCTACCAAGAGAAGAAAGCAAATAATGGGATTTTTACAACTGTTTATAAAATATTGCTTGGAAAACTTCAAAGAACAGAAAAGTGATTATGCTTGGTCTTTTTTCTTTTTCATTTCAAATTTATTTATATTTGCCTCTTATTCTCATGTTACTTTCTTCTTCAAGCTGCCAAAAGTCTTCAGCTGTGGTGCTGGAAATTAAATGGCAAATTTCTGGCAGACATCACAGAGCTATATTTTCAATGAAGGATCAAATCTAGCTTCTGATTAACAGCAGAATAATTTTATCTGCACTGTCACTTATGCTTATAGTTCTTGGATTTGTTGTCATTTGCACATGGAAACATAATATTTGCAGTGTATTTTCATTCCAAAACAATACACAAGGTACAATATCCACAGTGGTCTAAAGAACACAAACACAAAATCAAACTAGTAGTGATAAGAAGGATGAGATAATTATGGCAAAAACTCTGATAGAATCAAGAATATTATTTTAAGTATCTGTTGTCAGTGGTGTCAGACATAAAATCCTTACATGCTCTTCCACTGAATCCAGTCCATCCCTCACAGTTTTATCTGGAAGGAGACAGAACTGACAGCCTGGATGGGCATCAAAATTTTTTGCAACAGCCCTGCTGGTTGTGTTGATTCAAAGAATTAATTGTTTTGCATTTGTTGAAATTAAAGCAAGTTATTGCATTAATGAGAACATGAAAAAGGAAAAGAGAAAAACAGAATAGTAGGACCTGTGGACATCAGCACTGATGTTAGTTACTCCACGTTGCAGGAAATGTTCCCCTAAGTTCTCTTAGAAGTGTACACAGACTGGATATAGAATGCCTTTTTAAAGGAGGCTTCGACTGGTTGAATGAAGCTTGACCCCTTGTTTTAAGCAGGCAGTGGAAACAGAGGACACGAGACATCAGAGACAGATACTGGTCAGGAAATGGACTCTTAGAGCAGAAGACCTAGGATGCATGTAGATGTGACTGAACATGCCAGAAGTGTGCCTAAGACAAAAGTTGAGGTCCACATATCCTTATAGGAAGTGTTGGTGCAATATTGTGGTTCAAAGCCGTCTTTTACCTTTCAACAGCAGAGGGTGCATGCAACCTGCTCTGCTTTCTTCCCTCCTTCCTGCCTTGGTGACCTTGAGAGGATGCTTGCTACAGAGTAGAGAATTCTGAAAGGAATTCCTGTAGGGTGAGGTACCAGGCTCGGAGAAGATCTTGGGTTAGCTGCACTCTGGGCAGTTTAACTTGAATTATTCTTCATGGAGCATATCTGGTACAGATCAGAGGGATAAGGAACTATCGGCCCAACTGAGCTCTGTTCATCTTAAAGTCCTCTTAGCAGTTTCTGGACCTGCTCAGTAAATTCCCCCAGGCAGATTTTAACACAGCTGTCACTGCAGAAAAGCATCGGTCTGGTTAGATCCCTTTCAGTCCTTTGCAGACCCAAGCAGTCTGGAAGAGTCCTCAGACTTCCTCTTCTGTTTGTACCACATCACGGGCCACAAAACACTTCCCAACAGCCTGTACCACACAGAAGATCAACAGTGAGAGAGCAAAACCCACAACTATGATGTGCCTCAGGAAGGGAGTAGAAGAGATCAAGGGCATTGCCAACGTGAATGAAATCTACATGAAAGAGCCTTCGTCACTGCACTGCTTTCATGGATTAAAGGAACAATTGAGCAGAAGAATGAAAAGGCAGTGCCAAGAGGAAGGGAAAATATGGAGGGGGAAGCTGGGTTTCTCTGGTTAAACCATTCTAGTCACGTTCTTGGCGCACAAGCAGAAAAGCACAGCTGCTTTACATCTGCTACAGAGCACTGGAACTGAACAGGCACAAATATAAGTATTCTCAGCCTGTTCAGTTGAGTTTTTTTGTTTGCTCTGGTATGGACACAATACTTTTTGTAATTAGTAGCATGGAAAGCTATTTTCCAATGCAACTGCAATAACTAATATGGCTTATAAATGTTTTCTTTCAAAGGTCAGGCCTACAGGGAGTTACAAAGGCTAATTTTGTCACTAGAATGTCAAACCTGATGCCAGCCCTGGGAGACACAGTAACCAGTGGATTACACAATTTAAATGTTTTATGCTTATATCCATTAAAAACACTGACAATTTTCTTTCAGGTAGCATCCTGATTACATTTCATGCTGTAAATCTCCCCAAGCATTTTAGGGCTTTATACCAAAAGTGAGGCCCACATTCCTGGATACCAATGCAATACAAATATAACAATAATACAAAATTTATTTCCCTGCTTTATAGTCTTTTATGCATATTTTGAATATATAATTGAAGTGTTCTTGCCAAAACCCTCAGTTTATCTAACATGAGGAAGGTGGTTAAAAATGAAAACAGAGATGCCTTGAATTTTAGCTCAGTATCTCTGTTTGATCCTATCCAATGCCCAGCAACAGCCAGGAGGTAAAAGTACTAATAAACATGTAAATTCATATGACTGGCTTCAAACGAAATCATTCACTGACAAACTAAAACATTAAAACTTCAAGCTAAAACATTCACTGAAGAATTGTGTATTTTGAACTCAATCTCATTCTTTGTGTGTAAATCAAGTTTCAGCTAGTATTGATAAGTGATTTGCTTGCATGAATTATATAAATTAGGATTTTTAATGATGAGGAATATGCCAAAGCAAAGAGAGACTTTGTAATACAGATTAGAGCCCAAGACAGACGTGGAACACAGCAGCTAGGGGCTGAATCGGAGATTCAAGGCTCACTGCTCTCAGAAATAACAGCTTTGGGTCTTCTGTCACCTGCCGCTCCAATTATTTAGCAAGAGTTAAGGTTCTTTCAACTTCATATTAGATGATAATACACCTATGTGGGTGACGACAAGAACTGCAACTGTGATAATTATAGCTGCTGAGAACAGCAGCACATTCTTCAGTTTAGCTCTACACTTGGAATGTGTTTGTGGGTGTCATATGGCTGGCTGCATTGCCCAGATACAAGCATTGGGGGATGCCTGAGTCTTTCAGGCATCCATATACATATAAAAAAAGACATTTCCCAGTGGTTTTATGAATATGTAAAGATGGAAGACCATTTTGCTGATACATTGCCTGCAGTAGGAGACTAGTATGTAGTTTTAAGATTTGGATCATGTTTTGGGGCTCTTTTTGTGTGTGTCTGTCTATGTACAGTTAATGTGCAGGTAGAGCTGTAAAGCAGGGAGTTCTGATCTGTGGCGCAACTTTCTGTGTTTGTTGTAGCTTTAACTGCATCTAAGCCATATGCCTTGTGCAGCATGTTGAACAAACACCTTTTTTTATAATTCTTACATCTCAGGGGAAAAACTGACAGGGCCATGGCAAATTGCTTGTTCAACTAAATGTCGGTGAAGAGGCTGCTATGGATCAGGCTTTTGGAAAAGATTCAATGCCACTGTCTAGACAGAGGCAAGAAACAAGGGCTTCATTTCCCCCCCATCCTTTTGGAGCGTTATGACAAAGATATGTAAGTCTGCTAATTAGACTGGAGCTTTGCACTTCACCCCTAGGAGTTTCTTTCTTAAGAAATGTAGGTCATTTGATTGGCATGTATTTTTCAGCATCCTAGTCTCCAGTGAGAAAATTAAGAAAAACAAGCTGTGTTACATGCAAACAAAACTGAGAGCTACAAAGAAACTGAATGTTCTATTACAGAAAGGTTTTAGCAAGCCATAAGCCACCAATCTCACATTAAGGGAAAATGGAATAAGGAGGTATAGTACAACAAGCCACAGTTTTACTGGGGTTGACAGACACTACTGCTACTTGCTGGATTACTTCCCCTCAGTACGATGGAACACTAGATTTCGAATAGGTGTGTTTGATTGGTGGTCTGTACGTCGGGCTCCGTCAAAAAGTAAAGGGTAGAACGCTAATAGCTGGGCATTACAAGGTGTTGGCTGGGAAAAGGAGGTCAGAGTTGGAAGTGCTGCCTTACCATGGGCTGGATCCAGACACAGGTGGTGCAGTCATTCTGAGAAAAGGAAGGAGGAAGATGAATTGAATGTTTCCAAGAATCAGGTAATATCCCAGATTCATTGTGTTTGCACATTTAGGGAAAGGCCATTATATCTCAGTTTGGGGTAGGACATAGTAGCAATGATGGAACTGAGCACTAATGCACCACTGGTTTAGAAGATGTTGATGGCAACATATTTGTGTCCTGATGGCTCAGAAACTCCCAGAGTTATCCAAGAAAAGAACTAGAAGAGAGTGACTCTTAAGCACTGTCTTCTGTCAGAGGAGATCTCTTCATGTCAAAATGAGAAACCCATCATTTTGACATCTCCTCATGTTAAAAATGATGGGATTCTCCATCATATTCACTGAGATATTCCTCTGTTATAAGTCTGGGGTGGAACTGCTGAATGTGCTCTAAAAGCTGGAGAGAACTACCATTAAAAAGGACATGGTTTCCATCTTCTCATAGACTACCCAGCACAGAGAGCTGGAGCTTCAAAATCAAGGTCTGCTCATGAGACACCTTTGTTCCTTAGTACTGTTATAAAGGACATGCTTGTTTTCTTAATTCTTTTGTAGCTATCCAGTGTAAACACACCTGTTCTCATTGATGCATAAGCAGTAAATCAGCAGAGGTCAGGGGATTCAAGACAGAAATGTACACTTTTAACTGAGTAGTTCACTGAGAAGTTTCCCTCAGAGAGGATAATGCAATTGGTAGTAAACAAACATGATTCTCTTTTCTGTCATGGGGATATCGATCAATTGGATGCTAAATAATCATTATTGTATTAAACTAAGGACCCCAAAGAATCATTCAGCTATTTCAGTTTTTTCAAGGAGGCTTAGGGGAATTATGTGGTAGGATGCTCAGTGGGTACTGGCAATCACTCAGGAGAACTGAGGAGCCAGTACTGACATGCCAGGGGTGTGGGAAAGCAAAGGGAACAAAATGGCTCTCTCAATGACTAATTTGCTCACTAAGACTTTTGTTTGTGCATTCTCCATGCTTGCAACCAAATATGTGTTGTTCACATACCTGTGCAGTCCAGAAGACCCTGGCCTGAAGAGTATGCAAGCAGCATTAGATCTTCCTTTTACATTTATTAGCAGTGTTCCAATCAGCAGTCTAATCAGGTTTA
The DNA here is from genome assembly GCF_965140915.1 of Aythya marila. Classification (NCBI taxonomy): domain Eukaryota; kingdom Metazoa; phylum Chordata; class Aves; order Anseriformes; family Anatidae; genus Aythya; species Aythya marila. The sequence continues at coordinate 5,586,671 of NC_139057.1, forward strand.
TTAGAATATTAACTACCCAGTAGCAAACATATTCAGAAGTTACTGCTATTTTAATGTTTCCATTTGTGTATGCTCTCTTTTCCACAATTTATCTAGGCCTGATTTTCAGCAATAGAAGTTAGGCATTTTGTGAAAAGAAAGGACTCTCAAGTCACCTCAGGCTGTATACTCAAAGATAAACTGTGAGTCACTTTAAAATTTAATTCAGTATTTTTATAGGAGATTTTTGAAAATCTAACAATATTTGTCTTATTAAATTTGTACCAAATGTGTATTTGGAAGTATTTCTCACTAAGTAGTATAGAGACATCTTGGGTGTCACTTTGTAAATTAATGAGCGTCTGTTTTTCATTGTAATGAGAAAGCTGAGAAAGCATACAAGTGAGACTTCACCATTAAGAATTAAGCGTCTATGGTGAGGTGTAATACAGGGTTCTCAGAAAGTTTCCTCCTGAGTCACTCCATTCCTGGGCACTGGAACTTTAATATCTATCTAACAGCTCTTTTCCTTCTTTTGATGCCAACACTCAAAATTACTTGCAAGATTGATTTTGTTTTAGAAATCTGTTTCTAATATTTGTTTCTAAGGTGGTACCATAAAGTCCTACATGGCTTGTGGCCTGTTTGGGACTCTTGTTAAAATTACCAATTAGAGTTGAAAAAAGAAAACAAGACACTGAGGGAAACCTTCCTTCCTCTGCATATTCTGTTGCTTTTTGGCCTTTGTTTGGGACATTTTGTCTGCATCTGAATATATATTGTTTACTATATACTAATATGATGGAGAGAGATAAATTTATTTGCAATAGCCAATGATCTGAGTGCCTTCTGGGAACATATAAATCTTGGTTTTCAATCTGTACTAAGGCAGGGTTTCATGAGCAGATTGTCTGTGACCTCCCTTTCTTCTGCTAGTATCTTGGTGCTCTTCCTTTACTCCGCTGTAGACCCTTCTAATGTTCCTTTGCTCTACAACAGTAATACTTCCCCTTGAAGGTTTAGTCAGATAATGTTTAAAAAGTGTTTGTTATCCATGAAGAAGGTCATCATTGCAAGGCGCTGATATCTACTGACACAACTGCAAAATTTTAAACAAACAACAACAACAAACAGCAAGCAAACAAACTATGGGACAGCTAGAAATGCAGACAGAAATTCCTCTTCATTCCCAAGCCATATAAGGATCCATGCATAGCTATATAAGGCAGAATCTGCAAAAAGAGATGAAGTTTTGGCTGATTTTACATGGGAAGCATTGTGTTCATATGTTTCCTTTGTAGAACTAAATCATAATTTAAAAGCTGTCAGAAGGCCTCTCTTTAAATTAGAGTAATTTATTGCTGTGTGTGCCCAAGAACAGCTACAAATGTAAACACAGGCACTCACTTGGCTGTATCCACTGCCCTTTTCCACATCACTTCCCAGAGGAAAAGAAGGCTAACAAAGAATGAAGCAAATGTTCTCTACAACATGCAATAAAAGGATTAATCCTTCTCTTCTCGTACCTCTAAACTGTATCACCAGAGTCTGGTCTTTGTCTAGAATTTCCAGTGACATTGCTGGCATCTCCAGGCATGGACGGCATGCAGGAAAAATGCTCCCCTCTTCTGCAGAAATCTCCTTGCTAATAAACTTCTCAGCCTAAACCTTATATATACACATATGTGCACAAGCTCTCTCTCTCTCAGATAGATACATAGGCCGTTTCACACTCTAAAATTAGTAGTTATGGAAAATGATATATGCAGTAACTTGATACTCTCACTGCCTTTGTGGCAGCACATTCCTAAAGAGATACCTGTGTGATAGATTCTTGATATGGCTTAGCTTTTCAGTTGACAGAATGGTGAATGATCTTGGCTTGGCAGAGCATGTAGGACTGTGAGGTACTAATCTAAAGTGGAATGTCCCCATTGCAGGAGTCTCTACAGTGTCTTTGGCAGTATCAAATCGAAAAGATGCCCCCAAGATGCTGAGGAAGAGGAGAATGTCAAGTGAAATGTAAGCTCCTCCTGCTGTTGGCGAAGAATCACTGTAGAATCTGATTCAAGCAACCTTCAGGAACTTGCAGGTTTTGTTTATCTCTTTTGTGCCTGATTTGTAGACTCCAGTCTAAACCAGTCACATCATCTCTTTTTCACAATGCAAAACAAATAAACAAATAAAAAAGACCCCAAAACAAAACCCAACTGTATTTCTAGTTTATATATCCTATCTCGTTCTTTATTCTTTCTTTGCACATTTTGAACAAATTAGTAATAGAACCAGTCCAGACTAGTCTGCTGGGTTCCATCAGTTTTCCTGCATTGCTCACGTTTCCTGTCCATCTTTTGTGTCATCTCTTTTCATTGCTGCTTTAGATTAGCCACAATGCAGAGCCATTTATGGTTGTCATATGTTATGTATCAGGCTTAATTGTTCATCCTGCCTTTCATCATCTCATCATATTTCACAGACCATGATTAACTATGATTCTTTTGAGGCACCCAGCTTGCCTTCACTTGCTACTTAGCCTTACACATCCATATGGTTCAGCTTGGTTTTCAAAGATCTCTGGCATTTTGCTACTTTGTTTAACACAACAAACCAAGAACTGTTTTGGCTGGTTTCTTTGCTGTGGCATATATATGTATCTATATATTCAAATTTAATATCAAAGATTAAAAGACAGCTGGTGGATCTGGAACAATGTGAAGGGTGTGCTACAAAAAGTGGTCTGAAAAGTCTGCGGATTGTTGACATCATTTCTGTTTATGTCCTGTTTTTTTTTTTTTTTTTTTTTTTTTTTTCTAGTCTGTGCAGTCGGTGGTGATGCCTTGTCCCTCAGGGAATTTTACTGCCCTCTCTCTCTTTTCTATTTAGAACATTCTCCTAATTTGGCATTTTAAATTTAAACTGCAATGCTTTGTGCTATGTATTGTGTTCCAAGGCTGGGAATGATTCCCAAAGCTGTATTTTCATGGCACACTTTTGTATCTCCATTAAAATCAATGGGAACATGTTTGAGAGATGGAGGGTAGAATTCCTTTTACTAGGAATTTTTCTCTGAGATATTTTAGAATATGATGACGTCTCTTTCACTCTGAACTTTTCTCTCCTCTAGACTGCATTTATCCTCTGCATGTCTTTAGTCCTTTAATTTGTCCACTATTTTATTACCCTCTTTTCTTTTTTCCTCTAGCCCCCTGAAAAATGTGATAATTAAAATTATACATCCTGTGTGACCCTCAGACTTCATTGAGTCATTGCTTCTACATACAATCCTGTGGGTGTACAAAATTTACATGTAACAGAAAAGACTTGCTATCATGAGTTTACTTAGTCCTTTGTACTTCTTCCCAGAGGTGTATTGCCTAGTATTTTGCTTTTCCTGTTTTGTAGGTTTTGTTATGGAAAATCTGTAGTTTGGCTTTAGTGACAGTCTTGTAACTTCATATATTATGAGGTACCTCTATGGCTGTGCTATCCTAATCAGGTCATTTGTCAAAAATGACCTGAGATATACATAAGATGATGTTTGAGAAAAAGTCTCATGTTGCTTATTTGTTCGATGTGATGTACTCACACAACCCTAGAGATTGTGTAAACTAAAAATGAAAGCAGAACCTTGTGAGTTTGCAGAGCATATAGATTTTAGAGCCATAATCAAGATAATCATCTCAACTGAGTCACAGAAGTGGACCCAGACATAAAGCTACCAGTGCAGGCTTGAATTAGAGTTGTTTTTTCACACTGTCTTGAGATCTAGAACAGATGCAGATCACAGTTGAATGTGGTATTTTGGAAGGAGTGCAAGGGATGCTGCTTGCACTTGCATGAAGTATTTTCCTCTCTACTGCTGAGCCATTGATGGGTGTTCTGTTGGCTATAAGAGTACATTAGAATAAGCCTAGAGTGGACTTATCATAAGTGCAACTGAAAAATGTCAGGCCTAAAAGAATTAAAAGGGATATAGGAAGCAGAAGCAGGAAATGAAGATATCCACGGTGTTGTTCTTGCTATATTGGGATGTATAATCCCAGCAATGGGAGGTGTGAAACATAAGCTTACAGTGGGGACATGCAGGCTTTCCTCAGTATTTGCTGTGTTTGTATGTCATGAATTTCCCTCCCTAGTCACTGCAGTCCATTGCCCCATGTGCTTCCAGCTGACACTGAACATGTGAGAACTGGCATTTCCCCATATGAAAGCACCTTCACAACCTTTGTGTGCACAAACTTGGGAAGATTTTCGGGAAAGACAACAAGGGGTGGTAAGGATCATGTCTGAATCCAAGTGGAAACTGGATGCCAGTGGAATTTGAGCACTAGATTTTCCAGCGTGCCCAGCTGACAATAAAGAACAGGGACAGAGAGGAATGTTAAAAATATGTTATTCAGCTAAAGCTGGCATTGTGGACTTCTACCTGCAGGACCTACATTTCTCTTGTGCTGTAGTCTCAATTCTGTATGCAAGGGAAAGCATTAAAGTAAAGGAGTAGTTAAATTTTCCAAGGCAATCTTGTTTGTCTCTCTTTTGAGGATGCCAAACTGATGACAAGTATGGTATTATTTGTATATGTATATTTAAAGTTGACTTAATTAATGAAACCCATGGAGTCTAACCCCTAATCTTATTTAAAATGTCAGTTGCACAGAAACAAGAAGCTGATTTACATTGGAAGGATATAGAAATGAAAGGATTGCTTTCAAATTTATTTTAAGTTGGTAAAATATTTGTGTGCCTATAATGTCCATTTAATTTTGGAATTTGGGTGCAGAAGGAATTCTGGGACAGGATGAAAAGTAAATATAGTAAAGCATTTATTTATTTATTTATTCCTCTAGTAGGTGTTTTTGCCTTTTCTGAGTCTCCTGGGGCTGTCCATGAGTCAGCTGTAGATACTACACCTACTTTAATAGCATTTTAATATTTATGGAACCTGTTTTTCCCAAGGTGCTGGGAAACACGTCCTCTGTGAAATATTTGCATTGTTTCAATGTGATATAACCAAGGGATAAAAATATACAATGATGTGGAGAAAAGGAGAATACAGGGTTTAAAATATTTTACTAATTTGTCAGGGAAATCTGGAAAACATCTGCCTCCACTGTTTGTTCTTCTGTTGTTTTGCTTTTAATTATCCCCACCTCTTTTTAATGGAACATAAACTACCATTTCACAACTTTATATGATAGACCAATCCATACAAAACTGCCATGATATTTGCAGAACTCTGTACTTGGCCTTCTCTTTCTTCCAGATGTCTTCTGTGCAAACATTTCAAAACTAAATATTGATTAAAAACAGTTTAAGGATTAAATGCAAACAGTCTCAGTGAACAGGCACATTAAATACAGTTATGAAAGTCAGATCAAGGCTTGTTTAATTTCCATATGCTTTTTCTGATTTGGGGAAGGTGATGGAATTAAGTTCCATACCAAGTCTTGTAGTCATGTCCACTGCTCTCCCTTGCATGACACTGAACATGTGGTCTCTGCTAACTGTTTTCACAGGCAGGCAGCAGGTGACACCTGGAAACGTTTTCTCTTTTTCCATGAATGGGAGCAAACTGGTAGGTGAAAAATGTAGCTAAGAGGATTGGGAACTGTTGATCTGAAACGCTCCTGATTGGCACTGCAGAAGTCTTTCAGCCAGAGACCAGAGCATATTGGAAGTTTCTGTGTCAGATGACTGGAAGAACAAGTTACAGATAAGGACATATGTAGACATCTGTAACAAGGGACATTCCAGGGCTAGGAACACTGCACATTGTTTGCAGAACAAAGCCAAGACTGATCTATGCCTTGTCTTACTAAGAGAAAGGAATTTGTTCAGCAGCTACTTCTACAGTATCTTTGTGCATGAGTAATTTCCCTCTTTTATTTTATTTATTTATTTATAATTTTTTTCAAGGAGCAGGGTTTGTCTAATTGGAACAATTTGCAATTTTTTTTTCCAGTCCCTGCGCACTTATGTTTTATTGCTTGTGTAGGAAAAAATAAGTCCAACTGCTTTCTGAAGCTGATGTAAAGAGATCTTAGACTGTCAGTGACAGGTATTGGTCTTTCAACAAAAGTGTAGCTGCAGAAATGTCTGAAGACCAACGTCTGCTACAGTACAGCTGGGAAGAGGCAGCAGTGACTTAGAGCAGTAGATGCTATATTTCAAATAAGGAAGACCAAGTCTTTTCTTTCTCTACCATTGACAGAAATCACTGTCACCAGAGACTTCAGAGTGGTAGCAGAGAGGAAAACAAAACTCACCCTGCACATAGTTTTTTCCACCATTAAGCTAAATGCTCTCATGGTGTCAGACACAGGGAGAGCTCATATTTTGTTCCTATGATGCTGTAAATCTAGTCTTCTAGTTTTCACGTTTGAGTTCTGCAGACTTATTGCTTAGTACATATCTGACTCTTATTATGATAAACAAGAAAAAGAAAAAAAAAAAGAAGAAAAAAGGACAAAGAAGCAGCCTGTTGTGAGATTTTCAAGAAAAGTGAATAATTATGTGGAACAATAAGTTTAATTATAACACTTCTCAACTTACTATTTGAGGATAGCATACATCAAAGACCCGCCCCGCAAAAAAAGAAAAAAGGTGTACATGGAGAATGAAGATGCTGGGAGCAGCAAAGGAGTCATTCCTTTGTATAAATAGCTCTTTATAGAGTCTGACTCCTGTGAATCTCTGTTATAATTTCTTTTTCATTAAATAAATTTGAGAAAATGTTGCCAAGTGTGTGTGGACCAGAGACAAAAATGACAGGTTAGGAAGGGATACATGCTTTAGAAGTGACCAATATTTCCAAAGCTTTCAGTGTATAAACATTTGAGCATGTTTGATTTCAATGTTAAAATAACCAAGTCAAAAGGGAAGGGATATGTGTCAACTTGTACCTAGCTGTCCTGGCAGAAGGCAAACCATGGCAGGATACAATTAGCTTAAAAAATAACTAGAGGAGTTATGGTACTCCCATGGCCAGAAATTTTAATTAATCTTATTTTTTTTGCAAAACTGATCAAAGGGCAAGGCAAAATGGAAAACTGAAAGATCAGATGGGGAGGTCAGAACAAAAAGGGAAACAGAAGTGATAGCAAAGGAACCTCTTCTGGTAAAATAGAGGATTTTTCAAGAAACTTTAGACTAGTGATTTCTCAGGAGCTAAGCTGTTTATGTTTCTGTCTTCTGAATAACATCTAGAACATGCATGATCATAACAAAAATGTGATTCCACTGCAATTGGCTCTGCTATAAACACTTTCTTTTGGGAAAGAACTGCATTCACCGATGCGTTTCTGAAATTGGCCTCTGAATTCTGGAATAAGATAGCTCTGGATCACTGTCATTCCCAGGAAATGTTCTGCATGTGCAGAGTTAATATTGTTTCAATCTGGCTTGCTTCCACAATGCAAATATCCACCTGTGCATTACTGTGAAGAACTTTTTCTGAATCAACTCTTCCTATGTGTCTAATATTGATTTAATTGTGGGTTTTGGCATTACTTAAAAGCCTGAAGTGTTTTTAATAGATAAAATATGTTGTGTCCGTTATTTGTGTCAGCGCTCCCTGGGGAACCTCACTATTCAGAATGTTTTCTGAGAGGCATATACATACACAAACCCCTGCAGATGTCAATTCAAGCACTGCACCCAGGGAGTAATGACTAACAGACTTCAGACAATGAAGAATCCAATTTAAAATCCAAAACTGGATTATAAAAAAAACTCTTATTCTTCATAGATTTCTGTAACAAATGAACTCTTTTTGCTATTTCTAAATATCTAATTATATTCATATTTATATGGGTTAGTCCCCAAGACCACAAGCAAAGCAGATTGGAAAGGAAGATGCAGAGCTCACATCTCCAACTCTCATCAGCATTTCTGAATATTGATGTTTGCATTACATGAGGACAGACGCTTTTTTAATGATATCCTGGCTAATTTGAGTAACTTACGTAAAAACATATCTGAAGTTACTAGAGATGTTCTCCTTTTATGCTAACTACTCTTTGCTGGGGTGCATTAAAGAATTATGTTGGAGCATGATTCAGACCATTGATTCATGGTATACTATGGCTATTTTTAATTTACTCATTGAAATGTCATAGGAAAGGAAAAGCACCGTGCACTTCTGTTGTTCCATTTCCCCGTTCATTCTGTACACCCTTAAAATACTTTGCTACCAAATGCAACATATAATATTTATTACATTTTTGGCTTTAATAACATGGTTATCCTGCTATCATGTACCACTCTACCATGCATCAATTATGGACAATATCTATCATCAGTCACTTAAAAATTGTTACCACAGCTTGATGATAGATGATTCTACCTAAGCAGCACAGATGTGGTGCTCTTATATCCTGCCTCTAACAGCAGGAGCAGGGCATCTTTGGAAGACAGATCAGTTAATTGCCATAGCAGCTTCAGCAAAGTTGTCTAACCAAACTGTACAGGTGCCCCCCATGTCAGGCATTTCTCCTATGTAGGATGGTTAATCAAATTGATAGAGGACCACAGTCACACTTTTCTTACACAATGAAATGCTTCAGTCCCCCAGCCACTTGGCATGAGCTTGTTAGATCGGGAATTCTCACAACTTGACCTTTGCATTACACACTGCCACACAAAACAGATGCTTGGAAAAAAGGCAGCAGTAAGCATGCTGGCATCCCTGCCCAGGGCGGGGGGTTGGAACTAGGTCTCCTTCAAGGTTCCTCCCAACCCAAGGCATTCTATGATTCTGTGATATAGAATGTCATGAAGGACTTCATGGCTAGACTGGTGTGGAGAAGGAAACGTGATTACTCATGATTACTCTCAACTTTTCACCCTCTCACCAGCACTGCCACACCTCCCACTCCCCTCCACTTTTCCAGGGGAAGGGCCTGACTTTCCTGCTCTGCTTGTATAATGTTATTTTCCCTTTCTCCTCAGTACAGTGTTCACATTTTTCCCTTAGTGATTCTGAGTCCTTTTTTTCAGATATGTTCAACTTTCTGTTAATACCTAGAGCTACTAAACTTGTTCAAATGCAGTTAGAAAAGATTTAGGAGGGACACGGGCTTCTAAAACAATAGTGGCCGACTCAGATGGCTGAAAACAGTTAATGTAAAATAAAAGCAATTGTCCTAGCAGAGGATCCTGATCTTACAAAATAGGAGAGTGAGTGAAAGGGCTCTGGACTAGCCCCTAAATGAAGGGTCTTTTGTCTGCCTGAGCTGATAGAGTTGATAGAGTTGAACCTGCTTTTTGGGATGAGCTCAGTAATTTCACGTCTGGGATACAGGGCATGTTCCTTGTTCTTTATTAGTCTCTGCCTCTGTGTAACATGGAGGGGAATTACTGCCTTTCCTCCAGCATTAACCTTCTATTCTTTCATGCGTATGTTGCCTTTTGGCCTTTTGCCTTTTTGTTATTTTAAACAAATAGGTTTTTAAAGGCGTGGAGATTTCACATAATCCTTACTTATTTGCCCTACATTTTTTTCCTTCTTCTTGCTCTTCAAAGGTTTTTCAGACAGCAAATGATGTCTGAACCTAAATAAAACTATCAGGAAGTAACAATTTTGCAATGAAACCCTAGCTGAACTATAGTTTTATGTTAAAGATAAGCAAATGATAGAGATATTAACTTTAAACTACACATCAGCATGATTGCTACCATAGCCATATACCTGTTATGGTCTGACAGGTTTAACTTATTAAACTCGAGCTTTACGTTAATAATGCAGAATCTGCAGACTCTCTTCTCTTCCCTTGATTGTACTACACTGCCTAGCATGTACACCTACCACTCATTTATGGCTTTATGGTAGAGTGTGAAGTGCCTTGCTCCTATCCCAGTGCCCCCTTACCTCATTATATTAACCTCATCATTTGCCCAGGTTATGATATGTCATAAATTAAAGAAATTAATCCACTTCAGACATAGGGAAGTTTGCAGGGCCTGATCTGGTAGCATGCTGTTAAGCTGAGATCTGAGAAGTTCACATGCAGTTCTTCTGAACTCCTTACCCTGCTGGAGCAGGATCACTGCACTATGTGATCTGACCCTGTCCCTTCCCACCCCCTGAGGCACAAAAAACCATCTGAGGGGTTTATTTACTGCAGCTATGCATGATAACTGGTTTAAAATCAACATTCAGAGAACAATCCACGGGGTTCCAATGCGGTACAGAATTTGCCAGAGAGGAGAGTATTGCTCTTGGACAAGAAAAACAACCGTTCCATTTAGCAAAAGATTTTGAGGTTTTGAAGTGTATTTATTTTCCAATAGGAAATGACAGCAAGGCCTTTTAAAATTCTCAGAGGCAGAGACAGACAGAAGGAAGCAGGGCCCAGAGTAAACAACAGGCTGCATCTTTTGTCAAGGATGGGACAGTTAGGATGGGTTAGCCCTGGTCTGGTGTTATTGGAGCTTTTGAACTGCAGTTTCTTCAGCTATCTCCATATCACATGAAGAAACATTTTTGTCCAAACTGATGTAGTTTTTTTCAAAAACCTCTAGTTTCTGTAAAAGGTTTCATGAGAAACCAGCTCTCCCCTGTATTCAGTGACCCAGAGAAGTTGCCATACATACGCACCTTGTCAAATAAATATGGCAATGCAGATGGTTTAGGACATGTAGGAGACTAACATAAATGGTGAGAAACAGAAATCACCCAATGCTGGATTAGGGATTTGTGAAAACTCTAACACCATCTTTGGTGGTTTTTTTTTTTTTTGAATGTTTCTCCACTCCTCTTCCAAGGGAACCTTGGACCTCTGAGTGAATTTAAGGCCATGTCTGCTTTCCCTGTATTATTTCTGTGCAACTATTTCTTCCTCTGTAGAGGGAGGAGTGTTGCTGCTCCTTGCTGCAACTGAGTTTTCTGTAATAACTTTCTTGCTTTAAGCACGTTATCCTACATTCATTTTTGTTTCTTTTCTTTACTTTGTTATGAATTCCTCCTGTCCCTTTTAACTCATCTGGTTCATTTTTAATGCATCCTGTTTATTTTTCCAGCTATTTGTTTTTAATGTGTTATCTGACCTTTTCTGTCTACTCTTTTGGGGATGTACACAAAGCTCTTCCTTTATTTGCATTTGCTTTTCCTCCTCCCCTCCACAGCACCTAATGTTTGGTCTGCCAGTGGAACCTAAGAACAGGGGGAAAAAAAGCCACAAGTCCACAGATGATGATAAGAAGCTAAGTCTAAAGCTAAGTTCTCATCTTGCAGGTGTGGAATGCTTCAACTCACTGAGATATGTAGAAAAACAAGGGCTAGTTTTATCCCAGAGCTCTCTGACACAGTTCTGGGAAAAGACTACAGCTACAGGAAGTTTGCTTGGAAGAAGAATTCTCCCAGTTGGCTTCTTTGTGCAAGATAGCCATCATCAGTAAGGCAGTAAGCAAGGCAAAAAAAAAAGGTACGACCTTTTCTGGGAGCATGGCAGGGGTTTATTGTGAATGGGAATCAACGCTTTGTCCATTTTATTTCAGCAAAGGACTTGTGGAGCAGACCAGTGAACTTCTCTTCTTGGGGGCATTTTTCCATGGAGGTGGAGGACAGCTCTTTGAATGGTTTCCCTTTTACACACTCCCTTTTAAGAGGAAGGTGCTACTGGCTAATTCTGGTTTGGCAAAGTGTTGTTCATGCAAGGTGGCTGCTCCCAGAAGAAAGGGAGGTGGCAAAAGCTGGCAGCCATCCTTGTCAGGCTGAAGCACAGAGCAAGAAGGCAGAGTTATAACAAAAATCAATACCACAAGCTATCGGTCTGCCACCATTTACTCACCACAGCTGCAAAAACCTTGGTCATTCGTTACTATTATGGAGCTGTACTGGCACCTGCTATTATCATAATGAAGAAATATTACAGGCTACAATTTGCAGTAGAGTTTGCTATTTGCAGCAGCCACTGTCTTCTTTTGATAAAGACACAAGGCACCTTTTGCTCCTAAAAGGAAAGAATCACCAGGTTTCCCTTGACTTGGCCCACCTGGAAAATGAGTTGGTGTTGACAAGTACTTATATTTTGGTGGGTAAAAAGGCTCTTCAGGCTGGGAGCTCTCTTCTGAGATGTTCTTTGTTAGCCAGATTTGCTTCTCATACATCTGATTTGCCTGTTAGAACAGTACTTCTTTCTCTGTGTGTGGGGATGTGTGCATGCATGTGGTGTGAAGATGTGGTCCCTCCTTAGCACTGCCGTGGATCTCTGTTCTGGGTATGCTAATCTCATAACAGACCCAAAGAAATCAAAGGGAAAAATGGTGTTTTCAAACAAGTTTCCTATAGCTGCAGCCTGTTCCCCTTACACTTTCCCTTTGAGCCCTTTGTTTCACAGCCTGCTTTGGTGATGCATTGTGTGGTTATGGAACCGAACACCTTCCCTTAAGCTCTGGGCAAATCTAGAGCAGCACCTGACACCGAATCGTAAATCTTCATGTGTTGGATGTAAGCACAGCACTAAGCAAGAGCTCGTGCTTCTGTGACAATGCAAGGGCTGATCTTTGACAGAAACAGTTTGATGAGGGTACTTGACATGAATCCGAGAATTCTCAAATCTGAAGACTCATAGGAAAATGTGAGCTGTTGATGCTGGCCCAAATCCACGTGCCAAAGCATTTATCTGAAGAAAAGAAAACCCTTTTTAAAACATGCATGTTATGAAGGATGTTTGCTTTTAAAAGACAGAGCACAATGGGAGGCAGCCTATCCTGGTGGTTTGAATTGCAATGAAGATCTGGTAGAAGGGAGGTTTGGAACACTCTCTGAGTGCAGGGTAACAGATTGTGTGATTTCACAGAACTTCACAATATTACGCCTCACATTTTTTTGTTGATTTTTTCCCCCTTATTATTGCTATTCCTATAGTAGAAAGTAGAAACAGAGTACAGGCCATGACTCTTCTGAGCAAGATGAGGTCTTAAACTCAGCAAGAGGAAGGCTGAAAGTATCTTGATGACTGCAGCATTGTGCTTTCCATATTGTTTCTTCTGCTGATTTGCTTTGATTATGGGAAGGCTACAGGAAAGGAGTAGTGAGACTAGCTCAGTGCTGTTATTTCAGCTGGCGGAAGAAAATACCTAATAAAATGATTTGGAAAGAAGAGTCCTGCAAATTCACATCGCAATCATTTTAAATATGTGAAATATTTTTACTAGAATGGCTTTGTTTGTATTCCTTGTTTCGAATGTCTCAGTATGGAGGAATACTACATTAAATCTACTACAATCAATCGTGACTGAGATTTCAAGCATCATCTTCCCAATTTCCTGCTATTTGCCTTTCTTTCTTGCTTTTACGTGATTTTGGTTCTGATTTCTGACTTTTTACGTAATATCTGATTGGGAACCTTTCACTTCCAGGCTGGACAGTGAAACCCACTGGCTTGGAGACAGAGGATTTCATTATTATTTGTACCTATCATAGTCCTTACAAATGCAGAGCAAATAAATATTTTTTTTATTTTTTTTTTTAATGTCATATATCTTTTAATGAAGGCTTAATGTTTTTGGAGAAAAATTAGATTTTTTTTTTTTAAGGAAAGAAAAGTATAATTTGATTCAAATTGATTTTTTTTTTTTTTTTTTTTCCCACTGAAAAACTGTGTTACTGGAAGATCTGTGAGGATCCATGACCTTTCAATCACTGGCATCCAGCCCTCAGTAAGGGAAGCCAGGAACAAACACTTTTCGGGGGGAAGGGGTGTCAGTTCATCTCTGGTTCAACCCTCCAGAAGGCAGAGATGGGGTACATGAAGCAGACTACTTCAGAAGAGGAATGTCTCTCCTTTTTAAATCCCCTTAAGGAGGTTTTTGAGGCTGGGACAAATTATCCCACATTGCATATATCTGGTTCTGTATAAATCTATAAGAATGCCTTATTACCACTGGAATCTGAATTTTTACCTCAAGGTAGAGCTTTCATTGTCTTTATAAAAGCATAAAGAGCAGAGTAAGTGGTGTTTTGTTCACTGCAAGCTTTGGTTAGCTTATGAATACCATTTTTCTCCTCAGTTTATTGTATGAATGCTTTCCCATCAAATTCATCTCCAGTATGTAGAAAGTGCTTTCTGTTTAATTTAATTACTTACAGTGTTGCCAGAATTAATTTTCTGTTAGCTCTAAATATTTTACTATGAATGATAAATCAAAGCGTGCAGTAGGTACAGCAAAATTTATCCCTGTCCTGTTCTTAGATCTCTGCCGATTAAATCTTTGGCATGCGAGTCATGGGTGATGAGTTTTGTGTAGTTACTGACTGGATTTTGAATTACTGGATGAATTCTTTACTTGTACATACCCCTCCCTTGCCATAACTTCCAGGGCTACTCATTGATATAAATAGGAGGATGTTGTCTGTAACGACTGATTTCAGTCCTGAGCAAACAAGTGTCTCCAGTGAGTACTTCATATCGCTGACATTTCAGACATTCCTAAAAAGTATGCTGCACGTGTCAGAAGTGGGTACAGCTGATTTGGAGAAAGCTCTGTGCTAAATACTTCCTTTTGAGCTGCTTCATGTTTGCCCTGTATTTATCTCCAGATCTCCCCCTCTGGGGTTATGCACATCCCCTTGCGTTGGGTAACACAGACTGTTCACTAATGTGAAGAGAGAAACAAGTTAAAACGTGCTCTGAGAGCTTTTCCGCTTGCACCTGAGAGCTTGTGTTGATTTTTCCAGAATTGTGGCAGTTGTTGCTGTTAAATAAAAAGAATCGGTCACCTGCTGTTGGTTTTTGGGTGGGACTGGCAGCTAGAAAAGAACTGGCAGGGATGCTGTGACACTTGGCCATGCTGTGTAGTCCCAGAAGAAGCAAGGTACTGGGCTAGGAGGGTGCTTGACCTTTGGATCCTATGTTTTGGATCCTCAGTCACCTAATTTTGAATTTGGGACAGGATGTGGTTTTAAGAGAAATGCAGTCCAAACTGGGAATCCCTGCAGCGTGGGTAGGTCTGGTAGGTCCACTTCGGCCTGGTTGCTCATGTGATGAACCAAAACCAGGTCTGTACTTGTTAAAGAGGTTCATAAAATACTAATGAATGATGATGGGGACAACATTTCTTGTGTTGGGATGGGATTCATTCAGAATTCTCTTTGAGTCCTTCTCTGTGCCACTGTGAATCTATGGCAACTTTTGGCCTAGAACTTGACTAAGCAGATGAGGGCTTGAGCAGCTGAGAGTGGAAGACTGTAATGCAAGGTTGTAGGGAACAGGGAGGAATTCCTACGCTTGATTATGGGGTCCATGTCTAAAGTTGGGTATCTCAAAAACAGGGAAGAGATAATCAATGCTGAGGGTACGCTGGTGACTAGACGTAGCAAAAATAAATTTCAACACAAGAAATCTTGCTGTGCATTGCTTTCCCATGTAGAAAAGATGGAGGTTTGTCAGCAGAATGTTTTAAGATACTTGGCAGGATCAATATTCTACACGGAATAGATGAAGGTGCTTGACAAAATGTAGTTCGTCCTAAGCATTTTTTGACAGAATATATTTTATCCGTATAAGGGCTTGAGCAGAATTGTCAGTGATATCCCGTGATAGATGGCAATATGAAGAGTTGTAAGAGCCTGACTATTAAAAAAGACCAGACAACGTAGTGCTCTGGCAGTCTATTTGACTCTGAGTGGGTGGTTGGAAAAGGATGAGGGACGGGTGATCTTCTAATAGGAAGTTAATAATATACCTTAAAGAAATAAGGGGAATCCAGAGATGATTAAAGAAGAGATGAGGAAGAAAAAGCATTCTGGAGAAATTTCCTCACAGAGAGGATGATTCATCCTGGACTGTGCTGTCAAAAGGCAGCTATGGAAACTGCAGCTGTGGATGTATTAAATAGGAGTCAGGCAGGTGCTTACTGGAAAAAATGTTACGGATGGAAACAAGCACCAGGAGGAGTGGGAGGAATCTGCAGAGCCAGCTTCCGGTTTTTGGTTACAGCAGAATCAGTGCGTTCTTCTGCATTTGCATTGCAGATGCACAACAGTTTTCAGTCGGAGCAGATGCTTGGCTGTCGTGGACTCACACGAACACATGTCCAAGGGGCCATTCTCACCTTCCTTCCTAACATTTTTTAAAAGGAAGAGGCGTATTAAATCCCAGGATGAGGGGAACCGTTTCAGGATGGAAAAGGTTGAGCAATGGTGGTGTAATAGAAAGCAAAATTTGGCCCACATTAGTTTCCTCCAACAGGCCTGTTTTTCCCATTAGTACTGCTGTTAGTACTAAAGATCTTCTCTGGCGTTTGACAATAAATCAGAAGTTAAGCCCTACAGAGAAAGGCATAGAGTGGTGGAGAGGTATAGTATGTGTTGGGGGAGGAAAGGAGAAACAACAAAGTAAATGGATTTGAGTATTTTTAGGAAGAGGAGCTGAGAGGGATCAGAAAATTTCAGCCTGTTATTGGTACCATCGTGACTTCAAAAGAGAGTTTAAATTGTCTGATGTTCTGCATCGAGGGACTTGTGGAGGTGCAAATCCAGTAGAAAAAATGAGGGAGAAACTTCCAAGAATGCTGCTTACCCAAACCTGTGTGTTTCCCTTAGTTCTCACACTTTCCTTTGCTTCTCTCTGTCCTGGCCTTTTGGACTCAGATGTCATGTAATTGCAGATGTTGCCATTGGTTTCTGTTTTTTCCAGAATGAAATTGGGCCTGAGAATTTGCAGAGAAGGAAAAGTCAGCAATCATAAGGAGAGACAGAATATAAGTGTAAACCTCTGGAGATATTCACTGAGGATGTTATTGCTTTCTTTCCTGTATCTCAAATGTGTTTCCACTGACTCAGGGATCATGTCTGGATGCCTCTGGGTCATAATTTGAAAGCAGTTTCCAGTTTTTCTCAGTGCAGCTCCATTATGACCAGATTCCTCTGTGTTGTCCCACCACCCTGCCTGCACACCCACCAATGCAAAGACAGCTACAAAATACAGCTATAACAACAAACGCCACAAGGTTATTTCATAGGTCCAGAAGCCAGAACCTCAGCGGTTCAAGTCAGAGTAGATCATTTCACTACACTGGAGAAACACCAAACACTGGCTGAAGATACAGAGAAACACTGGCTGAAGATTTGCCCCAGAGGTTTCTTCTTGCAAATGGCACAGGGTGAAAATTTCTGGAGAGGGCTGAGGAAAAAAACTTCCTGTTTTCTTTTGGAAGACTTTAAGACTTTCTGACTCAAATGTCAACCATATTTTTATTTTTTATTTTTATCCCACAAATCCTGGGGATACAATTTGGTGAATAAAATAAATAAATAAATAAATAAATTAAATAAAATAAAGCATCTGTTCTTCGGTTCAGTTGCACCTCTTTGAATGTATGACTGAGCTACCTGCCTAAATGCTTCCATAAAATTAGGTTTCGGTTCCATGTGTTTCATTGTTTATTGCATGTTTCCATGGCACAACGAGTTGCCAGATAAAGCAATCTGCAACCCTTCTAGTTTATCCTAAAGCCTTTTAAATCTGTCTCCTCTAAGCTTGAAATTCTTTCATTCAGGCATCCAGTGTTGTTGAAACCCCTATGCCAATAATTCTTAATGATGTGTGTGTCTAGCCAGAGTAATTCTCCTCATTCAATTTGCAATTTTCTAAGTCAATCCTTTCAGCATTGTGACTGTAGCAGTTTATTTTGCATTCTGAGACATGTGGCTCTCTTAAAACAGTCCTGACTTTATAGGCAAAGTTATGTCTTATAATGAAGGACAAGTGAGCTTAAAGTTTGCTTTGGAAACCAGGGCGGTATTATCTTTGCTTGCATGCACTCCTGGGCTTGCAGCTAACACACATGGATGCAAAGTTTTCCCTCAGCATTTGACATAAAAGACAAAAGCAGAACTGTTTCCCATTTGGCAGAATATTTTGTCTCTAGTCTTGTTGAAAAAGCATGTTGGACTAAGGTTTGTATCTTATGCTATTTGCTATGCTCAGGAGCAAATATCTGCAGCAACCAACAGAAACTCTACTGTTAAAGCTGGACTCCTGGTTTATAGGGGCAGCATGCTCAGAGCATCCTGAGGGAAAGAAAGAGGCCCTTTGTAGTGCTTAATGACCAACCTCAGCCATCTATTGAGATCATGGTGATGAACTCAGGAGAGAAATTTTGCAGCTGCTATAAAGAGGATTGCAACGACTTGGTCTTTGGAAGGAGTTGGGGTAAAGATATCTAGGTGGGAAACGGGAGTGCTCATCAGAACAAGACAGAATGGAAACACACGTTATTTTTATGTTTAGAAACCATTGTGACTTACAGGCTCATTTTGTCCTGAAAACAAGAAGCTTTTGATCCCCGCATAAGGAATATTTATGTGAGCTCAAGAAGCTTTACTTTGGTCACTGTGAAAAAAGAATTTGTAAGCCTCTCTCATTTCATTCATTTATTCTTTGCCTGTTCTTCAATACCAGTCGAAGGAACAGCTACATTTAAGGATGTTTATTTTAAGTTGGTACTCTGGATTGAAAAGGTTTTCCATCTGTTTCTGCCCTGCATTGGATATAACATTTTGCAGATGGCAGCATTTATCAGAATCCCACTGCATACTACTTGCTGGCTTTATGCCTTCAGAAATGGGCCACGTTCACCACCACTGTAACTCCACTGAAACTGATGGAATGACACCATTAGTAAATCTGATCCATCATCACAATCAAAGGAAACTCGTAAAGTGCTTCCTGAAGTATCACCATGCACTCTGGGCACAAAGGCTGTGTCTTGGTTGACTTGTTTGATGTAAATATATTGAATTATATTTAGTTTTCATGATTACTGAAGATTATTGGTTTATGTTAAGAACCTCTTAGTTCTGACTTTTCCAGTCCATGAGTGAGTTAGGGAACAGCTTTCAAACACACCATCTCAGATTGCAGCCACAGGCGTGGGTATACAAGCTATTCCAACAGGCAGAGATTGGGAAGGCGCCTGCTGTCTTGACTGATGCAAAAGAGCAGTCACATCGGCCAGATTAAGGAGTTTTTCTTTCTTTAAGGCATTCCCCAAAATATAACACTTCTACCATGCTCTTACTCCACACTCCTCCCTTCCTGTTCTTCTCAACACTCTCCCAAGCTGTGTTGTATAAGTAAGTCCCTTGGGGGGCTGGTCCAAAACGCTGCCCTTGGTTATGAAGCACCTTGCCCCACTAGATGTTGTCAGTGATTTCCAGGGAGCTGCTTAAGGAGCCAGCACAGTCCGGTCTGTTTTTGTGTAGGCTAAGAATCACAACTCCACGTTCAGATTTCAGCATCAGTGCCATTTGGAAAGCCTGATTTTCATTTCACTCTCAGGTGTCTTTTTTTTTTTTTTTTTTTTTATCTCTGTTATTTCATTCACAGAATGAGGCAGAGAAAAGAGTTAGAAGTGACAGGTCAGGAGACCAAATCTCGGGTTCAGTTAGGGAGCGAACTTTTTCATGTTTTTAAGCTTTCCGGAAAAAAATGGAAACAAAACTTTTCATGGTCATCTTTGGAAAAAAAATATTATTTGGTTAGAAAGTTTGAAGAAAATTGGTTAAGAACTTGCATATGCTAAGAAAGGCTAGAAGAAAAAAGGAAATTAGACTTTTTAAAGACTTTTTCCACCTATTATATAGAAGGAGTGGTCAGGCATAAAAGAGAATTCCCCTTTAAAAGTGTTCACCACAGCAAACACGCAGAGCACTGTTCATTAGGTGCTGCTACAGAAAGCCCAGCTCCTGCCATGGTGAAGCTTTAAGTGAAATGTCAAAATAAAGATTTAACTGTCACTTTTCCATGTCCTTGCTTTTTCTCTTCCTTCCTACATTTTTCTTATGCTTTGGCAGATATTTGTGAAAGGGCTTGTTTCTTAAAATGTCATTTGATACTAAGGCCCTAGATGCCTAGCTGGGCTCCCTCAATGCTATTTCAGTGAATGCTATTAATAAGTTGTCTGGCTAGCAGATCCTGGATACTCTTTGGTTTAAGTTTTGACCATGTCATGCCTCTGTGATTCTAGCTGTGAGCCACTGTGGTGGAAAAGAGAATTTCTTTTAAATAGTGACCATCCAGGAATTAATGGTGAAGAGTACACAGACTGTTCTCAAAAAGAGCTGTGGGCTACAGAAGACAGAGAGCCTAAGTGTTGTCAGTGTCGTGACAGCACCTGAGAGAGCCTTCTCAGTGGTGAAGCATATCTGAGGCATCAAGATGGAAAAATACTTCAGAGATTTTGTAAGCTGTAGGAAAAGTTCCAACTATTTAGCAAAGTTAATGCTGAGCTTTTCTGACTCATAGCACTAAAAAGCTGTTCCAGTCTCACTGCTGAATCAATTAGCTCAGCCAGCACCCTTCACATCAAAGTAACACCTTCCTTTCTTGCTCAG
Organism: Aythya marila; assembly: GCF_965140915.1. Lineage (NCBI taxonomy): Eukaryota > Metazoa > Chordata > Aves > Anseriformes > Anatidae > Aythya > Aythya marila. Next base: position 5,606,991 of record NC_139057.1, read on the forward strand.
TTTTAAGACCTAATTCAATAATTTAAATAACAGAATTACATAAAGCTGTATTCCCCCTTGTACCCACTCCTGCCAAAGGTTGCTTGCATGTTTCACATCCCCCTGCTTGCACACTCACACGTTTAAATTCCCTTCAAACTGGAGTTTGGAGTATGTACTAGAAATGAAAGACTGATTAAATCTACTCAGTTAATATTTGCAGTTCTCCAGAGGAAAAAAAATAGTGCAGGGATGTTTGATATTAATAATTCTCAGGATCATAGAGATGCTGCTGGGGAGGGGATCAGTTTAACACAGCCAGAGGAACTGAACAGGGGACTGGAAGAACTGCCTAACCCTGCAGTCTCAGAGCTGCAGCTGCAGCTGAAGAGGCTGGACTAAGGTGCATGGGGAAGTGTACCACAGAGCCTGAATCCCCATGCAATGCCCTTTACAGCTTATTCTCAAAGCAGTATTGTGACTGTAACCTGTACAACCTCGCTGCCTCTCTTAGTTTGGTCACCAAAATTGTCTGTAGGTCTGTAGAGCAAGTCTTTGATGTCAGCAGAATGTTCTCTCTGTGGATAGCTCTGTTAATAACACTGTGGTGTTGTAATATTTTTTTTCTTTTCTTTCCTTTCCTTTTTTTTTTTTTTTAAGATTAATTAGTCAATTATATGAAATTACCTTTTGCAATTAAAGCATAATTTAGAAAAAAATATCAAGCTCATTTTTCGTTAAACTGCTTATAACTGAGGCTGTTGTATGTAAAGGTGCTTTTACATTCTATTTTTACTGCTGGATGAACAACATCGATTAAAAACCCCTTAAAGTGCTTGAAGTGACTCAGCCTTGTCATTCAATATTTAGAAGGAAAAGAATTTAGATTTGCAATTTACATGGTTAATAAAGAGCATTTGGGCTTTGGGAGGTTGATGCAGCTCAGAGCTGAACTTTTGTAATGTAGAGTTGAGAGGGCAATGGATGTAACGAAGTGTTATTTAAACTGTCACATAAAAAGGAAACTAAAATATGGTACCTCAAGAGTTGTTTCTTTCATGGAAAGGGAAGGACGAATCAGTTATTGCCTGTGTAATTGTTTAGTTATCCATCAGATTACTGCAAACTGCATGTGTGTACATTTCAAAGTGCTTTGGTGTAGACAGACACAGACCTTTGCTCCTGAGGAATTCAATGATTTGCCCCATGGGAATTGCTGGGCTTGCCGCAGTTCACTTAATGACACTGATGGGTCAATTCTCTGCCAGAGCCAACAACTCATCTTCATCATCTTCTCAACTTCACATCCACTAATGATCAGTCCTTATAATGAAGGCATTTTTCACCCTGCCAGGAGTCACAAGGAGAAAAATTGATTGACAGAGTTATCTGGATTGTAGTAATTAAATCAGGGCAGACAAATCCCTGCTCTCATTATATTTCAGACATGTCTGAACCATGAAAAACAGAGCTGAAGCATTCTGATTTGCTGTCTACAATTCAAAATGTAGCATCAGATGCTGTATATGGTATATAGGGCTACAGCAGGTAAATTCGGAATTAGGAAAGGATAATTATAAATCACAAGTGGTCTAAATATGGGTGTTGGGTTTAACCATCTTTAGAGAAATGAGTATATTAAATATTTGAAAAAAAACTACTGACATTAATATGTTATAGGAAATTAACCCAAAAGCATACCAAATGTATCCAGGCTCATTCTGCAGTGCCTTGCACAGAAACAGTATTTGTCTGTACCAGTGAGGCAAAAGAAGTGGCAGGTAGAAATAGAGATGCAAAACAGTTGTACAGTACAGAACTGGCACCGCCACAGGCTTGGCGCTTGCACAGCAGAACACAACTGTACAGTTTTTGAGCTCTCCTGCAGATGAGAACACAGATTTACACTGGAGAAGCCAGAAGAGGATTTCAAATACTATTGGAATTCTTTTGTTGGTGAATGCCTGTTGAGCAGCACTTGCCTTGAAGGATTTGTGTGTGGATGTTCTTTCGGTAATACGCAATCAGAATTCATGAGTTGCCCTTAAATTCTCTTTTTACACATTTTTTCTTCCATCAGTTTATTAAGCTGAGCCATTTTTCAGATACTGTAAACCATTGTACCCACATTAAATAGAAGATTATGCTGCATGAACTTGAATTAATATTAACCAGCTAATTAAGCTGATTAGATCTGGTTAATATTGTGTATATAAGCTGTATATTTACAGAGAGGCCGATTATGGTTTAAATCACTGAAAAATGAGTAAAGTAATCTGGATTCACTGGGACAGTTGCTCAGCTAAAATAAATTGGCTAAAGTTCATTGAGCTCAGAGTAGAGCCTGCATTTATGGGGTATTTGGCACACTTATGATACATTTGAAAATCAACCTTAATAGCTGAAAAATGCAGATGACAGCTAGAAGTAGAATTTAGGCAATAGTGAATAAATCATAAAATCATTTCAGGAGTGAAGGCACTGGGGAGACAGTACCCTTTCCCAACAAGATTGCTTTCCCAACTCCGTCCAGTTTAGCTTCATAGATGAGACAGATCCTCAGCTGGAATCAGATACCTAAATCAGCATGGCAATTCTTTGCCTCTGGTGCTGCATGCACATGTTTGGGTTTGTAGTACTGTTTACGGCCATCTGGATCTCAGTGAATATTGTTAGCATCATGAGTAGGCTCATAGCTCAAAGAACATGCAGGTAAATGCAGATTACTATTTAAAAACTCTTTGCTACTTCTATCAAAAGGACAATTGTAGGGGAAGGTGATGCAAGGCGTTCTAGTTGGCTGCAGCTGCTGATTATCCTTTTCAAAGGTATGCTGTAGCATAGACTTGCAAACTGCCAAAGCTGAGACCAAATTTCACATCAAGGACAGTGAAGTTTGCTCATGTGGAAGTCACATACAGTATGGATTTCGGTGGCAAAACATGAGACCCAGACAGCAATGAAAGATTTTTTTTTTTTAATTTTTTTCTGACAGTCTGAAACAGATTGTGGATACATGGCAAGGCTGGACGTGGCAAGACATCCATGGTCATTTTAGTGGTACATAAACATTGATCTTTAAAGGGTAAATAAGGTGAGGATATAGATTCTTTGAGGTCAGATTCTGTGGCCTTTGGGTTGGCACCCTCCCACCAAAAAGTTTTGCTTTTAGGTCACCTGTGCAAAAAGGCTCGGCAGATTCTCAGGACAGGGTGAGTTTTGCAGCAGTTGCCTTGAGTGATTCCAAGGCCCAGGCACAACAGAGGGGGATTATGTGATGGGAACAGGAACAGTGCAGTGGGGATTTGGACCTTTTTAAAGTGGAGAAGATGCTGAATGAATGTTCTTAAGAGTCAAGCACAAATTTACCTCAAGTTCAAAGGCCAATATGTGGCCTTTTTCCTTGGAATATATTTTAGTTCCATCTTTGTGATGAAACTGTCTGTCCCAGATACACACATGCTTGTGAGCATGGGTAAATTGGTCTTCAAATGGCCCAACAGACATAACCACAAAATGGTGATCTGTCAGCATGCATTTTCATAGAGATATAGAATCACAGAATGGTTTGGCTTGAAAGGGACCTTAAAGATCTTCTAATTCAACCATCTGCCATGGGAAGGGACACCTCCCACTAGATGAGGTTGCCCAGGGCCCCATCCAACCTGGTCTTGAACACTTCCAGGGATGGGGCATCCACAAGTTCTCTGGGAAGCCTGTTCCAGTGCCTCTCCATCTCATTCCTATTTTGGAAATGGAACAAGAGGCAATTTGTTGTATATATAATTTGTTACAGATTAGGTATTTAATTCTAATCATGTCCACAAAGCAGTGAAGTTCAAAGGAAATAAAAAGGAAAGGGAAATGGGAATGTGTCCTTCATCATTAGGATGCACAATTTAGGAAGTGCAGCGGGTAGAGTGGGGACTTTTTTCCTTTGTTTCAAAATTCCTTGGATTTCTGGGTTCCGCTGCCTCCTGTTTGGTTTCCATTCTGCTGATGTTCTTAGGATAGTTGATCTTCTCTACTCAGCAGAACCTAAGTAATTCTTTTTCCTCACTGGCTTTCCCTGTTTTTTCCCTGCCCAGTTCAAAAGGTCAGCTGTAGCTACTCCCTTTGTCAGGACAGAGAATTAGAGACTGAAGGATAATCAGTTTTGGGAAGCAATAATATCATAAGACTTTTGTTAACATTAGCATTGACTTACCATGTGAAGCAGGGCTCAGAGACATACTGGAGATTTCAAGAGTAAAATCAGACTTTGAAGCACTTTCCATAAATCTTTCTCTACATTTTTCCAAACATTACAGGGTAATGGAATAACAAATGGATCAGGAGCAAAACTGCCACAATCTTAGCATGGAAAGGGGCACGACTGAAATCCGGATTGTCCCAGATCCATCCCCATAGTTGTTACTTCTCTGTTCCCCTCTCCCTCCCCAGCCACATACCTCCTGTTTCACCGCGTTATTTCAATATAAAGAGGAGAAGTAAGGGTTCAATGCTGGGAGATGAAAAACAGTATATGGCTTACTCACAACCTTCTACATTTCAGAGAGCTTTCAGAGAGGGATCTCTCATTTGATGAAGATCCTTTTTTCTGTTTAGTCATAAACAGATGAATCCTATAATAGCCTCTGTTTCCTCTGCTACAGGAGGTCTGTATGATTAATAAGATCTCCCTGTAGTGAATGCCAAGCCAAACAGATGAATGCAAGGCGCATCTGCTGTAGATTAAACATTTGGAAAAAACATTTTATAAATATTTTTTTCCACAACAACATATCCATATGGCAGTTAACTAGGGTATATATTTAAAACCTTGCATGTACAGTATATAGCCATGCATATGTATTTAATATACTTATTAAATAAGTACTTATGTTGTCACTCAACAGATAGCTTTCTGATATGACTTTGAATCTATTCGAGATGTCAAATCAGATTGTTTGAAAGGACCACATGTGCTTTATCAAGCAAAACATGAGAAGGCTGCTTCTGAGTGGGTGGGTTAGTAGGAAGCAAACCTTTTATTTTATTAGTTCTCAGAAACAAGAATGTGCAAGGCAATTACCTGGTTAGTATGAGGTAAGTGTAAAGTAAGAAGTACTCAATATGGTTAGAGAGAAAAGGTTGTCCCGGGCACAATGCAAACAGATTCTGAGAAGAGAAGTTAAACTGTTTAAGATTTCTTAGCCCAAATCCTCAGCATCTAAATTTAGCTTTAAAAATATTTTAAAGTACTGGACTTAATTCTGATCATAATTAATATTTTAGATTTACTTATCTAATTGGTTAAAGGGTTTTACAGAAATTAAAAAAATTCAATTTCTACTATCCTTTGTGGTATGATGGGAAATTTCTTTCTTTCTGTCTGTTCATGTCTTCTGCCTTCGAGGGCTGGACAACCATAATTCTGGATCAATGAGACATGAAATACTTAATGCAAACTGAAACCAAATTCAACAAGTCAAGATTGTCCAAAGCAGCTATTGACACTCTCACAAAAGTCACTCAAATCTCTCAGTATGCTGTTCTTGTAAGACCTAACAGTATCATTGTAGGCTGGCTGTTTTATTTGGTTTGCTTGTCATGAAAACTAAGATCCTGACGTGTGATTCAAAGGACCTAATTCCTGAAGTGTTTTTTAAGTTGTCTTAACTGGCCTTCCAAACTAGCAGCCACAAAGAGGAAAAAATCAGTCTTTCAGGATTCCATACATGCTTTTCTTTTTGTCTTGTTAAGTATTAAGACCCGGTTTGCGCATGTGCGTGGAAAACTGGGGCACTTATCTGAGAAGGGCTCTCTGAATCTGACATTTGCTCCAGGAATGGCTAGTGCTTGTCAATTCATGTCTGTCTGGGCTCTAAGAATGTAAATTTCCAGACCTTAAAGCATGATACTTGCAACCAGACATGACGTTTACCCACATGCTTTTACAGAGATTGCAGAACAGAGGAAAATAATTGCCTAACTTTGCTTTTATCACACACCACTAGGTACTTAGCCGACTCAAACAAGAAAGACAAAAGCTCCTCATGTTCAAGAGACTTTTAATATTTGTTTTCTTTACAGTTTCAGACTTTGCTGCCTAAAATATTTGTTTTCTGCTATTCTTGCCACTGTTTCCCATCCCTTCTCTGAGCATCCTGAAGGCAGGTGGGAGCGTGGAGCTGGGCAGTTCCCTCACCTTCGGGACTGTGAGTTGGTGACTCATGTCCCATTCTACTTTAGACTCCTTTCTTCTTGGCCTACTTATCCTTGCTTTGCTCCTGAACTCAAAGTGCTTTACTATATAAGTAAATTTTATTTTCATTTTTTTAATCAAAATGCCTATAGATTCTTGGAACAACTTTCTGAACAAAATTTCCTTAAAACTTATAGAAACAGCAGAAAACTGATGGATTTGTTCTGATGGAAATCTTTAAGTGGTCCTTTTTGCATCTGGGTTGAAATGCAAAATACAGAATGTGAAGTCTGTTTGAATACACCTGATTTTCAAAACTATCTATCTTCACAGCTCCATCGTAAGGCCTCCTTAGCAGTCTGTGATATTCACAGAATATTATTTTTTCACGTGTCACAACCATATGTTAAGTTTGCTTGCACCTAGATTTAATTAATTCAGTTTAGAGAACGACAGTCTTACTGCTTAACAAAGGTTTATTTTAGGCTAGTTTTGATTTGTTCCCAACGAATTCAACTGAAACTGATATATTCTGCTTTTGGACTTAATGGTGTTCTTACAGGTCTTTATGCTGGTTTATCAGAACTGATATGCATTGGCTTCCTCATTTAAGCCTTTGGGAACTCTGGGTGACAAAAATGGGCAACTAAGCTTCTCCTTGCATTACCATAAGGATGCACCCCCTGCAGGCTGCTATGCCTACCATGAATTTATCCAGCTGCTCAAAGTATGCTGCGAAAGTCAGAGATAATAAATGATGCAAGCACCTCCAGCTCTGGCTGAACAATCTGGGTATGAACCTCCCATGCATGTGGACAGAAAGTCTGTCCAAGGAGGGAGCTGGGATAATTTCCCAGATGCTCCCACAGCATCCTGTAATAATAGGGAAAGATCATTGTGAAGAGAGAAGGTGCCCAGACAATCCCTCTGGTAACATCAGTAGCATTCAGTGAGGACACAGTATTCTTGAAAGGCAGACTTGAGCACAGACGGGCCACTCTGTGTGGATAATGTGTTGTCCAGGGAATTCTGCAAAGGGCCTTCTACTAGATGGTTTTTCCTTGCTCTCCTCTGCCAGGCCTTTGCCAGTGCTTCCCAAAATCTTACACAATTGTAGGAGAATGCAGAATGAGGAGGCTGCTTGCTATGTCAAGGGTGTATTTCCCTGGTTAAAAAAAAAAAAAAGAGTACTTATTTTATTTTTTCCATAATGAACTGAATACCTAATTTAAGAATTTAAGTAAAATGAGTAAAATGGAGTTAGAGAATTGGTTATCTCACTCTAGCTAGTATCCTTCCCGAGAGGTGTGGCTTACTGAGCATGGAGGCACTGGCCTTGTCGCTCCCATCGGCAATGACCTGCATGGCAGATGGCAGTGCAGCATTTTGGTGCCCATGGCTAAGGCCTTTTAGCAGTGCTGCTTTGTCTGGGGCCCCGATGCAGACAGTGTGCTGCAGTCTAGGGTGAGAAGTGCATTTGGTGAATATAAACCAGCTCTGGGATGTGAAAGGGAATAACAAACTTTTATCCAAACCTGTCACTTTAAACTCTCCATAGAAGTTACCCACGGTTCTCAGCCAATCTGTTTTTGTGACTTAGCTACATTTCCTGCCAGATTATTCATCTAGATACAGATCCCTTGCTCCTGCAGTGTGGAAACCTGAATAATAATTTCAGCTGCAGAAAGCCCTGGTGAATTGCTGGCCTACTTTGCTGTCCCAGGGGGAAGGTGCATTTCTCTAATTCAGGAGCCATTGCTTTGGCAGATGGCTCTATTTACTCAATGAGCAGGTCAGGACAAGAGGAAAACTGGAACATAATCCAACAGTATCCAATTAAAGGTAGTTCTGTGCGACTGTACCAAAGTCACTGCAGTCAGAACCTCTAGGGAGGGTGTTCATTTTTAAGCCTTGCTTCCTAAGGAAATGAGGCTGTCTGCCTGTCTACCTGTCTGTCTGTCACTGTCCATCCTCTCCCACTGATTTATGAATCTGTTTGCCATTATCAAGGAAAAATGACCGGAGGGGAAAGAATTTTCAAAAATATGAAACTCCAACAAAGTTAACAGAACTTGGCAACTGGGATAGAAGGAGGCCAAAGCGCCTCCGCGGAGGAAGGTGCAGGTAGAACAATCTCCTGCCATTCCCAGACTGGAGAGCAGGGCAGGCCCCATGGCCTCAGGAGGCACAGAAAGCCTTGCCAGCTTGAACCAGCACCATGCCTGCGCCACTTGCCCATCCCAGCACCTGGGGAACATGGGGGCAGACTGGAGAGCTGCCTGCAAGGACAGGACCTTAGGTACATAGAGAGAGAGTACAGGAAGGGAGGGGGACAAAGTAGGGTTCCCAGCTCCACTAAACAACTGCCTTTTGTTAGTGGTGTCAGTCACAGAAGGTCTTGCTAAGAATACTGAATTCTAGCAAAAGTATAATTCAACAAAAAAACAGTCAGGAACCTGTCACCAAAGGGTGCCACCTAGCTTGCTAGCGTACTCACAGCAGTGGAATAAGGGTTGCTGTAAAATGCAGGAGCAGGCAAAACAAACAAACAAACAAACAAACAAAAAAAACAATAAAAAAAAAAAAGTGAGGGTGCGTGCAGGGAGCTTGGCTGTTGCCTTCTCAGAAAGAGCTGAGGCCTGAGACCTGCGGAGGCTGTGACAAAGTCATTGTGTATGAAGCCTTTTAGCAGTAAGTCTGCTATAGCACAAACCCTATCTGGTGCAGTTAGAGTGCTATAAAAATGCAATGCTGACCAAGTGACTCTTTGAGTGGTACTGCTCCTGTGATCCTGTCATAGGTAAGAGAGTACCAGGCTGGGACAGAAGAGCTCTTACAAAAAGATTTGAAAAGACAACTGAGCAAACATTTTGGGTTCCCAAAAAGTTGAACTAAGTGCATTAAATTTCAGTTCTGTTTTGACTAAAGCTCAAAACTAGTTTTGGAACCAGATGTAAACGTTAGTATTATTATGGCTTTTTTAATGCTGAGCAAGAAAAATATTATTTGCTTCAGTTTTCCTGGAACTGAAAGAACAGTGAGAGGAGGCAGAGCAGGTTCAAGTTCCAGCTGATTACTGGATTCATGAGCAATGGGCTGTCTGAAGCAAAAAATATAAGTGAACCCTGAAGAAAACAAAGCAAGAGGGTTTTTATTTGGTTGGTTTTGTATTTTATTTTATTTTATTTTATTTTATTTTATTTTATTTTATTTTATTTTATTTTATTTTATTTTATTTTATTTTATTTTATTTTATTTTATTTTATTTTACTTTATTTTACTTTATTTTACTTTATTTTATTTTATTTTATTTTATTTTATTTTATTTTATTTTATTTTATTTTATTTTATTTTATTTTATTTTATTTTATTTTATATTTTATTTTATATTTTTGTATGATTTCCCCACTATCAGGTTAGGTATTTTCAATCATTCCAAGACATTTTTCATTTTGTTGGTAAATAGGCATGCACTTGTTCTGGGATTTCAGTCCCTAACTGTTCACTTTATCCAAGGGAGAAAGGCAGAAACATGAGTGAAGCTCAAACAATAAAACCTCAGCAATGGATCAGGCCATTATTATTACATGATTTCAGGCTTTGAAAGGTCATTTATGTTTTCCAAGTTGGATTTATTTTTTACACTTATTTGTAATATTACCTTGCTGTGTTTCATAATGTCAGGGAAAATGTCTGGTTTCAGGCCTAAAATGTCAAAGCAGCATTTTCAAAAGCTCTCAGCACTGGGCCAAGTGTTTTTTTCTGTTGCTGTCAGTGGTAGCAGTCCCATTTACCTGGGCAGGCTTGGGCCGGTGCTGAGCGGTACAGAAATCCACCTTCACTGCCAGTATTGCAGGCAGGCTACACCTCACATTCTCCTTCCTTTTCCTCATCCATAGTCCTATTTGTATGTGGTAAGATTTCTGGTAAGAAAGATAAAAGCATGACAGATATGAGTCCTGGATTAACTTCCTATGCTTCCTAATGACTACAGGTTAAATCACAGAACTATTTTATGTTTGCATCTAAGTGAAACATAAAATCCCCATCTCAGAGGGCTTTACAGTTCACCAACACCTGGGAATGGCAAAACTGCAGCTTAAACAAGTGCCAAGTATATATCATGTAAAAACTGTTCATGTAGTGTTGCGAGGAGTAATATAGATGAAGCCGATACAATCTAGCCATATATCTCCATCTGTGCCTCCATGTTGGGGAATTATTCTGGATGATACTGGCTGTAACAACCAAGCACTGCCCCAGCAAGGGAAATCATGCTTTAGAAAATGTGATGAGGAGAATCTATTGTTGATATTCCCTTCCAAGTGGTTTTGTCATTGGATTTGTCATGCTGAAGACAAACATGGGCGGCATAGAATAAATTAATTTGCTGTTCTAATAACTATGACTCAAATTTATTTTTTTTTCATGACTCCTCTCCCAGTTGGCACAGGAGTGAAACAAATCTTGTCGTGTGTGCTGCAGCCATAGGTAGTACATGCTCAGTACCATATTGTTAAGAACCCCATTTTTTGCCTACTCTAGACATATATATCTTCAGCTGTTAGTATTCCCAGATAAAAAGTGGTAGCAGTCAGATTCTCTAATCCTCTGGAGAAGATAAATAATCCTCATTCCCCTATCGTTATCTCTCCCCTCCTATACCTTGCATTACTGTTGCATTAGCTTAGCATAAGCTGATAAGAGAAGCGTACGATGAATGTGTGTCCACTACTTCTATATGGCGATAATATTGCCTTTGACTTGTATTCAATACCTTAGTTTATGAACGTTATAATTCTTCTTAATAACCTGTTTTACTGCAAGGAAGCATTGCCATGATATAAGGGTATGATCTGTATGTGGGTTTTCTCATGGTGTTTGGTAGCACATTGCCATTAGGAATATTATTCTTTACCCTGGATGGGGGTGCAATACCAGATGGAGTAGTTCACCCACCTTATGGGCTTCTGGGGAACCTGGTAAATTAGAACGCCTTGTAAGAAAGGTATTTTTTCCTACTGTGATACTTGTCACAAATTCCTCTCTTATCCTAGTTGGAAATAGGGAACAGAGAAAGTTTTTGGCCCCAGGATGATAATGAAGAAGTAAGGAATGAAATTTCAGTCCCTAAAACATTTGCCACTGATTTTAGTGTGAGCACTTTTTCAGTCGGTGTTTCCCAAATTGTGGTATCCATTTGTAGAGAAAGGTAGAACTGCTTGTTCAAGGTCTTGGACTGAGGAAGAAAAAGTATCCTCAGAGTAAATACTGGAATGAGAGAATAAAATGTTAGAGAAGAAAATATTAGCTGCTGAATTTGTTCAATAATAATGCATTCTTATTTCATGTGAGACAGTAGGAATACTTCAATTTATTGCTTCCTGTTTTCCTAGTTTTTACAAAATAGCTACTTGCGCTATACCTTCTTCATCCTTCTCTAGGGATAAAATGTAGGAAAAGGCATGAAATAGAATGATGGAAAGGTAATCTTAAGCTTTAATTCATTACATCTGAAATTAATAATACCAAGTGATATTAATCCACATTTATCAACTAAAGACGAGAGGGAGTCAGAGCAGGAAAGGAGATTGTTTCACTGAATAAGTTTAAATCAAAGAATCTGGTATAATTAGAGAGAAGAGAACTATCTCTGGCTATGCCTGTTCTGAGTTCTTAGCCATAAAAATGTTTCATAATATTGGAAAGCTACAGCCTAAAAAGATAATATTGATCCCATTAAGCTTCTGTAAGTGCCCCAGTTTACATAGAGAGAAATAAACCTTGTGCTCAGGATCATGTCTGGCTGTGAGTATTTGCAGGATGCAATTATTGAGCAATAAAGCTCAGCAATACCAGCTCCATGATCTAGTTTTGCTGTCACATGGTGGTAATTCCACTGAAGTTGGGACTGAAAAAGTCTCAGAAAAGTGAGGTGCACTTTCTTTGTTATATCATATATGAGAATTAAGTATACATTTTAAAGAAACCCATTGATGCTAAAATTATTTCTTGAATAAATTCATGTCCTAATGAAATTAAGGAAGTTTGGTTGCATCCATAATAATGACAAGAAGTAGGAGTTATTGCCCAAAGGCCTGCAGCACTGAGACTTCTGCAAGCTGGAGATACTTTTTAATCTGGGATGCTGTAACCACAATGGCCATATGAAAATGCTAATGTCAAGGGAAGTGAGCTGGCTGTTTTACCATGTCTTAGATAATACATTTAATTTGTATGTTAGTGGGCCATTGATTTCATAATCTTTCTTCTGTTTGTTTGTTCTTTTAGATTCTTTATTTGTAATTCATATTTCATATTTCTCTGTTAAGACCATCAGACACTGGCAGTAAAGCAAGTGAGAGGCCAGATGGTTCAACTTGCTCATTTTTTCTCAGCCACTCCCGGATGCCACCTAGGGAGGAAAAGAAATGGTAGATCAAGATGTTGGTCTCTATGCTGTACTATACAGTAACTCCTTCTTTCAGGGTCAGCTTCTATTAAAATTCTGCTCCTTTATTTTGATTTTTAAAAGGAGGTAATTTCATATTCACTCTTCTCTCTTGGCACTTAGGGAGAGATTTTGAAAGGTATAAATGGCAGGTATTCACCTAATTCCCATGGAAAGTGTCTGTAACTCCACCGCAGTGTCAGTCAAATCGTGCTGGAGCTGCGATTCCTCACCGCCTGCACCAAACACTGCCACGATGTAGGAGTTGTGCAGGGGGCGTGGGGGCCACTTCAGAGTGATTTGTGGTCTGGCACGGATGTGGGAGCTGCATGGGGCCCCACACAACTATGTCAGTATAAATCCTCACTTGGAAAATGTTTCATCAAGTGAAAGCTGAACCACATGGCTGTCCAGACCAGTCACGTGCATGACGTTACACTGCCACATGCGTGGCCTGCTGCAGCCATCGCTGTGTGGCCAAGAAATGACGATGGGTGAGGTGATGTTTGCAGGGACAGTGAGCAGTGACGCACAACCGGGGCTCATTACCCACATCGTTGAAATGAAATACAACCCAGACACGTGCACAATCCTGCACTATTCTGAACCTTTCCATTTCTCCATTTCCCACTTAATGCTGTCTCACACGGCTCCGTGCCATAGGTGGGACAGCATTGCATGAAGACCTGCCGGGCTTTTCGCTCTCTGCCCTCTGGTGGTTTTAGCACTGCTGAAACAGGATATGAACATGGCTTTATGCTGTGCAGATGGACAAAGTATTTTTCTCTTGCTTTTGTGTCAAAGCATCATGCATAATTTAAAGAGCATTTATAAAATTACTAGAAATAGTCATGTTACTTAAAAAAAAAAATATGTAGAACATGGCAAAATCAAATGAAATTAAAATGAAAAATCCCCTTTAATTGCAGCCTGTATGATCAGATGCAATAAATAGTCTGTGTGCAAATGGATTAACATGCCAAAAACATAACTTGAGGCTAGAAGTGTAACATCACTCAGTAAATTAACATCAATAATTATAAGCTGTAAACAGTAGCAGATATAATTAAGATTTGAGGCCCAAGGGTTGTAAATGCCTAGCTGCAACTGACATCATCAGCCACTGTGATCTCGGTGTCTGAGTCCCCTACAGAGACAGCAAAGTTACAAACATTACCCTACATGGAAATAAAATGTCAGTGTACTAGGAGCATTTGCAAAGTTCCTCTGTCTCTATTTTAGAGACAAAGAGAGCTCTTTCTAAGAGGTAAAATTTTAAGAGGTTTAAGTTTTCATCAGTGGGATTCCACTGTTGTACATTCCTTGCAGCTGAAGATGTCTAAGAACAACATGCGAAAATATTATTTTTCAAAGGGTTAGGTTAACTTAGTTGTTACAGTACCATGCAGATAGAAAACTGTCCCAAAAGAGTAGGGAATATTACTTTGTTAAATTTGTAAGTGAGGAAATAAAGATGGGAGAAGGGAGGAGGAAAGGAATAAGATTACGGTGTGAGCTTCTGAGCTGTGTGCAAAGAAAAAAACAAAGCAGGTGCTGGTGTTTGTGTTTGAAACACACTTTCAGAGCTCTGAATCACCATCATCATCACAATAAAGAAAAAAGGGTAGGGGTTTCGAATGAAACTATCTGAGCATTTTTCAGGATGTGAAGATTATTGGTATCTTTAGATTGAATATTCAGAGCTTTGCAGAAACAGACGTTAATGAAAGCAGTTGAGCACTCATCATTATGGGGGATGATAGTGGTTTATTGTCTAAGGGCTAGTGCTTCAGCAAAGAGGACAGCATCAACAAAGAACTGGTTCATGGTTGAGCTAAAGTGGACTGCGGTAGTATGTTTTGTAGCTAGAACTTGCCTGTAGAGTTATATTTTTCAATGAAGCATTTGTAACTGAAACTCTTTCTCTGGAAGTCCTTATGCAAATTCCAAAGTGCAATACAATGTGCAGAAATTTCCCTTTCTGCAAGAACAACTGTTTGTGGCATTTATGCACTCAGGAGGGTGATGTAAAGGCCAGGATGCTTTGGTAGGGGTGGTATCAGAAACTACTCCTATTCCAGGTCCAGAATGATTTCTGTGGATAACCCAGGTATAAGGCATGGGACAAAAAGAAGTTTAAGTGTTCCTGGGACAGATGATATCACTCTTCAAAGTGATAGAATTGACTCCAAGTGGTGGCAGCTGCCCTGTTTGTACCACCACAAGACAGGATTGTGCAGGGAAACCCTAAGCGGATACTTAAGTTAATGCAATTTACCTTCATTTAGAGACATCCAGCAGAGCAGTAAAAGGTGACCTAAGTTTCCATGGGAAAGAAGACCAGGAATGTAATTTTGTCCTTAAGGTCAGGGGAAGTAACCCTGCGCTAGTACTTCTGGAAAAGGGAATGATGTGAATGGGTCTCAGGTGGAGTTAGGGGATTGCTTCCAGTGACCAGGTGTTTGCAGCCCTCCGGTGTTTGTAGGATCCGTCTCTCAGGTATCTTTGGAATGGTCCTATCAGGATTTCAGGAGAGCTTGCAAAATGCCAGAACTCATAGAGGAACATGTTACAGACACATTTTTACCAGAGAAGGAGCTGTAAGGTGAGATGTTAAGCTTTCTCTCTCTCCAGCAAAGCATGAGTGTGATCGCATGTCTGCTATAGTCCGTGGGACTGCACAAGCACTGAAAATATGACCCTAAGTGGCTCGCTGGCTGGAGAAGGAAGAAATCCTTTGTGCACTGTAAGATGGTCCAGGTGGACACATCCCCTTCTTAGGGTGGCATTGGCACCAGAGCCGGGACCCTGGCAAACATCCTGAGCTCAGCACCAGCACTCTGCCCGGTGCATGGCACCATGTGGCTGTCTCAGCGCCTGTCCTGCAGCAGTCCACTGCTTGGCATAAACATGCTTTCAGCCACACAGCATAGCAGAGAGTAGGCAAGTCTGATTGCACACAAAAATGAATATAAATTCTCTCAAAGAAAACAGCCTTTGAAGAGCGTTGAAGTTGCCCTGTCAAGAAAAACAGAAGCAAAGCTTTCAGTTCTTGGCTTAACAAAAGAGCAAAGAACAACTGAAGCTTAGCAGCATTGCTTGCCTGTTTCTAGTGATCCCAGTGGTTTGTGGGGAGGCCACATCTTAGGAAGTTACTGCTGGTAACAAGTACATACGAAGAGGAGATCGGAAAAATGGTGTAACAAGTTTGTCTTGATCCTTCTGAAATATATTTTTGTTTCCACTAGAAGATGTGGAAATGGTCATTTCACAGTAAGAATTGGACTTGGCCAAGAAATTATTATAGGAGGAATTCTGCTTCAAGGGTTGACTTGAAAAAAAAAAAAAAAAAAAAAAAAAGCAACCTCAAACCAAAGATGCAGGCTGGCTGCATTCCTGTGCTTCCTCCTCCTCCTCCTCTTCCTCCAGACTACCAAGCCCTGGGCTACTGGGGATGAGCAGAGCCTGAAGGAGCCGCCTGGCTATTCCCCCTCCTCCCCTGGGATTTTAACATCCTCCTTCTGCTGTCTTAGACTATTTATTGCCTACTTTACCCATATCACCTTCTAGCCCTGCCTGGAAGTCAAACAAGGTGAAGACAGCTGAAGTGTTACTCTAACTTGCAGCACCTCTATAAATCTCTTTCTCTTAGTAAAGAGCCAGTGTAGTTTTACAAGTGTGATGTCTTTTTATTTTATTACCCAGCATGCAGTACATGAAACTGTTTTCCCACAATGTGTAAATTTAGAGAGGGAGGAAACCCAGTCTTCCCTGTCTCTCTGCCATCAGCTGCCTTTCTGAGATCAAGAAGCGTGTGGAAATGTGAACTGCCTAAATTCTGAATGACTAGGAAATAGGTTAAAAGTGCTACTTTGTACTGTAGCACTTTACAAAAGTGTGTTTGGTTTGACAGGACTTAATAAAAAAAATCTTTTAATCTCTGTCACTGTGGGTAGGTGGGAAGGCCAAAAAGTCTAAATGTTTTAAAGGAAAATTTTAATTAGTATGCAAATTTGACTTTCTGCATTAAAATGTCATTTCCTAAGTAAATGTTGTTGCACTAGAAGTTCAGATATTTGATCATTTTCTGTCAAGGTGCCTTTGCAAATTTCCTGAATGTAATAACAGCATTTCAAAAACAAAATGAAATTCTCCTTTTGTTCCAATGCATTGGGTGTGCTCCACCAAAGGCTATGTGACTAGAATATGTTAAATCAGCCACCAGTTCCTACTGCTGTTTCTCTTTCCCCCAGTTTGCAAATTCTGTTCTCCACTCGGTGCCTGTGGAGGTTTCCTGAAACAGGGGAGCTGCGAAATATACCCCTGCATATCATAAATGTAAATCACTGAGGCATACTAACAGAAGGATTACAAAAGCTATTGCAGTCATTAAAGTCAAAGGAAGTAGTCGTTGAGTTATTGTCAATTACCAGTGAAGGTTACAACAGTGATTAGCATTTACAGTATTTGGAAAGGAATTATGCACATTTTGATAGTTAACTAATTTCATTGTCTCAGTAAAATACACGTATCCCTGTCTGCTGAAGAAGGACAAGAAGAAGATCAATGGTTGATGGTCCTGCCTTGCATTTAACATTGAGAAATAAATGATGCTCTAATATAAATGTGATGGAAGAATAATTGTGAGGGAAAAAACAGGGAGAGAAATTTTAATAAAGGCAGGAAATTCTAAGTTTAGTCTCATTCGGTGTCTGTGGGGTCGGTGGCTCTTCCAGCCGCTGCTAAATGAATTTACTGTCTCCAACTACACTTTATATGGAACTCTTCAGGGATCAGAAAACATTGCACATGGGAGCCATATGTTTAGCGCCTGCCATCATTTATTGAGAGCTGAGGTTCAGGGCTGAAAGCTGATTTAAACGTCCACATGTAGAGTTCTTAAGTACAAAATAAGGTACAAATTCTCACCAAAGTTGAAGACAGAAGGGAAGAACTTGTAACCCACCATAGAAATGGTTTTGAAAAAGAAAAAAACAAATGTCTGGGGCAGTTAGGTTCTGGCAATGGTGAAAAACCCGCCCTGCTAAGTTCATGATCCCTTACTACCAGCTGCAATGCAAAGGTCTAACAAGGGTGATGAGTGTAAGGGCATGAAGGTTTATAGTGACCTGCGTTCACAATGACTGTATCCAGCAAAGGTCAATGGAGAAGGAACCTCTGCAGTGGGGAGGGTAAGGGTCCACTTTTTCCAGCCTTGTCTCATTTGCTAGTCATAGCCACAGACTTGATAGAGCACACAAATAATATAGCCCTTGGTAGACCTTTCAGTTTTTGTGCATGTCTGTATAATTTCACAGACTGGCTGTCCCACATGAACATGAAATATGCAACTAAGAGTCCCTGATCTGGAGGCTTCTTACAGCAAATCTAAGAATTATATATAACCCACTGCAACCACAGGGAGGTTTTCTCAGTGTTCTCACAGTCTCCTGCCCAATTTGCTCATGCCCTTACTCTTATTGTCACCTTGGCCAAGCTCCTGCGAGCCCACAAAGAGTGACTGACCTTCTGACCCTCAACGCTGCCTTTTTACAGCAGGGTTAAGACGTGTTAGCAGGGAAGTGTGCTCTATTAATGCCTGTGCCTCGCCTGTGGATAAACACCCAGATGTCAATTCCTGCCATTGTTAATCGGGCCCTTCTGATGAGCATGAAATTTGTGTGATGAAAGAACCTATAATGAATTTTTCTTTTGCATAACAGACATTTTGCTGGTTAAAGGAATACCAAACTCCATTGCATATGAATGCTTTCACTGTGTTAGCAATTTTTGTATCTTATTGGCAATGCTGTAAAGCAATGAAGATTCAGACTCCCCAGCTCCCTAGAGATTCTCGTAATTACAACACTGACTGCTGGAGCATGAAAAAATGTCATTTGGCAAAATGGCCATCTTGGCTTCCTCTGGCTCATCCTCCCCTCTCTCTGACTTCCAAGTCCTGTTTGTTCAGTTTACTAGACAAACACATTGTTTGCTATTTGGCCAGGGCAGATGTTTGTTTAATTCGGCACCTTCTGCTTCCTTCCTGAGACTGAGGAAAGTCACACTGTTCACTGTACTTTCTTTTCTGTTTAAAACACCTCTCCACAGCCAGCCAAAGTGCAGAAAAGAGGAAGGACAATGGTTGCTTTGAAAATTATTTATTCAGGTCATGAAAAGTGATTCCATGTGCGAGCATTTCTAGGACCTAAAACATCATCTCCTGTATTCTATAAATGGCACACGGCAACGCAGAGAGAGCATCTAGCTGGACTGCATTACTGGGCAAAGGGGCCATATCCAGCCACTGAATGTTTTCAGGTAGAGAACAAACCCTCGAAGGCAGGGAACTGGCTTTCTCTGTCAGAAGTTAGCTTGCCTTTATAAGGCCTGACAGAGAGCAGAGAAATGGCTTTACAGACCAGCGGTAACTCGCTAGGTGCTGTAGTGTTAGGACTCATCTCTGTTCTAAATGAAACTTGCCTTTGAAGACCATATTCCAGGAGTCTCAGCAAGAGTTTAGATTTATTCCCACCCCTTTATTTCTCCCTTCCATTTATTTATTTATTTATTTATTGTGTATGTGTATGTGTGTGGCTGGCATGGTGCGCTTTCTCCTTCCTTCACAAAATTTTGGCATTTTTCATATCTCCTCCACTTCCTGCTATACACATGCATCTGGTTTCTCTAAAGCTCTGTGGTTTTACATGCCTTCCCTCCTCAAAGCATGGTTTTACATACCAAGCAGCAGAGCAGAGAACTCAACACTGTATAGCTCTAATTCAACAAACGTATGCAGACATATTCTTCTTTTACTTTAATAAACACGATAGTGCCGTTGTTCCTGATCAGATTGTGGATTTTCAACAAACCCAGATCATTAGATTTTTATATGTGTATCAATGTGGCACTAGGCTTTTATTTGCATACTGTATATACCCATTTTTCTGTAAATAAAGAAACATCAGGACCATTTGTTGCAATTGGAATGTCTATGCGTAATGAATAGGCAATGCAGGTTATTTGTTGTAGGGTGACAAACTACATACATTGGCTTGTTACACCTTCGCAGAAGGCAGGCAGAAACGATCGAGGTTTTGCAGTATGGAGCTGACATGGTCATGAGTGAGTTGTGCAGGGCAGTGCTGCCTGTGACTTGCACTGCTGTGTGCCACCTGGCACTGCAGGCTTCCCTGATAGTGCTGTTCTATTTGTTCCTGCTGGGCTATAAACTAACAGACTTATTGGAAACTTCAACAAACCTTGCTGTGAGTTTCACATTTCAATTTTACTGCAGACTTTTTCACTTTTCTAGGCTGTGTTCTCAGACAAGCCATGAGCTTTGTGAGCCTTTGCAGTTCGGTATATTATTTACATTTCCTCAATGGTGGTTTTGTCTAAAAAAAATCAGTATAATCACTTTGCAATTAGTTCTACCTCTGATCTGTTGGAAGAATTTGTATCTGCAGCGTTACAAGTTTTCTCACAAGAAATATTGCTAATTCATGGAACTGCCGTATGTGTTTTATGTACCATCTTCTGCACTACTGGAAAAACCTTTATGGGAAAAAAAAATAAAAAAAGGCCCCAAAGTAACCAATGGAACAAATTCTATAGCTGTTAACAGCACTGAGAGCTTATAGGGACACAGAAGTGGTGCCAGTGTGACTTGGAGCTGCATTTGGCTCAGTGTTCTCCTAAGAGTGAATCAGAGCTTTGTACATGGCAACAACATCATTTCCTTGATTTCTTTTCTCTCTTTCTTACCACATTCTTCTTATTTCTTGATTTTATAACTGTCATAGACTGGACAGACAGCTTCTAGGATTTTTGTATTATTGCCTTCTAAATCTTTCTTGCTTAGCCATCATATTGCATAGTTGATAAATTTAATAAACCCCTTCTAGATTCACTCATTGCCCCAAGACTTATAGTAAGCTGTGCTTTCAGTTTTCTGTCTTATTCTCCTGAAAGATGAAAATAGCTCTCTAGTGCTCTGTTCCTTCTCTGCCTCCACACCTGCAGTTTTAGCACTGTGAGCACTTCCAAACACCTCACATTTGCTCTTTGTATTTGAACCATTCAGAATGCATAACTTTACAACCTTCCCAATAGTCTTTGGTAATAGATGAGGTTATCTCAGGATTTATGGTATTCCTTTATGAAATCTGTGGCAATTTCTGGAATTTAAGCCTTTTCATGGTTCTACCTAGCCAAGAGGGTGAAAAACAGCAACTGCTGGAAGTTATCCCAAACACAATGACATCAGTGGGAATCTTCTGGTTGTCTTCAAGAGCCTGTAAAACATTATTGCAAATTCTGTAACTAACAGAGGGCACCTGGGAATTACCCATTTTGGCCAGGAAGACTTTGGGGTGCAGCCAATGTCACTTTCTTAGACAATAATTGTTTGCTGAAATACTGAACTCCCTAAAGCAGAATTACTTCTTAGTCTTCAACTCAAGACTTCTGATAAAGTGCAATATAAAATGCCTTCAAAAAGGCCAGCAGCCAAATTCCTGTCTTGTTTATATGTTCATAACAGGTCAGTGACCAAAATTCTCCTTTCACTTCCATTGGTATAGGGGAGGTAACTCCATTTAAGGCTAGTGACAGTCTACTGGGAAAAACAATGTTTTATGAGAGACAAGTGAGCCTGCTGATTTCAGTTCAACTGCATAAATGTAAGCAAAGGCAGAATTGAGTCCTTATTATTTCCTGTCCGTAACATTTGTTTCATTTTGTCATGGCAGCTGAGTAGGGAAACTCCCAAGATTTCTACAGCCAAGTCATCCTTCACCAATAAAGCTATACTGACTCACATCGTAGATTAGACTTTTCACAGTAAGCCTAACAAACCACATTAAATATAATTGTGGCTGTGCAGATATCCCTGTAAACTGCCGTCTCTGTCATTTAGATGTTTCCATCTCTTTAGGAATAGCTTTGCTGATGAGGCAAGAAGCTCACCTGCCCTTATCCTTTGGAACTCCCAGGGGGGCAAACAATGCACCCCGTCTTCTTTTTGCAAGTGTTTCTGAGTGTTTCATTACTGTATTGCTGCTGTTCCAAGGGGAAATACATTAGCATTCTCTATCCTCCTCCTTTGTGAAGACAGAAACAAAATTAAACTGCTGACTGTCTTTGGAGACCTCCTTTGGTGGCCCCAAACATTTTTTTCTTCTTTTTTTTTTTTTTTTTTTCTTTTTTTTCTTTCTTTCTTTATTTTTTTTTTTCACTAGCTCTCCCCAGTCTGCTTCCCTCCTAGACTGCTTGTTTTTGAAAGACTTCTACATTTTGCTGATGCTAATCTTCATATCCCCACTTATTCCCATTGGTCTCTGTTGCCTTTTCCTGTAGGGATGGATTTCAGTTGTATCCTCTCCAATTGTTCTTTAACTTTTTCCAGCTCTGTGCAGTCAGATTTCTGGTGCACTGTAGGACTCCAAATTGAAATTCTTCTGGGTAGTTCACATTTCTTTAAATTTCCATAAGGCAAAAAGCATTTGGGATTTTTGCACTGAGGAATATTTCAAATGTAATGATAACCCTGTCCCAGATGTGCAGAGTTCTGTATGAGGGGAGCAATCAACAAGCTGAAATGCAGAACAGACAGGCTTACTTGGTTATTTGTGTGCGTAGCTGATTGAGCTGTGTGAGCAAATCACCCCCTGGGCAAATGCAGGTATTTCCCCCCTTAGTGGGGATGCCAGAGGACTGCCGACCAAGCTGCTGCAGGACTTGGTGATGGCCAAGACTTCTCAGCACAGCAGCAGCCCTGACTCCTCTGAGTGAAGGGAGAAGACCTTTAGCTGCTTGCTGTGGGCCAGCTGCTGGACAAGACGTTAGCCAGCACATTATGCTCATGTTTTACTCATTTCAATTGCACCAATAGTTTCCAGGATAATTTTTATTCATCCTTATATATGAAGACTAAACCAGTGCAGATTTTGGTGCATGATGGTGATTAGATACTGGGTTCCAAGGAATCTAATGACAACACTCCAGCTAAAATCAGTGGGTACGGGAAAAGCATCTGACACCAACCAAGATATTTGTAGACAGGACTAGAGCTGTGGCCTTCTAAAGTTTCATGTCGGGAAGAAGACAGCAATCACAACGTGATCAGATGCTCTGTCCTTCTTAACCTCCCTTTTCCATTTCCCCTCTTTTGTTCATTTGATTCAAAGATTCACGAACAGAGTATTTCTTTGAAAAAGAGAGAGAGAGAAAAAAGTAAAACTAGTTCTATGAGACTATGGGGAGAAAACAGTGTTTCTCTGGAGTCTCATCATGGTCTTGGCTAGAAGCAGAGCAAACATTGTCATTATGGCTAGCAACAAAGGACACAGCATTGCTTCCAGTGAAATCACCACTTACTTCAGCATGAGCAAGATTAGGCCAGGAAAATAAAACAGCCCTGAGTTTAATAGTTAGAGGAGAAACTAACTTTGGCTCAAATGATAAGCCATCCTCCAGGCTTGCAGTGACACCCATTTAGGCTCAAGACCCAAGAAGATATTGCTTTTCCTCTGTTACCTTCCCCAGTGGATTCTGTTCATTACTGTAACAACTCTAACAGTCTCTCTTCCCCCCTCTCTCTAACAAGATATTTTGTCCATCCTAATTCAAACTACCCCCTTAACTGAAGCAGTGGAGTACAGGTCCTTCAGATAAACACAAACTGTAATTAGGTCATATTCTGAGTAAATATGTGTGGGTGGGAAGAGGAAGAAAGAGGGAGGGAGACAGCAAGCAAAAGAAAAAATAAGACAGGGCTTTGGCAGTGCTACAGAACTGCAGAAAGCTGCTTCTAAGTCTCAGGTTAAAAACGGGAGCAGTTTGCATTGAATGCAAGCTTTAATAAGTACTGTAAATTGGCATTTTTGGTGATTATGTAGACAGCCTGTTTTATTTTTAATAACCGCTAATGCTGAAACACTGTTGTTACTCTTCTACAACAAGCTGTACTTTTGAAGGGCTGCTTAGGATGGGATCCCTGGGAGCTGCAGGCCTGGGTGCTCCTGGGAGGGTTAATGAAAGTGTTTGCATCTGTCTGGCTTTGCAGCTCTCTGCTTAGCCTGCCCCAAGCTGTATTTGCACACTACTGTGTGCCCCACTTTGTGTGGCCTCAGAGTTTGGTCCAGAGAGAGTATAGATTGTGGGTTGTGTGCCTTCACACTAGGGTGTCACAGGGAGCTTTGTACCATGGAGGTCTCTGAAGTGGCCATAAGGCACCTGCCTACGCAGACAGTACTGTACTTTTCTCCAAAAGAGTGCAGCTAGCAGCATGAATATTTTTTCTTCATGGCCTTCTCCTATAAGTATTGTATATACAGTCTGTATTTCATCTGTTTGTCTATGAGTTTGTTATGGGAAACAGCACTGAAAACCTTACTTCAGTTGAGATAAATAACATCCACTGCTCTCCCCTCATTCACCAAGCCAGGCTTCCCATCACAGAAGGCTATTAGATTGGTCAGGCATGACTTCCCCTTCATAAATCTGTGCTGAATACTCCTAATCACCTTCTTCTGCTTCATATGTTTGGAACTGGTTTCCAGGATTATTTTCTCCATCACTTTCCCAGGGATCAAGGTGAGGCCTGTAGTTCCCAGGATTCACCTCCTTGTATTTCTTTGAAGACAGGAATGAGTTTGATTTTCCCAGTCCTCAGAAATAACCCCTGACTGCCATTACCTTTCAAACATAATTGAGAGTGGGCTTGCAATGACGTCAGCCAGCTTCCTCAGCTTTCATGGGTGCATGTCATCAGGTTTCCTGGACTTATGCACGCAGTGTTTGTTTAAATGTTGCCTAGCTGGATCCTCCTCCACCCAGGGTAAGTCTTCTTTGCTCAGGATTTTCCCACAGGCCTCAGAGACCTGGGATTCCTGAAGGCAAATATTACCAGTAAGGCCAGAGGAAAAGAAGGCATCAAGTACCTTGGCCTTTTCTATGTTCTTTGTCCCAGTTAGCAGTGGGCCCACAATTTCCCTAGTCTCACTTTTGCAGTTGGATTTGTTGTCAATAATTTTTCTGTTTAAGCTTCTGGTGAGTTGAGCAACACCTGGAAGAAGGGTTTCCTTTCCATCCCACCTTTGCATGGGAAACCTAGACTTTTCATGTGAGGCCAAAACTCATAAAAGTTTATGAATACTTGTGGCTGTAGATTGTCCAAGAACATGAAATAAATCAGCTTTGGGGATGTTTTTTTTTGTTTGTTTTGTTGTGAAGTAACAAAAATGTTTGAGGAAAGCAGAGACTTTCCTTGAAAATCTCCCTCCCCTTAGAAATGCTGTTTTCCTTTGACATAGGTGTAATGCAGAAAAGCAATGTGCACTAGGGATTTGTTTGTGAGCCTATCCAGAAGACCTCTGGAAGCAGGATGAGTCTGTCTGCAGGCCTGCTTCTTATGTCAAGTGGCTCACAGGAAATTCTGACTCATCTGAAAGCCTTGGAGGTGGCCATGGGACAGATACACCAAAAAGAAAACACTTTCTCAAATGGCTGGTGCAGGTTATGGTCAATGCGCATGTGTTTCTTGTCAGGAGAATGGCGTGTGTTCTGCTTAAATTCCATATACGAGATTTTGGCTTCCACTGGAAATGTGCAGGTTACCAAAAGTATTGAATTCTACATTATCAGCTGTGGGCCCCAGATTCCACTCTTAAAACATTAATGTCTAGTTTCAGCATGCTGAATTGGCTGCCCATGTCAGCTTCCTGTGTTCTGCTTTCCAAGTTCAGTGCTTGCCTAAATTTTACTTCTCTTGAAACATTTTTGTTGGTGTAATGAATGGAAAATTTACCATTATGCTCAGTCTGTAAGTCTCTGCTCCTCTTTCTGAAGAGATAGACAATTTTCTTTGCAGGAGACATTTATTTTCAGAATGATTCTGATCCAAGATCATTACATAACATTTATAGACAGTAAAAAGAGAATCCCAGAAAAGATGTTGCAAACATGCATATGTATGTACATGTATATCTGTATCTATATATCCATAGTTATAAGTGCACAGCTACGAAGAGGCATTTGAATCCAAGGGAGATTAGGGAACCTTCAGAGCAAGCTAATGCTTGGTTGGTGTGGCTATCTTGTTGTTACACTTTTTACCTTAAAGATTACTGAGGTCAACAGAAGGAAGGATTTCCCTGGATAGGCTTTGGCTGAAGTACTAGATGAAACCAGAAGAGACAGACGTGGAATCTTGATCTTCTAGGCCTTTGCCCTGTTTACAAAACCTCTTTCAAGATTCGGGGACAAATCACAAAGGTAGTTCGATGTTGCCATCCATCCTGAGTACCACTAACCTACTTAATTTCAGTGATACTTCTTTACACAGCAGTACATCAGCTGCTCGAAGCACCAAGGTGGTTTCCATGCTGTAGGTAATACTTCTCTGAAAAAGAAGTGATTACAGATTAACCATGTTGGCCAATTCACATGGCCTGGTGTAATAATATTTTGGCATTAGGTGCTACCTGGAACAGCCTTGAGCAGCAGAAGCTGTGACTGTGGTGACTTGGGTTTGTTGTCTCAATCATGTACCAAAGTGTTTGCTACAGTTCCTACCTTGGGATATATTGTTTTTAATATCTCAGTGGTTTTCTTAGACTCAAATCTTACTTTGGATTGTGGTCTTATCAGAACATTTGAAAGGATATAAATTGACTTATTTACTTCAGTATACCATGCGAAGACATTTCTTCCTACCACGCAGTGCTAACCAGCTTTCACGTCTGATGTGTCCGTGTAGGAATTTTTATGTGACTAGGAGATGGAGACTGGGAGGACTGAGCGTGCATGAGCCACAGAAGGGTTAACACCACCAAAGTCTTCTTGCTACTGCAGGACCTAGTATGTTCTTTTGAGAGGGGAAGGGAACCATGAATGAAATTTGATTTATTTTGCACAGGCAAACTCAAGACAATAGAATTTCCTTTGTTTTCATCTGTTAAACCAATAGACAGTCCAAAAAGAAATAGAGGTGAAGGGTTATGCAAGTCATATTTTTCCACGTTGTGTGACTGTATCTTCAGAATTTCTTGTGATCTGCAGAGATTGCTTTTAGCACAGTGACCTTTAAATAAACAGGATTATGGTGTCCAAAAAGAAGTGAAATAACAAGTACAGACAAATTTGAAAATACCATCAAGTCTGTGACTTCTTTTCAGCTAAACTGGATACTCAGAGTGGACTTCAAATATTAATATAATAAAACATAAAGATCTAGAGGAGACCCCCCCCCCCCGTGAGAATTTCTCCTTTTAACTACTAATCTGCTTCTGCTTAATTCCATATGGGAAGAATAGCTTAACTGGTGACCTTCTTCTGCAATTTTAAGAGTGAAAAATAAACCTACTGCACATTTAGCAAATATTATAGTCATGTCAGGGAGGATGGGAAAAAAAAAAAAGAAAACTTTTCAGAGTCTGTGCAGTTTTTGGAAAGTTTATACCCGACTTTTTCTTCTGTAAACATAAATATAGCCAGCATTTTACTGCTGAAACTAATAATTTAAGCAACTTCTCATGAAAGCTAGAAGAATTGCCTTTCCCATTTGTGGCACAGAGCCTGTGGTTCCTATTCATCAAATCAGTCAGTCAAAAGAAGGGAAAATATCTATGCATCTGCACATCCCATTATATCCTAACCTCTGAAGGCAGAAATGGCATCTTAGTAGTGCAAAGCTGTAAAAGTCATTGATGAAAGCCTGCTACGGCTTGTTATGAACTCTACCTGCCTACCTCGCTATAGTTTTTTTATTGTTGCCACATGAGCAGCTTTCAGAAGGACCACTTACTACTACATACCCACACCGCAGCAAACTGCCTTATTTTCTGCTCCAAGCACACTTTC
This sequence comes from Aythya marila, assembly GCF_965140915.1. NCBI lineage: Eukaryota > Metazoa > Chordata > Aves > Anseriformes > Anatidae > Aythya > Aythya marila. The sequence goes on from NC_139057.1 coordinate 5,634,473, forward strand.
ACATTACTCACAAACTTTCCAACTGTCAGACAAACTTTGTTATAGTTCATCTACCTCCCCTGCAATATGGCATTTGAGGCTGTTTTCAGGGTTGCTCTACATAATCTGCTGTGACTAGATACATAACTATTTCCTTACAACACAAACTTAGCGAACACAAATTTAAAGGCAACTTATCCTGAACCCTGGGCTCAAGCCAGACTTTTTGCACTATCTCAGTGGAAGTTCTGAGTTCAAAGTAAAACTGGCAATAGGGAAAACTTCTTCCGAGATGGTAATTTGCTACCTATCTGCTCGTAGTGGTATCAAAATCACCTGGCAAACGTGCAGCTATCAGCTACTTTCAAGCTCGGTCTGACAGCAAAACCCATGACCTCAGTAGGGATTGTGAGCAGGAAGTCTATGCAGTGTGCGGAGAGGCTTGCGAGGGAGGGCAAACATTTTTCACTTCATATATCATCGCTCACAGCTCACTGCTGGGATTCCACCAAGTCAGCCAGTGCTAAAATGTTGTGGAAAATGACATTTCCTGGGTTATTGTTTTTGGCAGTTCTAATTGCATTGGACAGTTGGGCACTGAAACTAACACGAAAATTCCTTGTATTAATAAGAAAAAGACATATGTTGAGTAGCCTGCTCTGGTAACAAAGAAAAAAAAAAAAAAAGGAAAAGCAAAAAAAAAAAAAAAAAAAGACCCCCATCCTTCCATAACTGAAACAGATGCAGAGTATTTTCAACATCCACAACATTCTTTGCATCTGTCCATAAAGTAACATCCATCTATGCAATACTGCAGCAATAATTAGAAAAAGCAGCACCTGCAGATTTCAAAGCAAGATCCCACTTCATGCACATTTCTTTGTTATAACTGCTCTTTCCAACTACATAAAGACCTGGAGTCTAACAGCAGCCGAGGCAGGGAAATAATTAGGAGGCTGGAAAGGGAATGAAAATCAGCCAGGAAAAATTTGTTACTCTCTCACCTTTGGCTTTCAGTCTTCAGGAACTACAGGCCCTTGTACATCAATTAGCAATGAAATGCATGCTGCAAAATTCATCCTTACTGCAGCAATGTTCAGACAGAGGGTTTGGACAACACGGGCAGAGTCACAAACAGTTAACCAATGTGCAGCCCAGGCTGATTAAATGGAGAGAAGGAAAGCTGGGTTCAAAACAGTTCTAAGCCACCTCCATTTCCCTGGTTGTGGACTATGGATAGAACTACGTGGTTAGCTTCTGGCTGCTTTGTCTGCTCCGTGCAGAGTCTGGTATTGCCCTGTCCACCTCGTACCCAAAGCCCTGCTGGCATCTGGCTGCTACAGGCTAGCTCTGGCCTTTTGGCTATAGTGATGGAGGATGCCTCTGGTTCTCAGGCAGCGGTGCGGCTGTGTGTGTGCCTGTGTGTAGGTACACGTTACTCCTGGGCAGAGGAAATCCCAAGAGGAACAGCTGCAAACCCAGTGACAGAGTACGGGGCTGCATCTCAACAGCAGGCAGTCAGCTTCTGTGCAGCAATTCCATTATTGGTGGAGGATGATGGACATGGGACCATGTTTAATAGCTCCCCTAAAATATCTTGCCTTGGCATTGTGTTTATTCTGACCTGGAAGGATCACTGTGACTTACAGTGCCTCATGTTTTGGCAGGCATAAAGAAGGAAAAGCACTGATAACAGAACAAAAAGTCAACGAGTTTCTCTTAGGACAGAGGCAGGCAGTAAATGATAAAAGCATTTAGGCTAAGTAATTAGCTTTTATTACCACTCCTAAATGACCCTTGTAGACAGTCTAAGGACTAAGGGTGACCTCAGGTTAGGCCTTCCTCCCCTTGCTCTCTCAGCTGCTCTCCAGCTCTGTGTCGCCAGCCCTGATCTCACCCAGACTCCCTCTGTAGTGAGCCGAGCTGTCAGGAGGCGGCACTGCTCCCATGCCCGCAGCCTGCCCCTTCCTGGGGTCCTTGCCAGGCCTCTCCTACTGCTGGGCCAGAGGCCGTGTGCCCTCAACATCTGTATGAACCCCGAGTGATTTCTTATCAGGACTGTGCAGAATGAACTTGCTACAATTTTATTTGCAACGCTCTAGGGGCCTCGGCACTTTGTAAGATTGCAAATAAGAATCTGCATGCAACATTTCTGCATAGTGACTCATATTTGGACTTGCTTCAAATCAATAAACCCTCTACAGAATAACCCCAAAACTCAACCCCAAGACACACTCATCCTATTACTCATTCTTATTTTGGAGTGCCCATGAGCAATGTAGGCTTCACAACACAATTAAAAAACCCAAGCTCTGATGGATCAAAGTGGTGAACGGAATGGGAGCAGTTGCCTCATGGCTGACTGCTGTGATGAGACCCATGTACAGAGAAAAGTTCACTCAGAGGAAGCGCTGGGATCATTTGGACCCAAGCTGAGATGAGTAGTGCCGTTTCACGTTTCCTATTGAAAATAATAATAAATAAAACAAAGCAAAATCAAACCCTTCTGTTGGAAACTACTGATGTGGAGATTGCACTTCCCATAAGAAGCTGGAAAATTCCTGATAGTTTCTCTGAAGCTCCAGCTCTGAGGAAGATGACCAGGTTATATTTTAATTTCCTTCCCATCATACTGACTAAATGAATGTTACACTTTGCAGCAGAAGCACTGAGGTAACACCATCATGGATAGCCTGCACAAACAAATTGTGTTAGTTTCAAGGTTCAGCAATGACTTCTTTGTACTCTTCCAGTCTCCTAACACAGAGCTGTGAAAGGCTGGCCTCTGCTTCCACTAGTTTCAATGCTTCTAAACGTGAACTTAAAACTACAGGTCACTAGAAGAACTGTTTTTTTCCCCTGAGGTGTAGCCAGTATTTGGAGCTCAATGCACTCTTAAACCTAAAGGTCATAATCACTGATAGTGAGATGGGATCTATAAATTCTGTCATGCACACGTAGCATTTCTTGACTCATAGTGGTACACCGATATGCTGAAGAAGATCAGGGCACCCTGTGGTACACACCAATGTCAAACCGTCCCAGCCATAGGGAACTGAAAGTCTAAATAGGTAATTTCAATTTTAATGAGAGAGTAGTGCAGCCCAGAGGGTTTGTTTGCTTTCTCAGGCTTCTGCTGGAAGTGTTTTACAGACGTAAACCTCAGAGAATCGCTGCTCCTCGGCTTCCTTGGGTTAACTCAGGCAGCCTGGCTGCTGGAGCGTCCGCAGGCTGTCCACTCGGACCCTGACAGTGTGCCAGGCAGGGGTTACAACAGCCAGGTGGGGTGCGGAGGAAGCAAGAGCACAACTCGGGCACCAGACGCTCTCTCTTCTTTCTCATCTTCCCTCCCATGAAACTAGTGGACCAGTGGAAAGGTCCTGCTGGACCCCGAGGGACTTGGAGGTGTTTTCTGAGTCATCCTCCTGTCTGGGCTTGAGAGAGGGATCACAAACCTGTGGTATGTAGTGTGGGGCAATCAGGCACTGTGGTGTCTCCACTTGGGCACACCATTTTTATGCATCTGTGTCCATTCCCATGTGACCTCAGGGTAAGTTTCTTCCATGAGCAGCACAGTGCTGGAGTCACCAGATACTAGTCTGGGGGGAGACGGAGAACATTGCTGTTGTTGATTGAGCAACAGATGCAGAACAGGAGCTGGTAGTAGGGGGCTGGGAGATTTGGGGAAAAAAATCTACATTAAAAACATAACAGACTTTATGAACTGTCATTGAATGAGAGCACAGGAGTCCTGGCTGCACAGAATGCTACCTAGAATAATGTTTCTGAGTTGTTTTCTAGAACTTTTCTTTCATATTTTTTTTCTCGTAAAATGATTGCAACAATAATGCTAAAGAAAACCTCTTCAAACACAAAATCATTTCTGTTGTTGTAGAATTTTTTGAATGCCAAATACCTACTGTGTTAATCTTTGGAAGAACAAGAAAAGTTTGTTCTTTGTATATGTAGATTGTTTCAGGGTATTGTTTGATTCTGCTTTTGATAGGGGTCATGTTTCTGGGCTTAGCTGGATAGTTTGTTTGTTCCTATTCATTAAAAGAGACCCTGCAGCTATTTGGGGAGGGAGTGTGGTATTACATTATTATTGCTCCAAAAAGTATGGACAAAAATGTATTGTAAAAATTCCAAGGTTTCTAGTAGGAGTTCTCCTAGTAATAAATACTCTCAGTCTGCTGGAGTGTAGTTAATGTGCTAACATTGTATTGGGCTAATTAGACAGATCCTTGAGCTACAAAGTTAAAATATACAGCTAATTCTGTGTGTAACCTACTGGTACAGCGGTTTTATGCAATGGATAAGGGGAACAGCAACTCCCAGACTCAGTCTTTGGTCACCTTGATCTATAGCACTTGCCATAATCAAGTAACAATGCTTTTGGTGCTGCAGGGTCCTGCCTCCCTGCTGGCAATAAAAGTACAGAGATGCTGATAAAAGCACACTGATGGTGGGGCAGGAGGCAAAGGCCTCTGGAGGAGAGCAGCACTGAAGAGACCAAAAATTCTTGTGAAATATTGATTTAGGTTGTTCTGGTTTGCATCAGGGTTGGGGGTGTAAAGCACCTTTCAGGATTGTGGTTTATAGTCTTGATTTATACAAACAAGTAAAAGTGTCTTCTCTCTCTCTTGAGCTATGCAGTTTGCCTAAAGAGGGACATGAACTGGAATGACTGTACTTGTTCTGGAAAAGCACGAGGCAGACTCTTCCAGAATAAAGTGCCTGTGCTCTTGACTCATTGTGCCCTCCCAGAGCAGAGCCCAATGAATTTTATTTTTTTTCCTGGAAGAAACTGTCATCATCAGGGAATTATTCCAAGGCAGCCAATTTATTCTGGAGTTGCTTATCCATAGCAAATTCTTCTTGCCTACCTTCTGGTCAAAACCACACCTACTGCGCTGAGGCAAATATTTCACCTCCTCTGAGAAGTTCCACCATAAGTAGCCCATAGTTGCCTTTCAGAACCTGTGGAGTGCTGCCATGATTTCACCAACCCCAATACTTTTCTAGTGGCCGACTTTGATACCGAGGTCTCTAAGTCAAAGCAGATTGCAACTAGCAAACTCTGTTTGGCTTTGTCCATCTTCACCCTATTGAGATTTTTACTCATTCATAGGATTATCTCACACTGCCAAAGATGTTTCCCCTGCCACACAGTAACTTTTCCATGAAGAAAGTCACAAGAGATTTCAGCTTTGCTGTGATGCAGAGTAATGACAGCATAATAGTATCTAACCTCCTACAAAGCGCTCAGAAAACAGAGGTTGGCTGAGATTACTCAGTACTGGGAACAAATCACTCCACTAGGCAGATAAAAACAATTGCCCAAGATTTCTGAATTGGTCAGAATCTTCATGCCTCTGAGCAGAGAAATGTTTATAACCATTTTCATACTATGTTCCAGAGTCACCATGAAGAAAGTCATAAAGAGAGCACAGAATCTGTTCTTTGTATGTACTTGTCTTATCGTGTTTGCGGTCTGACGTAGGTGGGGTTACCCTGTATATATACAGCAGATATGAAGCAGTGTTTCATCACCTCACCCATCACATGGAACGTTGTGTCTGGAGATAACAATATCTTGTTAACACAACACCAGAGAGCAGTGAGTGAAGCAAACCTAATACAACTGGGTCAATAGATCCTTCCTACTGACTACTGTCCGTATTTCATGTAGATAAATCTTGGCTTTAATGTCATTTGCAGTTTTTAATTGAAATACTGTGGCTTCCAGGGGATCATTAATTTGTTTCTTCCATAGTTCTGACCCACACAACTGATTCTCCACTCCTCTGCACTCAGAATAACCATTACCCTTGCTCAGAGTGTAAACAACTGCCTCCTGGAGTTGCATCATTCTGACACAAAGGACAGTCTGGCTTGCAAAGGTGGAATAGCACTTGTGGCAGTTTTACAAAGGAAACTGGAAAAAGGCCACATTTTGAAAACTGAGAACTCTTCTCTTTATTTTTTTAATTCTCCAGGATTTTCCTTTAAATTCAGAAAGCTCAAAGTTTTAGTATTTCTTCTGTTTCCAGTTTTGCTTCCCTCCATTCACCCATGTTTTTCTCTGTACACAAAGGAAGAGCGAGTGCAAAGTATTTTGTCATTCATTTCTCTTTTCTATGCCACTTCAGACACTTCAAAACAGTTACAACACTTGTCTAATGGCAAAAGACAAAAGAAACTTCTGTCACTTCGTAAACTCTGAAGTTAAACGGTAAAAAAAAAAAAAAAGAGAAAAGTGAAAGCAAGAGATTTTAACGCAAAACCAAAATTATTCCAAGAAAAAATACTATATATTTTTATTGTATTTATTGTCAGCAGAGTGCTGCCTTCTCTTTCTTTACCCTTGGATCTACAGCAAAAGAAGACTTCATCACAGATTAAAGCCTCATCCCTGCAGTCTGACACCTTTTAGTGCCTTACAGTGCTTAGATAAGATTTTAATACTCGATGTGTAGTTAGCATATTAATAATTGCCATTACCAACCATTATCATAACTCATGTTTCATTAGTGAGCAGTGCTGAACACTCCTTTGGAAAGTCATTGATAGCACCATGTTTGTAACTTCAAAGAACCATTCTTGTAATTCCAGGGATCAGATTTCCCTCTGACAGTGTATGAGCAAATTCCCCCAAAGCCACCAGTCTGACCAATGGTTAAAGTCACTCGGTTTTCCACTGACTCTGGATGATTTCGACAAATACCTTCCACTTAAACTCTTGAAAAAACATCTCCCTACTGTCCATGACCTGCTATGAAAATCATCTATCCATGCTATGAATGTAATTAACCACTGACATAACCTCTCGAAGTGGTTACTGCAAGACCAGGAGCTCTTCTGAAAGCAGAGCTTAGGTAGCACATGCTGCAGGAAGCACTAAGAGAAGTGCTCTGGCTTACGATGCAGACAGCCAGACTTGGTAGTTGTGTCCCTCCTGTCCTTGAACACCGACAGAAAGAGACTGTAGCCTTCTGAGCTCCATCCAGGAGCTGGGCAGGATCTGAGCCTTTGGCTTCTGCCTGCTGAACACTGTCCCTTTATTCAAGGCTGAAGACTGTGACGGAGTTATGTTCTAAGCAGATGTGAAGAATAACAAACTAGAAGCAGATAGAAATAAAATAAATTCTGGTAGCAGAACAGATTTTTAAACCGGAAGGCTAGTTATAAACAAGAAAAAATATATTTATGTACATATATACATAAACTTGCTTGCTTTATATGTATATATATGTATAGCAAAAAACCTTTCACTTATATATATGAGATTTACTCTGTGTAAGTGAGATTTATGTACATTGAATTCAATTCTCCTGATAAGCATCCGTTTCAGTACCATTTGTGGAGAACACGCCACATGTTCCTTCTCTCCCACAGAAGGTCTCACCAGAGATCATAGTCTTGCTCATTTTGGACCTTATCAGAGGCAGTTAGTTCTCCCCGTGCTCTGTAGATAATCTGTCCTGGAGGACTTTGGAATTCTCAAGGGGGCCAGGCACCTAAAGTGAGACTTTGCAATATCTGTTGTCAGATCTAAATCTCTAGCCCTAGATGTCAGCGGGACTGGGCTGTGCAGAACAGCTGTGGGCTCAGAAGCCAGAACTGCAGATTCTTTTTGAGTATCACATACTCAAATACTAAATTTTGGATTAATTTACAGTGCTGCTGGCAAAACCCCCTTCATTTTGCCTATAGCTAGAACGTGTGAATTGGCAGCTTTTGCCAATTCACAAATTTCCAAGATGCCCAAATTCTCCTATCTACCTTGCTCTGCAATTCACGTCATGCTGTTCTCTGCATGGGATACAAAGATTTTGATCCATGCCACATGCTGCACATCTTCCCAATGAAGCAAAAAGCCCCCCTTGCTGGCTGGTACCCTGCTGACATCCCATTTCTGCTAATTAGGACCCTGAGTAGTTAGTGCAAAATATAAATGTGGCAGGATTCCAAGCTGCAAAAAGAAGAGAAAGTGGGGAAAAAATAGTTGGACAGCTAAGGGAATATGTAAATGTATTTAAAATAGATGATTCTAACTGCAGTGAACAGATGAATTTTATTTTTTTTTTATTCCAACTGGATGGCTTTAATCAAAAATGATAGTTCATACATCTGCTCTTTGAAGATAAGCCTGCAGTTACACAAAACACTTAAAGAAAGAAGCTGTGGTGTGCTGATGAGACCTCAAAAATTCTAACCCATGACTAGGAAGATTATAGTCTGGTTACTTCAGCAAGTTGCTAATTCTGAAATATTATACTGAGTTATTTGTCCTGTCTGAGGCATGAAAGGGATGCCTGTAGATTGTGCTGAAGCAATTAAGACATTTTAGAAATCATTAGTGAACTTTCTTGATTGAACAGTCATTTCCCCTCCAGCCTCTCCCTGACTTTTCTCCAATTGTTTGACCTAGAAAGGCCACTCTCCATCAGTCTGGCATTTATTTTATAATGCAAGGTAAAGATTATAAATTAAAGCAAGCCTGTTTCTGGGGAATATAGGGCTCCTCTGGAAACTGCAAGCTCAAATATAAGTTGGAATCAGGGACTCCACTTTCATAAAAGTCTTAACATTGGATGGACAGCTGGGACAGCTGTCTGACATGATCTTGGGGAAAAGGTTTTCAGGTCAGAGAGGGGGAGAATGCTAAATCAAAAGAGAAGAAGAATTTTATCCATCTTTCACTGGAAGATGGATAAAATTCTGTAAATATTGCATGGTTCTGGAGAAACTACCTCCACTGCTGCTGAGAGTTATAAATTCTGTAGCTGATGAGGCTTTTCACTGGAGTTCCATTGTCCAGCTCTAAACTACAATTAACGATTAATCCATCATCCACCTCAGTGAAATAAATAATAGAAATGTGCCAAAACTGTTTACAACTGGGGATCTTTGACATCCAGAACAAAACTGGACATGCAGAACAAACCTGTGGGCATGAACCAGACAGTTCTCCCCCTTGAGTTACAGAACACTACTAGAGGCTGCTCCTCTCTTGAACAATGACATTGCAATTGCTGCGATTCAAATTATTGCATCATTAGTCTGTGCCTAAGCATAACACTTTGGTTTATGACTATGTGGAACAGTGGCTAGAGGGCAGCAAACCTGGAAGTCTGTGTGAGGTGCTCTGTGCTGCCACATCTTGGTGACCCTTCGTTCCCTGTCTTCAGCAGAGAAGGGGGTTCGTTTCTCCAAAGCTGTACAACTACCTCCTTGAAAGAAAATGTCCATTTGCCACATGATTTCATCCAGCAAATTAGTAGCTTTGGTAGTCTGGATTGGAAAATATCTAAAATACATGAGGAAATATCTAAAATATCTTAAACTAGCCAGTCCCACTGTCCTGAGCAGTGGAATACAATATACTAGTTGTCCTGGACATCCTGCATCCTGGACATTTTCTGTAAAATTAATATTACGATTTAAAAAAAATAAAAAATTGTTTTCTTTTGAAACATAATTGTTCACTGCTTCAAATTATTTCTCATAAATACTGGTCTGGAAAGTATTAATGAGGGACCCAACAGGAAATGTTGCAAATATGTCATTCACATGATAATTTTATGTTATCCAAACTGCAGTCCCATCGAAGTGTTTCCTCATTTTATTGTGGTCAGCTTACACTACAGCTATTATAAATAACTCTTAGAACAAAATGGACTTTTGTATATTTACGTAACTTTTTACAACACGGGGATCTTTTGCTATCAATTGTTGAACTGTTCCTTATTCAGTGGGGATTTTCCCATCGCTGTGACCACGTACACAGTTGGGCCTATTGCTGCTGTTCCCAAGGTGTTTCTGCAAATATTCATTGGGATTGTGTGATTATGTAAAGCAATTCAGTAAGTTATATAACATTTTCTTTCACTTATCAGTCATAAAGCTGCTAATTAGTCCTATGACTCGACAGCTATTCCAATTCCTTACAGTATCATCACTGCATATTTATTGAAATGTGTGTACCATATTATCATTCTTCCAGCTGAAAGGGAACAACCAGCATCATATTTGTTTAATTCAGTCTACCTATTCTCAGTTGGGTGTTGAATCTCATTGTAATTTAGGTTCAAGCTTTCAGCCGTATCACAGCAACTAATAAATATGCAGATGCTGGGACTAGAGCAGTCTTTGTGCTGCTATAAATGATCATTTAGCTTCATGCTTTCCTGTTTATTTATATATATTGCCCTGCACCAATACAAAGGGAGCTACTAATTTCATTCATTTTTGCAGGACAGTGTTGCTGCTGGTTTAAAGCCCATCGGCAGTCAAACCTCCTCATAAGTGATATTCATTCCTTCTGACAATCTCATTTCAAGTCATCAGGAACACTGTGTCAATTGTAGACTAAAAAGAAAAAAGTAAAAATAAAAAATCGGCTGTCAAGGGGGTTCTGAGGAGTTGAATAGGCATGCAGATCTCTTTGCTACATGTAAAATTAATCATTATATTTCTGCTGCTAACTTGCTTTTCTATTTGTGTCACACAGGGATTCTTAAATGACCTAATATTGAATCTGGTGAATTATAGGCTGGAAGACCACAGTGTTTATTATGCACTGACAGAGGATGGATTGATCTAGTGCTTGTGGGCTTTTTTTTCTCCCTTGCTTTGGAGTCTGTTTGCCTCTGGTACCACCTCATTAATCATTCCTAGAATTTACCTTTCCATAAATACTTGGAAAGGACTTGTAATTATTCCTTTCTTTACCAACTGTATTTTTTCTGTGTGATAAAGAGCAAAACCAAAACAAAGCCATGCAGCCGCTCATTTGTTCGTACAAAGTGGAATCTTGCATTCAAGATTAATCTCAAATTCAGTGTGGCACCTCTATTAAAGTCATGCAGTTAAGTATATCCCCAAATTTTGCATATGCTTACATGCTTTTGGCTTCAGTAGGTCTTCAGGGAAAGCATTTGCTAAACAGCTTAACGCAATAGAAATGTACTTAAGCATGTGCTTAATTCATTTGCTTAAACCGGAGCCATAGTGCTTAAAGCTAATAGAAGTAATTTTAATAATTTAAACTCCACTTTTAAGTTTAATACATTACACTCACATTTAAAATTGATCTACTCAGAAATACCAGCATTTGAGTGTAAAAATAAAAGACTGGGAAATACAGGGTTTTGATATTAGCATTGACATAGAACTAACTCTGTGGTCTCTTCAGACTCACTTTTCTCCTCTGCAAAGAGTTTGATCAGCGTTAATACATTATTGCTCTTAACTGCTGGGGAGCCATTTCTTACACTGCTACTAATGCAATTAAACTTCGTGTAGTAATTTAGCAATATTTCTTACAAGAGAAATACTGAGAGAAAAGATGTTTATATAATACTTTTTATTTAAACATTCAGTTTTGTGTTTCTAAAGTTCATGGATTTCTTTATCTGGAATGTTGCATAAAGGCACTGAGCTGTTAGTGATTTTCCAGTTGCTTAGCCTCATTTTGTTGTACAGAGTTTTACCAGCTGGTGTTTTCTGAATTGTCAGATCACCAGTTCGTTAATTAAAAGTGCACATGTAGCCATTTGTAATTTTTGTGCTAGATGCTCCTGCCCTTACTCATGCTCAGGGCCTTCTGTGTGACACAGAGCAGGAAGAAAAGTATCAGGATATGGCTCTGTCTCTATGGATTTCAAAACATTTTGCTAGCATACAAACTAATTGTGCTTTTATTTCTGCTCAAAATTTCAAGACAACTTATATTCCTTCGGAGAATCTATGACTTAGATATATATGCTATAAGAATACAATTTTTCTTTTTTTCATTCAATTCTCTACTGTGGAAAGTAGAAACATTTGCCACTTTAGTTTTCTCATTCATTTTTAAATGAAATCCAACAGATAGGTTTTCCCAAAAAACAGAATGTGGAAAAACAATTTTCTATCCAAAGGTATTCCGGATATAAAAGGTTGACCAGCTCTTCAAGCTGCACAGTGATGTTGTGTGTTGGGTAACAGCACCTGTTTTACAAATGGCATAGATGAGTAGAATTTATAATTTTCAAACACGAATGCTAAACATTTAGAAAGTAGAGTTAGCAGAGCAGGTGCCTCGTTTTAAAATTTTGCCTACAGAAATTCACCTGGATAAAGTAATCCAATGTTAGAATTATAGAAATCAATAACCTGCTTACCAGGCTTTTATCCTTTACAAATCTCATTGCAGCCAGCTATATCCTTTTGTCAACATTTTTGTCAACAATATTGAGGCGATTTCTCAGATTCCTATTCAGAGTTAATTAGAACTTCCAATATGAGGTTCGTGGTTACTGCATGTACCTGGATACCTACTGGTAATTTAAGCATTTTAATTTGCAAATCTTGCACTTTGTGTCCGTGTTTGGTCATGCTGATATGTCCGGAGGATACCCAATTTCCACATTTTCCACATTTGTAGTTATTCTTTATAGGTTTGATTCTCTCATGAGCTGGTTGCTGCCACAGACTGCAGCACACTAAATTAATTTTGCTTGGGCTAAATTAGCAGCTCTGTTCTGGTGAGATTCAAGGTAAAATCCTTCTGAGATGCTTAGCACCCTGAACATCTGCCAAAAGTAGCAGAAATGGGAGTTGATTAGTGGTTCCAAGAAGGGGTTAGCAACTTGCAGGATTTCTGTTAGGATCTAGACCAGAAATTTCTGTAGAGAAGAAGTGGTCTATCATTCTGTAGAAATGTTCATTACAAACCAGACAGCTTAGGCTCATTTTTGATTTTCAGTGGAGAAGTTCTCAGAGCTGCCACAATCCAAGCTCTTGTCCACGTGTGCTTATCATTCACACAACTGCAGGTTTTCACCTCAGTCTTTGAAATTGGGATGATTTCTAAACTGCAGGAAGGAAAATGTACTGGTGATGTCTGGAAATGGCAACGGCTTCTTTTTCTTTGTTATGTCACCTCCCTGATCCTACTGTTGCAGTAACAAAGCTTGTAATTAATTGCCAATAACAAATGAGACAGGCAGGCTTAGAAACTTGTAACAAAACAGGGACCTTCTAACTGTAAGTAGCCTCAAGTCACAATATCAGAAAATTATTTCTCGGTCAAATTTTAATGTCCCATGCAGTGAAGCCCTTTCTTCTGCATTCAGTAGAACTTTATTGCTCTTCAGTTCAAGTGGTCTTCACAAAATGGTAAGTATTGAGTCAAGAGCAGTCAAAGCAGAGAGAAACTGTCATAGATTTAATTTGCCTCTTTATGTTTTTAGGCCATTACTCCGGAATAATATTTTGGGTGATATCCTTCCACTCCCCTACAGAGTTTTTAGCAGATTTGTCTAAATGAATAAGCAGAACCTCAATGCTTTATACTTGTGTGGTACTGTACACTGCTTTGCGCTGCCACTGGTTATTTTACACCCCTGGCCTGTGTAAGCAGAGATCTTCATTCTCCATGGTTATCTCTTCTGTTACACTTGTTATAAAGAACTATTCCAAAGACTATTATTAAGCCATGTGCATAGTTCAGTGCTCATTGCTATGGATTTCTAATTTCATTAGTATGAGCTTTGGCAGATATGTCCATATAATAATCAATAACTGTCTTTGCCACCCACTTACCACATGCATGTACACTTAATATTAGAATCGCCCACAGGATTAACAACTCTCTATTAGGCAGAAAAAGAAAAAAAAAAAAGCAAACAACCAAAAAAGATCAGAGTAAGTGTATACTGTAAAATACTCTCTTTCTTGGCATAAGCTGATATTGATTCACCCCAAGAGGAATATTCCTCTTACATCTCCTATAAAACACAGAAGTTATTCAGTAACTGCTAGGGATGAAAATTAACATTAAGTGGCTATAATTTAAAACAGAATGCCATGGAAGAGGGCATTTGGGTGCCAGTGTTCAACCACCATTATGTAAAGTAAATGTGTAGAGATTACTTTTCTATTTTTAAGAGTTAGTATAGTGGGTGGCATGGAAGCAGTAACTCCAAGCAGCCTACAGTATCTTTCTTTCATGTACTTCTTTCCTGCCGTGGATATTTGTGTTTGCAGAATCCAAAGAACTGGCAACAGTGAGAAACCAAATTTTCTGTTTACTTGTGGGCTTTCCTTTTCAGTGCCGACAGTACCTTTCTCAGGCACAAAGCCTCAAAGTACACTCCTCTGCTCTGTCCTGTAGGTGACTTTGGGAGGCCACCTGGTAGAGGGTATTTCATAAGCAAGCAGTCTCCATCCCCACTCTGAAAAAAAAAAATCAAATTTTAATGGCAGGATTATTCAAAGTGAAATGTGATGAGGTCTTCTGTCTAGTAGGTGGAAACCACATAATCTGTTTAACTAAGGGTTCTGTCTGGAGTGCTTTAACTTTCCAGTAGATAATTACTGATTCTTTTGTAAACACTTAGTAGACTGACGTCTTTAGAAAAAAAAAAAAAGAATCTAAATTGGGATGAGAGTATTTATGAGAGTATTTCTCATGCCTTAGAAAAAATATAAGATTGGGGGTGGTGGTGAATTTTCTTTCTTGCACACGGCTTTGGAATATTTGAATTTCTCTGCGCACAGTCCTGTAGGTAGCCACACTGGTACTGACCATTTCTTAATACAGATTTGCAGAAATGTCTAGAAAAGAACAAGAAAAGAATTAGATGAAAAGAAAGAATGCTTCAAGAAAAGAATGAGATGGCATCGTGCTGGATAAAAAGCTTCCTTTGCACTGTTAATTTCTCACTCTTTCTGAAACAACTGAACAAGGCTTGTTCTGTCCTGCAAATATTTCCCCTATTCCATGGAAGATGTTTGAGGTCCCAGAGAAAGCGTTGATAGTACAAGTCATTTCATGTGAAGCTGCACAGCAAATGTGTAGGGAATGTCTTCGCTCACTTTCAGCCTTGCCTGCTGTGGTCCATGGTGTGTTTCATGACTTTGTCTTTTCTGGCCAGTCTCAGTACCTGGAAATGGGAGAAAGAGAAGGATGGTGGTGTCATGATAGACCCTGCCCTGGGACACAGCAAGAAGACCCACATGCAGTGGGCAGTGATAAAGGCCCCCAGGCAATATGCCTATGATTCACCCCTGACGCTTCCAAATTCATAACTGCAGCTGAAACAACTAGCCTGTCTACACAGATGTGACCACCGTGTTTGTAGTTAGGAAACTCTGAGATCTTTTAAAGTACAACCTTTATGAAGGAAAGAAAATGCAGAAATAGATAGGGCATCATATATCTTTTTTATAAAGCTGTAATAAAACACTGTTTCTCTTACAAGTTTTGGACAAGATATTGCAACACTTCATTAGGCTCTTCAATTATTCTCTATCAGTCACCAGGGTCTGAAATTTTGTAAACACATGAAGCACTGGTAACCTAAGCCTATTGCATGCAATTAAAACGCTGCTGGTTCTTTTCTACATTGGTATCTAGGCTTGGGCACTCAGGTTCTGGATTGGTAATTTGTGAGTTACATATCATTTCAGGCATCAGATTTTTTATCTTGTTAAAATAAAAATCTGATGACTCTTTCCCTTCAAATCTGTCATTTTGAACCTACTCATAGAAATTAAATCAGGCACTTTCTTAATTAATACAGTTTTGTAAACCAGTGAATATTTTGCTAGGCTTAATTTAGGCATCAGAGAAGTTAAAATGCAGAGCTCTGTTTCAGCATGCTAGGAAAACTGCATGATGCGTTTACATCTTGCATCAGACATTGGGACTTTTGTTTAATTTTGTGCTGTTTGATATTTGCTACAAAGTTTAGAGTATCCAAGCAGCTTAAACCAGAAAGGAAGCTTCTGGGATCTTGCAAACTGTCCTATGTTTCTCTGAAACCATTAACTTTTTTTAAAGGAAATTAAAGCTAAAATAAGAATTTTCCACTGATGGGTGCAGAGAAGATTTAGGGATGCTGCATAGGAATTATGCAGGTTTCCAAAATCAATTGGTTTGAGTAACAGCTGAGTCAAACATCTAAACCTGTCCTATGATCTAAATAATGGTGCCTTGTTAGCAAGGCTGGGAGGCTTCTCCAGCTGGGATGATTTTGGGTTGTTTCTTAGACCCAGAGACCTTAGCAATTTTTTATTTTTATTTTTTCTTAAGGTAGAGTTGTTGCTGAAGTAAGCCTAGGGTTTGCATTCAGATCGGTCTTTCCCTCATAGTAGATTCACTGTGATGAGCTGGATCAGCCGCTGATTTTGTAAGTGGGTAGAGTACCCAGCATGTGTCAGTGAATGATGAGGCCACAGGCAGTTGTTGTCCCAATCTGCTGAGTGCCACCCGCCCTCGGTCTCACTGAATCGTAGAAGCAAGCTGCACGTCGTGCTCAAGGTCACACAGAAAGTCTGGGGCAAAATCAAGAATCCAAGCAGCCTGACATGCTTTTAAGAGCTCCCCTTCAATGCAGCAAAGAACAGCATTCATCTTTAACAACAAAATGGTGCGTGGCAGTTTGTTGTCCTCTGAGTCATTGCTCCTGCTGAACGCCTCCCTCGGGAAGGTTGTTAAACTTCTACAACACTCACAAAATCTTAATGGGTTTTGCCAAATGAATTAAGAGCCCTTACAGCTTTCATGCTGTGTACCGTGGATTTTGAAAACTTATGTCAGTAGAGCAGTAAATCTCTTGGAAGCAAGAGGAGGCAGTGAGGAAAATAACACAAAAGGTGAAGAGTGCTGTCACGTCTGCCCAAATGAAAATTATAAGAAACCATTTTGGTGGGGAATTATATAAATCAGCAATAAACAGTTGAATTAATAATAATAATAATAATAATAATAATAATAATAATAATAAAAAAAAAAATTTGAGAGTCTTTTTAAACTGCTAAAGCCCTGAAGCAAGTCAAAGACATTTTTTTTTCCTTGTGCTTCTGAAGCTGTGTTATTCAAATGATTGTTAAAAATTATATCCTTATCTTAAGACTGAGGGAAAGGCTTCTGCTTTAGTTTCCCGTTGGGGTAAATAAGAACTGGACCCATTACATTCCTTGACACTGAGTATTCTCAGTGGGAGATATTAAAGTTGTTATGTCTTTCTCTCTTGCATTCTATTCTTAAATAAGCAGGCTGAAGGATGGCACCTCTTATATTCTGTACTGTGACAACAGATGCATTTCTGCTGAAATGTGCAATTCTGATTTTTTTTCCAGAGGCTGGTTCAAAGGTGTCATTGCACAAATCTCTTAATTAAAAACCTTATTTTTTAAGAGGCTGTGTGAGCTTACTTATAAAAGCTGGATCTAGACTGGAGTTAAGTGTCCAGAAGGTCAGTTTTGCACTGGATATCTTTTATTTTATATTTTATTTTATTTTATTTTATTTTATTTTATTTTATTGTATTTTATTTTATCTTATTTTATTATTTTATTTATTATTATTTTTAATTTATTCTTTTTCTTTTTCCCCTTCATTCTTGTTTCTACAAATAAAAAAAGAAACAGTTGAAAAAAGTGAAAGTGAGAAAGTGAGGAAAAAACAACAGGCAGGGATGATTCGAGCTTAAATCATTTTCTGGGTTGAACCAGATTTGGATTTTGTTTATTTCTTTTTAGGTCCATTTGCTCACATGTCAATGAAATTCAGGTCTGTCCTTTAATACTAATACTTATTTTTTGCTTCTAAACTCAAAGCTCCTGCTGCTTGATCCAACCTAGTCTTCTGATATTGACTTTATTATCCAAAGTCTAATATTTTTCCATTTATACTTTCAGATGAAACCTAATGAAAACATTTCTGCCAGACCTAATAATTGAAGTAATATGTCTAATCGCCTGTGAAAACTGTGCTGTTGAGTCTCTAAAATATTACGTTGTGCCAATCTATCACCAGCAGCCTTTGAGAACTGTTTAATCTGGAGTTTACAAAGACACCGGACTAAACTGCTGCTTCTCACAATCTAGAGTAGACAGGTGGTGGGAAGCTCATTCTGTTCAGGGTATATAGAAAAGCTATGGCTTCTATATATATATTCAATATATCTTCATGTTTTCTAGAAGGGTCAATTTCCTTAAAGATCTGGTGGACTACATTGACCTTTGTTGTTGACAAACATGGTTTTAATTGTATTTTAGACCTCTTTAGACTTTATAATGTGTGTTAGGGCTCTCTGTGTCCACTCCAGAACTTCATGACCTGTCTCCATTCACATGGTTGGGGAAAGACAATGCATTTCTTTATATCATTTGCCAGTGGCTTGTATATGAAGAGTGCGAGTTTCTATCTCATGAG
Source organism: Aythya marila (assembly GCF_965140915.1). Taxonomy (NCBI): domain Eukaryota; kingdom Metazoa; phylum Chordata; class Aves; order Anseriformes; family Anatidae; genus Aythya; species Aythya marila. Next base: position 5,652,666 of record NC_139057.1, read on the forward strand.
TCAAATCCTGCCCCTGTGGAAGTCAAAAGCAGAGCTTCAAAATTTTATATTCACTTTGAAGTGATGGAAAGAGACTTGGTATTGTGGGAAGCCCAGAAGCACACTTCCAGCCTTTTTTGAAGGTTCTTAGTAAATGCTACCTCTCATTTCTTCCAGTGTAGGATACTGTCAATAAGATTCAGTCAATAGAGTGATGAAGAAAAGGTCTGTGCTTTCTGTGGGCAAGGAAAATTGTGATTTTTGCTAGAGTTTCTCCAACTGGTGTTCTTTATCTAAGTACTTAATGATTTTATGGTTCTTGCAGCATTTGTCTTAAACAGAAAATTCTAAGCCATAGTTAAAGTCCAACTTAAATGGATGCTAAATCTAATGCAAATTATTAGCATCATAAAATCAAATTGATTATAACACGGGCCTGCCAGGCACTGGAGCAAGCTCTGTTTCCCAGAGTTGATTCTCAGCAAGCTCTATTTACCTGAGTGGTGTTCAATCAATAAACCTGCCTCTTGTCGTAACATGTATCATGTCCAGGTTCTGCTAAATGCGCCTGCAGTCCAGGAGCCTGAAATGTATCCCGGTTCAGCAAAACGGTTGTTTTATCTACCCCTACTCAAGAATTGACATGTTTTTCCTATCCTCAGATGTTAAAATCAAAAGGCTTATCTGCTTCCAGGCAGGCCTGTAGTGAAGCTTTTGTACCGGGGAAGAATCTTGAATACTGTCCAGCAACTTTGATGAATGCTGAATCATAGCAAAGCTGTCCACCTTCCAAGTGGAAGAGAACTTCATTATGCTTGTGTGATATGCTTCACGCTGCCTAAGAGTCCTGTGTGAAATCTGAAGTGTTGATCTATCCACACAGTGGTGCTAGACTAGGCTAAATGACCTAATATATCACTTCTTTCTCTCTGACTTGTTACAAACACCTACATTCATCAGGAAACTTCAGCTAATCATCCCCATCAGGATGGGAGTGGGAGCTGGATGTGGGAATTCGTACTGAGTTACATTCCTCTGGAACACGCCTCTCCTGGAACTTTACCTGACCTCTAGCTCAAAAAATGTTTCAGGATGAGTCATTATCCTAGCCCTAGCCCTACTTCCCTCCTTCCTGCATAATAGAAGGTGAAACAAACACCTAGAGGAAACACAGCTTCATTTAGCTACATACTCATGGTGGCAGAAGATGTTTTGAGCCCTGTTTTGCATTCTAATGTGATGAAGCTGGATAAAATGTTAGCTTCTGTTTTGCACTCTCTAGAGATCCTCGGGTCTGCAATTTATATTAATCCAGATCTGCTTGTCGAATATTATCTACTTCTTCTGCCATCTCTTCCTACTTAGTAGGCTGAATGAGAACGCTAATTAGACTCTGGTGCCAATTTACTGATGCACCGTCTTCTGTTCACCCCATGAGAGAGGGATTAGCTAAACGCCACAGCTCTTAGTCTGAGTTAGTGGTATACAATCTTTGTTGTAATTCTGTCAGGAATGATATCTGCAGAGCATGCAGTTATAACCTTCTTTCCATATTGAAATCTATACAATATTCTCACATTTCTCTTGAAGGCCAATCATACCCTGTGCAACTATCTTCCGAGTTTTATGGCTACAGGAAGCTTCCAGCCATTTTTTATGGTGGGTGGGAGAAAAATATTGACTTTTAAAGCCCCATATAGTTTTTCTTCCTCTACAGAAACACATTGTCATCCCAGCTATGGCTATGCAGAAATTTGTTATGCTAAGATAAGCTGCGCATGCAGCTCAGTGTAACAAAATATAAAGTAATGAGGTAAGGGAGTATGTTTACAGTTTTAACAGGGGCCCACCACAGAATACAGAGTAACATGGGAATCTGAGTTGCTTGTGAATAACCCATTTTATCTCTCTGCATAACAGTTATCAGCAGTGCATAGGGAATGAGTTTTGAAAGGCGTGGAGGCTGTTTTGATATAAAACAAGGCAAAAGCAAAACCTAATTTTAAATATTGTGAAATTCTGTGCATGATCTGATAAGGACAAGATCAGAACGCTGCAAAATATGGCACACTGTCAGTTCTTGTAGTGCAGTAATGCTCAAAACCCCAGCCAGAGACATGGATGTTGTAATACTTACTGTACTGGCAAATGCCAAAAAGAGCATCTCAGGCCCAGGAGTATCTGCTACAAGATAGGGCAGTGGTAGAGGAGGTGTGATCAGCGTGGCTGCCATAGAGGTCTTGTCAATGACAAGTGATTTGCAAGGCCAAGTGCAGTTCACTGATTAGCTACTCATCAGGAGTATCTCATTACAAGTTAAATTGGCCAGCGCATATTTTATTCTTGCTTTATATTTGCCCCTGTATAGACCACACCAAGGCAGATGAATCTGTATTGTGTACCGTGCTGGAGCTCTAGGGGATGAATTAAAGAAAAACCTTTTCTGAAGTTCACTTGCATAAAACAAATCCTCTGACCTTAATGACTTCTCGTTCATGTAATGTGAGCCCCAAAAGCAGCAAAGTTCACCCCTTCGGTGTTTTGCAGATAAACACCAAAGTAAATCCATCTTCCTGTTCAAGGGATATCATTTTGAAGTTGCTTTTTGATATTCACGGCCTCTCATGCAAGCATGTAGTAAACTGCCTGGTATATCAACAGTGAGCATAGAGGTTACAAGGAACAGAAAAAACAAGGGCTTGGGAGGTACAGCCAACAGCTAGATTTCTGCTCTGAGATGGGAAGTACATGGGTTGGTTTGATTTAACCTTGAGAAAAGTTACTTATTAAAAACACACCAAAAATAAGAATCCAAGCGCAGGAACATCAGGGATTAATACATTCTCTTAGCAGTTGAAGAGAATCATAATAGCACCAGAGGTTTCTAGGATCTTGCTATGGAATTTTTGTCTTTGAATTTGCAGGACTGGAAGGTTTGTGCTCCCCACACAGTGATAAATTCTCTTTTACAAAATGGACTGAGAAGGAGGAGGGAAGGAACTGGGTGGAATCAATTACAAACCGTATCAGACATTTAAGTTTAAACACAAGACCTTGCAAAGGCTTGCATGAAATCTTACTAGCAATATAAACAGGACTGGTGCCAAACTAAGCACCAGAAGTATTCAATAATAAAATACAGCTGTCTCCATTGGCACCTACCCATGAAAGTTTGTCATTTTTACCGTTAGAAATGCTGACAAAGAGAAATCTAAAAAATGAAAACATTTTTTTTTTTTCAAAAGAGGGAGGTTTTCATGAACTGCAACCTAAATATTCATTTAACATTGGAACATTCCATAAAAATAATTTATAACATAATTTCTTCTTAGAAACGCATTTTGACAGAGTTCTTTTCAAAGACTATGGTCGAACTTGGCAATGCTAACAGCTTTGCTTTCATATCCATAATTCTTAATTATTAAAATATTCTCTGTACACTTTCCTTGGATTCTAGCGAGGCACATCAAAGCAGGGGGGCCTCTTTGCTTTGGCTTAATGCACACCATGTCAGCTGAGGAGGAAGCGAGTTCTGCAGACAGCCCCAGCTTGGGGAATGCAAACCTGGTACACAAAAGCAGGCCCAGGAAATTTGCAGTTACAAACTATTTCTGCCTTTGCAGAACTGGACCTCACCGGCAGGCTGCTGCAGTGCCTCTGACTCACTCCAAGAGCTTTCAGCTTTGGGAAACAGAAACAGACCGAGACCTGTTATCACTTGTAACTCGCTTTACACCTGGATCCATCATGGGGGACTTCTCAGGAAAATGAAGTAGGTTTCAGTCCTGAGGAGGGAAAGACGTACCTGCAATCACACATGCTCACACAGAGTTACACATGTATGTGCTTGTGGCTGCTCTGCAACTGTCAGCTGTTTTGTGTATCCCCTTTGGGAGAACTTTAGCACCTTTCAAGACATTGTGGGAGATTTCTATTTTGTCTTAAGCAAAATAAGGACACGATTTGCCAGCTGAGGGAGGATTTAGCCTTTGGATTAAACACCTTTTGCAAGTGTGTTATTATATAGAAGGGAGCAGTCGCTCTTTCCGTGCCTCACTCCGTGAGGTTCCTGTTCTCATGAATTCAATTTTCTGCTTCCCACTGATGAAGCTGCAGTTTCTGCTCTCCCAAATGTATCCCCTAGCTTGGGTCAGGTTCCATCCTGGATTCTTGACAGCACATGCAGTGATCATGGTAGCTGAAGGCAGTAACAGCTTTACCAAAGATAATTTTGAAAAAAGGATAAGCCATTTTCCTCTTAATATTCTGCCCTTCCATCCCTCTCAGCCCCTGCTACATCCTGCAAGTTTCTGCTCTTGCAGATGTGGCTGATAACAAACGTGCTGTTCTGGTGACCACATCCTAGCTGAAGGGCTAGAATTTATTCTTTTTCAAGTGGATTACTGCATGCTTACCAGTCGAGATTAACTGCGTCCACAAAGAGCTTTCCTTCTTTGGGTGGGATGTCTTCAATTTAACATGGAAAGTCTTCCACAAACTTTCTCCTTCCTTGTAGAGAACCCTGCAGAAAGAAGAAATTAGAAGGAATTTAACTGATCCCAGTTCAGAATTCTTTAGACTTCCCTCTGACTATAGTACTGTATTTTTAAGGCATAGTAAGAATATATAATTGGTTTTCTGAACTTAGAGTGGTGATGAAGTGATGTGTGTGTTTGGTCTTCAGATGGCCTACCCGGAATTGTAGTGTATGATAGTTCTCTTTGTACTGAGACTGAAGTCCTTAAACTAAGACTATTAAGTGCATAAATTCCAGACTAGTGCAAGGAAAACAAACAAACAAACAAACAAACAAACAAAACAAACAAACAAAAAAAAAACACATAAAATGCTCCTCTTGTTAAAATTACAGTTGCTGTACTGTTCTCCTACTTAAAATACTGCACAGTCATAAAATTCAGCTTGAAAATTATATGATCAGTCTCAAAGAAACTGCTGTCAACAGTTCTCCTTGTCAGTCCTGTACGCTTTAAGTACTGATTAAATTCTTCAAAGATGGTCAAAAATGACATTTCAGCATTGTAGACTTGGGCTCTGGGATTGCTTTGAATTTGCAGGTGATACACAGGCCAGCAATTACTGATGTTTAACTGAATGACACTGCAAGTAATGGGAAGACACTGTGACTTTAAAAGAGTAATTTCTATGAAGGCTAAGAGTGACTGTTATCTTTTTTTTTTTTTCTTTTTTCTTTTTTTTTAATTCTATATTTATTCCAGCTTAGTCCTTAACTCTGAGCCATGCTATGCAATAATAATGGAACTGCTCAGACAGCAATTTACCGATGTGCTTGAGGCCCTGTCAAACCACATGGAGTGATGCCATAATCAAATTCATAATGTCTTATCTTTTTCAGATAAAGTAATCATCAAAGGAGTGCTGGCACGAACAGAGAAAAAATTCAGGGCTCAGACATGCTCTAATGTAGTGAGCTGTGACATAAATTGGGCTGTCCCTGTTTGCCTTTCTTCTCTATCTATGTTTCCAATTGGTCTGCCAAAGACATGCTTCTAGCTTTGTTTTATACCATCTTTTGAAACAAAAGAGTTTTAAAAAGAAAAAAAAAAAAAAAAAAAAAAAACTTGAAAGGGTTAAAATTTCAAAGTGAAACATCTGTGTTCCCCCACCACTCTCCCTTCCTTCATTTTCTTTTAATACAGTTATTGGCTGGCATTATAGACAGAAAATCTACAGACTTGAGATTTTCAGTTAAATCAATAAAATATTGTTTTAAAAAGTGGAGTTAAGTGTATTATCTGTCCATTACTCCATTATGGTTTGCCCTCAATCATGGAAGTGAGACAAAGATTCCCACAAGGCAAATCACATTTGTAGTTAACCTAAAACAGCCTTCCTTCCCATATCAGGGAATTATTTAAGGTCCCTTTTCTACTGGGTAATTAAGCACGTGCCTAACTCTAAGCATATTAGCAACACTGCTGAAGTCAATGGAATGATACTGGAGTTAAAGGCAGTTGCTTAAGCATGTGATATCCATACAGAAACCAAGAAAAGAAAATGCTGTTCAAGTGCAGCAAGAATTAGGGTAGGTGAATCTTTTAAATTATACAATAAAACATGTGGGAAAGGGAGAGAAAAAAACAACAACAACAACAACAACAACAACAACAACAACAACAAAACTGTTTCTTTGTTTTAGAGGGGCCCGATTCAAAAGCAAGGGCCAATACAATGGCTTTTGGCTTTTTGGTGTTATTTTCTTTCCAAATTTATTTCCCTGACATTTGGCATTGGGCCAACCCGATTGTCCCATTGGTTGGTGTGTGCACTTTGAGTTGTTTCTGTTTTAAATGTTTGCTCAGGTCTTGATGCCATATCTCAGTCGAGTGCTCCAGTGACGTATGTGAGGCCCAGGCTTTGCAACAGTCTCATATATCTTTTGTGAATTTTTATGAACTGCAAGGCAATTAAGACCCAATTCTCCAGTATGCTGAGCAACTGCAACTCCCACAGACTGCAATGAGAACGGCAGAGAGTGCTCAGCACTTCTGAGATGTGGAGCTTGCTGCAAAGCTGTGTCCTTGTCATTATGCTAATTTTATATCATTAGGAAATACCTATTTTCCACAAATGCATTACAGAAGTAATTGAACTATACAATGCTTACATTCCCAAGGAATTCTGCACCTGTATTAAGGGAAAGTACATAGGATCCAAATATTTTCAGCCTTTTTTCCAAACACTGCTACGTTTGATTTTGGCCCTAGAAGTGTAGTCGCCCACATTTTGATTTCCTAAAATGAATAATCCTCCTTAAAAAGTTGCAAAAAACTTGGATAATTAAGACACCCAAGTATGGATTTTTAAAAATGTTATCTTCAGTCTATTTTAAGATATGTAGAGCCCACAAATGTACTATTCTGAAGGGGGAAAAACACACAAAAATCAGTATGAAAATGTACTGCAACACTACAGAATACTAATCACTCCTACACAGAGAGAGCCTTCATTTTATCTGCTTTTGCAGAAGGTTTTTATAAAGTCAGATTTTAGAATAACTAAACCCCAGTACAACTGAAGGAGACAAAGCTTTGCACTTGAACAAAGGAATGTTTTCTCAAAAAATAACAATGACGATCTGGTTTGTGCTTTTATAGCCATGCATATACTAGATGATGGATAGATGGTTACACAATGAGAATATATAGTGAGCAGAACATGCTCTCCATTAAAAAAATCCCAGGCAACTAAGCTTCAATGCAAATTCATGTGATGTGACGGCTGGCAGATTTGGCTGAAGGAATGTATGTATTAGGTTTGTTCCTGCTCTGAGTGATGCCCAGACATCTTTTATAATTCACCAAAGAGGGAAAAATCCCTCCTGGATTCTGGCTGTGAAAGTGTAGGAGGCAGCTTCTCCCTTTCTTTTGACCTTGAACAGCCCAAGACTTGGGTCTGGTTCACTCTGCCACCGTTGGACTGGTTTACTACACACTCTCCCCTTTCTTGTTGCAAGGATTTCCTGCCTTTGCCTTCACACCCCTGCTCTCTTGGATGTCTTCATTGAGTCAATGCATTGATCCCGACCTGATCCATGAACTGGATAGCCAGGCAGGACAAAGAGCAAACACAGTTTGTCTTACTGGGAGATGGATTCTTCACCAGCTGTATTATCTTACAGGGAAGAGCACAACTGGAGGTGAGACAGACTCTGTCCCTGTGCTTCCAGGGATCATGCAGGTATTCCGTGTTGCAAATAATCACAGTCACAGAGGGGCAGGATCCTTTCGCCTTGCTCAGGATCAGGAAGAAGCATGCAGGAATTGCTCTGTGGGTAGAGTTTATTGTCTCACTGATAGCTCCCATGGTGAACCTGAAGTGGACTAATGCATCTCAAAGAAACAGTCTCTGAGACCTGGATAATCCTATCGGCTTGAACTGAAGACGGATGCTTCCGCAGAGAAACCCTCCAGTACTTACCTGTTTTGGAGCATGTTTGCCATTTTGCGCTGTGCCTTTAAAAAGGCAAAAGCTCTGACCCATCTCTTGGATTCTTTGGCACTACCATGCGCCAGAATTAATTAAGCACTAGTCACTGGAGAACATGTGCTGTTTTTCTGAAGAGGGCAATTGTCATTTACCACTGACTGTAGTCTATATGAGAGAAGCAATACAATGATAGAAAGAATGAGATGTTAAAAAAAAGTCAGTTCATAAACTTTAAAAAATGAAGCCTGTTTTAAATTATATTGATGAAGTTTTAATCATTTACCCCTGTATCACATCGATATTTTAGTGGTGGGTTTTTCTGTCAATGGCTCCTCTGAGACTGTGGATGATAAAACCATCAAAAAGCTTTCGAGGGATTTTTTAACTTCCTGTTATTGATGATCATCATCATCATTATCATAGAGCTTGGGCCTCAGATTAATGAATCTTCACTATGAGGGTGGATTGACTGTATTTCAGGAGGAGCTGTGGCCAGCCTGGCTCCAGCTGAGGCAGCTCACATCTGTAGCATGACAACCACATTTATACTGGATTTTGCTGTGTGGAACCACTGACCTGCTCCAAAGCTAACTCATGGCTTTCCCCACTCCATCACTGACCATATTCTTTCCATCATTATACCCTTACAGTGTATGTTTGTAGAACAGTTCACTGTGTTTTTTCATTGCTTTCACTACATCCAGCACCATCCATCAGATGAAAGAAAAAAAAAAAAAGAAATTTTCTTCATTTAGTTTGAAAACATTTGTTCCTACGTCCTAAGTATTGGCTTCACATACTTCATGTTACCGGCCACTACATTCAGAGGACAGAGCCTTACTTGCTTGGAAACCCAGAACACTTACACTCTGTTGAATAAATGAGGTTGAGGTGGAAGAGTGCAAGCAGTGCTGTGTCACTAGCCCACATCTAGTAAGTGGAGATACTACTTCAAATGCAGTAGCTAATTTCTGTTGATTGTGACTCTTAGGGAGCTTACACAGTTACAACAGAAAACTACAGTGAAACAGTAAATGACCTACATGAAAATGTCTAAGTAGCAAGGGTAAAGATTTTATTTCCCTTGTGCATGTTACTGAAAACTTCAGCAGCAGAGCAGTGAGACAAAGTAAAAGATCTGTTCTTGGCTTTGGAAAATTCTGTCTCGGCACAATGAGAGCATAGTTGACCTCACTGCATCATGGTTACCAGCAGAATTTAAACAACCAGGATAAATCATTGTCAGTGATAGCAACAGGAAGTTAATCCAACAACCTTGAGAGCATCATTATAATTTTTCACACATTTTCTATCTTTTCAGTATCTAAGTGAAATCTCATTTCTGAACTCCTTGGGGCTACAGAAAACAAAGCTATCAAAGACACCTACATATCCCTGCCTTGAGCAACAAATGAAATGCAGACACAACAGAAGAGAAAGCAGATGGCCTTGCAAGTGCCCTGGAGAAGATCCTCCAGGTCACATTGGGTAGGTGGTGAAGAGAATCCATTCTGCGATGAATTACACCTCTTGTAGATATTGTCTTCCTTGTGCTTGTCTTAACATATGCTGAGTGATATCTTTTGAGTCTGACTCCTGAAGTTATATCTGCTTCATTTATATAGAAACACGAATACTTAGCTTAAGACATCAACCAGGCAGAAATCTCCACCTGAACTAGATTCCCTTTATTGTCAATAGAGAGAAATAGAATGCATCTGACCTATTTAAGATGCCTACCGTAACATAATGTTGTATCACACAAGCACACTGTCATTAAAGGAGGTTGTGATGACTAGCTCAGACTGGGATTTCAACACTGTAGATGTCTCAGACTAGGTGAGGTAAGTCCTACCCACAGCTTGGGTATTGCCTTAATGAATCACAGCCACAGAGTTTTCTCCAATATTTTTAGAGATGGTGGAAATCCAATGTTGGTTCCCTGGCAATACTTGAATGGGAAATGAATGAAATGAAATTCAGTGATATTTTGAAAACATTTTTTCAAATTTTCACTGATATGAAATTTTTAAGCTTTCAGTTTTTTGGAGAGTGTTGTTTTGATATTCTACTTATGGCTAAGTAAAACTTCCATTTTAAACCAATATTTAAAAGCTCTAGAACACAAACTGACCTCAATGAAAAAGGACTGTTTCTTATAGAAATTTGTAATGATCTTAAGTTTTGTTTAAAATGAAACATATTTTTTTAAAAAAAAAAAAACAATGTTTCATTGCTGCTGAATTCTTCCTTTGCAAAGAAAATAAAATTGGACGTGAAAAAGATTCTTGAATATAAGACTCTGAATATTGTGTTTCTAGATAGAATGGTGCTTGGTAGAAAGGTGCAAATAATCAGAGGAGGGAACAGACATTCCTTACAGATGTTGATCCTGACTAACGTTTGCATTATCCATCTGACTCTAGTTTGCTCTTACATTACCTACGCTCTTAACCCCTTGACTTCTTGAGTCAGAGCATACCACAGGTTAATTGCATGATACGTTAAAATGTTCGTGCAATTCCTGGATTTTGCTTCATGTTTTTTTTCTTCCTCCTGAGGCTCAAAACTACTAATGAAATCAGTTTGAGACTTATGCAGGCTTCTGACACACTGTGTCCCCAGACTCCATTTCTGATCTGGCCCAAATGGCACTGAGACAATTATTTATAAACAATTTTTATTTAACTAGTGGTCTTTGGTAAAATAAAACTAAACACTACTGAGATTCCCCATTTATTATTATGAATATCTGCTAGCTGTAATTGATCAAGTTGTGGTTTAAAAGAGCTGTCACTACTCTACTGCTGTAGCAGAGCCTGAATCCTGAGCCGTATTGTGTTGCTTCTTTTGGCCAAGTTGCACCCAAACAACTGAACCAAACTACTGAAGAATTCTACAGCTGTCGTGTCTCTTCTCCTCTTTTGGGAAACAATCACCTAAAGGGACATAAAAATGCTAGTTCAACGTTAAACATGTAGAATGCCTTCCTTCGTAGGTCTGAGCAAGTAAGGCAACTTTTAAAAGACAGACTACAGCAGCTGGCTGATCTCCAGAATTGTCTCTGGGGTGAACTTTATTAGTGGTAACTAACCATAAGTGCCCACAGCCTGGCAATATTTAGCAGCATGTTGGCAGACACACTCTATAGTACTAATAAATTAATAATGATAATTAGTTAATAATAGTTTACATTTATGTGACATGTTCCTTGCTGCAATTTAAGTTCTGTACTCGTCCAACTAAAAGTTGACATGAAGAAGATTGTCTCCTACAGATTTAACTTTGTGTGGACTGCTTTCACATCTTCCTCCTATCTCTTCCTCTCAACCCTAAGCAATCTATGTTCCATCAAGATTTTCTCATGCACTTGAATTTCTAATATTCTTATGGCAAAAACCTGCAGTGAAAATATTGTCTAGTAACAGATGAATGATTACAGCCCACTTATATCCTTCCAGTGCACCACTAATCCTTACTACCCACAGAAGACATTACAACCAGTAATTTCATCCATTTTATAGACCTAGACTATATTTTCCCCATCTAGTTTTGAGATACTATATGAAACAGTGAAGTTATTAATGTCAATAAATAGGGAATCTACACATTTTTCCTTAGCTGGAGCAGAGTTGATCCATCAATAAGAGATGGACCCAATGTAAAATAAGCAGTAGAAATGCAGCTAAGGGAAGAGGACCTCCTCCTTTGATGCTGACAAATCCCTGAATCAGGTTAATTTTCACACTTATCTTCTTTTTCAACTTAGATACTTATACAATTATATTTGGCAGTCCATTGTAATACTTCTCTGGCAATTCAGGATGTGTGACCTCTTATTTCCTGGCTCTTGCCCTGTTTCCCTGCCCCAGGTCCTATTTAAAGACTAAACGTTAGGCTTGACCATTTTCAAACATCCGCAACTTGATCCACTCTCCATAGAGGACAATATCTCCATGAAACCTATTCAGTTCTCAAATTTCTTTATCCAGTTCTAAACACATCCTAGTATAAAATAAATCAGACACTGCATATGAAGCGTTTAACTGGGTCTCTAATGTTCTGTAGCCTGAGATTTCACCACTAGGGAATGAAACAATGCATTGCCCTAGCTCATCTAGTAATTGATCTAATCCTTCTCCAGATTTCTAGCCTGTAGCTTTGTTTGGCTGATGTTATTTCAGGAAAAATATTTATGCTTTTCCTAAATTTTAATATGACTTCATAAATAGAAAATCATGGCCATTTCCCAGCCAAAACCAAGTCATATATGTGTGCATTGAACCCTCTGGTGGTGAATGATTTTAAACAAATATTTTAGACCACAAATACAAAATAAAACCTGTTGACCTAAACATTAGCTAAAGAAGCTTAAGGTAAATGTTTTATCTCATAGTTGTGGGACTGCCTTTAAGGTACACCTGGTTATCTAAAATTGTTCAGATGATGCATAATCATCTATTAAGATGCAAGAACCCACTTGCGAACCTGACTATACCACTTATGAAAACCAAAACAAGAACTATATTAAATATCAATATGATGGTTTTAAATGTAGACAATATTTCTCTTTTGTTTTATACTAAAAGGCAAGATAAAAATTGTTGTGTGTTCAAACAAAACTGAGCTTTTCAAGGAAGTTTTATTTGATCAATGGGAAATATTTTATTTATCCTGAAATGAAATATTTCATTTAATTTTTGAACTATTTAACTTTCCATACAAAAGGGTTTTTCACCACTTTTTTTTTTTCAATATTACCTGAACTTTTGAATGAAAAATGCCAATTTGAAAAAGCTTTCAATTGTGAAAATGTCAAAATGAAACTTTTTTGGCATTTCTGAGACAAACATTTCAGATAAAAAATGTCAACATGAAATGTTTTGACATTTTGAAAAATGTCTCCCTTTTTTTTTTTATCTGAAACTTAACCAAAATTAAATTGAATTTACTATTTGTCTAGAAAATAAGAATTGCTTGCGTTGGTAGTTTTCCCTGGGTAAGCAGCTGATCTTTCTGCCAGGTTGGCATTGAAACATCAGCCAAGCAACTGTACAAACATATTTTATAGAGCAGTTCTTGCCTTTATTGCAAATCAGCTTTGGACTTGTTGGTGGTTATCTATCTGTCTTCACTCTTGCACTTTACAGTCTGCAGTTACCAGCTATGCAAGCAGTTCTATGGTCCGCAAAGAAAGAAAATGAGAGAACTGATTACTGTTTAATGAGTAGTTTTCCCTTGCATTAAACTGATATTTTTACTTAAAAACTTGGCTAGTGGCAGATTTATGAAAGTTCATTCCTAAAAAAATGGCTTATCCATTAAACAGAAGCACGTCCATAACTCTAAATGAGTTTTATAGATTGTTATAGTTACGTTCTTAAATTAAAACAACCCCTTCTAGACCAAACTGACAGCATTCCAAAATAGGACTGCAAGCTGCAATGAAGTAACGCCTTGAAGTAGTTGGTGCTTGCACTGCATTTTTGGGATGTTGTAGATGCTATATGCCAACCATATTAATTATACATAATTATACAAAAATTAAATCTTATGATTTACTGAAAAATAATGTTTTACTCTAGCTGAGAAGTCTCAGCTGTGAAGCAGTTACAGTTCATATGCGAGAGCTACTTTTTTTTGTGACAAAAAGAATTTTGCATTCATTTCATTTCACAATTTCTTCAGTGTAAGCCTAAGACGATGCTGTTATAACAGCAGCGTAAGGTGAAAGAAAACTCTGCCAGGGAAGAATAAGTGCACCTCAGACCAAAACCCAAAGTATTGTGTGGGTGCCAGAGTGCTGAGCTCTAGCTGGCAATCCCCTTGGTGGGACCCACAGCCCTGAGAGAGGAGGCTCAGAAAGGCAGCCAGACAAGGCAGTGTGCTGGGAGGAGGCTGCTTAAAGCAGCCACTGCTAGGGGGAAGGGGTGCATTCAGCTCTGACCCAGGTTCGTTGATCCATGCTGCTGGCTCTCATCTCCTTCCACGTGGGATTAGCTGCCAGGAACACTTTTAAAGATAAGTTCTCCAGTCCCCCCTTTTTCCTCTTATAATAAAGCAGGGCCCATGCTATCCTTTCCAATGCAAGGGGGATCTGGGAACTGTTCCTTTTCTGCAGCAGCCCAGTAGTGAGGATTGTTACCTCCAAGTGGGGGAGATCTCTGGGAAGGTGGGTTTGAATCCCTCCAAACAAAAAAGAAAAGCCAATCTGCATCCTGACCAAGCCAACTACTAAGCCATTGGATGAAGGGGACTATTATGCCCTTGTTTTAAATAGAAAGAACTAATTGGTGTTGCATTTTGCAACATGGCAGGCACTCACTGAGAAAACCTAGGGGAAGCAAGTAAAGGATCGGTCAAATCAGTGAGATCTGGGTCAGTTCAGAATCCCAAGGTAGCCTGGGTGACAGGTGCCCTATTTCTCAGTCTTACAGAAACTGATGCACACATTCAGCAGCAAAACTGTACACTTGGAAGCTCCTGCCTTTTAACTTTGAAGGTGGAAGACATTCAAAAAGGGGTTCTGGTGAGCAGTATTTGGATGGATGTCCATCAATGTCTCTTTTGCATCTGGACATAATATCTTGGAACAAGTGAAGGGACATGTGGTAGTGCTTGTTGGTTCAGTAAAGGGGCTGTTGGGAAAGTGTTAATTCACCCTTGGACGGGCAGGGAAGATGCAGTAACAAAGCTGCCCATAGTTGAGTGCAGAGACCCACCAGCTGTAAGGAATTAATGACTTCCCACAGGAACACTATAAGAGTTTGAGATGGGGGAAAAGAGTGGGTTTGAGCTGGTGTTGATAGCCCCTGTGAAAGTCTCTCTGGAGAGGCACTAAGGCAAGTGGAGTGGGCTGTGCAGCCTTCTTTTCAACTTTCTCTTATGTGCTTTAGTTGAGAGAAGCCTTTCAGTGCTCAGGAAGAGACAGAGTATGCTTAAAATTGATGATTCCGTTTTATAATGGAGCATAGCTGATAATGATTTTTCCTCTCTTAATGTTGATTTATTGCTGCCTTCTGAGTTAGGCATCTGAAGACTAATTTTATTATTATTCTTAACTCTGTTGGTTCTAGTTTAAGTAGTGCTGGCTTTTACGTTTCTTATTAGTGAATTTAAAGAAACAATATACCATGGGTTGTTGTTGTTTTTTTTTTTGTTTTTTTTTTTAATCTAGCACTTGAAGGAAGAAAAGGTGTCTATTGCAGTAACAGTCCATCAGCTGAGGTGTGTTGATCCCTGCTAGCCAGGGTTCAGTCCACTGTGTTATCATGTGTAAATTATCTACCTGAGTACAAGCTAGCAGGGCTACTTTGTGCTGAGCCCTAAACTGACATCAGAAGGGAAACTTTCATCCAGAATAAAAGCATAAGGAAATTGAGCAGACTTGCCAGTAGGTCAGAAAGTTCTGAAACCACAGTGAATATTAAATACAGACAAATTTTTCTGCAGACACTAAATTGGTGATTAAAAGTACAACCATCTAGATAATTAGAGGAACTTCAAATCTGTCCTCATAGTGATTCAGGTGAATGACATTGTCAGCTATTCTATTTTGTATTGATTCCCTCAAAGCTCAGTTATTCCCAGCCTTCCATTTCAGATGCAGCACCTTGTTTTCCTGTATCTTGAAGCAAAGAAATTAGATAAAAACTATTGATTAGCACGGCACAGAGGGGAGTGATGTCTGTAACCTTCCTTTGTCTTGCAGCTCTGCAGCTGAGGCAGCAGTAATAGGATTCTGTGTGAGTGAGACTGTGATGAGGTCACACTGCTGAGAAGGGAATGAAAACACTGCAGTCAGCTAGATCGCTTGCTTCTCTGATAGTTTTTGATATTGTTTGTCAAATTGTGATTTGAAGGTTATTTCTCTGGAGGCTGAAGTTGCCTTATTTCTGTTCTGCACTTGGGCTTTAAAATTCATGCATTCATATAAGCACCCCCCTCCTTTCAAAGTTTTGGGCTTTTATTGGGAGCCGCATAGGCTCCCAGTAATGTACAAGCAAACAGCTATCTTCAGAAATTTCTTGTCATTATGAGATTACACAAGTTATTTGTAACAGTAAGACAGGCTTGTTTGGTCTCTCTGCCTCTTCTTCCTCCCTCCTTTTTCCCTAGCATGCTGCAGTCCACTTCGGTTAAAAACAAGTTGAATAAACACTTTCAAGACATATGAGCTGTGAAGGGTTGTGCTGATTTAGTACATAGTGGCATAGCATTTACTGGTGTCATTACTCAGGGAAGAAATGAGGAATTTCCTTATTTCAATTGCTTTGAGAAACAGGTATTTAGTGACCTACCTAGGGCAACAGTGAAGCTGTACAGAAACTGCAGAAAAATGAAAGATGCTTTTTCATTCTGAGTGGCCTCTACCACTTTCAGCCTTGTGTTGCTTCATAGCAGTGAAGCAGTTCAGTGAGGTGATAAGGAGGAAGCTGAGGCGCAAAGGAACTGTGATTTGTCTACTGTAAGAGGGTGTCAGGTGGTGTCAAATGGAGGATAAACACTGCAGAATACCTGGCCCTCAGGACTCTACTTTTGGAACATAAGGCAGGTTGCATTCCTCCCTTCCCACAAAGGAAGGAACCACGCAGTGTCTCCCACTAACTAGGCCTTCGGGGTTTTCTCCCTTTGGAAAGCTTACTCACCCTAGTTCTCCTGTAACAAGATGCAAGCAGATTGGTATGGAGATAGCTGGCTAAGAAAGCCCTCCAAAAAAAAACCCTTCTTGAATTGTATGGCAGTAACAGTGCTTTTAGCATGTTGCTGCCTTGTCTGTCTGAGCCATACTGTGCAAAAACAAGTAAGTCAGGTCAAGCTGCATATTTTGAGGTTTGAAGTCCCACCCTCTCAAATAAGTGATGTGGGAAGAAGTCTTCTGGGAAGACTCCTTCCCCTGGTTTATTAGTGTGGGGTTTTCTGTGGGAAGCAGCGAGACTTTCCCATCCCCTCCTTCACACCATGTGATGCTCTGTGATCATAATATGTGGAACAGTCTCAAGCTTCCAAGAAGTCTTCCAGTGCTGATCAAGCACGTCCTGGGTGTTTTTCTTTAGTCTTTGTTCCATTCTGTATGATCCCAAGGACATCATTCTTTGCCCCTTGTTCTCATCCATGTGAAGATAGTGATATTTCCTTTCTCAAAGGCTGTTGTGAAAATGTGGAGATTCTGTAAATCTCCTACCAGATGGAGGGTTCTATGGGAGAACAAAGCATCTTCCTATAATTGATTTCTCTGTAGGGGAAGCTGACACTACTTTGGAGATTTTTTATTTTTCTTTTTCCCCTGAGTAATCTGCTGGAAGGACTGTTCTTGCACTTGCTGTTGCTGTCTGTGTTATACGTGGCTGTGTTTAAGGTATCGGTGAAGAACCCCCCCAGTTTGAGCCGTGGATGTACTACCTCTAGGCTGCCCACAGGATGAGTTGCCAATTGTAGGACAACCAGAACTGCCTAGTGCCTGTCTGCTGGCTGCCTTTAATGGATGAAATTACACCCTGGTGGTCCAGGGCTGCAGCAGGTATTTCATTAGCATTCAGTGTTACCTATACACTCCCAGAGAGATACTAAGTATGGAGGCTCAGAAAGAGATTAGAGGAAAGCAGTGAGTGGGGGAAAAGGCTTGAAATCACTATTTTTATTATTTATTTTTTATTTTATTTATTTTTTTGAAAATGGGCAATTTGAATGCACTAAATAACATAAACCATATTCTTTACATCTCTAGAAGGGTAAAGCTTGGTCAAGAGATCCTTTTTTATGCTGTTTTGTTTCAATGGTTACGTCTCTTCTTTGATTCCCACTTATCTTTTCATTTGACAGATTTTTTTCCACCTCCATCCAAAATATATTGTGAAGGGTGGCTTACTCACAAGGGCATGTGACTTTGTAATCAGAGTAGCATCTGGTGCTGGAGAGAAATGCAGCCCCAGTCCAGAGCTGTGAGTAAGGTTGGAATGGCATCTTCATAATATCCAGAGAGAATCTGGAAGGGAAAAAAACAACTACCTCTACCTGCAAGACTTAAGCAAATTTTATATTTAATCTCTTAAATATTCTTGGCCACTACTTGGCATATTTTCATGGTTGGTCATCTATCTCTTAGCAAGATCTAAAGGACTCAGCCAGGTGCAAAGATAATTGTTTCCTTATTTCAGCCAGCATCTGCTCAGCCAGCTGGGTAGCTCATCTGTAAAGGGTGACAGGCTCAGGTAGCAGCCTGCAAATCCTACCTCTTGTGCTCTGATGGCAGTCAGCCCTGCTGAAAGTCTGTGTAATTCTGTGTTGGAGAGCACCCTGTGAAAGAATGCAGTTCTGCTGAGGAGGAAGTGAAGGGGTGAGCCAGGTGCTTAATGAAGGAAGGAGCAGAAGTTTGGTTATCACAGACTGCAATCTCAATTTTCCATGTTTTGCTTTGACCCCTAAATACCCTTCCTTCATATTAAATGCCTGTGTTTTTCCTTTTCCCCATGTATTATATTAATTTGTTTTATTTTTCATGGCTATTTATCAACCTGTGTAAGCTGTGATTGCCACTTCTCTATGTATACCACTATTTTAATAACTTTCATGATCTGTAACTCCACATATCTTGTGTTGGTGGCAGTTAGATTTCTATCCTGGCACTTTATTTCAACAGATGGTTTATAGGGAACTGTCATCTTGAAAGTCAAGGAGTGGAAGATTATCTAGCACTGTATGGGATGGGTGGAATACAACCTCTAGCGTACTCTGACGCATAGCCCTACTGCACCCAAATTCCTAAACCAACAGCCAACATTGTAAATAAAGAGGAATAATGTGCTTCTGACTGAAGCCAATGAGAGGTCTATGTACAGTGTAGTTAGAGGACCCAGGTCATATGTTATATGTTGTTACAGATTTGGAAACGTGCTACTCTTTCTTTACAGCTCTGATGCTAAACAGACATTTTCATTTCTAAGTGCTTTTTCTTTGTTACCCCAAGCTGCTAAAATTAGAGGCATCTAACATAAGAAAGGAAGTCAAGTTTTGTTTAATTTGTCTCAGATTTATTTTGTGACATTTCCTGGATACATTTACCCATCACATTATTAAACAAGAGTTTATTTTTTGGAGGCTAGAGCTTCAGCTTTGGCTATATTTCAGTAAGACAGGAATTTAAATAATGTCAACATGCTGAGAAATTAGAAAGTCTTTCAGGTGTGTTTTGCAGGAGAAAGTTCAGAGCTCCCCTATCTCTCCTAATAGCTGGCCTGGGGCTTTTTCAAATGTATAATCTTATTTTTCCACTCATTTGAAATGTAAACAGAATTTTCACAGAAGACAGAGGAATC
Organism: Aythya marila; assembly: GCF_965140915.1. Taxonomy (NCBI): domain Eukaryota; kingdom Metazoa; phylum Chordata; class Aves; order Anseriformes; family Anatidae; genus Aythya; species Aythya marila. The sequence continues at coordinate 5,671,928 of NC_139057.1, forward strand.
CATCTGCAAATAATATTTGTTTTTGGCAATTTGTTTCTTTAATTATGATGATAAATATCCACTATTTGGCAACAGCACAAAGAAATGTGCTCTTGCATGTCTTTGTTCCTTCGGGAGGAATGGAGAAAGTGGGTCTTCTTCAAAAAGAAATTCTCCCATCTATTCACATAATTCTTGTAACTCACCCCAGCAAGTGATGAGAATCCCCTCTTTTTCCCTCTCCCATGGGAAGGAAGTTTGGCTGTGATTCAGAAAACATACTTTTTGCTTTTGGACCAACCAGGACTAAGGACAAAGCTGAAGCCAGGAGAATGCACATGATTCTTGGATGAAACCAACCTTTTTCTCAACATTGAGTTGAGTTTATCTCAACAGATGAGGAAGATGCATATATGCAGCTTATTTATTATAATAAAGGGATTGGATCAGCAGTGGAGTAACCAACACTTAAATTTGGCTTTGTTCACAATTGGGAGACTCCAAATCAGGCCCAAAGCTTTAAGTGCCTCAGATATGTGTTCTGGAAATGACAAGTCTAATACAAATTCTGCATGTTGAATCCCTCTCTAAAACAATGAGCCTTCCAAAAGTAGTTGTTAGGTTATCACGATATCTTCTTGGGGGTTGGATTAAGAGAAATCATTAATCTTTAATATCTGCTTTGTAGCAGCACACAAGCTAGTTGTTTTTGCTTTCTATGCAAACAGGCAGAGGTGTGGGAGAATGTAAGGGATGAATCTGGGTTTTCCTAACTCACATGCATTATTTTGCCTGCAGGTTGAGCCAAATCTCCTGCATAGACTTAAAATAACCTAGCCTTTTACACCTGCATCCTATTAATTCACATTTCACAGTATATTCGATAGTGAGTAGGAAAGTGGTCTGTTTCTCAGTGTAATTTTTTAAAAGTAAACATGTAATGTTAAATTTCAGAAAGGATTTTTCATATTCAGAGTATTGGAATGGGCCTTCCTTCTGGATAAGGAAGAAGGAGCAGAACTGGAAGAACTGGATATTAAATACTTTATTCAAAAGCTCCATCCCTTTTTTGCCTTTGGATTTCCCACGACCAAATGTTCTTAGTTTCTGTCAAATTGTTTGGCATACACTTGATGCAGATGTACTTAAATCACTGGGCTGGTCAGGAGCCCTTTACATTTGCTGGTTTTATGATGTTTAGCTAGCTATCTTAGCCATATGGTTGTGTTTTTTTTTTTTATTCCATGCCTGTTAATTGTAGCTTTTATGAAGAAATGACAAAAATCATAAAGACAATAAGAAATCATTCCCAAAGCAAACATAATGAGATATTGGAGAAGCTTATTTGAATTTTCTGTCATTGTTACTAAAAATATAAAATATTAAACTGAAGTACTCAATGTTGTTGAACAGAATAAAAAATTGCTAACATGAGAAGAAATGTTCCTTTTTGTTCCTAGTAGTAGTTTTTGGCAGGATTCAGGAAGTTTTAACAGAAGATGAAATGTAGCTTGCATCCCACTTGAACATAAATCAATGTACTAGACTAAACAATACCTATTGTACAGTGCTTTGGATTCTTGTTCACACAAATGCTCGATTAAGTCTATAAACTTAACAAAGCTACATTTACATAAAACAAAAATCCCCAACGAGTATTTAAATGAGTCAGTAGGTGCCCTTTACACAAAATGGGCAGTGTATTCTTTCTGCTATACAAGACACATGGTTTTCATTAGGTTGCAACAACAATTATAAGTTGTGTGGTCAGCAATCCTATGAGAATGCATTCATGCAGTACCATTAGATAATAATTACCTGGGCAAAATGGGGATATTTCCTGCATGTTCCATTATAGGACTTGAAACCACTAATTAAGAAACATCAAATTTAACAAGGGTACCAAAAGACTGGTTTATTCACCTTCTGATCAGCGAGTCCTTCTCTGGATTGCTGTCATCGCTGCCATCTTTGTGCAGAAAATACATGCTATGTGAGGAAACCTTCCAGTAGCGTTCAAGAATAACAGCGATTACCTAATTGCTGTTTTGATCACTACAGGTTGCATTAATGGCACCAATGCTGATTGGATATGAAGGCAGTGGTGTGAATCAACTTGTAATCAGTGTAGTATTGAGCAGGTGTTATGTTAACCAGTGAACAAAAATACTAATGCACAGGTTGAATAAATAGTGCATATATATACAACTTAACGTTCTTCTCGCTTTGACTCTGCCCAACCCTGCGAGACCACAGAACTTGTGTAAGTCTGGCACGAATGTATTCTCAGAACAGCAGGACAACTGACCTCTCCTTGTGTGGGTTAAAAAGGCAGCATTTAAAGGCAGTTAGGAATTTTATAACAGGATGAGAAGGAAGAAATTGCCACTGCAAAAAAAGAGAAGGACTCCTATTAGAAAGCAATTAATTCAGTTGCCTGGATTATTTCAACTGCAATATAAAATACAAAGCACGTCTTCCAAGTGAGCCCTCAAAGTATTTTTTGAGTACAAAGCATTCTCCTGAGAGAATATACCCATCTCCAGAGAACATACCACTCTGTAAAGAAGGCAGACAAACCCTTTAGTTACTTTGTGCATATCACAATGGGTCTCCCTGGAAGAGTGGTGCCAAACAGTGGGAGAGCTACTTGAGATTTCCAGTACCAAACTGGCTGTTTCTCAGGGAGAAGATGGAAATTGCTTTGCCTGAGCTTGTTGTTTAGAAGGAAAAGAGCTTATGACCCATTTGTTTTGCAAATCCTTCTGCCAGTTCTAGTTGTCTTCAGCCCATTGTTCCTGTGAACTCCAGTCAGTTTAAGATGAAAAGTTGTACCCTTCCACCCTTTTGCTGTAAAATATGCAATACAAGGAAATCATAATATCAAAGTAACAATTTGCAATCAAATCAATTTAATTTGGTTGATTTTATTTTCTTTTGTTTGTTATGCACTGGAACATGAAAACTAACAGGGCTCGGTTTCATCATGTAAAGCAGCAGTGAGGTGTATGCCTTGCTTGATGTGCACAGTAGCAGTTCTGCAAAATATGCTCTTTGGTGTGTGTCCCTGCCCTTGGAGACAAAAGAAAACAAAATCTGAATTATTCCAGATATGAAAGCAAATTCCCTTGCTTGCCCTACATATGACACTAAAAGTGGGTCAGATGGATGATTGTTAAGGTCTGGTGTGGGTGAGAGGAACAAGCACGCGAAGAGAGCTCAGTGCTAGGAGCTGCGATGCTAACTGCAGCAGTGAGCAGCCCTTAGAGGCAAGTGCTCTGCCTGTCAGCTCCTGTCTGTCAGGGCATGGCTGCAGGTGTGTTTCCGAGCCTTTAGTGTGAGGTTTCTCAAGCTGCTAATTTTGAGGGACTTAAGTTCTTGTTCTAATGTAGGATTTTGACAGAGATGAACTATTTATTACCGGTAAATAATTGTCATGTAATTCAGTTCCTGCAGCACATGCACACAATACTGACACAATTTTACCAGACAGGGTGTGAAACACTGCTGTTGAGGATGCTGGGTTATGCCCCTTGGCTATTCCAATACAAATGTCTTCTGGACTCTGTGTTTTGGAAAGAGGCTGTGGAAGTTTGAATCTCCCTGTCCCTGCTGACTTCTTCAGCAGATGGATGCTTGCATCTGACTGCCTTGGTTGAAGAGCTGTTTCTTCCCAGGTTGCTGTATGTTGTGATATTGGATAACTTCTGTTTCATTCTTTTTCCATAAGACTTGCATATCTGGGAATATGAGTAATACAGTCAAATTTTACTCTATCAGGTCGTAGGTGAGGGTTTCCTTTAACAGAGCAGGTGAGAATCTTGTCTCCCTCAGATTTGTGGCTTGCTTCCATGTTTGTGCACTTGTAGCATTGGGAGACAAAAGATCATGGAAATTAACATGGAATTCCAGGTTACACATCTGATTTCTAAAACAGAAGGGGAATTTTAAAATATAACCTTTGTTGGCAGACTGGGTCGAAAGAGGGGAGGCAGAAGTATCAACAAATATTGCTTTAATTTCCTCCATTCTTGTTGGAGTTTTGTGAAAATTAATATGTTCAGGCTTTTTATCAATGACGCATCCTAGAACTGGTGAAGGGGACTTGTGACAGATGCCTGCCGCCTCTTATCTCAAATTTCTTTCTGAAAAGCTCCTTTGCAAAAAGCCTAATTGCAAATGAACAATTCTTCCATCTTAGACCAAACTTCTAAAGAATCTGAGAAGTTAACAGGCTCTGCTGGCTGTCCCTCCTCTGCTCTCTTCTTTCTAGATTATTTTTTAATTTGAGGGTATGATTGCTTCTCATTTTACTGATGCAAAACCTCCTAACATCCATTGAGAAAGGTCCTCACTGCTTTCAATAGTCTTTGGATCATTCCTTCAGCTTCATTTATGCTCTGGATCACAAAGCTTGAACTGCAGGGTTCAAAGGGTCTATCAGGATTTACAGTCTCCAAGTCCATATCCAACTTTTCTGAGTTCTCTGTACTCTACGGAGGTGAAGATGCGAGATCTTTCATATAAGTATCAGCTGTCTCTATTACTAACCAGTAGCACAGACATTTAATATAGAAAGGAAGGAAAAAGGACATTGTACATGTATTCTAGCGCTTAACTTGTGAAACAAGAGGAAATATTTTCAACCTGTGATCCATTTAGGTTGCGTAAGCTATGAATGAGGTATTGTTAGATGAACATCAAATATACATGTATATATTAAATATTTAACTTGATCTTTGTTCAGTTTGCCTTTCTTGTAATCCCTTTACCATGTTCTTAGAAAACAAACATGATTTTTATACTGCTTGCCAGTAGTGACCTCAAATTTTCTGTTTGTGTTAATAATATCAATTACCTGCACACATGACTCACATTGAACCTTGTCACTATATTGGAGGAGTACTTGGAAAATGACCACAACATTTTTGTAATGAAAGCACACCCTATTGCTTGAAATATTCTGAGAGTGGATTTACATTTTTGTGCATGTGTAACTCTGGAAGTTCTTCATTCTTATTTCTTTTTAGAATAAATCTGAAACACATAACTGTTCCAGTAATTTAGGTAGAGAAGATAAAAACTCCAGAGAAATGCTATTATCAAATACAGGAATGAATGCAACCTGAGCTGCCTTTTTGCAACAGTCTCTGGAATCCCCAAGTTTGCTGCAGACCACAAGTATATTTTAAACCTCAGATTAGTGTATACCCACAGTATGTCCCCTACAGCTGTGAACTGCTACTCTTTGTTTAGGACTGGGCAAACCTCCAGTGGCTATGTTCTTACAAGGAATGCATTTTCCAGTGTTTTGATTTAATGACTATTATTCAAGCTGAAGTCAGTTCCTTTCTCACACTATTTTAGGCCCCGTGTGGTAAACCTTTGTGCCACTGTTCTCCTCAAAAAAAAAAATCTGGTATTTTCTTTCTGTGCTAAAACCAATACAAATTATATCAAGCTCTGTAGCTTATGAAATAAATGTTGGTTATCTTTTTAAATGAGAAAATCCTGAATTTAAAAGGAGCTTGAAGTTTGATATTTCTACTGGCCTACCCGCCCTCCTTTTTCATCCCTGTTGTTCATTCCTGTAATGTAGGAAGTTCCTGCTATGTGTTTGGTGATGCACAAATACAGAACAAAAGGTCCCTGCACTGAAGGCTGAAAGTTTAGATATTTCTATTGATTGGATAAATACTGGACATTTCTGTTTCTTGCCAGAAAGTGATACATTAAAACAAGCATTAATTGGGCAGATGAACAGTGAGTTGTGAGGGTGGAAGGACTGCAGCATGGATGGAGGCTTGCTGTAATGGAGGGGTAATGGGATGTAAGTGTGTGACCATGTAACATTCTTCCTCTCTTCCCCTCCTTTTGTTTTTATTTTAGCATGATACCTTATTCATCAGACTTTGCACAGAACTCCCACATTTGTATTATTTTTTTTTAGCACTTACTCCATCCTTGTGTGCCTCTGAGATCATTCCACATCCTTGTTCTCACGGGTAGGAGTCGATGCTGGAGGCTGCAGCACTCTGAGACCATCCTGTCTTTCTCACTTGCATTCAGGACATTATCCAAAGCCTATCTGATATATTTGCCTATCTCCAAGTATAAGTAAAGTACTTGCCTTAGATAATTGGCCAGCTCCACCACTGCTTACTCAAGACCTACATGCTAATTTCAGTCTTTCAGGCATCTGAGTCCTTATTTATGATTCAGAGTGGGTTGAAATTTCCATTTAATTCAAAATTAATAAAATCGAACATTTTAGTTTTTGAAACAGTACAGAGAAGTCTTCTTTTTTTAAAAAATTTCCATTTTAAAGTGAAAATCTTTTACAAATTTTATTTTTAGATCTTTCTCCACACATGCTTTTCTTTGGTAGGCCTAGTTAAACAGTAAGATGATTTCATTCTGAAAATTTGAAACTTAAAAGAAGAAATGAAGTCAAGAAAACATAACCAGGGAAAATAAGGGAGAACAAAGCTAGTTATGAAATCATTACAATAAAAAATCTTTGACCAGTTTTACTCTCCATTCAGTGACAGCAGATCTGATAAAATGTACCTAATTAACACCCAGCAGATAACAATTATCTTGTATAATTATGATGAGCTTGTTTGTTCTTTAATTGACAGCTTAAGCAATGTTTTATGATGTTTATTTGACCTTGACGCTAATCTGCACCCAGCCACTGCGAGCTGCCAAACGCGTGGCTGTTTGGATTTCTGTCTCTGCCGCTTGCACTCACCACTCGTTACCGTCAGTGTCACTCTGCAGCGTGATGTGTCCCGCACCATCTCGTCGTGACTGCACAGCATCACCCCAATCCCTCGCTTCCCTTGTGAGGCTGCACCCAGTTGTTGCCCCTCTGCTGCCTGTCCATCCCTGTCTGTGCGTAAGCAGTGTCAAACAGCTGACTCTGTAGGATCCCCAGAACAAAACACATTGTAGTGCTTGGAACCAGATAAGATGTTCTGCTAGAAGCTAAATCACCAAACGGATCTGATAGTTTTACATATAGTCAATACAGATTTTACAACACTAGACCCACAATCTGCTTTCTATTAAAAAGTACCAGATAGTTCAATAATCCCATCGTGATAGAATAGATGCGTTTTGTTTTGTTGCATCCTGAGTATTTTGAGGGGATTTTCAAAAAGGCAGAATAAAATTTCTTTGCTATCCTGTAAATAACTGACAGTTGCGTGTGTCAGTGCCTGGCTGCCATAATCATTTTTAATTTAATACTGTATGATGCTCTACCCATAGCCTGTCATTTTTATTAAGGGTTGTGTGGGATAAAATTTCAGATTAATTTTCAAGATGGATTTTCCCTTTGCTGGAGAGAGGCAAACCTAATTAGACTGGCATTGTGGGAGAAATCTCAGCAGAGGAAGAATCACCTGTCTCAGATACTCAGAGGGGACTAAGGAGGTCATTGGTTTCAAGCCCAGCCTTACCAGATCACTTAATCTGTGACTTAATTTTTCACTGGCAAATTGGGGCTAAGCATGACTACTTCCTACCCTCTGGTTTGGGGGATAGAGCTTTGCCTTCTTGTATTGTATATTTTACTGAACTACGTCTTTAATTTTTAGGTGTTTAGTGCCTTCTAATTAAACGCCGCTTCTCCAATTCTGTTTCTGCTGCAAATGAAGGAGATAAGTTCAGTATTTCCAGAGACTTCTTATGTGGATACTCAAACTGATTTTACAGTAGTAGCATATTTTTCAGCATTAACAAACCAGGAATCTTTGAGCAGCTGACCAGCAGAATAACCTTCCTGGCGCAATGGCTCTTAACAAAATTTTTGTCCCAGCTGCTTCATCTGAAATGTAGCTGTGTTACTGACACTTGCTCTTTTCTATCTGGAAAGGAGAAAGAAGTTACTCTCTCCTGAATTCTTTTAAGTCTTCTTCCAGGAGGCTCTGGTCTAAGTGATTCAATCAATTAATTTTTTGTTTTCCTGTGAGGAATCGACCACTTACAGTAGTCACCAGATTGGAAAGCAAGTTGAGTCTACAGATTCTCAGCTCTAATTCTTCATCATGAGTGTTTAGACTGTTCACGAGCTCCTGTAATGTCAGTTATAATGCAACATACAATAGTTAGGTATGATCTTAGCAAAGTCAACTTATGTTAAAATATCATAAGGGTTGTTTTATAAGACAACTGCTAATGAACAATGCTGTAGGTCCCCCATGTTGTGTCTCACCGTCCTTGTCTCTGAAGATTCAGAACAAAGAGTTATCTGAAATGTGGAAGTTGTTGCAATCCCACTTTCCATGTTGTGGACCATATGAACCAGATTTATGTGCAGGGTTACTTACCTGAAACCAATTTGAAATTAATTTAGTGAGGAACAAATATGGAACATCCCCCAACCAAGTTTTTGTTTGAGATTTCTGGATTTTGGGGATTCTATTAGAGAGGGCAATAGACTGGGAACAGCTTCGCTTATCACACCATCTTGTCATTTTCACTTCAAGGCAGTATTACAAAATGCAGTGGTGCATACGACTTAGTAATAACTATTATTATTTGTTCAGCATTGTCTTATACCGCACTGAGAACATTGGGTCTCTGTCCTGTACGGATCATTAATTTGAGTATGCAAGACTTTTCAAACAATAAGTGTCCTTCATGATTAGAGAGGGATTATAGCAAAGTGCTGCATTTTTGTGTGGTATTTTTCTCTCTTTGAAGGAACTAAGTTTCCAATTGAATCTAGTTAACTATACCAGACTTCTGTTTTCTTAATATGAGAAGTATGTCAAACCACTTAACCTGGTCCTTTCTCATTGCAAATTGCTGATTTGGAAGGAGACTTAGAAAAACCTTCTGCATGGGCTATCCCTGTTTTACGTCCACAAGAACTGCATGCAGCATTCCAGTTGAAGATGGCAGTGCTGCTGAACCAAATTCAGGTGCCTGAGTTCTCAGATCCTTTTTCTGCAGGATTGTTCCTGTCTGCATTCAAAAGCCAAGGTAAAGGACAGCTGGACTCTCAGCTCTGGTATTCGATATAAATCTCAAAACCAACTGATAAGGTTTTGGTTTGGCAGGAGAAAATGGTTTCATGTACTGTTTGTCTCCTTTTTAAGCAGGATTCCATACAGGCAAAACTCCATTCAGGTTTTCATTTCAGGTTTTATGCTTCAAGGCAGGTTTGCATATCTGCTACTGGTATGTAAAGGGAATAAAGTCTGGAGATGTATCAAATAGCTTCATAATAAGTAATATCCTGAAGAGACCGTATAGTATTACCTGACCTTTAAAGTAAAACAGTATTTACTCAAATGCCGTAGGAACAGTTAACGTGCTTTTTTGCCTTAGAATTCATAGAGTAACTCTGATAGAATTAATAAAGAATCCCTTTTTAGAAAAAGGGAACGTATGGCATGTTATTACTGACTTCAAACTACAACCAGAACATTAACTAAATAACTCCAGAATACCTACAGTATGTTCTGAAGCATCTCATACATTACAACATGACTCCTCAAGCACTTTGGGACCAGACTTTATCCCTTCATGTATGTTCCACTGTTTGCCTCTAAACATTTTTGTCTATGTCCTCAATAAAATCCTTTATATTGAGGGTCATATAAAGAGGCTGGAAACACTAAGTAGGCTTGAGGGGCCTTAACAAATTTTTAGCTTAGGAACATTTTTCAGAAACTGAAAAATTAATTAGTATCACTCCAAAACCCTACAGGATTTTTGGTTTTGTTTTTTTGGTGTTGGCTACCCTCTCACTTAATTGGTGTGATTTATTTTTTTTTTAGTGTAATTTTCCAGTCCTTTACTCATGTTCCCGCAAATCTTCATGAGTTGAGCAAATAGATGCAGTAGAATGAGCTGAGAAAACCTAAGACTTGCAGAATTTTTCCCAGTCACAGGGACAAATAATGCAGCTTTTCTCCCTAAGCTTCCTGCTGCTTTTAGTCACCAGAAGTCTTCCAGCCTGCTCTGGCTAAAGGCTTCTGGTTCTCAGACAGACAGCAGAGCAGTGTGCGCTGGGCTGCTTTCCCGCTGGGTTGCCTTGTACCTCTGCAGAAGGAGAGGGGCTGGAACCAAGTGAGCTGGGCAGGAGACTCAGCACTGGGAATTTAAATTTCTTGCTCATCTAATTTGGCTGTCAGCCATTTTATTCCTCTCTTTGATTGATGTATCTATTTAAATGCTGTAAGAACTGGGACTCTTTCTCAGCAGGAGCTTGTACAGTGCATTGCATGAGGGATCCTGACCTTGTTTGGGGCCCTCTGTGTTTCTGAGGATGAAGTAATAATATAATAGACTCATTATATGTTGAAACACTTCTTAAAAAGCTTGTATCTGACAAATGTAGTGATTATGAAGAGCTACTATTGCTCCAAGTTAGCATACACAAAGAGAAGAGGGGGCTAACTCCAGCTCCCTTTTCCTGACCCATGTGCTCACAGTAAAGAAGAGAAAATTACATTTTGGGGATTTGGAAGAAAAAATGGCCTTTATTTAAAAGAGAGAGGGGGAAGAAAAGAAAAAAATCACCTCCCGCCCCCCCAAAAAAAAAAGCCCCAAGTTCCCCCCTAGGCTCTAAGCTCTGAATCGTAGCTCTGGGCTGAACCCCATGCTGCAGACACTTCTGGCTCCCTTGCTGCATTTTGAAGCTCTCTTGCTGTCTTCCTATTAAAATTATCCTTAGGAGACAGCCTTGTGTCTTTACTTGGCTGCCTTTGCTTTTTTTTTTTTCCAATTTCTTTTTTTTTTTTTTTTTTGATGAGTCATTCTACCAGCTTATACCCTATCATCAGATAAACCAGACAATGAAGTCACTGGGGTTGCCTGAGAGCAAAATTGGCCCCATTATCCACAACCACTGTGTCTGCATTGTCACTGATAATACACTGCCCAGGGGTTGGCCTTCAGAGTATGATGGAAAATCACCAGGGACAAGTAACCTTCTACCCAAACCAAAATATTTGTTGTATTTTTTTTTTTTTTGTTTTGCATGTCTTCTAACTTTGGTGAAGTGCTTCCAGCTGAAAACAAGCAATCACACAAACAGAACTGGTGTTATATTTTGTCAATGTAGGAGGGAGAGTAAATTATCTGATAGAGTCCCTTTGATTGCATGCACCAGCTTCAGACTTCTGAAATTAGCAATACCAGGAAACTTCTAATAGTTTCAGAGCTATTAGTTGTCAGAACGTATGAGAGGAAAGCAAGATGCTTGATTAGGAGTATTAATCATTGTTTATTAACTTGGTACAAAAGCAAACCGTAACTGTCACTTCTGTAAGAACGTGGGGCAGAGACTGTAGACAGTCTCTGTAGTCTAGAAACAAGATGCACTGAGATGAGACAGAAAACAAAGCAAGGATGAGTGAAGTGACTGTTCCAAAACTGTATGGCAGGTCAGTAGCTGGTTAGGAATATTAAGAAGGTTTTCTGATTCCCAGAGAACTGTTCTCTCTACTGAACCACAGTACTGTTCAAAGCCAGTATAAAGACTCATGGCTTTGCTAGTGCTGATGGCTTGTGGTCTGCTCAGCTGATACTGCAAATTGAAACAACAAAGTGCAGCCAGTCTTTTGGGATCTATAGTAATCTGATGAGGAATTCCATAACAACTGCTAATATTAAACCTTTTGCAAGTCTAACTGCTTGTACCAATGAAGGACAGAAGAAAGAAGAGGCAGCACAGGAAAGACACCAAGTCTTGCAAAACCAGACTCAGTACCAAATCCTTTTGGTATTTTTTTACAACAGGAAAACCTTTCTATTGCTTAGTTAGCCCATTCAAGAGATGAGCCTATCAATGTGCAAGCCTAAGTGGCTGTGTTTCATCATCATCCAGGAGTGATCATCCAGTTGGTTCAAACATGGCTGGTTGTCACTACATGTTTTCATGTAGCACCCAGCATGCCAAACACAGCTGAGCCCTGTGCTTCTGGGCACTGTACAAACAGTATAAAATCATACTTGCCATTCCTATTCCAGTCCAGGAAACCTCAGAGCATCTCTAAAGGTGATGAAACTATGCTAGGAGAAAGAATCAGAGCTCAAAGGTGCTGTGTTTTATGCCAGGACTGCAGAGTCCACAGAGACAGACTCCCTAGTGCTGAGCCAGCCAGTTCTGTCCTCCCTTAGGAGGAAGGACCTTATGTCTTGCAGACTCACCTCAGGATTACAGTGCAGAAGGTGATGGGGTTTAATTGTATGTTAAAATTATCATCTTGCACTATTTTTCCAGACTGATTCTATCTTCCTAACAATCTGTGCCTTCCTTCCCTTCATTATTTTGCTGTGATTCTTGCTTACACTGTCACACTGATGGAAGATTAGCTGTGTGGGTTTTTTTCCTTTTTTTTTTTTTTTTTTCTTTTTCTCTTTCCGCTTTTTTCTCCTCTCGTTTTCCCAGTGTGGCATTTAGGAAGGAGGCTGAAAATATTGAACAAACTGCTGATGTCCCCAAGATTCAAATGTGTGAAAAAGACTCGTAAATGAGTCTAGCACACTCAGAAACATTCTTAACATCTGTTCAAGCAGGAGTACAAATTCCCTCTCTCAGAAAGCACAACTTGTCCTCCCTGTTATTTAAAACTGCAGATTTCTTTGGATTTGAATAATATCAAAGTGGAGCTAAGGAAAATAAACTCTCTGATTATAGATATAACATTTACAATGGGAGGTGTGGATAATACAGAATTAGTTTTAACTGCCAGCTGTCTTCAGCTCCTATGATGTAAATCTCCTCCTTGCTTAGCAGTATGGAAAGGGACATGTAGTTACTCTCCACAGTTGCAAACCCTATGGATCATGTCCCCTAAACTGTTAGATGTGGGCTTAGTGACTGCCCTTAAGGAGCAGGAGAATGGCAAGTGTCTTCCTCTGAAAATATACTTCCTCCTAGAATGAAGCAAAGGTGCCTTAGAATTTAATAAAAATAATTTTAAGCTTGATTTATTGTCAGATATAGTCTTAATGAGGCAAAAATCTCACTAACTCATTTTATTTTGTCTGGCAGTAAACACTTCAGGATTCTGTCCCCAAAATGTAGTTGCAAAACTCTCAACACTTCTGCAATTCAGTGAGAGAAGGGCTATAAATAGCCAGCCAGACAGACAGAGGCACAGCAGGGAGAGCCCAGGGGTCCGAGCTTCCCGTCTCTTTCTTGAACCGCAGTCTTTCTTGAACCGAACTGCAGACGTCAAAATGACAAATGGAAAAGAAAAAAATAAATTGCAATCAGTAACCCTGAAAATGAAGAAAAAATAAGTAAAATAAATGCTACGTTTAATAAAAATGCTGAATCGCATCAGCAGTTTAATGGGCTTCAGTTTTAAAGACTGCTGCAGTAACCTTCACTTGCTCCGGCAGGGCTCTGGATGAAGTCATTGCTCGGGGCGGTCGCACTCCGCCTGCATCCATCTCACGCAGCCTTTACGCTCTGCAAGGGGCTCTGTATGCCCAGCCGGTGCCTAGGCAGGATTTTCCTGGTGGCTCCCTAGGGGTCTTAGAGGACAGATCAGAGCAAAGCTGGCCTGATATCTGTGGCTAAATCTGACTGCTGGTTGGGACTGCAGCACGCTGTGAGCTTAGAATAGGTTTCTGAGGACAGGTTTAATGCAGGTAGATGAGCAGTCCGCACAATAGCACCAGTATTCCAGGGAATGTAGCTACTTTATTTAATCATAATTAATCAATTAGCATTCCCCATTCAAGTGACTTTTATTGCTACAAATGTCTCATGATGGTAACAATAATGGCTCTTCTGCAATTACTCCACCTTTAAAAATCCATACCACTGCTTTTAGTTCTTTTTGATAGAGAAATTATGTAACTCACAAGTCTTATTGCTGATGCAGTACTGAAAGATGAAACACTTTCCCTCTGGAAGGTTAATGTGCTGCAAGTTTCCTTATGATTAGGAACAAAAATATACCAGCAGGAGCAGGTGGGATACAACCAAAACAAAGAGTTCTGTGAAATTCAAGCTTAAAGCAGGCAATAAAGCTAGCAATGGCATTTCATCTTAGAGGCCTCCTGCAGCAGTGATCTATGCTACCATGGAAAAGTCCCCAGGAATATGCCAGTTGTTTTGAGAATGATGAGATTCTGCACCTTTGATAGCAGTTTTCCAACTGCACGTTGTTTCTAAAAGCCTGACGAGCTCTTCTTGGAGACAGAGGGATTTTGAATGTAAACTAATGCCAGCACAAGGACAGCCCTTTTAAATAAAGCCTTTGTGGCTTTATACGCTGTGTATTTATTTTGGACTGATTAATTCTGTTCAGAACCAATTTTGCAGTTGGCCAGGATTACCATGAGCTGAACCTCTGGGTAGAAGCATCTGGTGCCTCTCATCCTTTCTCGTTCCATCAAGAAACTGGTACCTTTATCTCCATCCAGTTATTTTGGCTGGGGGTGCAGCTTGTAACAAGCTTAATAGCTGGCTAACTAAAATCTGCTGAATTGTTAATATTTCACACCCTAATTTCTACGTGTCTTTTTGCCTTTTTCTGTCATGATTTTCCATTTAACATATCCAGAGTTTCCTACCCATCAAGCGTAAACATTCTGTGGCCAGTTCACTAGCCTTCTGCAGTGGCTCTCACCTTACTCAGTCAAGTACATGGCTATATTTATTTTACTATGTAGGAAACGCTCAGAGTAGTCCTAGGTCAGGAATGCCTTAATTCTGGGAAGTGTTTAGACACTTGTATAAATGTCTGTGTGAGCAATCTCAGTTGCCATCATCAGTATTTCTTGCACTTTTCCCGTTGTTTCTCTTTGCTGGATGAGGTCCTGCGAGGTGGCCTCTCACAGAAGCGAACTGATGAGTGTTAACTAACTGCTGCCACGTCCACTTGGCACTGAGGTCAGGCTTGTGCTCCATCCACCGGCTGGCTCCCTGTCACTAACACCCACCAGCTCCCATTTGGCATCCTTCCATCCCGTGGGACACGTACTGGTTACACTTTGCCTGAACTTGGCCTCGCATTGCCCTGAATTGCTCTCCGGGATTCAATGCCAAATGGCAGTGTTTTTCTGTCACAGGAAAAAAGAAAAGGTTCTGGAAACAAAAACATCTTCTGCAGATCCCTTAAAGAACAAGTTCTTCTGTGATCCTAAAAAGAAAGGCATGTATGAAAACACATTGTAAAAGTAGTAAAATCTGCTCACCCTACTTTGCCTTTGAGTTGAAGGTAATGGAGAGAGGAGAACAAGAATGGGATGTGAGTGATAAATTGCAGCTGGCCAAAGCCATTCAAACCATCTCCTGCTGAAACCAGTAAGAGTACTCAGGTGGTATTTTTGTAGTGGCAAATGGAAAGAAGAGAGGCTGTTCTCTGAAAGTGCCTATAGGGTGGTGTAGGGCATTGCTTTGTGTTGTGTGAAACAGTGAGCTTAATATCAGTGGTAACTGCAATATTGCTTAGACAGCCATGATCTCAGCTCTGTGGGCTATTTTACTCAGGAGAAAACAACTTAGCAGTCTTTGATAACTGCAGCAAAAATGCCTTCCAACTTTCTAATCCATAAGTCTTACACCTGTTTTTCTATCCCAATCACCAGCACATAAGCACTTCTCTTCATTTCCTATGTGTCACCTGCTCCATGTTCAAGCATCTCCTTTGGGAATAGCCTTTCCTTCATGTTTCTTTATCTTAATACAGTAAAAGTATGAAGAAAGTCCACTGATGTCTCTGTGACTTGTCGCTTGGTGTGCACCTTTAGTACGTGCAGATGAGGCCGAAGTGATTAAAGACTGGTACTGGAATGCCTGCATGAGAGGCTGTTTACACATCACACTGCTCTGTAACACGTGAGCTGGGCCTGCAGAAGTTCTGTATGTGCCTGTCTTTTTTTTCAGAAGTTTTGACCCAATAGACAGGGATGATCCTGCACCTGTCTACTTTTGATGGCAAGGCCCATTCAGAAAATCTTGTTGCCCGTTCTGTTCCATGCAATTACAAGCATATGCAGTCTGTACTCATTAAAAACAAAGCAAAACAACAACAGCAAAAACCACCCTTTATTTGGAACCACTTGCAGTGATGCTAAATTCCTTTTACAGTGCGACATTATAAGCAAGTGGGAGCAAGAGCTAGGAAACAAATCCAGTATGCTTTCTACTTTACAATTTTTCTTTAGAAGATATGTTGTATAAGGAGATATTTGCTTTTCTATTTATTGCTTCAGTATGTCTTTTTGTTTTGTTTTATTCATATCATAATTTCAAATCTCTCATGGTGAAGTTCAAGCGGGAGAACTCAAGGTTTTTCGTGTAAGACAGGTTTGAAAATAACCTCAGTACTTCACAGTAAGGAGAAATCAATAAGGCCAGCGTGAGAGAGAAGAATAGACATATTAATAAACTAAGACTCTGAGTAGAGCAGGGTCATGAGCTAAATGTAGCTATACCTGCAGCCTGAAAGATCATGCCAGGCACCGGAGTCAGCACACGATGGGAAACCTAGAAACATAGCCTACTTGGGGCTAGACACAAAGAATAGGGATTGCTGGGTTCTCTTTTTTTTGGGCTGGGGGCTGGAGAGGTGTTTCTCCACTAGGATACAAAAATACTAACTCCAAAAAATAAATGTGACATACAAACTTTCAGCTCAGACTACTAAATTACGTTTTTCTAGGTAACCAGATTCTGTAAAAACAACAAAATGCATTTAAAACAGACAGAGTATCTCTGATGTTTAATATGCCTTGATCTGGGAGGATAACATCCAGGACTTCTTTTTCTATATCTGAAATTATTGTGGATGGTTATCTTACTGGCTTCATAGTTACAAAGAAAGCATCAGTTGTCTGTGCATGAATACCATCAGAAGTTCCAGAGGATGCTTACATTTATTCTCATTATATCATGCTTTTGCATTTTCTTGTTAAGTATGGATATCCAAATTCACTGTTTTTCATAGTGTTCATTGCCAATGTATCTAAGAATAAGAATAACATGTATTATAAATCCAGGAGTAAATTCACAGAATTGAGGGGGTGGGGAATGTCAATACAAATAGCAGCAAATGTAGTGTACTTAAAAGGTGTAAGCTTTTTAAAGAGCTAGCTGTATGGGTGTTTATCCTTCATACAAACAGCTGTATCATCATTTAAGCTACTTCAGAAGGTTAACTAAATTTATGCAAGATTAGTGATACCTAAACAAGTTATTGAAAAATATCAGAGTGGATATTAAGCTAGACTTGATAACATATAAAAAATATTTGACTAATATACTAGCAAGTTGAGTTCTTTTATCTCTGATATCTCATTGGACTGAGCTTCCTACTGATGTCTTAATTGGTCTGGAAAACAATGTCCCTCGTTTGTTTATTCAGCCTTGAATATTAAAGCCACCTTCAACACTAGTGCTTGAAACTGTAAGGAAACATCTTAAAGGAAGATTACCCACTGAGTAAAAATTACAGGAGGGAAAAAAAAAAAAAAAAGAAAAAAGAGTAACAGTTACGTGGAAAAGGGACTTATGACTATTAGGAGTGTGTTTTTGGTGTGTATGGGAAGGGAGGGAGCAGGAAGAAGGGTCACTGTGTAAAACTGTTGTTCTCTACATTGTTCAAGGCTCAGAAAATTGACTTATTCGTATCTTGACCACAATATTTTTATGGTTTAGTATATCACTTCTGATTTTTTGTAACTTCCTTAGTCCTTCTGTAATCGAACAACCTAATTAGATGCAATTAGTTTTCAGATAACACTAAAATTAATTGCATATTTAAAAAACAGTGAATCCAGTTAGGGCCACAGCAATTACTTGCGAAATATGAGCATAGGACAGTTGTACAGTAAAATACAAATGCTTGCTTGTTTCAGAATTTTGATTTCCCCTGATGTTTAACACAACACGAAATCATGAAGGAGGAAAAGCTACTCACTTCTGGAGCTTTATGTCACTAACATCTCCTGTGTGAAGAAGTGGGAAGTTTGGGTGGGGCTTTCACTGAAATCTATGAGATCTGTGTGTGTGGATCTTAAGAGCATGGCCCCATGTATTTAACTAGAATATAAACTATTTCCTCATATTTTTTCCTTATATTTCCTATAAACAGGAGGAAAAGGAGCTATCAGGAAGCACTAAATCAGGTGTAATGGGGAAACATTATCTTGTTAAGCAAATACTTGATAGAGAAAGGCTTTAATGGGTTCAAAGGGGTGTTCATGACCAGACTGGATAAAACCTTGAGCAATGTGGGCTGAGCTCAAAAGTGACCCTGCTTTCTGCATCTGGCTGGAATATATGACTTGCTGAGGTGCCTTCTGACATGAATTGTCCTATTTGATTTCTTTTTCTGTATTATGCTGCAGAAAGCCTATGCTCATTATCTACATGGAGGTAAGATGGGAACGTTTCATTTAAATATGTGATGATTTGATGATCTTTTATTACAATAAAGTTTCAGAAGTTAAACAGTCACATTACATACATTTTTATAAGAGAATATGAGCACTAAGTAAAAATTGAAGAAAGATCGATCACCAGCACCTTCTACCAAGTTTAGTATCAATAACAGGTAAAAAAAAAAAAAAAAAGTATAAAACAGGAGAAGGAATAGCTGATTTTATGCAAGCTCAGTGTTTGTCTCTACTGGAGACCACTTACCCCTCAGGTAACTTCTCATTTGTAACTAGTGCAGTTTAGAAAGACTATATATTACCTCGCAATTTGTGACTAAACTGAATTTGATGGGACTCGGCTAAGATGATTCTACATATAAGAAAGCACTTGCAGGATTAGGGCCTACTGGCTTTGATCAGTAGTACTTTACCATAATACTCTTTTCCAGAAATATTCTTAGCTACTGCCTAATTCCCTAGCCTTATTATAGGTTCTATTAGTTACTTGTGCTTACCATATTTCTTCAACATGTTTCTGCCTCTTTTTGGTTGCTGTTCTTTTATCATCTTGTTACAACATATGATGGTTTATTATCTTACCAAATAAATGTAGCTTCTGGAATGTGATTAAGCTGCAGGGAAGTCAATAGGTGATTGCTGCCCATGACCTGATTCTCATTCCTTGCAGCACCACTAACCTACCGTGTGACCTTGGATGAATTTCCTCATTAGGAAAATGGGGCTGATTATTTACCCCCAGGGCACAGTACTACTGTGTTACAAATGACAAAAGCCAGGGAAATACAAATTTCTTTGGAACCCTCCCAGATTCTTTCCATTGACCATATGCTCAAAGACATTACAGCAAAGAGTCTTACCTACACACAGTGTGGGGTCAAAAGAGTATTTCATGTGCTGGTAGGGGAATGCTTAATAGGCCAGACTTGTTGCTTGATGATGGTGTGATATATTAGAGGAAATCTGCAGCCAAATAGGTTTATAACACAATGTCAGTGCAGCTCATGCAGCAAGGTAAAGGATGGTGCTTAAGTTATTAATAACACTCTGCTGTGTGCATTACTATGCTAGTTCATCATTTAAACCCTGTCTGTTAATGAAACAGCAGAAAATATATTAGAGTGTTATCTGTTAGTTGCTGTAAACGTGGGTAAGACCAATCTTTTCTAGTCAGCAGAACAGTGATCATCTGCCTCTTCTTTCTGATTAGATAGCGGAGGATTTGTGTTACTTTGACTTGCATCTCATTATTTTCTGCTATTGGAAAGGCTTGTGTATACCAGAGCTAATCTGGTTTTGTTTGCTCTTAATTGCATTAGCTGCTCTGATTAATAAAGATTTTTTTCTTCTTACACAGCTCACCTTTTCTTTGTCATCTAAAGTACTAAGTTTAGAGGCAAAGACAAAGGGGTGATCTATTGAAAGTACTCTGCCACAGGGTTAATTTGTCTGAGAATGGGAAGAATTTGATGCTCAAAATATCTTACTTGTGCACCTAACTGTAAGTAAAATATGAACTGATACCAGCCTAGGTTGCTGCTTTGGGATTGTCAACAGAGACGTGAAAAACTAATGTGAACAGGACGGAGCAAAAAGTTTCCATCTCAAACATTCTTTTGCAACAAGTCCTTTATTTTATAAAATGCCTGCAGTGCCTGATGGGAAGTTGTAAACTCTTGATTTATACTTCCAGAATCCTCTGTGGGCCTGGTTCTCTGGCTGGGCTGCCACATGCCTCAAAACCACGCACCTCCACCACAGGCTGCGCTTCCTTTTTCTGTGAGAAAGGCCTGACTGTAAATTACAGTGCTCAGAGCTTAGCAGGGAGAGGAGGATAAAACGCTAGGCCTCATGACTGCACTGGCTGTACTGGACCCGAGTATTTCTTCCTCCTCCTGTCTTCCCCTAAACATAAAAATATATTGAAAACTGTAACAACTGCTTTGTTCTCCTTGGTATTTCTGACTAGGTCAAGGTAACATTTACTGCAGTTTGAGAGTGTTAATAAAAATAAAAGTGAAAGAAAGAAGAAAGAAAATGGATTTGGATTCTTTGGAAAATGAAATTTTACTGTGTCCAAAACAGGTGGTTTTGGCATTTCAGATTTTACTTTCTGCAAGGTTCATACTAGAAAGAATGTGCTTTAGCAAATATTCCGCAGTGACTTGTTCACCAACTTGTTTCCATTGTCTAATGCTCGTCTAATGCTGATTCCATTCCAGCACTGGTATTCTCTTGACTGTTACCTTGTCCAAGTTTTACTCAAATACAAATTCCTCTTAGCTAAGCTGTCAGAGCACTTTCCTGAGCAAACACAAATCAAATATCTTATCTTGACTAAGTCCGTGTTCTTGTCTTCCACACAAACTTGGAAGACAGGATGTTTGCTGTTATTGAGGGTACCTGACAACCCCTCTCCTCCTCAACACATTTCCTTTAATTTTAATTAGTTTCTAATCTTGAGTGTCACCTAATCAAATGCATTTGTGGTTCATGTCAGGGCTTCGTTTTTTTCTTCCAAAACCAAACTCTTATTTTCTGCTGATCCATCAGATTGCCTTTTTTAAACAAAAGCTCATCTGCGTTTATGATTTTGATTTGCAAGATGCCATAAAACTTGAAGCAAATATTTGCTCTGCATTACACAAAACAGGAATTTAATTACTTGTTTTATATCTTCTTTATATCTTTCTTTAACATCTCCAAAAATAAAGTATGATGGCAGCAATGAAACGTACCTTCCCAAATGTCTGCATTCATTACTGGTACCAATCATCAAGGCCCTGATTCAGCAAAGTTCTCAAGTGCCTGCCCTAATTTTAAGCATAAATAGTCATACAAAGTCAATTCATCATTTTTCATATCTATGTTTTAGTGTTTTATTTTTGCCACCACTGCTGTTCCAGCCAGGCTGTCCCTCCCTACAGGCAGGAGTTAGTAAATTATGTAATGCTTAACCAATTGTTCCTTGTGAGGCAAATTGCTGCTCCCATGGAAGTGAGTGGCATTTCCTGCCTTCAGTTATAATAGAAATAGGTTCCAATGGAACAGGTTATGGGAATTTTATTCAATTAAATAGGAATATTGACTGGTTAGACACACAGGAGGGTGAAATACTTTGGTTCATCAATAAACACTTCTCTGGAAAAATGTACAGTTGTTATGCTTTAAATGCTACCACTGTATATCATGTCCCACTGGTGTAAATCCATAACTCTTTGAATACAGTCTGAAAATATAGACTGTTGAACCAGAAGAGATACTGAATGGCAGCAGAGGTGGGGAAAGACGATGAAGGTTGTCTCTGTTTTAGCCACTTTTAGAATGCAATGAACTGATAATGTCAGAACAAGATGTACTTTTTAGGAGCAGTCATTCATTCACTACTGTCAGGTTTGCTATAACCTATAGCAAATGCATCTATTCAGTGTTCCTGTGTGACCCTAGTGTGGGGAAAGGAACTTCAAACCAAACTGTCAGGTTTGCGCTTTGCGAATTCGACAGCAAACCCACTCACCACGTTTGATGTGAGTGTAAATATATACTGGGAAATAGAGCCGTCACTGACAGACTTACCAAACCCAGACTCATTTTGGAGCAGACCTTCTCCAAGATAAATGGTGTGTGATACAGCCAACTGAATTAATTTGCACCACAATCATTTTAAAATGCAAAGTTTAACTGTCAGCAAGCCCATGCGTCTGGATTGTTTGCTTGCTACGTTTGCTTTACTTGGTATGATGAAAGGAAATGACCCAGATGTAGGTGATTTTATTATTTTTTTTTCTCACACATGAGCAATATATGCATATCTTTTCCCCTACGTTTCATGAAGGTTTTTATGGTAGGTAGTGTGAATGGGCGGCATTTTGTTCTGAACTAGCGGTATGACAACAAAATTGTTCTGTTGCTGTTCCTCCAGCTGCAGAAACAGAGGTGGGTCTGCAGTTCCTGGCTGCATCTTTGGATGAAAGCAGAGAGGGCTGGAGGCCACTCTCCCTTACACATGTGATTATTGAAATGGTTCTAGGGAGCCCCTGGAAAATATCTCCTTTATACATGCTGTGAACTTCTCCCTGCCTCAACAATAACCTCAGAAAGGGAAAGGGAGGAGGGTCACCAAGCAAGGCTATCAATCCTGTCCACACTTAATTGGCAGGATCAAAGTGGATCACTAACCATTTTATGTCTTAAAAGAAATAACTGTCAGAACATGTGCAAGATGGTTTCCATGCAGAACAATACTTCATAAGAAGAAATAGTGTCATTGAAAAGCACCAGATTTTTGTTCTTAGCCATGTGCTAAGACAAGCAGCCCTCTGGCATCCTATGTTCGTGTGCAAAGCAATGAGAGCAAACGATTGTGTGTAACAGTTCGGTGGTTGAACCAGAAAATGCAAGAGGAAGGAATCAGGTTGAATCAAAACAGAGAAGGAGCAATGTCCTTTCAGCAAAACCAAACCTGAATGTTTTTCTCAAGGATACCATGAACTTGTTCCTTTAGTCCAGACCAAGGTGTGTATGGGCTGATGGTGACCATGACAGAATCTGCAGGTGCAGTGGCACCAAATGTGTTTGTTCTCTGTTTGCCAGGTCTGCCAAGAAGCAGTTGAGAGTGGCAAAGTCCAGCTAGGCCTTGCTTAGGCGTGTATTACCTCATTGAGGTACACCTACCAAAATGCTTAGCTGAGACTTGACTTGCTGCTGTGATTTGGGATGGGAGCAAGTAGCTCCAATTTTGTTTTTTATATAAAGAGCAAAAGATACACCAGCAGTTCCTGCAGCTTTGCTACACACGCTGTGAGGGAGGCTTGAATTAATCCCTGCCAAGCAGGCTCATGCATCCCATCAGAGTATAGCTGTCGTTGTGCTGCTAGACAAGATGGGACAGAGACTGCAAGTCCTACCCGGTGATCTCCTGCTGCGGGAGGCGTGCTGGGCACTAAGTGTGGTTTGCTGCGTTTCCCTAACGCGCTGCCGTGCTGAGAGCTCCCTGACAGCATCGGTGTAATGGGGCGAAGGGCCCTGAACGACAGAGCTGCTGGAAGAGCTGCAGCTCCTGATGGGCATTCCTCCATTCATCTTAAGAGCCAATGCAGTGGAGGAAGCACTTGTACATCCTTCCAGTATTCTGTACTTGGCCATCATTGCCTCCTAGATTTAATTTTCAACGATAAAATACAATTTGTATAATGTGTGGAGAGGTCTGATACCAGCGTCCTGGAAGGAAACTGCAGCTAGGAGCTTGATCATGTTCCATTTCAGGCTAATTGAGTAAGAAAAATGCAACAAGATAAAAAGAGGGGAGGGAGAAATGCTCTCTGATTCACACAGGAAACCTAATAAAAGGGAAAGGCTGGTGTTCGCGGAGCTAACCTGCGCAGTGTCTCTTCGACAGACCCGTGGCTGTGTGGCTGCAGTAGGCCAGGCTGCTCTGACAACAGAGCCTCTCCTGTTCCCTCCTTCCCCTCCCCGCTCTCGAGGGGTGCTGGCTAAGACAAAAGAGTAAATGCCATTGTCTGGAGGAATCCCCGATTTACTTCCAAGTCAGGCTCGGAGCATGTGGGACTTTTATGAGCTCTCTCGCCCTGGCCTGCCGCTGACCTAACCCTGCCCGGCACAGGTCACCGCCATTCAGCACAAAACAATGCCATTTACATGCCAGCTTCGTCAAAGGCCTCTTCAGCGCCCAGAACGCTAGTCACACCCGATTTTGCTGAATAATGCTGGATAGTTTTGTGAAATGTGCCTGTGTTTTGCTAGGCCGTCCGCTGAACAGCCCCAAACTCGGTTTGCATAGCAACTGTGAGAACAGAGAGGCCAAAATCTCCATCATTTGGGGCACCCAGCCCCGTCCCTACCAGGGTGAAATAATCCACGCCTGAGAGAGAGCCGAAGGACTGATAAATATGCAAATGGATGGCTTTTAAACGCCTCTCGGGCTGCACCGGGAGAGGTGGGTGTGCGACAAATACAGGCCTGAACTCCTAAGTGAAGAAATAAAGTGTGATTGATACCGTTTTAAATCCAGGGGCTAAAATAGCTGACTTGAAAATGTCAATACCTCTTTAAATGTGGGTGGCATGTAAATTGCAACCACATATGCAAAGAGCGACAAAGATTTAAAGAGTGCTGGGGCGAAATGAGTTTACAGGCTTGCGTAAGGGACTGAGCAACACCAAGGAAGGAATTATTTTAACCACAAGGATGGTAACAGTCCTTAGATCCTGACTCCAGGGTGCATTTTTTTTTTTCCTAAGCCCATCTATTTTTAAAAAAATAATTTTAAAATAAGTTTGACATTTTGTGTGAGGAACTGTTGAGAAATTCCTTATATAACATTCCCTCAGTGAAATATTAAAAGCTTAGCTGGTCTGAATTTGAGTGCAACTGTTTGTTCCACTTACTGGAGTCCCTCCTCCGCCCCCTTCCCCTGCTCCTTTTTCCATCTTGAAAAATAAAATATAGTTATGGCAAACTGTTACAAATCTAAATTCTGCAGCCATAAATACTGTGGCAAATAATCTTTTACACTCTCTCTTCCCTTCCTCCTCTCTAAAATGTATTTGAAACACAATTACTGTGTTTAATGATTCAATTTGTGAAGACTTTGTCACTAGCACAATGAAAGTGGCTCAACTGTGATAAAGCAAACATACCAATAAACCTTGTTTTTATTGATTTGTAGGAAGCTCAATTGTCTGGGAGAAACAGAGAGAGCTGACATCACCGCCTGGTCCCACTGGAATGCAGTGATAAGTGTCAGCCTATTTTTCTTACAGGCAATTTCTCTAGCTATGTGATGTCTGGCTGCAAATTTAAAGTAAATGACATTCCACAATCTGGTAGGGATGTGAGGTAAAGTCTGCATTATTTGTTTTAGCATTTAAAATAATTTTGTGTCTGAAAATTTCTCCAGTGTCTAGACAAGATGTATTACTTGCCTGCTGAAAATATTAAAATTTTGTACTGTACACTCGACACAGCTACTTTGATAGTAAACATACAGATTCAATTTAAGATTTTTAGGCTCCTTTTTACAGCACATTATATTATTATTACCACTGGGGGAGCCAGATTAAATCTAATTCAGGTAGTCAAGCACAGTGCCGCTCTGTGCAGGCCAGGTTGTCGCAGCGTTTCCCTTAAAAGCCTCTTAAACGTGTTTATTTGAATCCTCTGCATTTTGTTGTCTTCAGCATAAATGTACAAATGCAGCAGCACATCTGATGGGGAAACTGCTGGGGCAGCTGTGCGTGCAAAGCAGTACGATCACAAGAGCAATATGAGCAGTCTCCTGTATTTTCAGCTGCTTTCTTCTACATGTTCCTTTACTTTTCATAGTCTATTTGAAAATGCTAGGCAGGCAGTTTTAGGAATACAAATGCCTCCCACCTTATAGAAAGATTGTGGGTAAAGGAATCTTGGGTTCACTTTCTGACGGCCCAAGCAGTTGCCTCAGTAACTTTTCATTCTTGGGTTTGAATGTGTATGAGTGGTGTCTGTGCCTTAGGCTAACATAGGCAAGCAAACCAGACCTTCTCTGTTCCTGACTAAACGTCAAGGCCTTCATCACTGCATTTCTTAGTCTGCTTTAGTGATTCTGCATGGAAATCCTGTAGAGGTTGAGTGCTTTAATCTAGGGCACCTGCAATGAGGTGCTTTTTGGTTGCTGATTTCCCCAAGATGGTCTGTAAAAGAGCCAAAACTGGCAACAGGCAGGATCCATGCTGCTCCCCACTGCATTTGGGACAGAGCATTCTTTGACCTTGGTGAAACTGGGTCATGGTCCCACATTGTCTAATTTCTATGCTGTGTTGGTGCCGACACTTATTTCGACATCTTTAAGTAGATCAACAGAGGTCGTATGATTTTTTTCTTTTCTTTATTTATTTATTGCTATCCAAGCTCATTAAAAAAGAAGAACTTCTATAAGAAAAGTTTATCTTTAGGGTGGGTTTAAGAAAAACAATTTTGTTTCTTTATCATAAAAATATGCTTCTTCCGAAGTTAGGAACAAAATGCTTTCTGACAGCAACTTATGCCACAAGGATTGCTAGATAGGAACAAAACAAAGCAGAACATGAACACTCTCCTTACCCTCCTGTTTGACCTGTTTATTTTTGTTAAAAGGTATCGAGTTCTCTATAGTCCCTAAATGCCCTCCATTTTCTCCAATGAACAAAATGACTCCGTCATGTTTAAACCATCAAGATGGTAGTGCTGTTAAAGGTAAACACTATAATAAAAAGATGCAGAGTTAAGTGGCCAGGGACTGTGTAGGTGACTTGTTGAGAAAGACAGACAATTTTGCTAGCCTTTAACAAGTCTCCCTCTTCAATTCTTTAATGCTCATATTTTTACTGTACTGAGCAAATCTTTTCTCTCTCTTCATGCTTCTTAGGAACTCCCCCTGTTCCTTATTAAGAGTTGTATGTTTCCAGTACTTCTAAATGCCAGTTCTCAAAAATCATGAGCCAGACCTTGGGGAAAAAATCATGAGGTTGGCTTAAATCAATATACTTTGAATTCCTTTTATTTGCCTTCTCTCTTTGGAGCTGTAAGGGTACTGGCACTTCATGTTTTCAGGCTTCTTTCCACAACCATGAGAACCAGAAATAGAATTTTTAAAAATGAAAGATTAAAGTTCTTTGCAATGCATGAATCTAGCAGCTGGGGCTTTAAAAAAGAAAAGCCGTGAAATATCGTGAGACTTGCAGTTGAATGTGGAGTGCTGTTAAATTGGAGAGTGCTTAGAAGGCTGAAGAAACTCATGTTATTAAAATATCCCTGGAGTAAGTTGCATTGACTTCAAAGAGCTGAGAAACAGGAGCAATGACACTAAGAAAATATCTTTTCGATCAGGGCCCAAGTTCCAATCTTCCTTACAGTGCACCTGATAAATGCATGCCAGAAGCACAGCCCAGCACATGTGAACTTACATGTATGTGGGCAAAAGTTAGCAGAGTCCCTTGCTTTGCCTTCTGCAGTTCATGCACTGCAGGATGCTCTCTGAGACTGCACAGCCAACATGCTGCAGGAGATAAAGCTCAAGCAGCAGAACCACGGGACGTGCACATTTGTGAACTCGAGACCAAGTTTTGCATTGCCCAAGAAGCACATTTGCTGTGCTTCGATGTTTTGAATATACCAAATTCTGGCTCTCAGGTGAGTTGATAATTAGAATATTTTGTACCTCCTACAAAGATGATATCTGTACTATCAGCTGCCCTGAGACAGTCTGCACTATTCCACCAGTGTGTCTGACCCTTTTTTATGCCTGAAATGCCAGAATCTCTGAGCTTGCTCACAGAAAGCTTCCCTGATACCTAACCTCTTGCAGCAATAGCCCAGTCTTTCCTGTCCTCCCCACCAGAGAACAAATTATTTCTTTTGCCTTTGCTGCAGCCATTTACATATTTAGAATACCGTATCTTCCTTCTACTCTTTGAACTAAGCACTAAGATCAAAGGTAGTGCATCATACTGCAGTCTAAAACCAGCTTACAGAGAGGCCTGGGCTTCCTACTGGAGGTTTTTACTTTCACTGCTTGCAGGATGTGTCTGCAGCCTGTGTTAGAATTAATCTGGGGCTAATCTAGACCTCTCATAGTGTGAACAGCGATGTCCCGTCGATACCCCTGTTTCTGGCAGTGCTGTTCATGCCTTACTGCTTTCTGCATTCTTGCTTTCCAACAGCATGCAGGTTCTGGTTTTTGTTTAACATTTAGCATATGAGAGCAGACAAAACACCTTTCTTGTATTTTGTAAGGTAATACCAACATAATTATAGGGGCTTACATAAGCTGGGTAAACACTGGAAGAAATACTTATATCAGCAAATGAATAATAGAAGGTAAGCTTTGAACCTTGGAGTTTCCCATGTTGAGATACAACACTGAGCAAACAGGAGGCTGGTGTTTTAAAAGCAGGTGAAGACAAATGGGAACGCATGTGTGAGAACGGTCTTGGGTTCAGGCACATTCCCTTACAAAGGTGAACATCTTTACTGAAGCGTGAGGGAAGGTTAGTAGGATGTGAGCCTGTCTAGAAAGGTGCTCCCTCGTGCTACGAGGAACAGGGGCTCCTCAGGGTGTGTCGTTAGAGTAGAGGAGGAGCAGAATCAACATTAACCATTACTTTTGGGGGAAAGGAGCTAATCCTCATTTCTTCGCAACATTGTGTGAACAAAATACCTGACAGTGGAACTAGTGGCTAATTAGAAGACATGGTCCTCATGGGACTTAAGTCATTTGAGATGTGACAGGTAGGAAATGGCTTGGCACTATTCTGACGGCTCTTTGTGCCGAGTACTGTAGACAGCCCTGGGATGGACTGAAGGTTAACGAGGTTGTTCTTCGTGACAGCAGTCAGTTCAGGGAAAGTTTTGTTGACATCACCTTTGGAAAGCCGCTCGAACTACCCTTTGGCAAGTAGCAGGGCCTTCAATTACAAGGTGATCAAAAGCTCATCCAACCATTGCAGGTTGTCTCTTTTCCAAATTGCTTTTTTATTGTAAACTCATGGTCAACATTTGATGGGGGAATTAATTACCAAAGAGATGATAGAGAATGCCACTCAGGGAGTAGCTCTTTTAATTTTTGCAGCAAACTAACATCTGACACATCTGGAGAATAAGCACTGCAGTTCTGCAATTCCTGTAACAGAATGCTGCACACAAAGGGAGAAAATTTAAATAATTTCAAAATCAGACATTGCTGCAGGATGACTGAGGACTTTGCATTTGTGCAAAACTAGAAGAATAAATTTTCCCTTCTCCTTTTCCAAGACATGCTATTATGATACAAATTAGCTCTTGTATCTAACTGCATACACTGCAAAAAAGTAGTTTGTTTGATATTACCCTCTCCTCTTTTTTCACCTTTATATTTTACCCAATAAGAAGCAGTAATCATGTGAAGAAAGTGTTTTGTGGGAATGTAAAGCAGTGCACTAAAAGCAGAAGAGAGGCACTACATTAGGATTACATCAGAATTGTAGTTTGATCATTACATGGCAGACACATAACAAAAATTAATTCACAGGGTGCTGCTAAATGCTTTGCAGCAGTTTCTCAGCTTTGCAGTTTTCCCCTTGTTCTTACACATTCTGGCTTACATTCACCTCACCTGTTTGGAGATGTCCAAAATGTAGGCATCCCTGTGTGAAACAGCCCTTTCAACTTCTGTTGCACTCAGTGCAGAGAAATGGGCGCTTTAAAGGTGATGTTCACCTTCACTTGCAGCTGGCTATGAACAGAGGTTGGGTGAATCACACTCTGTAAGTGATTGCCCCTTGACTATAAAGGAAGGCCAGCCAACCAGATTGGATGGAGCCGTCTGAAATTAGGCACTATTTACCCTCCTTAGGTGCCTATGCGTACAAGACCTTTCAGCATTCGATAGAAAAGTGGCTGAGATATGTGGGTGCGATGGCCAAGATGTGGTTGTTGGGGTTTGGTACCTCCAAAACAGCATAGTGTGAGAGTCAGTGTTAGTTGCCCTCAGGATTTCTGAGTGTTAAGACTGCTCCTAGAGGGAGGAATCATAGCTCTCCCTTCATTCTCCCACTACAGAGCCTGGCAGGGCGTGCTGCCCTGGCTGACCCCTTTCATGTACTGGGGCTGGACGTAGATTTTGGCCAGGCATCCTCCTAACTTTGACAGAGCAGCTTTGGTGTATTGCAGAACCCAGAACTGGGTCCCCATCACCATCTTTGTGCTTCTCTGAAGAAGCAGAGGCTCTACCTTAATGGGGAAATTAATAACCAAAGAGATGATAGAGAACACCACTGAGGAAGTAGATGATTTAGTTATCATAATACTTATTAAAGAGTAGCCCAGTTACAACCTGCAGCCAGCTTCTATAAACTTGGTACTAAGTAAAGAGGGCTATTTTTTGTAGAACAATTAAAATATTTTAAAATTATCTTCCTAATATTTACTGTAAATCTAAAAATTTGTGAGATGCTCTGATGATTGTTATTTGGTTTTGGTTGTTCTAATGTAACTTCAGTTGCATAATGATTGAACCTACAAAGGCTCTCCTTCAGAACTAACACGTCAGGAAAAATCCAGGGTGCTGGGGTTGTTCCCTGCCATTTGCTGTCTGCGATGCAGATGGACAAGGGGAGCTTTCATGCCAAAGAGCTGTTGGGAATCTTCTGTACATCCCATTCCCAGTAAACCTGGAGTGGTCTTTAGCTGGAACACACCCTGTGAGTCAAGCCTACAAAGGGAGAACAGCCTCTCTGCCTGCTTCTGTCCCAGCACACAAGTCTTGCATCAGGCCATAGTAAGGGTGTGAAGGTGAAAGGAAAGGTCACTAGACCTAAGAGATATGGAGAGAAAGCCATCAAAACGAGCTCCCCAGCATGGTGGCAGTAGCAGGCACACACTAGGTAGGGCAGCATCCCTCTTGCCGTGCCTGTCCCTGTGCTGGGAGCTCTCAGGTTGCTGGCTGTGGCTGCACCGTGGCGGAGGCCTTGGCACAGAGCTCTGAGCGAGGGAGGTGGAGCTGCAGCTGTGGGCAGAGCCAGCTCTGGGAGTTCCCCTCTCCAGGGCATTACAACCAACATGCCCAGAGTCACGCCTTCAGGGATGTGGCTTTTATACGAGGTGGCTGGTTTTATTGCTTTGGCCACTGTACATTTTTGCTCTCATTTCTCATTGCCTGGAGGCTCCTGGGATGCTACTTTTTTTTTTTTTTTTTCTGGCTAGATTTTCTGGGCATGATCGTATAGGATGCTACACTTATTTTGCTTCTAGCCCCTAAAATCTGTGATAGATTATCAGTTGAAGGCCAAATGAATAATTTTAGAACTTACTTGTCCCTCAGTGAATGCTGTAGGTAATTAATACATGAAAGATGAAGTCTGATTTTCACTGCCATGCTTTTCAGGTTCCTGGAACCTGCCTTGAACAAAAATCAGAGGTGTCCCTTGACCTTCATAGAAAATGAGAAATAGAAATGCCCGTGCAGTCCGTACCTAGAAAACAGTGTATTTAGCGAGCTGCAATGTAGATGGATGTGTCTAGTTAAAACATCAGTCTTCCTATAGGACTAATTGGCTTGATGCCAGCTCTTGAAGAATGAAGCTGTTCCAACATGTAATCAAGTAACTCCTGAGGGCCCCCAACTGCTGCCTTAATATAGCCATACCTGCCACGGCGACGAGATGGCTTTCATTCTCAGTCAAGCAGAACAATCTCCCTTTGGAGAACAGCAGCTTCGGAGTATAAATATATTTGTAGCTTTTTGCAGCCTTGGGGGAAGGGAATCCTTGCACTATAAACAAATTGAGATTCTTATATCAATTGTTTGTGCCTTAATTATTGCAAAGAATAATTAACTGATCCCACAAGGACTTGGAATGGGTTGTAAAGCATGTGAGACTTCATCTTTCACTCTTTGCTAGCAAGCTTGAGATTTCTGATGAAGAGAAAACGCATTGTTCTCCAAACTCTTAGGGGATTTAACCTAGATTTCATTAAATCTACGATAACTGGGTGACACTGAATACACCCAGCTACTTCTGGAGCCTGTGCACATACATTTTTCATTGCAGATGTCTGTCACATGTTTAGATCAAAATTAAGAGATGCTGGTTAATAAGGAAGGTTAGTTGACCCCAATCTCTTCTGTCCACTGGGCAAAAACGCTTGCAAATAACACAGAGAGAGCACCAACCATACTTTGGTGCTTGGCCTTATCTGTAACCTTCTATTTTTTTAAATTATTATTATAATTTCCCAAGGTTACAAGGACTATCAGATGTTTTATCCAGCTTTGTTTTTCAGAGTTCATGTGGCTGTCCTATTCCAAAAGCGATCTGTTAGCTTCTAGCTTCCAACTTCTCACCTTTGGCTGTTAGGACCAAAGATTTTTTCCCACTTGCACAAACAGCAAAAGATCAGGGGCTCAAGGAGTTACTCAGTCCAATCCTCTGCTCTATCACTGGATCAGCTTTACTTACATCACTTGTGATAGATCTATGTCCAACCTTTCTTAAGTATCTCCAAAACCAAAAATCAACAACCACTCCAGATAATTTATCAAATGTTTCCTTGCTTTTATATTCAGCAAGTTTTTGCTTGTTGCTCTTTAAGCCCAGGATTTCTTCTCTTGACAGTATGATTTTTCCCATGTTCTCTGCAGCTGTCTTTTGTAAATTTTCACTCCTATCTTTTCCTCTTGGATGGAATTCCTCAAGTTCTGCCTGGGATCTAGGGACCCTGACCTAAAGGCTACTAATTGTGATTGCTTTCTTCCGGCTTCTCTCTAACAGCTCCAAGTTTCCAAGCTGCTCTTAATGCATGGAAACTGTACTTTTGTGGAAGACTTCTTTGTTTCCATTGTGTGCTGAGAGGATTCACTGTTTATCTATCCACCGGGATAGTAGTTGCCTTTTCTGCCACCCCAGATCGTTTCTGCTGTCATCTCTGCAGCTGTGTCCCACTGTTTCTGGTCCTGGTTATTGCTATTAAAGTGGTAGCAATATCTTGCACTTTACTAAAAAGAATTATCTTTTTCTAATTTTTCATGATCATCCTGATTTCTAATTGACACTTACATAGCTCAGTGTTAAATATTTTCAGTTAAGCAAGGTGCTTAACTCATTCCCTAAGCCATACCCTCATTTTCATTACCTGTGTTTCCTACAGAAGTGCCATCCTTCACAGCCTTCCTTAATCAGCTCCAGGGATACGTGCTGGGTTCATGAAATAGTACAGCCAGAAAAATCCTCATGGTGGGGCTGTTCAATGAATTTGTAGAGATTTGTGGGTAAGAGCAAAACCTTGCCTTGGTTTCTAAGAAGCAAAGGCAAGCCAGAGAACAAGAACACTGAAAAAGCTGGAGATGGGCGTCTTTGGACATCCATCTACCTTCCATCCAAATCCCTGATACGACCATGTCAGTTCACTAGGCAGACGTGTTTCAGATGCCCTTGGGCCAGCCTGACTTTTGTGATTCCAGCTTGTCTCTGGATCATTAAGACATTTTTGTGTTGTGTGCCTCCAAACAAGTCTGCGAAGCCATGAATACCATAGCCCAATGCTGAAGGCTCCGAGTGGTCAGTGATCTTTGATGTTATGGCTATTTGAGTGTGGCACAAATGTGGAATTGCATACATAAAAGGGACAGAATCAAAATTGAATCAACACTTTTATTCTGTTCTCCAACTTGTGCTCATTGTTTCATAGCTGTGAGCATGCTGAAGCCTGGAGTGATTGAGGGGGCTTGCTGTCATTGCAACTCAGTCTGCTCTTCACGCTGAGCACTTCATGTTTCTCTGCCTGGAAAACTTCAAATAAAATGTCAGTCTGTGCATCTCATTAATCTGCTAACAACTAAGTTAAAGGTCTAAGTGCTTTAAAAATATAACAGAGATTTTAAGTTCAAGGATAGAGTTGAGTTTAGAATCCTTTTGTCCCATCCATCCATCCATCCATCCATCCATCCATCCATCCATCCAATCTGCCAGCAGTCTTGCTCTAATGCAGTCTGAATGCAAATAAGCCTGATGGAGAAAGGCAATGAGGTTATATTGGTTAGTTCCAAAGTAGAAAGAGAAGGAGTTGAAGCAAAATCAATACTTTTGAAAGACAAAAGAGTTGCAAAGCCTTTTTCCTTGAAGACAACCGTCCATGTATCACAAGAAACCACCACCACCTTTGGCACCATTGCTGACAGTTGTGTCTGAGCCTTCAGCCCGTGTAAGCCGAAGAGATTGAACTCCATCTTCTCTTCAAAGAGAGGGACATTAGGTCAAAAAGTGAGAAGTTGGTGTGGCTTTGTAAAGCCATGCTCAGCCTGTGTTTTGAATGGGCACTCAGTCTCCTGGGAAGCTGTATTAGCTTTGGACAGATGCCCACTCCACACATCATGTGCCATTTCAGTTCCTTAAGCTCTCAAAAGACCCATGTATTTTCTTTTTTTTCTAATCCCATGTTTATAGAGTCGTGTGCGTGTGTTTGTGTACGCTCCATATAATTATTTACAGCTAACTCTGTATCCTTTGCTATTTCCTTCTCCTTCTTTTGTTACATTATATGCCATATTTTCATGCCATATGCCACTTAAGCTGCACCTTTATGTGTACAAAATGTGTACCTAATTTGCATGCACAGTTACTACCATTGTAGACACAGGCACAGAGTCAGTAGGCATATTTGCATGCAATTATCTGATTTGCTTGCCCAATTGTGATTTGCATATGCAAATTTTGTGCACAGTTGTACATTTACATGTTTTAAAAACTGGCCTCCATGGTTTATTATAATAACTTTAAGCTTCCTCTTATAAAATATTGAAGATCCTAGAACCACTCCAGCTCTTCGGTATTATATCCCCTCATTAAATGGTCTCTACATTTTTACATTCTCTCTCTCTCTCCCCCTCAAGTCCAGCACTCAAAAGAGGTTTAGTCTGCAGATTTATACATTTATTATTTCAAGGTATGTTTGATCTTCTCCATATGCCTCTGTTAATCCACCTTAGAAGTATGTAGAGGAAAAAAAATAACCTTGCTTAACTTTTAGAGGATATTCTACCTACCCAAGCCTGTGTTTTCCATTTAAGCTCAGATTTTTTTCAATGAATTAATTCTGACGTAACCGAAAAGTTTATTTTCCTAATAGCGATTTCATCAGTTGCTATGGGTAAATCCAAGGCTCTAATGTGTGCTCTGGCAGCACTTTAGCACGAAGGGACCAAATGTGTCTCTGAAAGTATCTAAAAGATTTCCTGAGAACAGACCGAGTAAGAGGAAAGTTGCCAATTTGGTTTCTGTGCCTTAAGTTCTTACAGCCGTGAAGTTTGCTTTACTATCATTTCTCAATTTATCATACCTCCAGCACCCTGGGACTTAACTTCTCCCACCCTTATCGCTAGAAAAATTCTTGGTAATGTCTCTAGCTGAATCCTATCTGTAGCCTGGAATAAATGATCCCTTAGTGCTTGGTGCTGCATACACCGCTATTATATGGGAACCATACACCATATGTGAACCATATATAATGAATTCAGCTGAGCAATCTGCAGTTTTATCAGACCACATTGAAGCCTCAGATATTGCTTGTGCTTTAGACAGCTCTTCTAAAATAAACATGAGAGAAAACAAGGAGAAGTTGCCATCTCAAAACACACCAAGAATACAGGATGGGTATTTTACATAATGTTTAGAGGGGAAGGGAATGGCTGAATTAATGACTCAGCTGGAGGGGTACTTCATAACTGCTTGTAATAACTCCATCTGAAATTTAGCCAGCAAAAACCTGTGCATTTTACAGTTATGGTTCAACCCTAGCTTATGGGAGAATGTGAAGCAATCATCAAAGTTACCTGGAGTTCCCAGAACCGAGCTCGTATTTGTCTCAGGATAGCAAGGCTGGTCTCTGCTTCCTGCTTGTCATTTGAGAAAAAAGTCTTCCATGTATGGCCACAGTAAAATAGGCTCCAAAATCTTATCTCCTTGCCTGAAATATGGCCATAGGCCGAATCAGGAGTGCCACAGGGAAAGCACGGGAGCAAAAAAAGTATTGATATGGATGGGTATTTGGTAGCTCCTCTTAAAAACAGGGCTGGTGATAGATGGACTGACTTAGAAGAATTTTCAGGGAACTACTTTCTCAGAAGAATTAAACAATGGTGAAACAGGAGAAGCCTAGAAGGTGTGAGTAGTTACTTGGCAAAGGAACAAAAATTGGGGTATAGTGGAAAAGAGGCACCATTTAGCTGCTTTGCTGTCTCCAGAAAAATGGTCCAATCTGAAGCAGAATCTCCTCAGTATAACAGCATTTTTAGTGAGTTCAGTGCTGTGGTTTTTGTGCTTTTTCATGTGAGCTTGCATTTCCATGGGCAGATATACTGGAGCGAGCTAGCCTGTCATTTCAAATGCAACCAGGGTTGACGCACAACAGATGTGTGTGTGTGTGTCTGTGTGTGTGTACTTGGTGACCATGATTTGCATGCAAACAGTATCATTATCAAGTTGATGGTTGCCTGTTTTACCACACACAGACATTATACACATAATGGCACCTCTAAACTGTCTTAAAATCTGGCCTCAAAATCTCTTTTAAAATTACAAGTTAGCTGGGTGTTGAGAGCTTTGCTGAGGTTACAACACATGTATGCAAATTCTGTGGGCAAAGCTACATCAGAAATTTAATAAGCCAGTAAGGACTATGTAAGCAAGGGAAAAGAAAAAAAGAAACAATGTTTTGTGGCTGAAATGGTTCTGCCTTTGGCTAGATGTGCTCTTTGTCTGAGTCTTCATCCACATGTCCACGTCCTGCTTATGTCACCTTCCAGCAGAGACAGTGACTCAGTGGCTTCTGGCTATTCGAGGTAATTGTTGTTGAAGATGTGCTAAATCAGAAGCCCACTACATCAATGTGTCTTTGAAATAGACTCTTCCCATTCTGGACCAACCATTTTAAAAGCTTTTCTTATCCCTTTCCCTTTGAAAACGCTTTCTTTCTCTTCCACAGCTTGGGGGTCAAATCTATCCTTGCTGTAGCTCCATCAAGGCTTATTTGGATGATGTTTTTCCCTGTCTCTCAGCCAGAGAACCAACTGAAAGAGATCCTGACAAATCACAGCACAAGGGGAGTTATTTCCTCACTGAATGCTCTCCCTGGGCTAGATCCTTTATGTGAACTGCCCTCTTTTGCAAGCCCATGGGAAGCAGGTTGCAAACACATCTGATGTGCCTGCTCATTCAGAAGACCCTCTTAGTTCAGCAGGAAATATCTGAACCTACTTCTACTTGCTCCTGCTCTGAAATATCCCCTTGTGGGTATCTCAGCAGCCATTACATGGAGCCAGTCCCGAAAGCAGACATTTTTCCCCATTTTATAATAGGAGTGTTCATTTATGCTGAGAATACAATTTTTACCAGACTGCCTGCAGGACAGTACAATAAAAGATTTATCCTTAATAGCATTTCACTGAAGTTTCACCGCAGGAGACAGGTTTTTTGTTGTGTGTGTGTGTTTTTTTTTTATTTTATTTTATTTTATTTTATTTTCCTCTTCAGTTGCTATGAAAGTCTATTCTCATAGCTTTTTTACAGAACATAATCCCTAGATCTCCTCTGCCACCTTCTCTCAACTGATTATTTTTTTCTCTTCCCTTCAGTGCTTTCTCCTCTCTGACATGCTTCTCTCCTTTTTGTTTTAGTTTCTTTTATTGTATGGTCAAAGGAAACCAGAAAAGTGACTGGTTATGAGCACGGTAAGCCTGAAGCTGTACTGTGGGACAAGCTGTCTGTAGCAAAATTAGCATGAAATAGGAACTAGCCTTTGCTCACCTGCAACTTCAGGTTTGTTTTTAACTCTAACCCTCTGTTCGATACAGACTGCCAACTTACAAGCTGTGGCTTACATCTCCACGAGTGTTTAACTCTTCCCTCTAGGCTGCTGCTGAGGCCAAGGGGTACACACATCTATCTTCCTGCATTTTTGAAGGATGTTTTCCTGCTCCAGAATCTATCTCACCTTTTGTCCAGGTTAGGTGCAGACACTTAGCTGAACTTCTAGAGTTTGTCTCAAGCGTGTTTAGAGAGAGACAGCAGCCTGCAGAAGAAAGCCACATGCCTCCAGGTGGGATAGGATGTTCGTGGGAAATGTCTGTCTCTTCCCATTAAGCTCAGCGAGCTTCTGTGAGTCACTAAGTGCCAAGTGGCCCAATAGGAGGAACACAGTCCTGTCTGAGTGATATCACTGACAAACTGCCTGAATAAGGGTCTGCTACCAGGCTGCAGCTCTGTACCTTCCTTTCTGAGTCCTCTGGAGGTACAACGATGCCTGTGGTGTATGGCCTGCCTACTGCTTGGACAGAGGGAGGCTTGAGATAAAATCCTAGCTCAACCAGCCTTCCATTATCTGCTTCTTGTTCCTCTGCCACAAAACAAGCAGAATGGTACCTACCCTCTTCCTAAATTGTTGCAGAACTTAGGGTTGCAAAAAGCTGCTCGAGC
This sequence comes from Aythya marila, assembly GCF_965140915.1. Taxonomy (NCBI): domain Eukaryota; kingdom Metazoa; phylum Chordata; class Aves; order Anseriformes; family Anatidae; genus Aythya; species Aythya marila. Next base: position 5,710,270 of record NC_139057.1, read on the forward strand.
AGCATGTTTCATCGTTAATTGTTATCCCAAGCTTCCTCAGGTGCCTGACTACTTGAACATCTAAGAATTTACGGGCATTTGGTAACGTCTGAAAAGGAAGAGTCTCTTTAATATGCTTATGATAAGTATTTGCACTATTTTAGAAAGCTATTTTCATTCTACTCAGACACTCGTTAAATAACTTTTTAGAACTTGAACATTTACTGCTCATTTTATATGTGAAATAAATCAATCAGATTTAACAAAGGAAAGAACCTGATTTGCCCACAGCCCTGTCTGAGCACAGAGGTGCCATTTTGCAATCTAATGAAGCTTTCAGTTAAAGAAATGAAAGGGTGTGGGGAGGAGACTTTGATGCCTAATAAAAATGATTCAGCATCCTCATAACTTTGACAAGTACTGTGACTTACAAACCTTGCAGTGGAGCAATATAACAATAGAGTAAGAACTTCTAAGTCTAGACCACAGAAGATACCTATCTACAATGATGCATCCTCCCAGGAAAGGAAAGGAAAGGAAAGGAAAGGAAAGGAAAGGAAAGGAAAGGAAAGGAAAGGAAAGGAAAGGAAAGGAAAGGAAAGGAAAGGAAAGGAAAGGAAAGGAAAGGAAAGGAAAGGAAAGGAAAGGAAAGGAAAGGAAAGGAAAGGAAAGGAAAGGAAAGGAAAGGAAAGGAAAGGAAAGGAAAGGAAAGGAAAGGAAAGGAAAGGAAAGGAAAGGAAAGGGAAGGGAAGGGAAGGGAAGGAAAGGGTTTCTAGTATAGCTTGTCACTGCCTTTCTTGGCACTTGTGATGACAGCCACAGTCAAATTCAAGACAGTGACTGGCAGTTAAGGTCAGTTATTGTTTGGGGCTGCTATGCTTTAGCCTCGCATATGCTTAATGGATAGCAGATCATCAGGGCTACCCAGAACTCAGCATTTGGCTCTCATATGGCTACAATCTCTTACACATCACTCAATTCTTTACTGTTTCTAAAACAATGCATTATTTTTCCTTTTCTTTTCCTGGTACTTCATAGTTAATCAGTATGAGTTTAAACAGAGATTTTTATATGTATAAAAAGCAGAGCTCCTTAACACCTTTATAAATCATCCATACTTCAGGCTGGGGTTATTACCAGATGGGTATCTGTCGAGGCCTGTCTGAAGAGACTATCTGTGACTTTGATGTATTTTTCCTATGCTGCTAACAAATGGGTCACAGCCCAGTTATGCGATTATACAACATGTTTACAACTTCTGCCATACTGAAGATGCACAGAATATTGCTTGGCAAGAGTCAGGACATGCATCTTGTGTGGTACGAGAAGTCCTGCCTCGCTCCCTTCCATCCTTCTACATACACGAGGAATCTCACACAATTTCCTTGCTGTCGTATTTGAGAATGGAAGGGCTGATTCTCACAGACAGAAAGTCTCTCAATCTTTAATATGCTTTCAAGCTCAGCTACAAAAAAAAAAAAAAAAAAAAAAAAGGATTTAAATTGTACTGCATAAAGGCTTCTGTGTTATGAAGTATCATCATCCAAACACTTTAAGTAGTATTCTATAACATAGTCTACCATAAGTTCAATTTTTACTCAATCACTTGAAATGCACTTAGGAAAATTGCTTCTTTTGCTGTTTTCACAACAGCTCTGGAAGTCAGCCTCTGGTTTAATGATAACTGCTTTAATCACAGTTTGGCTTGTTTCATTTTGACAGCATTGATGTAACAAATTATTTATTTTCTGTATGTTAAATATACTATCATTGCAGCTACCAGAATTTTGTTACTGGTGCACTAAATGCAAACGACAAGGTTTGCATCTCATTAAGGTAATTTGTGTGTGCATAATTTTCAGTAAACACAGTGAATGAAATCACGTATCTTTTCTACCAAAAGTGTCATCTGAAACTATTTGGGCTTCTTTTAGCAGCGGGATTTATTTTTCAAACCCCACTAAATATAGCCAAACATGTTTTTTCTCCAGCCGCAGAGCCAGACTGGAAAGCGAATACAGCATCCTCAAGCAGGACTTGCATTAAAAAATATTGTTACATCACTAGGCTGAAAACCCTCCCTTCATTTGCCGTGAATTGCTGCATTTGGAGCAAAGTGCAGATTCTGCAGGGTGTGCAAGGAGTAAAGGACATTTGCTCCTACACCGTGAGCAAGGGGACGGGGGAATTCTGTCCCTAATTTGTTCTGATCCTGCTGCCTCATTAGGGCAGCCTGTAAAAGATGGGAAATGTTTACCATATCACTGAATGTGAACTTTCTGCATGGAGCTGTTAACACAGTAAATAGCTCAGGAGGAGGCAGGGAGACAGCTGGAGTACATTGTGTTTCATAAAGACTATACTGGGGCCTTGAATCTTCGTTTAACCCATCACTGAGGTGACAAATATCCACCGCTTTGCTGCTGGGTGATGCTGCTGCTGCTTGCCTGTTAATTTATCTGTTTTCAGGCTGTCTAGACATTGTTTGGGTCAAAAAGTGCTGTCTCTCCCCTGCCGTGGGATTTGCCTGCTCAGCTCTTGCTGCAGGCTGCTGTGCCAAACGGGCTTTACAGAAGAATGCTCCCTCTGTCTGGATGGCTTATTAAACAGGACTCCAAATATATGGAGGGGTTTTCAATCAGGCTAAGGCTTCCTACAGATAAAGTTTATTTTAACCTCTTCTGTCTAAAAATACACTGTCAGGAATAAATAATTCAAATAGTTTGTGTTGGCTTTTTTTTTTTTCCCCCCTTGTGATTAAAAGTCTGCCTAGAAGTGTCCTTGAAATGTTCTCTTAGGAGGTTCAAGCATGTTTTGGATGGTCCAAGCCCAGACTAAACTAAATGCCAACCTGGGGCCCGTGCTGTGCCTCCCACCAGGGTGGTACCATTCCTGGAACAACGGAGACACGGGCACTTATCAGAAACCTTTCATGTTGCTGCCAAATAAACATTAGGAAATACTTTTAAAATGGTGCTTCAGGTTCAGTAAAACTACGAACGCATACCTTGGCCATATATTTCATGGCACTACTTGTAAAGATGTTGTCCTTTGGGGGACTCAGACATGAGGATGTTTACTATGTGAAAAGGTCATCCAGCCACCTTGACCAAGTTGTTGTCATGAGATTCTCAGTTTGGTTCAGCAGGAAATAACCAGGAGTTCCAGAAAAGCTGGGCTCCTTTTCAGTATAAAATAACGTTGCATTGCATTGAGTCTTCGATAGCAGTATTGATTTCCTGATGTACCTGCTGTGGTATTAGACTGCAGGAATAATGATCAGCCTGGGACTTGTTGAAATTTCTCTTCCACACACAGTCCCCTTTTTGGGACAGAAAATTGGGTTTTGGATTAACTGATTTTTATTTATTTATTTATTTATTTTTTCTCAAGGCCTGCAGGAACTGTGGAAAACATTTGTATAACTTAGAACAATGAAGTCTCCCAGTCTGGAGCATGCTACATGCACTGAATGGTGGGAGCTGTAGTTTCTATGTTTCATGTTCCCATTTCATTGTTATCAATTAGGCTGACTTCATCTTCCAAGATTTATAAATGCCTCATTCCATACGTAACTCTCCACTTCTTACTGCCTCAACACAGAGCATCGGAAGGCGGCCCAACTAAGGCAGCTACAGTGAAAACTGGCAAAGCCCTTGTGTCAGGGTCCACAGCATCATTCTTACATGCACATGTTGCTATCTGTTCAACAGAGATGCTTGAGTTTTTCTGTTTTGTTGTTGTTTGTGGTGGTTTTTTTTTTTGGTTTGTTTTTGCCATAACTACATATTTATGCATAAATATTTTTGATAATTGAAAAATTTCAAGGAAAGGAAAGCCACCCAGCCTCACTGGTAAAAAAAACTCCTCCCAACCCTCTCTTCTGGTTCACTGGTCAGCATGTTGTTATCCGTAGGTGGGCTATCCCTGCTCTCCACAGAGCGCCTGAGGACCAGCTCTGAGCTGGGAAAATTCTGTCCTAGGTCCACTAAGGGAAAGCTCTTGGTGAAGATGAATTCTCAGGACTTTCATCTCAGGCCTGGAGGACAGGTCTCAGTTTTCTTACATCTGTTAACTATACCTGGCTATTTACTGAATAGCACTGAAAGCAATTCTTCACCAGCTATTCTCTTCCTGGAAAAGAGCTCATGACCCTAACCCAGGCATCCACATTAGGTAGACCTCATACAGACTCAGCTGAGTTCACCAAGGCTCTGCTTGAACCCTGGCTCTTGGCCACCTGACTGTCAGATGGCCAGAGTTCAGGCAAGTGTGCCCAGAAAACAGCCATTAACCCTTTGAACCTCTGAGAAATTTCTGCTCTAGGCTCTTGTGCTCTGTGGGGTCAGCAGAGATTAGTGCCCTTACACCAGCTTGCTAGCAAAGCTACTGCGTTGAGCACAGAAGCAGCACATGTTCAGATGAACAGAAATTCCTGACAGTGTCTACCCAGATCGGCATTAGGTAACTCTGACTATGAGTTTCTCAGGCTTCACATCGTTCCTCACAAAGCAAGGACTACAGAGAATCTTTGTTTAAACATTTCTCCCGCCTCCCCATTGGAATTTAAAACAAAATGTCATGGAAATATAAGCTTTGTTACAGCTTGCTATTACAAAGCCTAAATTTTAGGCCAAGTTAGATCTGAAAGAGTTTCTTTATTAGTACTTTTCCATTACTAATTCTATTTTTTCATAGAATTTGCATAGGTGTTTTGAAATAGCTACAATCAATGTAGTAATTCTAATGAGAGCACTTTCCAAAATACAAACTGAATAGAGAGGTACTTTGTCTGATTTGCTTGTGGATCTACAGCTTCTAGCTTTTCCACTATCCTTTTTATTCTGAATGAGTAGGTTCAAAGAAGAAAACTACCCAAGCTTCTCATGTGACTCCTGAGCTGGAGACAGCGACTGAGTGGTGTCTCCCACTGAGGCAGGGAATCAAGTGAGGTTTAATGAGCGGAACCTGTGGGAAGTGGGAGGGATGCTAAAAATAAAAATTAAAGGTCCTAGTATGTTTTCAACCCACATAAACTGCTAACCTTCTACTGTAGCACTTACAAGTCTCCTGCTAGAGGCATCTCCCAGAATCCTGTTCCCAGCTGTGTTACAAATCCCATCCTTCTCTTCACCTTTGCTATCCAGGTGGAAATATGCACCCGGTGTTGTCTGACACTGCAGAGAGTGCCACAGCTCAGCGTCAACATGGGAGCCACTTGGATGGGCTACAGTGGGCTTACTTTCATGTCAGACATATCCCAGCCTCTGGTCCATCAGGGATCTTCAGGGTGGCTTTGGGACAGCCTCACACTGCATGAGGAGTGGGACAGCCGGCAGATAACAGGAGAGAAGGTGGGAGGTGGGTTCAGTTGCTTGGTCTGCCAGGGACTTCCCACATGACTCTCAACCAACCAGACACTTTGTCCTCTGGTGTTTCAGTTCTCTGTGTCTAAACCTGGGCAAACGATGGTTTTGTACTTCCCTGTGGTGCCATTAGGGGACATTAGGAGCTGTAGCACGTCCCACATTCCCTGGGAGAGATAATGAGCTGGTTTGTACACAAACCTAGCAGCCAGAAGAGCAGGTACTCCTTTTTGTGCACGTCTACACCGGAGATTTGAGAGATGGGCAACATGTTTGCACTGGTCTCTAGAGCTGAGGTGGATTTGGAGCCTGTAGCTGTTAGTGGGTTACAAGCAATAAAGCATAAGGTTGTGCTTATAAAGGATAAGAGCAAGTGTCTGCCTGTGACGTCTTGAACAATTCAGGAGTGGGGGCAGGCAACATCCCCTAATTCACTCAGCCCCACAGGGCTGTCACTTGGATGCCAATGTCAAAACTGGACAGAGTTAGATATGGGGTCATCACTCCTTGCTTTAGGTGCATTTAAACACAGACAGGATATTTCTGATAGGTCTATGGGGCGGTTTTTGGTTTGATAGCAAATTGCATTGCTTTTCAAGAAGCAAGTATCTATTGATGGCACCCGAGAAGTTATTTTTCCCTCATCTGAGCACTCAGAGGCAGTAGTTTTTAGAGCTGTAGAGACTGCTGATCTGAACTCAGCAGGTGATTTTGTTTGATTCATCTTGGGCTGTTTTGTCTGCTCAGGTTCCCCATAGCTTGCCATCTAGCAAGTGCCCATAGGCAGTTTACTCAGTGTGTATGGGCAGGTAGTCTTGTTGCCAAACAGCCGTCATGGACAAAACATCTTTCATCTCTGTCAGCCTTATTTTGAATTGGTAACCCTCGTGTGAAGAAAGCTGGCTTCTTGTTCCTTGGCATCTCAAAACAGTGCCATGGTGGCATTTACACCTGAGGGGACAGGACACAGGGCGTTAACAATTCCATCAGAACCTGATGAAAGTTTGGGAAGGGGGAAATGCACAGTAAGAAATGCTGGATTCTCTATTCCCCATTTAAAGTTGACAAAACAGAAAGCCTGTACACACACACAAAGATTTCAGGGCACTGGTAAAAGCCGCACACCCATTCAAAGTTTGCCATATTCTCTTTTGGTATTCTACTGGGCTGTCATAGATTGCAACAGGCATCCATTTTGTAATTTGTATTTAGTTCCTTTTTCACTTTTGGAGATGCTCTTTGTTATGCCTGGATATGGACTGAAGTGAAACACAAATGCAAGTAGTTTATACCACTGGGGTATTTTCCAGGCTGTGCTCTTATTGTGGTCCATGTCCTTGGTCTCATATAAACACTCGTTGGCTTGGAACCCCCTGTGACGGCCGAATAACAAACCGGAGCTCAGAGTTGCTGTTGTTCTTAGCTGCTGATCGTTTTGTTCCTTTGTTTATTCCATCTGAAATTGGTTTATCGTTCAGCCCACTTCTGTTCCTGTTGGATTTTTTGCTCCATAAACTGTATGTCTCCCTGGCTAAAAAGTCAACAGTTGCTGCACTTTCATTTCCTCCTGCGACAGTGAATCATAACCAGGCAAGGGCTGCAAGACCAAAAAACAAAAGGAGGGAGAAGTAATGCAGTGGATCAGCTTCTCCAGGATGTGTGAACTCTGCAGGGTGCCATTTACAAATGCAGTCCATGAGCTGAGCCTGAAATAGTTTCCTTTGCAGTTGTGGAAGCAAACGGCCCCTTGGAGGTTTGCTTGGTGATTCCAGCCAGATGAACTCAAGCTTTCCAAAGAGAACAGCCTCACAACAGTGCCCAGGAGGTTCAAGTGCTTCTTGAACCCTTTTGTACTCAGCTACAGCAGCAGCAGATGAGCTTGATGGCTTCAGAGGACCTTCCAGTCCTACATCCATGGCCTCTGAACGTTTAGAGGCATGTTCAGTAGAAAATCAGCCCTAGGCTGAGACTGAACTCAGTTTTTTGAATCCCTCTATTCTAAACCAGCTTCTACACTGAACGAATCTATATGGCCTTATTAGCACCTTCTCTAAAAAGCATCTTTTGGAGGGACAAAACTGCCAAAGCAATGGGTTTTGTGGGACATTATCCCTTCCTTTTTAACATAGGGTGTAGCAGTTTACTACTTATTTTGAGAAATTGCTTCCCCATGCCAGCAGTGTAGCGCTGTTGTGGAATATCATGCCAAGTTTGGATTATAGAGAAGAGGGGATGACAGAATACATGTTCAAATCAACAAACATATATATGTGTGCATGAGTTTATTTAACTTTAAAGACTAATATTTGCATGGAAAATATGAATGAAAGAAAAGTTATTTCTATTTTCTTGAGAAAAAGAAGAAAGTATTTTCTTATCGGCTTTATAGTTAGAAAGAACCTAAATTGTATTTCACTGAGAAAAAATCTGCTTTTTTTTCTTGCTACCAGTGGAATTTTCCTAAAAAAAAAAAAAAAGAGAGAGAGAGAGAGAGAGAGACCTGGCATAATTTTCAAAACAAATGGATGTTCATCTGAGAGTATGACATCTTATACAAAGACAGCCCAAGAAAGTATTAAATCACCGAATTGCATGCTGGTGTGGTGAATTGCTCAACTGAACACACTGATAAAAATGCCAAACAAAATGTTCCTTGTTATTTTCCAAGGACAGTAGATATCGTTCCTGGGTTTTCACTTCCCTCCAATGCAAAAAGGAAGCAGTGTAACTGTACTGCACGTCACTCTGAGGTGAGTTTCAGTCCAGAAAAAGAGGGACCATCAGTTCCACACAGTGACCTTCAGGAGGTGCCTCTTCACTTGAACTTGCAGTCTTTCTGAATTTTCTATTTTAAGTTTGTCACATGGCACAAATATGGGGGGTATCAAAAATTTGGAGGATGTTTGGGAAAGGATGCTCTGCAATGAGTTTTGCTCATATTTGAGCCCCTTCTTGTCCTCTGTGGCTCATGCCTCATGCCCGTTGGTGTTCATGGAAAACTCCAGTTGAACTGGATGAGTTTTGCAGGCCTGGTTCTGTAACATGACAATTTTTTTCCACTCATGCTAGAAAGAATGGAGAGTGCTAATCAAACTGCAGGAGGTGGGTGGCCTGAGCCAGGTCCCTGGGTTCTGCCTTTGGATACTGAAAGAATAGGAAAAAGAGAAAAGCCGGTTCCCCTGCAATGGCAGAGTTCGGACATGAAGCAGTTCTTAAATTCATGTAGGTTTTTGAAAAAGTGACATCTTTCTCTATGAATCACACATGGGATTTGCATCTTGTGTCACACACATGCTGAATAGTGGAAAGAATATGACTCAGTTATATTCTTTTTATGAATTGAACGCTAAAGCAAGATGTTTTGCATTGTTTTGGCAAGGAGACTCAGTTCGCCTTGTATCTCCTCCAGCACCTACCCACTCAGAGGCACACACACGTACTACCCCTCACCATGCCCCCTCCACACTCCTTTCCTTTGGCCCTTCTACTGGAAGTTGTTTACTGCTAACTATTCCCTACAGTGACAAGTCACTGCTGTTATTACTGTATAGTTATTATTATTTTTGTGCCAGTCACTCATCTGGACAGGAAGGCTTTAAGAACCTTAATTACTTTGTGGCCAGACATGGAGCTGTATTTCTAAAAGTAGCTTTTCTTTTTTGGATGAAGTTCATTTCCTACAGTGTCTGGTTTTATGAGTTTGCTAAAAGCTTTCAGGTTCTCAGGAACCCCTGCACTTTCTTCTCAGAAACACACATCATAAAAAAATAAATATATATAGAATAATATTGGAAATTTGGAACAAGTAAATAGTCTTCAACTCCTTTTAATCATATATGTGGAGTCATTTGCATTTTCACATGCATACTCTGCTTTCACTTCTGGGCTAAATACCTTTCTAAAATGAATTTTGTGATTATTGTATGCTATAGTTCAGGATCCTTTCAGTTGAAATGTCCTATTGAAAATATCGCTGTTATTCTTGAAATGTAGTTTCTGGCACTAGCCACCAACTATGTTAATTTTTATATTTTTTAAGAGTGCAGCAGAACTGGCAGAGAGGTAATGCGTAATTCCCTCGAAGCGATGTCCCCATTGATTTGATTTTTCCTTGACAGCTTATCCATCATGCTATATGCTTATTTAGACAAAAAAATAAGAGGGCTGTTATCTGCCAGCCTGGCCTGAGGGCTTTTAGCAACACCAGAAAGTCTGCCGGCTTTCCTTTCAACATTCAACAAGACGATTAAGGAATCACATTATGATAAAGGTGGGTACCGCGTGTTACGAGTGGGAAAAGAAGAGCAGGTCTGAAACTTGTGAACTTATGAGAAGTCCAGTGTTTATTGTGCAGTACTGTACATCCGACAGGCAGCAAAAAGAAAGAGCTTCTGAGCTGGGATCAGAGAGGTGGCTTAAGAACACCTTGAGCCTAATTCTGTGCGGTGTATGGAGCATTTCTGGGATTTACTGCTAGTGCTGGGGGATAGATTTTGATAAAACATTATGCTCTGAAGAAAACAGATTTGGGTCAACTGCAACATTTTCTGAATTCACGTTCAACTTAACAAGTTGTTTCATTCTTAAAATTTAAGCAAGTCAAAATGTTCCCTTTCAACATCTTACATGAAACACTACACCTTTCAGAAATGTACCTGGTTTTATTTTTTTAAATGCTTACAAGTGAAATGATACTTCGTATTTCAAACTAAGTGACATATTTTACTCATCCTAAATGATTCATTTCATACTTCACTTCACTTTTTCATTTGGTTAAACCAAACAGGAAAAAAAAAAAAAAAAAAGAGAGAGAGAGAGAAATTTCTTTTTGAATCTCCCCTAAAAGAATTTTCCACAGTTTTCCAGGGCAGTTTTGCAAATAACTCTCCCCCTTCATGAGAAACTCATCAGTGCATTCACAGAAGCTTCCACTCCTCCACTTGGTCTCCACCTGGTCTCCAAGGGAAATCTCTCTCTCTCTTTCAGTGAGATTCAGGTTTTATTTCAGAGACAATAAACCAGTCCTGGCTGCTGGTATCTTGAGGGCAGACTGAGAGCTGGAATGAACCTGCTCAGGCTTTATGCCATTCAGTTAAGTGACTTACTGTCTGAACATGGACAGCCTTAGTACTTCTCAGAGTCAGATAAACTAGGGATGAAATCACAAGCAGGATTTTCCACAAAATCTAGATTTTGCACAGTCTATCCTGAAGGTTTTCATTACATGGGCAGAAAATCACCTCTAAGGCACAGCCCTAATATCTATGAGGAATCATGCATCTTCACCCAGGCTATCAAAAAAAAAAATTTAAAAAGAGAATCCAAGTTGAAATAAAACATGGAGCCGTGTCTACATGGGTGTTTGGAGAAGATCTGATCTCATCTGGCATAATGAAGCTTTGCCACCAACTTCGTAAGGCTCAAATAAATAAAATAGTAACTTTCCAAGGATGACTTCACTTCTTTCTAATCTGGGTTGGAAAGCTGGAAAAACCTGCCTTATAAAAGCGAATGGTCTCATCAAAATGAAGATCTCCCCTAGTTCAAAGACCTAAAGGAGAAACAAATTATATCTTTCCTTATTTTTTATTTTTTTTTTAATAAATCCATTTCATTAGGGAGAGCTTAAAGTGACAGCTTTTAAAAATCACTTTTCATTCTTTCCCTGTTCTCTCTTTCAACAACACAATCACACCCCAATTAACTAACTGTACTGCTTACAATAAAGACTAATGATCCTCCACTGGCCCCTACCTCCATTAGCAGCTTCAGAATCCCACCAGAATCCCAATTAACACATTGATTTGCTTAAAAGGAAAATAGTGATCTTTGGCTGTCCATTCTACCAGCTGTGTGTTCCATCACCCAGTCTCCAGCAAACCCATTGATTTCCTTAAAATAAAACCAGCAAACGTACATTAATTCCCCTCCCCTAACTGCGGGGTCCCACTCCGATTCCTCTTCTTGCCAGAGTTCACTGGGACATTTTATCTAAGGAGCTTAAAGACTAATATGCCTCGTTTCTCTCCTGCTGACCCACCGGTTTATCAAACTGATTGCAACTGACTGCAAGTGTGGGACTGAAGGGGAATGCTCAGCGAGGATGTTAGCTGCGTGCTGCCAGTTCCAGCTTGGTGCAGCATCCAGATAAACGTGGGGAAAGAAAAGGGTCACGGAAGCCTGTATGTTAAGGTTGTGTCCCCTACAATCACACTGCCATAATTAGACTTTGTAATGAGGGAGCCCTCATTATCGGAAGCTTTACAAGGAGTTTGCAAATGTTATTCTTGAGGATGGCTGGAGGTCAGGAGGGAGCACATCCACAATGCTGACTTGCCCCGAGGCCCAGCAGACGAGCAGCAGTCTTACATGCCCAAGGGAACTCTGTAAAGGGATTCCTTGTGAGAGAAAACAGCCGAAGCTGGATGTCCAGGAAGCTTCCCGTTAGAGAGTACTTATCATGCTGTGCAATACACTGCAGATAGAGGTTATAAATAATTAGGAATGAGTGACCCAATTCGGATAATAGAACCTGCCTGCCTGTAAGCTCTATCAAGCACTCTTCTGCCTGGGCTGCACAGTGTTAGAAACTTCTTTGGGATGTGTATGGAGCAATAGCACAGACAGCTTTTTCAATAAGCTAAACCTGGCATCTTTGAGGTTTCATCGCAACATGCAGACTTTGCAGACAGAAAATAACAACTTCTGCTGGCCACCTAAGTACCTGTTTTTCACAGGCAGACTACAGCGACTGAAGCTTGCTCCCCAATAGCTAACACCAGTACCCACAAGACTCCTGTAGTAAAAAGTGCAATAAAAACCACTGTGAAATAATAACCAAGTGATAAAATTACAAGTAGGAACACATAAAAAAAATCTCACATGCACTGCAGGAACAATGATAAAAGCCTGCCTCTCAACCTGTCTAATCTCACACGCAAACCACACCCTTGGGTATTGCCAACCAGCTGAAAGCAAGAGTGGGAGCAGAGTGAGTGAAACCACATGAATGTGTGATGTGCAGCAAACATTCAGGATCCATATTATAGTCTTTTTCCTTTAGTGCTTATACTAGATTTCTGAGGAAGGTTTCCTCCCTGTCTGGATTTGAGAACCAGCAGACCATGGGCATATACAGACATCTCAGATTATTCCACAAAGTAGCTGTGCCATACTACAGAGGATGGCAAATACTGATGGCTGCACTGTGCCAGGTTACTTGTGCAGGAGTATAATTCTTTTAATAATATGTTGATACTTAGGAAAAGTTAGTCCATGCTTTCTTGTTGTGTCCTGTGAAGGGGAGAGAAAGGGGAGCGTTGGAAGGGAAATTGAACAGGTACAAGGAACAGATAAAATAGTGATAGACACAAAATATGTCCTATTGATTTTATTGTAAAATGCATTTTCCTCTTGCTTTTCTTGCTGACTGACCAGTCAGAAATCAAAGATCTGTTAATTTCCAAGCAAACTGGAGTCAGTATCAACATGTTGGTTTACATCCCCTGTGTCAGTATAACAGGTTAGGGCACAAACCATCCAGTGGTATCTTATTCTTAATGAAGGCAGCAAGCTGTTTGCTGTGTCTTAGAAAAAGTCAAGATTTCACTAGGCTTGTCCTCAAGTCTTCCTGAATGCAAATTTCTTTCTCTCCAAGGCGATTTGAATACTACTCACCTTCAGTTTTTGTGAAGAGAACACACTTGGGCAGGCCAAATCATATGTGGTTATTGAGTTCAAAACCAACACTTCCATCAGTTTTGTTTCTGTGGGTTTGGTGTGCGTTTGTTTTTTTCTTTTCCTAGCATTTACTGGACTTCAAATGCAAACAGTACCAAAAGGCCAGGCTGCATTTATCTTTTCAATTAGAGAAATTGTTCTACATACTGAACAAGATTAACATGCTGCAACTTGAAAAGCTACGTAGCTTTTAGGTTTACTACTGGATGCCAGCATACTTACTACAAGAGATCTGGAGATAACGACAGGGCATTAGACACTCTCTAAATTGCAGCGATTATTTTCAATGAGAATAAAATGAAGATAATGCTGAAAATAGCATTGCACTTTTAAAGGAATTGTTGCAGGGCCTAAATCCCAGGTATGTGTATGTATTTTTGCAATATGCAAACCGAATGCTAAGCAAAGGCTGCATTTGTCATCAGTGCAGCTGAACCCTAAAACAATCACCCATGGCGTGCACATTTTGAAAGTCACCATTTTAAGCAATTAGTGGGAGGGGTAGTTTCCCTACCACACTGAACCAAAAGCAGCCTTCTCGTGCTTGGTGGGTGAAAGCACAGCTTCTGCTTTCTGCGCTCTTCTGTACACCCTCATCAAAACCCTACTGATTTATTAAAATGCCAGCTCCAAATATGAAGGCCCAGCCTACCCCCAAGGTTTCCAGTATACCTGGATTTGTCTCTGTTTCTTCTTACTCTTTTTCCGCCTCTTTAACATGAGAAAATTATTGCCAAATGATTAGCATTTGCAGTAAGAAAATAGCTGGGTTAAACAATTCAAGTTTTAATTCTGTTCTAAAACATGTGATCATTTGAAAAGCTTAAAGAGAATTACAAACACTAATTGAGTCTGACAGTGTGCATTTGATGGCAGAAAAGGAATATTAAAGCCATTTCACTGATAGGTAAACAAAGGTAGGTAAAAGTAATATAATTTCCCTGAGCTCACACAGAAAATCTATTATGAGGGTGAGCTGAAAACTCAACATTTCAGATTGTCTAGTCTCATGTCCTATGTAAGAGAGAAGTGCTCCAAGAAATTGCAGTCTCTGGTTATTAATTTCAGTACTGTGAGAACTTGGGATCTTGTTTTCAAAATAACATCTGCTAAAATGCGCACGCTAATAGATACATCTGCATTCACAAGGAATAATGTAGCTCTACATTCGGATTTCCACATGCAAATCTTGAATTAGTCTTCTAACAAGTTCATTATGTGAACGATGCCTAATTTGCACATGCTGTTTTGGCAACTGTCTGTGCAATTTTCAACACGCAGGACTGCACGCCTGCCCTTTGGAAACTGAAGCTCTTTAGCAACCCTTCATGTAAAATTCCCTATTTTTATTTCATTGAATTAGGCTGACCTGAGAACTGTTAGTTCTTTTTATTATTATTATTTAAAGGGAACCAATAGAGACTAGTACAAATGGCATCCTTAAAAATTAGTTGAGTATGATTGACTTTGAAATCACTTTAGTCTTCCAGTTTTAAAGAGGTTTATTCTGATGAACTGACCTGAATGTTAACAGAATTGGAATTTTAATTTGTATTCAGACTGCAAGAATATCATCCACTCAGATGAGACAGTGTTGTTTAATTAGGTCTAGTAGTTAACTCGGCAGAAAGTAAATGTACTGCTAGAGGTTTGGAAGACTGCTACAGGCTCCTGGGATTTGCAGGAGTTTGGAGAAGCTTAAAAATAAGAAGTCAGTAGTTTTAGGAATTAGAAATGAGTGCTTAGAAGGTATCGGAAAGGTTCTGCAAACTCTGTAGTCAGCATCTTTTAACTTTCTGCTTCTCATTATTGTAATGACCTTGGAAGGATTTAAAATTTTGAAATCCAGTAAATAAAGTAAATCATATGTATGGAAGGTCCAATTTTTGTGATTCCAAAGAAAGCCCTCAGATATTATGGTAAGTCTGGTATCTCCAGTATCTTCTACAGGATTGTTTGTGGTTCATTTATGATGCGAATGACCTGTGAAAATTCCCAGTGATGTATACAGCACAGACAGCACCCATTAATAGCAGTAGAATGATATTTTCTTCACATTACAGCTTGAATGTTTGCCGTTTTCATTATAGTTGACAGAATAAATAATACATGCTCTTTCAGATTACCATGCCCAAATAGTTTAATATATTATTGAGACTTTGCTTCTGCATTTTTGTTTCTGTTCTTGTTTTCGTTGGGGAGGGGGCATTTGTTTTAATCGAAAGAAACGCTGCAAATTACAGACTGACATATTTTGATGAAATGACAAGGCAAGCAGAAAGCCATACATACTTCAGAGCTGACAAAATGAGATAGAAAAAGGGAACTATTCTTTAAAGTTATAAATGTGAAAATTGATTCAAGAACACTAGCTGTTTTCAATTTTTTATTACCACATATTTTAAGGACTCCCATGTTCTTACAAACTGGAGTTTATGTTCTGATATGAAAATATAATTAACACTTAAATTGACACTTTATTTCCTGTGGAGTGGAATTTTTTCGGCTCTCAAATGCAAGCAATTTATGAAAAAACATGGTGACAGTAAAACATCGAAACATCTTAAATTGGGGGTCCTCCTACAGGAGTCACTGGCATGGGTGAGTAATTTTATTTGCTTCTGTGGCTCACTTTGGGCCTGTCTGTACCTGAAGGAGCAGGAATACTTTGTCAGATAGGGCTGGCTGCAAGGCTGAGTGCCCGTGCTCCAGGGACTGCCAGAGAAAGGGTTTGCGTGTCACCCTGCAGCAAGGCATCTGCAGATACTTTTAAAGTATCAACATGATAGGAGTTTTGGGGATGAGGCTGACAAGTGGTTGTGAACAGGCTGACATTTTTGCATATTTCAGTTTCATGGATTTCCAAACACTGTGGGAAGGCAGAGTACTTGGTACTGCATTTGGTTGTCCATTGGACTTCCATGTCACATCAGAGGGTGTTTGGAAATTGTCATATTTTCAAATTCTTTATTCATTTTTATTCTCTGTGTACATGCATATTCCCTGTGGTTTGCTTTAATGGCTGGCTTGTATGGAAGTCTGTGCTGCAGCAGATATTTGCTAGAGCAAAGGCCCTTTCTCAAACTGCCTGAAGTAAATGGAAAGACTCCCTGTAGCAAAGCAGCACACACGCAGAAAAAACAACAACTCCAAACACAGCTGTCATTGTTATTACAGCAGTGTTGAGAAGCTCGGCTAGCTGGAGTCACAAATGAGATGCATTTCTATAAACCACACAGCAAACACCCTGCACAGCCATACCTGACTTCTCCACATACAGTGTCTACAGGGAGGGCAGGGGCCTGGGCACAGCACATTTATTTGTTGTAACTCTCATTTTCTAAAGCCAACACAAAATGTCTCCTCAAGTGCTAGAAAGGTCTGGAACAGAAAAGGTGGTCTTGCTGTTGCTGGGAAAGAGAATTGTAGAACCAGTGGGGATGCATTGCTTTGTCATTACATTCTACTGTCACAGGCTTCTTCGTCAAAATCCATGAACACAGTGCTAAAACAAATTACGTGGTGGGGCTTTAAACTCAGTCTTGTGTGCTTGTACAGTAGCTTCATCTTAATACCTCGACTTAGGTACTAGTGAAATGATGCACTCTTTTCATCAAGGTAGAGCAAAACCTCATGTTACTCAATAGAGCAAAGAAAGAAATGAGAGGTCAAGGCTCTCTGGCAGTAACAAACCTCTACCACCTCAGTGCAGATGACAGACATGTTTCAGCTGAGAAGAATGAGCAAGGTGACCCAGGATGGACTGCAGCCCATGCATTCAGACGAATGAAATTAACTGATAACGCTTCACATAACCAATGTATGTGCTGCCCCGGAGTGGGGCTGGTCTGTGGTCTTCCTTTCCATAGGCTTCGACAACTCGCTATTAAATCCCTCCCTCCTTTACCAGTAATGACAATTACCTCATCAGCATTTATGAGATATTCTGGCTTTACAATACTGGAAAGTCAGTACAAGCGAATAGGTAGCTGGTAGCACATGGAAAGTCCAGCTAAGTGCTGAGCTGTGGAAACACTGGGCAAAGTTACCAGAAATATTCCCTTCAGGGTACACTGCGCATCACTACTCCTCTGGGAAGATGGGGAGGTGTAATGTGACTGGTTTTTCTTTGTTTAAAGCAACTCAAGCAGGGACACTTTTTCAACAAAATGTCACAAAGCAGGAGACCTACATGGTTGACAGTCCCCCCTCTAGGTTTTATCAGCCATTATTCAGAGAAGAAATCACTGTTCTCCTTGCCTGTGTTGATAAGCAGGGTGAGAAGATGCAGCAGTGCATTGGTCAGGAGCAGTACATAACATCCTAGGTCTGGTTTTGGAAACCTTCAAAAAAATATAGACAAAATCCCAGGCAATGGACAAAAGGAAATATCTGAAACTTAGATACCATCAGTGAGAAGAAAAGGTTGAAAGAACTGGACTGGTTTAGTCTGGGGAAGAAGAGAATAAGGTAGGGCACGGCAATAGCCCGGTGCTGTGGAGTAGGTTGATTTAAAGAGAACGATGGTTAGTTATTTCCCTTTTCCACTGGAGGCAGGATATCAGCTTAAAAAGAAATCAGCTTAATTTGCAGGAAAGTTAAAAAAAAATAGATGGGATATTAGGAAAAGTTTTCTGCTTATTAGGAGATGTAGGGAGTGGAACAGACTCTCTAGGTTAGCTTTAGATCTCATTCTCTCAAAGGTTTTTAAGATGGTGTTACACAAAGAAGGCAGAAGTATGCCACAGATAATCCCTTTGTACAGCACAAGGAGAGGGGGTGCAAAGTTTCCTTTAGTTCATCTTCGTGCCCTCCTTATTGCACCAAGCAGAGGCCTAGGGAAGGTGCCATTCCATTGCTATTCAAGCAGGCCACTGACCTGAGCCAGTTTCACTGAAACTGTTTTACTTCAGACAAAAGTGGGAAGTGACAGAAGAAGTTCCATTTCTGGAATAAAATATTTCAGTTTAATTTTCTTTATATAAATAGTAAATCAGATTTTTTGTATTTATTTCAAAAGTCTGCATCAAAATGCACATTGTGATTTTATTGAAATAAAATTTAAAACCTGAGCAGAAATTACATTTTCCCCATAGTTTTCAGGGAGTTTCAGGATTTCAGATTCCTGTCTGGAAACAAAGCAAACTTGAGCAGCGCTAAGCTGTCTGTATCTTGGAGCAGCTCTCCTCTCCGCAGCACTTGTGTGATCTTTGGCCTCTGGCAACTGGCAGGGTTCCTCGGGGTGCCCAGGGGAAGGACGGGAAACCAAACGGCTCTGAGCTTCCAGAGATCTGTGGGCTGGCCGGGGCTTTGTGTGCCGCTGCCTTGACCTCAGCATCGCCAGTGCCGGCGTCTCCAGGGGACCCGTGGAAGACGTCTGAGAACATCTTCTGCACTTTCTGTTTCCTCCCTGGTTTGACTCAAGCTTTAATCGCCCCTGTAGGTTTTACAAGACTCTTTATTTCATTTAAAGCGAGTGAAAAGAAAGGGATGGGAATCTCAGAGGATTCTGTGACTGAATCATGGCTGAAGTTCAAAGCAGCTACTTAGTGCTCCTGCGGCCAGGCAGCTTCGGGGACTGCAGCTGCTCTCCTGCAAGTCCTGCAGCCTGGGACCTTGGCATGCGAAGGGCTACGTGTTCCTGAGCTGGTGGTTGAAGCAGCTTCCTCCCGAGCAAGCCCAGACTGGAGAGGTTCATTTAAGACATCATCAGCCATCTCCTCATGAAGTAATCAGCTAAAGAAATAAGACTGGGCAGATGAAAACCTAGGAAAGTAATAGAAGCTGGGGGAATGGAAGTTGGTGCCTGAAACAATTAAGAGTTCAGAGGTGAGTCAGAGAAAAAACAACTGCTTTTTATTAAAAATTCATTTCAATTTCATGGGCAGGCTGGAGAAGTAATTCCAGCACAGTCTGACTTCAGAGAAATGCCTCCCAGATAGCAGGATGCAGAATAGCTAAACAGCACCGCGAAGACACAAGGCAGAAGTGTTATCGTCAGAGCAAACTTCTCCCAGCTAGACGTGCCCCGGCTGAAGAACACTAGAGAATTGAAGTGAAATGTCCTTGGTGCAGGGAAATTTACAGGCTCTTCTGCTAAGGCTCCTTTCACCAAACTCTCCAAAATCCTATCAAGTCTAACATCTCCGGAACCAATGATGCACCAGGTTGGGAGCATTACATCACCGGCACCCGGCTCCATTGGCTGCTCCTGCCCTGAGGACAAGACATTCCTTCTTGCACCTTTTCAAAGCTGCTGCTTCTCAGGAATTAACTCTTTGGAGGGTGTCACCCAGGGACAAGCCTAAATTGTTAACTGAGGTATATACACGTATTTAATACGAGAGCTTTTGCTGGGGAGCTTTAATCTCCAAAGGAACAGCTGTGTCTCGTCAGACTATTTTTCAGCCTTCCCTGCAGAAAAATGAACTACGTATTTTCTTTTCTCCAAGAAGAAAAAAAATAAAGCTGTCAGGGATATTATAAAAAGCAGAATGGACTGAATACAGAGTACTATGCAACCTCAGAAAATAAGGAATTTCTCGGGGAAAGAGAAGGGCTGCTGCAGCATAAGGAAAAATTCCTCTAACTGGTTAATTAGATTAATCAGTGGCTCTGAAAAAAAAATGCTGCAGATGCAGGTTAGCTCTGCCTTGCTTGAATTCGTATTGCTCTATTTCAGTTTGCATCCAAAAATAGCTGATGGATTTAGATTGTGTTGCAGGAAAAAGAGTGGGGTACATCTGTGTGTGTATATTGTGTGTGTTCACTCCCCTTTCCGAGTTTCCAGTGTGACTAGTGTGAGAAATCAGTTTCATAAGATTACTGCCCAAAATCAGCTGATGAAACCCATTGCATTCTAAGTAATTTGGTTATATAACTTTTCAAAAAAAAAAAAAAATCCCGGGGGGGGGGGGGAGAAACACAGAAAGATGCAAGGAAGTTTCTGGAAGATCATTTCTTGCCTAACTTTTCTTTCTTTCCTTTTTTTTTTTTTTTCTTTTTTTTTTTTTTCCTGAAGAAATGTTGTTCCAGGGAGTGTCTGACTAGTTCTGCAGCTTGGCAAAAAAGCCAGACGTTACCTCATAGCTGCGGCCAGACAGCCCATTTCTATGCCAGGCAACCACTGCAGAAGCACACAGCACAGGGCCCTGCTTGATTAGCACTTCTGCTGTTTCAAGAGTCCTGGAGTGTTTTGTTCAAGGTGGGCTGCTGAGTGGGGACTCGGTGTGCTTTTGTGCAAATGAGCTTGCAGGCAGGGGGAGGCATATGGGGTGTGGGGGAAACTGGGGGAAGGGAGGCGAAGGGACACAATAGGGGAAGGCTGCATTAATATTCTGCATTCACGTTATCTTTGGGAAACAGGATCCGTTTGATCTGACCTGAGAACTGACCAAAAAAAAAAAAAAAAATACACCACGAAGTACCCAATCCTAAAGGTCAGAGTAAAAGAGAAAGATGGGGAAACAAAGAGCTATAATGACAGAGCAGGTCAAACTGAATTAAATGTTTAATTGTCTCCCTTGTGCCTCATCAAATAGGTTTCTTTAAAGCAAGAGGGATCTTCCAGCAAAAAAATTACCAATTCATCAGTGAGTTGGAAGGTGACGAGTGTTTGTAAACATTACAGTCAATATAATTTTCTCATCGTCTCTCTCATTGTTGATTTACCTTGTTTAACTGTGTCATTTACCCAGCAAAACTGTCTGTATGCCATATAATACGAATGCTGGGGTTCCTCCACAGAACTACAGCCTCCCAGCATTGCTCTGAACCCGATCCTGCCATTTAGCCAATGTTCTTTTCAGCCAAAGTACCACTTGCACAAGAGGAGGGCAAACAGCAGGGCGCCAGTGGGCAGAGATGCTCAGCCCTGCGCCACCGCACCTCCTCCTGGCAGTGTCCTAGGGTGACTTCTTCCAGCAGCTGAGGCTTGGTTCAGCACTCTGGAATGAGGACAGGCTGTGCAATGAGCTGGGAAAGGAGCTGGTGTGTCCGTGTAACAGCCCAGCTTCCTCTACTTGTGTCGCATATAGCTGTGGGGATGCTGTAAGGCACCGGTGCTTCGTGACCAGTCCTGATGTATCGTCTCTGTTCACCTAAATAATGGTAAAAACTTTTGTTTAGAAGAGAAAAAGCACATTTTAATCATTCTATTTTATTGGGTGACCAGATAACTCCTAATAAACTCACCCTTCTTTCTGAGAATACGGCAGGATTGTCAGAAAATTTGATCTCACAAAAGCGTATGGGTTTGGATTATCTTTAGTAGCCAATTTTCCAGATGAGAAAAGTTATGGATAAAGTGGTAAAATTCATTCACCTTGGTCACATACAAAATCAGTGGGAGGACCAAGCCCTTAACAGCTATTGACTCGGAGTCTTGTATTTGACCCGATGTGTGTCCATGGGAGGAATGAATCAGACCTTGTCCAGGAAAACTTCTCCTGAAACTTCTTCCAAACCTTTTTTTAAAAATTTTTGGGCTTACAAAGAAAAGCAGATTCCTAGATTTTTAGGAACTTCAGCTGTACCGTGTGTCAGTTTGGAAGAGGAGTGGGAGGGACCAAAATGTTATGTTAATAGTCTCAGGCTAAAAGTGGGATCCGTCTGACTCAGTACAGACCAAGTCCAACTGCTGTATTGTAAGACCCAACAAGATGTGTCAACACCAGGGTTTGGGAAACCACAATGGGAGCTCTTCCAAGATTAGAAGAAGATATGTACTCTGGATGTTCCCAGCTCCACTCACACGGGCGAAAAGGCTGGTGATTCCAGTGCTCTCTCCAGGTGCAGCACTGGAGGGCAGTCGCTCCAACCCGGTCCTTCTGCTCTTGATGTCATGGAGATCTGGGGGGCTGTTTTCTGGAGGGACCACCTCGGCCATGTGCTTGCTGGAAGCTTGCTGGGCCAGCATGGAAGGCGATGGAGATTCCACCCCTGCCAGCAGCTCTCCTACCACTGCGCAGTCAAAAATGGCTTGGGGTGCATTTGTAGGCAGCCTGTTGGGGTCAGGTGTGGCACAGCTTGCAAAGCCAGTGCTGCTCATAGCGGGGAACCGAATAGCTGGGAGACTAGAGTGGTCGATGCTCTGCCCTTGGACTTCTCAGGGATTTCCCAGGGCTGTACATTGCTTGCTCCGAGACCACTGCTTGGCTCAAAACCATCTGGCAGCCTGATATAGGTTGGATGTATGTAGCGTGACGGTGGTGTTTGTGGGAGTAATGCCCGTAGTGCTAACTAACACGGAGCTTTCCTGTGGTGCAGAGTCCAGCTGATGCCCTGGGTGCCAGGGAGCAACATGGGGCTCTGTGGAGAACCCAGTCACAGGGCTGCAGCATGACTGCGGAAGAGGAAAAGAAGGAAATTGCTCTTCTCTTCCTTTTGGCTAATAACAAGTTGGAGCAGTGAGCAGGGTGGATTGCTGGGTGCTGTAAACTGTGCTGGCTGTATCCCTCTGCACCCCTCCCAAACTCTTGTCCAGATCACTAATAGAAATATGTTTTAAATCCCATTTTACAGTCACCGTAGGACCAAATCATTTCAGGGCCAGATTTCTTTTTCAGCATATTTAAGTTTAGTATAGAGTAAATTTGCTCAAACATTGGCCTGGTGCTTAAAAACACACTAGTAACCATTGGCACATGGGAGTGAATCCTAAGCCACTCCTCTGACTTTTTCCTCAGTGTGAGATTTGCTGTTTTTTAGTTTCTCATGTCAAAGATGGCAAAAGAATGTGGGTGTCCCAGCTTCCAGGGATGTTCTGAGCATGATTTGGGAGGCTCTAGACTTTGAGATGTCCATGAACTCCTCATTTGGCTACTCTAAAAAAAGTTGGCCAGGCCACTTTGTGTGGTGCTCATGGCAAGCTAGATGTGCAGGAGCATTGCACAGCTCATGCTGCATCTGTGCTCCCGCATCCTCACATGGATGGATTATACGGGACGAGAAAGCATTTGGTCTCACCTCCCCAAGGAGCACATGATTGGGGGTATGGTCAGGGAGAGCTCAGGACTTTGCCCAAAGCTGTGTCTGCCTCTGTAAGGCTACAAGTACCAGGAGCAGCTGCAGAGTCCTGGCTGAGCAGAACCTCCCAAGGTACCAGTCCCTCTCCCACTGCAGCAGAAACATATGCTAAGAAAATGCAGTTGGAAGAATTCGAGGCATTGCAGGTCAAGGTATGCAGTGCAGACCTCAAGGACAATTTCAGCTCCAAGCACTGGGTTCATCTTACACTCCTGTTTGCAGCCAGCCCACACCACAACACAGGCAGAAGGAAGGTTTCTTGTGATGGGAGTGGGAAAGGCTAGTTAAATATATTTATGGGATACAGTAGAAGAGACATTAAAAAGTAGAAATCCTTGACTCTAACCAGATCCTCCCTCCCAGACAAATTGGAAGCAGTTGGGGAACTGGAGACTTGCTGGAAGATGGACAGAAATGAGAACCAGCCCTGCTTACCCTGACCAGGAACATCAAAGCCATCAGTCCCAGATGCGGTCGGGAAGAGGTTATATTTGTACAGGGAATGCAAGGAGGGGGGTGCTTATTGCTGCCTCGCGCTGAGGATGCTAGAAATTTAGCTGTACGCGTAGGCATTGCCCTTTGGGAAATAGGTATGGATGCATCTGCTGTTTCCTTAGAAGATAACAGAGGTATTAACATTAAAGAGTAGAGATTGTTTAGATTGTTTGGGGAGGAAGAGAAAGGAACGAGAGGAGAGAGAGCTATTTGAGAAGAAAAAGGATTTATTAGCCTTTGAAAGTGGGGATCTGAGAGAGGCTGGAATGGGCCTGCTATGTCATTACGGGCTGCAGTTGGAGATGTTTCAGAGAGTAAACTAGTAATAGAAATATTTTATAGGCCACCTGACCAGAAAGAACAACTGGACTGTGAAATGACTGTGCAAATAAAACAGGCATGTAAAAAGGAGAGAGTGGTAGGAATGGAAGATTTTAACTACCCAGGCATAGACTGGAATACATTAAGGGAAGGAAAATAAGGCTGGAGGTATGTTTGCAGATCAGACGCAGGTCTGCTTGCTAATTCAGTCTGAGCATCAACTGCACGGCTTGGGTATTACAAAGGGACGGCATGAGGCCATGCACAATAGGGCAGAGCCCTGGGGAGGCAGCTTTGACAGGCTCCGAGGGAAAAGATTTTAACAGTGGATTGTGAGGCAGAAGATAAAGAAATAAAAGAAAAAATAGTGGGTTCGGTCTGACTGGCCTTAGAGCTTGAATTTCAAATATTTGGGATTTACTGGGCTCAGAGTTCCTCAGAAGCAGTCAATGGTGTGTCTGCAAGCATCAACGCATGACCCACTAATTAACAAAATCATGCAGTGGCCCAGCTTTACCCCAGGTGAAGCTCTGGCTGCTGTTACTTAGGCCTGAGGAAAGAGGGCCAGTAATGAAGTCCTGGCCTCACTGTCGCAAGTGGTAAAAGTCAGACTTGAATTAACAAGGCCAAGATTTCATGCGTGGTGCTCGTGCTCTTGTTGGGTAGGATGATGATGATGAGGGGAAGTGGAAGTACAAAGATGAGGAGCTAGTGAGGTTCCAGCAAGAAGAAGGTCTGGGGTTTTGTTGCCTGCTATGCATCTCTCAAAGTCATTCAAGAATGAGAGACCCAGGGTTCAAGGTATGATTTCAGACCACAGTTTGAAGCCATTTGTGTCTGCTTCTCTGAGAGTACAGCCGAGAGGATTTGGCAGAGGCTTGTTCACCAACAGTGGTGTGGGTGGCTTTGTTCCAAGTTGTTGGCCCTTACAATCCTAGAGATGCCACCACCTCTCTGTGTAAAAACAAGCAATGAGTCTGGAGCCAGGTGAACCAGAGGGCTGGTGCCTACAGACCGAGCTGCTGAGGGGTCTTGCTTCTTGCTCTGAAACTGAAACAACTTTGTAGGGATAGAGGTGCCTCCAAAACTTCACTACTGCAAACCATGCAACCTGTTTGTATTTTTAAACTTAGAACTAAGAGTTGAAATACTCTGAAAGTGTATGAGTATACTTCTTATTTTGGAGACTCTTGCCTTGCTATTTCTTTTCTCTGATTGAGTCAAAGGTACTCTAAGCAGCTATGTGGGAACAAGACTGTGATTTTATTTATTTATTTCAAGGGGAAAAATACGGATCGTTTCTGGGCAGGGTACTGTGTGAGTGCATTTATAAAATGGACAAAGAATAGCTAATTTTTAAGTATTGTAGCTGTCATGAATCATCTGCTGTTTTCTTATAACCCATATACTTGAGTTCATCTCATATTTCTTATATAGCTGGAAAAAAAGAAACAACATAGTAGGTAAATTGGGGAGGTTCTAGGAAATTTCATGTGGCTCTAAAATAGCTGTAGGTATGTCATGTAGAAAAATGTGAATTTTACTACAGGTGTAGAGATACTGATGAAAAATAGTCTTCTCATTTTATTCTTCTGTATTTTTAAAAGTACAGCTTATATATGGGTTTAGGGGAAGCAGAGGGAAGAGGTTGTGAAGAGCAGAAAAACCTCAGCCCCCTGATACCAATAGATGCCAATGAATCACAGCTCTGTTAGTCACCATTACTGCCTGCGTGAATCAATAGAAGACTGACTGTTAAATAAAGGTTCGGCCTTTGTATGAAATATTACCTGATAACCAGCCAGTCTATATCCCGTGAATGCATCACGAAAGACTCAGACTGAGGCCTCCAAAGGGAGACATCTCTGCACATTCAGCAGAAGAAGCAAAAGTTGAATTTTCAGTCTTTATAAAAATAACAATAATCTGGTATTACTATAAAGGTTTTTAATTGAATGTGAATAAGCATTCCAGTGAAAATATTTGGACCGCAAAGGCTACCAGAGAGAAAGGTAATTATATTTGTGTTGCAAATGTTTGCTTAGCAAAATGAAGTGCACTGTGGCAGGTACCCAAACCTAGTGGCAAGCTGCAGGCTGTGAGTGCTTCAGGGTGGGACACCGAGGGCAAAAGCAGACCCCGTGCTGCATCCCAGGCAGCTCCGTGAAGAAGTGCAGTCCCATCCCATGCTGGCAGGACCCAGTGCAGCTCTGGGCAGCAGCAGTCATAGATCCAAAAGCTCCAGTTTGCAAATTATATGGGCTTGTATTTGTGCACAGAAACGGATGGTTCTAGTGTCCAGAGCTAAGGGCTTATCTCGATCGCAACTGGTATTTGCAAAAAAATTGAACCAAATACTAGTACTGCCTTCTCTCCTTTCCTGCAGACAGGAATTTGGCAAACAGAAGTCCCCTCCACCCCAAAAAAATACCTCTGAAAGTTGTCAAAATTTGAACAGATTTTCTTTCAGTTAGTAATATTTTGGGAGGTGAGGAGATGTGCATTTGTTCATTAAAACTGAGGTGTTTTTTTTTTTTTCTTCCCAAGAAGAACAAACACAATCTGTGACAATTGTCTCTGAGCCGCTAATCCATTTTACCACCTTCTTTAACAGTTGGTGGAAAGTTTTTGTCCATTCCCAATGAAGACTACTCATTAAAAGAAAATCCTAGCAGACTGGTAGGGTGTAATAAAGATACTTTTTTAATCCCTCTTTACTCTAAATGACACACAGGCAATATCTTCAGTTTGATTCACCTGGAGTGGTTGTGGGGCCTATTATAAATCTGATTAAGTTTCTCAGCTCTCAGAGGATTTTAAGCAGCAGCTGATCTTCCAGTTCCTAAAATATATTTGTGGTAGTGTTTTCAGGATGTCTAAACAGCCAAAAAGGCTGCTGTTGTGTACCTAGACAGAAAGGCAACCTGTGACAGGGGAGCCAGGGTTTTTGTGTGTGGTGCAACCCCAAGCTGAGTGCTGCACCATGCTTGCCGAGTCCTAAATCCTCCTTTGCCTGTGCTGCCCCCAAAGCTGTGCCCACTCCTTCTGCAGCCACTGGGATTTGTTCTGCGAGAGCCAAGCACTGGTCTGTTCTGCTGATGCTTGGGATAATTAAAAAATAGAAGCAAAATGATTAATAAGGTTCTTTTCTAAGGCGTGGAGAAGGCGGAAGGCCTGGAGAGGGGCCACTGAATTTGACTAAATAAACTCAGCAGAATAGGAAGATTTTTCGGCAATTATTGGCTTTTTTTTTTTTTTCCCCAGGCTTTCTAACCCGTCACTTTAACTTATTGGCTTAAGCCACTCCTTACACCCACATCAGATTTTGCCTTGGGCCATTCTGCTGCTCTTGACAGCTGTCTAGGGCAAAAGGAAATCACCCGACCACAAATGTTTTCTCATAACTTTGTAACAAGGGGATCTGAAGAAGTCAAAACCTTGGAGGTTCAGACCCTGCTTTAAAAAGTGAGATAAAATTAGGACCTGAAAACCAAGCATTGCCCTCTCTGCCACCTGGGCGGTATATCCCGTTGGGCTGCTGCGTACACAAATTAATAGCAATTAGCAGCAATTTGAAAATGGTTACCTGAATTGCTGAAGTCATTGTGATAATTGGATGCCAAATCACAGCCACTGCGTGCTCCTGGTTTGTACCAGGCTGGCGATGCAAATCGGTGGGAAGGTGCTGGGACGTGGCAGCACCTCTGCAGGCCAAAGCCTGGGCAGGGCAGGGCAGGCTTTTGGTGGGGCTGTGAAGCGGTCAGGGTAAAGTTGAGGTACATGCGGTGCTGATCTGGCTGCTGACTGCCCCCAGGGTAGGCAGGGAGAAGGCAAGGATGCCTTCGAGCCTGAACAGCCCTTGTGAGCTGTCAGCAGGCCCGCAGACGGAGAGCTGGGTTGCACACCTCTGCGTGGAAGCAGGCCCTCCTCGTGCAAGCTGCCTGCTGTGCGTGTGAGCTGGCCCCACCGACGGCTGTGAAGGGCTCCCGCGGGTTAAGTGTGTTCGTGTCGCCCTTCCCACAGCACAGCTACGGCAGTTTTGATGCCTACTGGGGATTTAAGCTGCTGATGTTTCAGTATGGTATCACTTCTATGCTGCAGATGTTCAGTGTCTGCTCTGTGGTACGTCTGAAACGCTGATTAAAGGGTGTCTGTGAGGGAGTGACACCGAAGGGGCTGGGAACGGGCACGTGCTTACGGGCATTACGGTTCTGTGATGCTCAGCTTGTGCTCCATTAACTGCTGATGGGCCCTACAACAGGTGGGGCAAGTGATGACTAGAAAATAATAAAAACCCACTCCATCTTCCCACACAGACAAGCTAGCAAACAAACCGTGAGAAAAGAAAAGCAAATTAATGAGCAGTCGGCGTTTCGGGTCTTTCTCATTTTCTCTGCAAATGGGTGAAAGGGAATCTTGGGCCTGCTTCAGGAAGGTCAGAGGTCCTTCAGACTTCAAAAGGTTGAGGGATATGACTGGATCGAAATGAGCTGCTTTTTAATTTCTTTGTGTTTTATTTAGACCTCTCCTCCTCCTGAATCTCCAGGAAAATGTATGCTTTTCCACACCCCTGTTCCTTTCCACAGAGAGGAGGAATGGGGAGGTTGTTGTGGTTTTGGTGAGTGTGACTCTGCCTGTCTGAGCTAGTAGGAGATTAAGCAACTTGCCCAAGGTCACAAATAATTCTCTGATTCTCCTTGATGATTTTCAATACAACATGTTCGCCAGCACAAGTCCTCTTTGAAGGGCTTCCTTTCAGTGTTACTGTGGCTACTTTTATATGATAACTTTTTTCCTTTTTTATACATTTACCAGTGCTCAGCCTGATTTGAAGGGAAGCTGCTATGTTGTTCCCAGAACTCTGTCACTCTGTCAGCAAATTTGGTGGTGTTTGAGGATCTGGTCCTTTCTGTCTTCCCCATTCTTTCTCAGAACTTGTGTTCGAAAACCATGAAGGGGTGTTCTTGTGGCTCTGAAGTGCGCTGCCCTGTTCTGATTTCAGTCTGCAACTATGATGTGAGGCTGTAAGCTCAGCTGCATGCATGCATGCATGTACCCCTTTCTAGCTGTGTGTTCACACTCTCAGATCTTGCTGGAAGGAAAAAAAAAGGTGGAGGCTCATGGCGCTGCTCCATGGTGCATCCAACAGGGACAGAAAGAAAACTGCAAAGCTGTAGCTACTGGCTATTAAAAAGCATAATTAAAAATTTAATTATGTCTGAAAATAGTAGTGTCACTGGCTAGACATGCAAATCCCACTGCAAGCCAAGTGAGAAATTCAGGTTTCCAGGAGCATCCTATTTGGGGGGTCTTAGCATGAAGTGAAAGGACAGGATCCCTGTAAGATGGGCATACCAGTCCCGGCTAGATCACCCTCCTGAACCGCCTTCCTTCCCTAGTTGTCTGTCTGTCCGTCTGTCTTCCCCCGTTGCTGTACTTATCTGATGGTCGAAGTCGCTTACTCTTATTTACATTGCCCACAGGGCATGTTGGATCGGAGCACATTCCCTCCCTTGTTACAGTTGATGAATGCAGCCCTATTAAAATATCATCTCATCCTCACACTAGATTGCAGCCTAAGATAATGTGTGTTTTCTATATCATTTATACAAGAAAGATTATGTTAAATGCCAGACCCAGTAAATATTTCAAGATCCACTGCATTGCTGAGAACAGTTTCTCCCCGGGCATATGTTTCAGAGCCAAAGAAAACACTTTAAAAATTTCCTTCCTGTTTAATTTCTTTAAAGGGCATTTTCCCTATGTCTCTTACTGAAATGACAAGTTGTCATGTTCCATGATCTTATTACAGTTGCAGATGTAACTCAGCAGGGAATCTGCCCAAGTTTACATTTAAAATCATAAGACCCTGATTCTGATCTTTTTTTATCAGTTTAAATCTTTCTATGGTGTAGGACTTCCAGCTTTACCTCATTGTAATCAAGATCAGAATTGCTCCTAATTATAACACTTAACTCCTGTGTAGTGCTTTACACTTTCCAAGCTCTCTATATTCATCAATTAATTAATCCCCAAAGCAATATTACTTTCCCCCTAGAAAACTGGGAAACCAAAGCAGAAGGGTGAGAGGAGTTTGCCAGGAGGCAGGGGTGGTGGAGCTGGTGCCGGCACCATGAACACCATCAGTGCAGTCACTGGGGTCCCTCCCCAGCTGCTCTCTCCTGACTGCACTGTGCTCACATGAAACCAGGCCAACATCACCTGGAGGCTCCTGGCAAGACCCCCCAGAGGGATCTCGGTTCCTCTTAATTTAGAAAACAGGAGCTTGGAAAATCACCTGTCCTGAGAAGAGCTTGTAAGGCATCTCAGTGCTGAGCTTTCATCAAGAGGTGGGCAGAGCAATGGCCTGGCACTAGGAATAAAACCAATGAGACCTTCCCTTAGACGCAGGAATACAGGAATGCACAGACATACACTTGCAAAATAAATTTTATTCCAGAACAATACTAAGGCAGGAATCTTACTGGCCTAATCTAAAGTGGATTAATTATTCTAGTCCAGCTGTTCTAGGAAGGTATTTCCCTGTAGGCAAACCCATGGAGGGGTAAAGGGGAAATGTGAGCTTGTTGAGGGATTAGGCAGAAGGATGGGATGTTTAAAAGTTCAGCTAAGCTTCAGATAAATGAATTGAAGCCCTTGGAGGCTTCCCATCATTTCTCAAGGAGATCAGATCACTTATCAAATAGAGAATAAAAAGGACTGTGATGCAGATTTTTTTTTCCTAAGTTGGTTGGTTGGAGAGGGAGAAACAGAACTGTCTTCTAGGGGAAAAGCAGGTTACATGGGCTGTAGTTTGTCATTTTTCTGGAGGGTGTGAGTCATTAGGAAAGAAGAGGGG
Organism: Aythya marila; assembly: GCF_965140915.1. Taxonomy (NCBI): domain Eukaryota; kingdom Metazoa; phylum Chordata; class Aves; order Anseriformes; family Anatidae; genus Aythya; species Aythya marila. The sequence continues at coordinate 5,741,056 of NC_139057.1, forward strand.
AGAAAAATAATTTTCACTGGTCACTCCGCATAATGCAGAACAGTTGTTCCTATGTTTATTTCTGTGTTTTCCGGCACTGAAGCTGTTGGCACGCACCGTTGTGAGATAGGGATTGTGCAAACTCCAACTGGAAAACAAATATTCACTGATACAATAGCAGCTGCTTCCAACTGTAACACCTGACACAAATACAGTAAACATATCAAAGAAGGAGGGATCACTAAAAGAAATGTGTTCTTTTAACTTTCATTTCCTGAAATGTTCTTGTTTGTGTGTTTTTTTGTTGTTGTTTTTTTTTAAATAACTGGAGCAGTTGCACTGGACTGGAAGTGTACACCAAGTAAGGGCAGAGAGGAAATCTTTGATTTCTCCTTTTGTATTGTAGAGTTTGGAAACTGAAAAATACTTCTTTAAAAATAGAGACAGCAGGAGATTGAATGGTTTATTCTTCTTGCAGTGTATTAATATTTTGATTCAATATTTCATTAATACGACTCTCCTACATGCGTTTCTATCTTTCTTAAGAAAAACTGAAAACCAAAAACAAGCACCACCAGCTGTTGTTTGTGTTCATCCCAGCGGTCTTCTCTCCTGCGCATGTGAGGCTCTGTCCCTTTCCCCATTTTATTTTCTTTCTTAAACCCTCAAGTTGATAAAACAGATTACTATCAAATTATTTATGTTGTTTCCTCCACTGAAATCAGCCATTTTCAAGGATATTAACCTAAAAGCAGCCAGGTCTGCTGACGTAGTATTGTCTGTTGAAAATGCCTCTGGTCATGGCTGCTGTTCTCGGAACAGTTACAGGTACGTGAATCACTGCACCGTCTTTCTCTTGCTTTCTTTGACTTGTCTGGGTCTTTGTTTTAGTTGTTTGTTTGTTTGCAGCTTTTTTATTTCTTGGAACAGATTCACAGAGCAGAGTCATGCAGGAGATGTTGCAGCGTTCGCCTGGGCTGTCAAACAGCTCTGCATCACACGCACAGCGTTGGGTGCCACGGCTGCTCCAGGCTCTGCTGGAGTTCCCAGTGCCCTGATCGCTGCTCTCTTGTGAGCAGAGCAGCTCTGTGGCCTCTCATCTGTGTGTTGTGGGAGGCTGCAAGCTGCAGCTGAAACAGTCTCAGCACTGCTCTCTGCTCACAGTTTAGCCTGAGCACCCTGAGCAGCATTCCCAGGGCACGTCTCTTCTCAGGTTGTTGTATATGAGGGCACTCACTGCACAGAGGTGATTTAAAGCTCATGAGATGGAGAAACAGCTTGCTCATGGAACACAGCAGTTTTCCTCCCTCCTAGCCCACCTCTTCCCCGAGGCTCCCCTTCCCCTGGGAAAGCTGCTGCAGCACAGACTCGGGGCTTGCCCTGGCCTTGGCTCAGGAGAGGATCAAATCCTTCAGGGCTCACCAGAGCAGACACAAAGTACGCAGCAGGAGAACGTCTGCTTGCAGGAAGGACTGAAGTGGACTTGCACTGTTTGGATCGGTTTTGTCTGTGCCTCTGGACAGATCCCACGAGAGCAGCAAGGTCAGACGCTGTGTTCTCTTCTTACCCTTGACTAGAGCTCCTTCAGGTCGTGGAGGAGGCCCTTTCCCTGCAGGTGGTAGGGCAGCAGCACAGAATTTGGGCAGGCTGTGCTCTGTGAAGGACCTCTGTGTGGGGCTGTGCGTGATGTGCAAGATGTCTCCTCTTGCATAGCTTAGTCTCAGTTTAGTTCTTCTAGTCCCAGCCTTGAAGCCACTCTCTCCATCCCACAATTACTCTCCCCCACGCATATCTCTTTTACTGCTGCTTTGATACCTGCATTTCTTCTCTCTCGAAGTTTAACTCAGCTACAACAGAGGCTCAAACTTGTCTGTGTGTTCATGGCTAGGCTAGTAGAGCCATTCAGACAGGCTAAGAAAAGCCAGCCAAGCAGGTCAGAGAAAAGAAAGCCTTCATGTGCTTTGTGGATTGCTCTCATGGTTGGTGAAACTGGCAGGGCAGGAAAGAAATCTGTGTTGTCTGTGTGTGCCTATGTGGAAATCTTTGTAGCTCCAGTCTAGACCTTCCCTGCTGTTCGGGGAATGAGGGAAACTTTAGCAGGAGCAGCGAGCCTGGGTGAAATTATAATGGTCCCATTGACATCAGCCGGCACTCGGCGGGCGTGCAGACCCAACACCCTGGCAGGGAAACGGCTCGCACTTCAGCTGACACTGAGGGACCCTGGCTGACACCACTCGTGTTGCTTTCTCGTGTAGCAGCCGAAATACCAATCAGGAGCCTTCCTCTGAGCTTTAAGGAGATCTAGGAGAGCTGTAGATCAGATGTTGTGGAAATAAACAGCACTTTAGCCCCCCATTTCTGCAGTGTATGAGGTACAATGAGAGTAACTTTTCCTTCCATGGTGCCATCGATGCGCTCTGGTTCTCGTGTGAGAAAACAGCATACGCTGCCCTGGAGACCAAAACACATCGAGGTTGGCCAAAGACAGCGCGTTGGGCCATATGTTGACCCAAATCACCAGGAGATTGTGCGGGATTCGTGTCCCAGCTTTGTTGCGCTCAGGCCCTCCCTTGTGCTTGTCAGCCTTCCAGGGACTGATGTCTGGCGTTCCCACCCTGTCTGCCACCCAGTCCCAGCGAGCTTCTTGCTGGAACAGGAACCTTTGATTTCTCATTTTGCAATAACTTTGGGGGTTGAAACTTCTTTCCTGGGTGTTTTTTAACACTTCAGCTAAAAAGAATAAAAAAAGCTGTGTCTAAAACAGAACCTGTTATGTTGTGTGCAAATGAAATGTTTACCCTTTTTCTCCCCCTCCTCTTTTCCTAGTTTGATAATGGATTAAAACGAACTGGAGTCAACCAGCAATGACACTGTAGTGCTGTTATCCTCTTTTTTTTCCCCTTCCTTTTCTTGGCACTGATGCCCCGCACTGCCTGCATCCCGACTTCCCCAGAAGACGCTTCCCGGGAGCCTCTTTTTCCCTGGAACTGCAGCCCCGGCTCCCCAGGTTGTTCCTGTAGGTACCAGCTTAATGACATCAGCTCCGCCAGTCTGTATTTGCGGCTGCAAAAATAGCAAGGTGGTGACTCAAAAGGAAAAGTGCTTTCCAAGCGGTTATGTTGTATTTAGTATATTAACTGCCACCCCTCGGAGGAGGCGGATGAGTGTGGAGGAGGAAGAGGTTGTTTTGGAGATTTTGTGAGAAACTTCTCTTGACTGACAGCATTCTGTGACAGCTCCTGAAAGCAGTGCTTCTAACTGGCTCCTGAATTTGCTTATCTTTTGGCAAATCTCCTCCCCAGCCTGCTGCCTCTCCTCCCCGGGGTACTGAGCCATTGTAAAGAGACAACAAAAGAAACTCCCGATGGATGCTGGCATGGTGCAGGGCGTGGGATGGAGGCAGCTCTCGGCAAAGCCACTTGCAGCGGAGTGGTGGCTCCAGCAGCCGGCACTCATTTTGGCCCCGGTGACCAGAATGTTGATCGTGTGTCCCTGATTATTTTCTGAGCTGCTGCTGACTTTTAAGACCTACTGCATGGCTAACTGATGGAAAATAAAACCTTTATAAGCGCTACTGGCAGTAGGGGTGAGGGAGGATCTCATAATAAGGCCGTATATGGCACGCTGGCCTGTGCTCTAACTGTGTATTTCAATTGTGCTCTGCAAACTTTGCCCCTGCAGACTGATGGAAAACGGCTAGATGGAGCATGGATTCATTTTCTAAAGGAAATGAGGATATAAATTCATTTAAGGAATGACATGCCAATTTTTCTTGCTCCGTTTTCCTCTCATAATAAACGGTACAGCTGCCAGGAATTTTTGTGAAAATAACACTTGCTTGCTTTTTTTTTTTTTTTTTTTTTTTAAATCCTGCTCAAATGTTATAAAATACCCAGAGCCAGATATATCATATTTAAGATCTCAGCAGAGGTAAACCTCACTAAACAAGTGAGGATCTGTCCCCGTTGAGTGCTGACAATGATAGTGACATCGGCTGCAACATTACTTCACCAAAACCTGGAGAAAATATATAACCCATTTACTTAATGGACTGAGCTATAATGTCATCAGTTAAGTGAATCCTGTGAATAAAGAACAAGATGAAGTAATTGCTTCCAAAACATTTATGGAATGAAGTAGAGCTTCACAGTGACTGGTCTCCTGGGGTCCCGCTGATAACCTCCTTTGAGCAAAGTTTGCTGTGTGATGCAGGGATCCTCTCCCAGGTGTCAGTGAGGTCCCACATCACCAGCTGGCACTGAAGGGGGCAGCTGGGACCCGACCCTGTTGTGGTTGGGTTTGTGGATTGCCATATTGCTTTGGTTTAAAACAGTAGCTGGGATAAGAACCCCATCTGACCACTCTGAAACTTTCACGGGACCCTCACGAGGCTGGCACTTAGGGCAGGGCAGGAAGCACCAGGAAAGTGCAGGAAAGTGGCTGTTTTACCACGGTTCCAAGCAGCCCCATGTCTCCTACTCATCATCTTGACTCTGTCTCCCTGCATGACCAAATGCTAAGAGAAAATCTAAAGTGCCCAAACTGGCACGCACATTCAGCAATGTTTCTGGAGGTGCTGGGCACCTGAACAGCCATAAACACAGCCGCTACAGGACCAAGAAAGGACCCAGAAAGCTGGGGTGTGTTTCCCAGCTGAGACAGTTTCAAAACAAGTGAAGAAACTCTTCTGGGCCGGTGTTGCAATCCTTACTCCTTGACTGCTGTGGGAGACCAGCAGGAGCGAGGCTGCAGTGTTCGCAGCTGATCTTTCACTTGGCTTTGGCTTTTTTCTGAAGAGGCAAATAAGAGCATGTTGAGCTGTTCTAGACCTTTTCTAGTAATGAAAAGAAACTACTGTTGGAAATGCCATTTCTCCTGTCCACAGAATAGACAAGCTGTTTTCTTGAACCATTGCAGTTCTCTACCACAGGTTACCAGTAAAGTCAGCAGACCAGGTTTAAGGGACATCTGGAGGACACCCAGTCCTGCTGTCTGCTCAGGACAGGGCTGTATCCAAAATCAAACCAGGCCATAGCCAATTATCAGTTTAGCCCTTGACGGTTATTTTTAGATGTTTCTACCTCCGTAGCCACAGAGCTAATCTGGCATTCGGCATGATGAGTTAGGCAGAAATGTTCACCTCCAGGGCAAGACGGAGGCAAGAAACTCTCCAAGGTCAGCCGTGGGCAGGCTGGCTCATTTCTGTGTCTGTGGCACTTCCACTTGGCCAGGCTCCCATCCCTGATTCCCCTCTTCCCTCCTGTCCCCGCTGCCCAGCTGCTGAAGGTCGTGGGACCCCCACGGTGTGCAGGGAGCCAAGTGCTCGTGTGGCTGCACCTTTGGGAGTGGGGGCAGGAACGGGAACGGTGATTGTTCAGCAGCTGTGCTTACGAAGCAAAATTAGCAGCCCTCCCTTGCTACTAATTCTCCTTCCTTATCCTTTGCACAATGCCCCTATCTGCCCTTCTCATGTAATTTTTGCATTTCCCTCAGCAATGTTATTTGCACAATGTTTTTTTCCCACATGCTTATTTGTGCTGGATACTTCACATTGGCTGAAATGTTGAGTTCTTTCCATCTGACTTAGAGGTTTCTGGTCTTACAATTGCTCTGGAAAATGTTAAGTGCTTAATTAACATGCAACTACTGGAAAGGAAGAGAAAAAGGAAATATACAATCACATTCTTCTTGTTTGACAGGGAGGAGAGCCTTATGCTACAAAATGCACAAAACCAGGTCCTCTCATCAAGCAATCTGGGTTCTTTTCCCACCCTGGCGCCTTGTGTGATTTCCAGCCAGTGCCTGATCTTTGAGCCTCCTCACCTACCTCCTGCTATTGTGTTTTGCTTTTCTTTCCCATCCATTTATTTTCTTATCTGCTGAGGTGGTGAGCAGCTTAGGGCAGGCATCATCCGACCTAAAAAGGTTCCTGTGCCGGCTAGCAGTGTGCCTGCCCTTTGTGCTCAGCGGGGAAGAGAGACACCTCAGAGTGATGCTGATCTGAAGTGGGATAAATCACAGCTCAGAGGAAGCCTTTTTCTCTCCATTAGCTGCAAAGGGAACCTAAAACTACTGTGTTACTAACCTGGACAAAGAAAAGCTAGTGGGAATCTGTGCAGGCTGGAGCACATGCAGTATTTATCACAAACAGCTCAGCTGAAAACTTTTAACACCTAAGTATAACAAATGATAATGCCAGGAAAAGATACTTTTCCTGGGTTTCTTGCACACAAAGAATCTCACTGCTGAATATCACTATCAAAGCAAGTGGAGCAGAAATGACTTGAGCTCCTTTTTGTAACAGCAGTCCGTGAAGGACTGCAAGCAAAATCAAGCACCGTTCTTCTGGGAATAAATAAAAGAGGCAGGATCTGTATTAGAGCAATGCTCATGGAAACTCAGAGGAAAGTTAGGGCCTGAGACATTGTTTGGAAGGAAAAGAAAACCAATGAAGGAACCACGATGGGAGTGGGGAGCTTGGCCTTGTCGAGCCATTCTTCAATGGGAGCAAATATCCTGCACAGCCCTGCATGATGAGCAGCCTCATTGTAACCAATCTAGGTGGAGGAATTACTTTGATGGGGAAAGGACTTGCATGGTATTTAGATGCCTGCCTTCTAAACACAAATACAGCAAAATGGTGAACACCAACAAAAAGTCTCACTTAAAAAAAAATAAAGAACTTCAGTCCCTAAACCTTTCAGCAGGCCAAACAGCCTTTTGAGGTGGAGCATTCTATGAGAGAACTGCGACAGCCGTGGAATATGAAAGTTGATAAGGGGTTTTAAAAGCAGCTGTAACTGCTGGGTGCAAGGACGGGACAGCAGGTTTGTTAGCGGGTCTGGTGGAGTCACCTCTCTCCATCAGCCCCCAGCGGTTCCCCTACTTCCTTGCCTCCCTCTTCTGCCCACCCTATTCCCTTATCTTTGCTCCTGCTACATCTCTTTCCATTGGATTGCTTCTGATAGCTTCACTTTTTCCTCCAAAAACTATGTATTCATGAAGCTTATCTGTCATTTGCCACAATGCTTGGTGTGTTTTGTTTCCCTCCCTGCCCTGTGCTGGATTATCTCTAGCTCCAAAAGACGGTTTCTTTCTCCTGCTGCCCTGTGCTGGTACCACGGAGCCCTGTGCCACTGCCCTAAACCATCACCGCTCCTGTGCACGCTGAGTAGCAGGACTGGCAAGCAGATACCAGTCTCTACAGTAGCCAGTGTAGCCACTAGTTGGGTAAAACAGCAGGAAAAATCTAAAATAATTTGCTAAAGCCTTTTCTCATGCACTGCTTTCCTGCTACAAACTCACGACTCGGGCTCCACCATGCTCAGGGCCCGTTCCTCAAAGGATGGATGCCTTCCACCCAACAGGGCCCTGCACCCCTCCCTGGGATGTGTTAGGTATTTGTGCGAGCGCCGTGTCGAGGTGTTGTTGTTATGGTAACTCATGTATTAGTCTTCATTCCACATATAGTGCAATTAGGAATGCTGTTGTTTTAAAATAATCCGAGCTGTCTCCAGCCCGGGGAGCCAGCACTGCTCAGTAGGACCTGCACATCCACACTGAGGCAGAGCTGCTTTACCATATGTTGTTAGCAGAAAAAGTTGAGGAGAGAAAATAACACATCGGAAATATTCCTGTGGAAAACCAATGGAGAAGTCCACATTTCCCTTGAACTTTTCTCCACAGCTATGAGACAGACGCCTACTTTTTTTTTTTTTTTTTTTTTTTCCTCCTTTTAAATTAAGTCAGCCTCGGTTCTCAGGTAATCACGAGTCCAAATAAGCAAGGCTGCGCTGTACTAATTGCAGTGATTATATAAGCTGTGATACTTGCTTACAGGTGCTTTAGGGAAGGACACTTTCGTCCAAGTCTGTCAAGGTCCAGAAATTGTACGCCTGTGTCAGACCTTCCTTAACATATCCCGAAAAAGAGCGAGGCTCATCCCTGGTGGGAGCAGAGTGAGAAGCTGGGGAGGGAGCCAGAAAGCAGAGATGTGCACAGAGATGCTCCCTGGTGTCCTTGGGCGAGGAGGCAGGGCCAGCTGGTCACCCAGCGCAGGATGAGAGCCACTGACCCTGGCCCCTGGGCAGGAAGGGAGGGAGGGGACGTGCTTCCTGCTGTTGGTAGTGATAGCTCAGCGCCCCAAGGTCGGCTCCCCGGGGCCTCACTCCATTCCGCCGGTCAGGAAGCCATCAGCTTTCTCCCTGCAGTAGAGAAGGTCCCAACCTTCTCCTGACCTGCAGCGCCTGGCACACGAGCAGCTTCTTCAGATTTCACAGATTTCAGTCCGAATTTCACAGCTCCCAACTTCCTCGGGCTTGTGGCCCCTGCCCAAAGCCTCTTGGTTGTGGCCAGCAGCTCCCTCTGCCCCCTCAGCCACAGATCAACCCCTGCTCTGAGGCTCATGCTGTCACCACCGCAGAGACCCACAGCGCAAGAACCTCTTCTTGCCCCCTCCCTTTCCAGGGTTAGCCCAATTTTGGGGATGGGAAGCAGCTCGGACCTCAGTTTGATACTAAGGACACAGGAAACCACTGAGGACTGTTGCTCCAGCATCCACGATTTGCCTTAAGGCTCCAAAATATTCCCTGCATGTTGCCCAGGGGACTATAAATCCGCTTCTATCTCTCCAGACTTTGAAGGACAGACATTTTCTCTTAAATAGACCTCTGCTTTCATTCCCTTATTTATCTGGAGCTGACTCTTTAACACAGTAGAAGCAGCCACGCACTAAAAACAAAGAGAAACCTGAGTCCTTGACTTCTGAGACTTGCAGCCTGTGTTTAAGAAGAAAAAAAATCTAACAAACAGATAAAGTGCTTTTACAGATTTGTCTCTTTGGCTTTTCTAAAACATCAAATAGTGCAAAGATTAGTGGTTCCTTCTATTCCACGAGATACTGAAAAATAAGAATAAAAACATTCACAGAATGAAAAGGAAAGAAACAAAGAAAGAAAAGATTCAGTGTACAAGGTGTTCCTTCTGTTTCTTGGGAAAATGTGCAGTGAGGCTCAGTTCGGTTTGTCTGCACTGCAAACCTCCACGTTGGGCTTCTGAGAAGCATTTCATTTAACTAGGTGCTTGACCTCTGCGTGGGTAATGTGTATCCAAACTGAAGGGAGGAAAGCAGGAGGCAGGGAAGGAGGAAAGGAACTGTTTTTGCTCCAGCTATCTTCAAAGACTGCAACGTTTCTGCAGGGTTCCCAGATAAACCACTAAGGAGAGCTCTCCCATCCTTCCCCCGGCGCTGGGAGCTGGCGTCCCCTGCCCCGTCTGCTGGAGGGCTGATTTCACCTTCTAACCATTTGCTGCAGCATGTTTTACCAGGCCTCTGCTGTCAGTAAACCAGATTGCCCAGCTGGGCTGGCCTCAGCAGCAACCATTGCCACTTCCAGAGGCTGAAATCAAGGCTCTTTGCTTTGTGTTCAAGTCCTGGATAAGGCACAAATCAGTAATGGGAGAGCAGAAAGATGGCCAGGCATCCCAAAGAGCTCCCAGCTGCCTGGGATAAACGGCGCCTCGTGCTATGGCAATTTCCCTGTCTTGAGCAGCTCTGTGTGTAAATGCTCTGCGTGTAAATGCCCGCTTTGCTTTCACTCCTAACCCAGCGGTGACTGCCGTGGGCACGATTGCTGTAAGTCCTTGGAGGATGCAGACAACAATTGTGCTGCGCTCAGGTCACACAGTGGGATCAGCTGTGACCAGGGAGGGAGGCAGCTGCAAGGACATTTTTCTGTCCAAAAGCTGCTTAAAAAAATCTGAAAGGTACTTTGGGTGCTGGTTTGGTAAGCAGTGCGCTAGGCATCCTAGCAGGCTTTGCCATTCCCTTCTTACATCAGCAAAGGCTCCAGGCTGTAAGACCCAGCCACTTGTTTCACCTCTCAGATGAGGGCTCGGGGGTGTTTATTTCAAGCAGCCAGGTTTGAAGCTCCTGGCCCTGGCCTTGAAGAGGAAAATGGAGCTGGTCCTGAGCACCACGGGTGGTTCTCACGTGGGCTTTTCTGTCGCCACCATGTGAGACTAGTGCGTGCATGCAACAGGCACCGAGCCACAGCCACCAAACACATCCAGACTGCCAGCTGGACTTCAACCAGACAGCCAAAGGTGAAATCTTATCTCCATGCCTGAGAGAAAACAGGAGGAGATGCAGATGGTCCCAATAAACCATTGCAGGAAACAAAGTACACTTGATAAGGAGCAAGGGAAAAGGAGGACGAGAATTCCTAATGTCAGTGATTCTGTTAAAGACTTTGACCATGCCTTATGGGAAACTGCAAAGTTAAAATATAAATAAACTGACTTTAAAACCTCAATATTGCAACAGTAGCGGCTGAGTTGAATTTAAATTACCTTCTGTAATTCTTGGAATGTCGAAAGCTCTAAGAAAGTGTGATGTTTTTCTTACCTCTTACATAACTTTTTTTGTCGAATTTCTGAAGCAGTGTATTGATTTCATTTTTTTAAGGCAGAGATTATCAAGCCTCTTATTGGATCCTTACAAATCAGATGCAAGGAAGGGAGCTAATAATTCAAAGGGCAGAGGATGCTTAAAGGCTTGTCCAAATATCCTAGCCCTTTTCTTGGAAGCCCCTGAGTACTGAAGAAAGATGTGGACAAAAGCATCGTATTAGTACCTGTCATTTTATTTTATTTATTTGCTGTGTGTGGTGCAGAGAGGGAATCATTTCCCAGCTCTAAATTACTGTAGGTCGTGTCCACAAAGAGGACGTTAGTGCTGCAGACTACATCGTGCATTTGTTCTTTACATTCGGAGAGATCTGTTGGCTTGAGAAAAAGGCACTCGTGTATCTGCTCATAAACAGTGAAAACCAGACAGACGCACACGTAAGACCTAATTTGAAGGTTTAGTTTTGTCTTCACCATCTGAAAAGGAATGTGTATTACATCAGCAAGAGCACAGTCTAGTTCTCTTTGTGGCTCAGCATTTCGGGATAAGTCCTTGCAGACCTGCCATATTCTGTCTTATTGATTAGAATTAACTTAATAATAATGTTATGCCTCTGCTGAACACAAAATGATCCTATAAACCCCATTGTGGTTTTCTTTTCCCCTTCTGAAATGGTATATGAGACAAGTAAATCTATGGGACACTCTGAGACTGACTGCTGATTCATTTCTGATTCATAAAAATAAACAGATAGCAAGACATATGTCTGAGCCAAACAGCATTTACTCTGTGGGAACATGTAAATGTAATAACACTCTTTAACAGGGTTAAACAATATTAGCCCTCTGATTTGTCATTATTAGTGTCACTAATTCTAGTTTCATGAACATCACTGAAAATATATGGCACACAAAAAACAACGACCATAATGTGAGCACATCCATCTGTCTTTCCAGAAGAAAAACAGGCTTGGCAGGGACTGCAGTTCTGCGAGGATTTGAAACAACAACTTTTTATTCATTAAAATGTGGTTATGGTCTGAAAATGGACTTGGGGGAGAGGAGGAGGGAGGGAAAAAATGATCTCTCATTACAGACAGCACTTAGCCATTCCAGTTTGTCTTCCATTGGCAATCTGCACTGACAGATACGACGGCTTGTTGCTGCCCCCCTTCAAGGCGATGGAAAAATTCCCCGTTGAATTCAGTGGGAGAAAGACCAGACCCCAAATCTGGACTGCTGTCAACAGTGGGGAGCCAATGTCAGTCTAAACAGAGCAAACTTGGTTTCTTTCTTGCCCCATGTGTCTTCAGCAAATTGCCAGCTGAGTGTTGGATCCAGACTCCTTACAGCTCTTGAGGAGAGCAGCGGGTCAGGCTCTGCCAAGCCTGTGGGCTTTGAGGCTTTGTGAACCTCCTGAAATATTTACTGGCTTTGCAGAACGTGATCGACTTCTGCGAGCAGTTCTGACTTCAGGTCAGGGCTCACCTCCCCACCAGGACGCTGCTGCTCTGGGTGTCCGTGCCTGCATGAAGGCAGGGCTTGAAGAGTGGCACCAAGGGTGGACAAGCACAGGGGTGCCACGACCGAAGCCACAACCAGGACCAGGTCTTCCCCAGCATCTCCCCTCCCCTCCTCGGCTCCCCTCTGTGCTGACTGCCTGTGCTGTGCCCACCAGCCTCACTCCATATAAAGCCTGGTGCCGTGGGGCTCCCCTTTGAGCTGTGAGGGGCTAATACCGATAAATAAATAACCCCAAGTGGAAGAAACACCTCTGCTGCAGATGAGGGGCCGTGCTATGATGGGACAGTGGGATGGCAATGCAGCCTGGGCTGTTCCCTGCCCTGCATGTGCTAAATGTGCTGGTGTGGGAGCTGGGGGTACCTGGGCACCTGCTGGGGCCAGAGCTCCCCCCAGGTGGCTGCAGGGGAAGACAGACGCTTGTTTAGCCGTGCCCATGGTCAGCACATCCCAGCAGGGAGCTCCAGTGATTTTCCCTCACCCATCAGCACAAGGACACCGGCCACTCACTGGGGGAATGTTGCCAGCAGTGTCCAGCTGCAGAAGCCGAGCACATAGCGATGGGACCGACAGGGCCAGCAAAGGGCTGCAGAGCCTTCCCGTGGCCTCTTCCTCATGAACCTCTTCCTAGAATCGCCACCGCAGACCTTCCCCAAGCTGCCTGCTCCAGCTCCTGTGTGCAGTGGGAAAGGTGCTTTTCTAACTCCCAACCTCAGGCTGCTTTGCTGTAAATTGAGGTGATTTCTTCACGTCCTTTCCCAGTGCAGAGGAACAGCAATTGATCACTGTCTGCTCTATAACAGACTTCCCCATATTGGAAGACTTTTATCATATCTTCCCTCATTCTTTTCTTTCCTAGACTAAACAAACCCCATTCCTACAACCTTTCCTTACAGGTCCTGTTTTTCAAACCCCTGGTTCCTGCTGCTCTTCTCTGGCCTCTCGGGGATCAGTCTGTGTCTGTCTGGGATTATGGTGCCCAAAGCTGGATGTTCTGCTCGCATTTTGCTGTTCTGGATACAGGGCTGGGACAAATGGAATTAGCACGAGATGAGGAGCTGATTTTTAATCCCCTCCACTATCCCTGAGCTGGATAGCGCTGCGGGAGGGTTTTAGATGAAAAAAAAAAAAAAAAAAAAAAAAAAAAAAAAGCTGAAGTGGGAGCTCACTGAAACACTAACATGAAATTACAGCCATTCCTCGTTATGACCAGCTCCTAAATTACGCCAAGTCCTAATTAACCCTGCGGTTATTGCTTTGCTCAGATAAATATTCACTTAGACGTTCAGCTCCGGAGAGGTTTCAGGGACAGCATGAAAAGTTTGCCTCGCTTCAGCTGAACTCACACAAGCACCTCTGCCTCTGTGCCTTCCTGCAGCCCCACCGCTGCACCACCACGGCCACTGCTGTGGGACTGGGGGGGCAGGGGGGACACTGGTGTCATGTCTATGTCCCTGTCCTATCTGTCATCTCCTGGTAGCTATTTACACTGCGTGTATCGCTGCGTGGGGATGAGCACAGGGTAATGGTGAGGCAGTGAGAGCCTTTGAAGCAGCGAGCTGACAAAAAGAAAGATACTGGTGGGTTTTTATGTGCTAGACTGAGCCAGGGAGGGGACGGCTACCTGTCACCGCACGGGCATCTCCACAGGCACGGGGCTCCGGAGCCCGGGGAAATCAGGGGCTGCACCTGAAAGCTGCAGCTCCTGGGCCAACTCCAGGGCGTTGCTAGCAGCATGTGTTAGTCAGCCTGTTTCCTCGGTGTTTTCAACGTTTGAAGCCTGTTTTTTGTGTTTTTTTTTTGTTTGTTTGTTTGTTTGTTTGTTTGTTTGTTTGTTTTTCATGACAGAGTTTCTTCTGGCAATTCTGCCCAGATTTTCTCTTTTTCCATGCCTCTTCACTCCAGAAAAGGTGTGGCTTTGTGCACCATCCTTCTACAGCTGTGAAAACTCTGTGAGTCTGTTCAGATGAAAAGAGTGACAGAAAATTAAATGATTTTTTTTTAAATCTATTGTAGCAGTGCTAGCAAAAAGGTGGGAGCCAGATGATTTGGGCTGTGTAGGGCCAGAGAGCAGGATGCTGTGGCACCTGGCTTATTCATTTTGATTCTTTCTTAATTCTACTTTTCCCCTCAGTTGATTTGTAAGGAACCAGTGTTGCCTTTTATTGTTATAAACTAAGCTGTACAGGAGGTTTCAAATGAAACCATTTAATTTTTTTAATCCTCCACTTCCTTCATGAAAAAAACATTCCCCAAACTCCATGCATTCGGTGCCAGTGGTGATGGGAAACCAAGGGCCACTTCCAACCAGATTAATTTCTCCAGGCAGCCCTGCCATTGACCATTAGTAATGCTACAGGATTTTAGAAAACATGGAAAAACGTTATATCTCCTCATTCACCTGCAGGATAACTTAACACAGCGAGTCAGCATTTAAAGGGGATTGTCTGTAATTAGGCTTCTATAAAAGCTGAGTGTGGTGGTCACAGACAATAAAACCCAGGGAAGTATCTCTGCGGTGTGTCTGAGTGTGGGCAGCTTTACGTGGCCATAAGTTGTTCACAGGAGACTCCTACAAAAAGTGAATAATGTGTGTGTGTATGTATATAAGTATGTAAACACATAGATGCAGCTCTAACAGTCCCATTAATCACATGTTGATTCCAAGGAAAAAGGTCCTAGGTTTGGGGAAATTTACAGGAATTAATGGAAGATGATCACGTCTACTTCTGTGGTCCCATAAGACACTGAGGTTTCTCTGTGTTCCTCTCTGTGTTCCCTTGAGGCTTATGTTAGAAAATGAACAAAGCAGAAATGCAGAGACCTGGTGGCTACCCTGGGGACAGAGACGGCCTCTTGGATGGCTGGAACAGGCACCGAGGGGTGAGGAGCCCCAGGCAAGCTGGGGTCTGGGGCTTGGGGGTTGTATGGCCAAGCGCCCAGCCCCAGCTGAGCACTCCCGTCACTCTTGGACCCCTCCTTCACCATGCAGGGGTGGTGACAGGACACCGGGGCAGCAGCAGGAGCAAAGTACCACGGAGGCAGCTTTGGTGCTGTCTCTGCCGGGTGCAGACCGGCTCGCAGACGTGCCCACCGGGCTCAGCCGTGCTCCAGAGGAGCCTGGCTGCAGCTTATCCACGGCGCCTGCTGCGTGTTTCATGGCACTGCTCTCTGCATAAATGAAATATATGGTTGGGCAATAAAAGAAAAGCTGGAAAGAAAGATTTATAATTTTCCCCTTAAGCCTGTCATTCATGTCATTAATATAGATGTGATTTAGGAGGGCAACAACTTTTTCTTCTTTTTTCTTCTCTTTTTTTTTTTTTTTGCTAAAAGCTTTGTGTATGTACCCACAGTCTGACAACCAAATGGGTCTGCCTTTCTTCTTTCCCCTCCAATATGAATTGCTTCTAATTCTGTCAGTCAAATGGAGCTGCAGTTTCGGGAGGGGAGTGATTACGGCTCCCCGGAATAAAGGACCGCACGCTGCGCCGCTTCTGTTCAGCACCGCTAGCGATGGAAGAGCGATCCCGGGCTCCTGAATAACAGGATTTTTCAGACACACAAAACACACCTTAGAACTACTGTACAAACAAAGCTCAAAATCTCCAAGCACCAGGCTTATTTGCTGATTGTTTCTTCGTGCTTTATTTTCACTTTCCATCATGTGTCCCGGCACCCATTCGGCACGGCCGCTCACCCAGTGCCTGGCCACAGCCTCACTCGGCAAAGCACTGGGCACTGCTTAACCCAAGTCTGTGCTTAACTCACCTAAATCAGATGGATTTAAGCTTGCAGTTAAGGTAAAGCCTTTTGTTACATAATTTGTTAAATGAGACTTCCCAATGAGAACTGAGTACATGGTTTTGGTGAAATATTTGGGGCAAAAAATGCAGCGTAGTGGATCCTGCAGTGCTTCCCAAGCCAATGTCAATTTTCCACACTGGTTCTGCAGGGAAAAAATAAGAGTATGAAAGATGTGAAATGTTTCGGAAGATGTTTCTAAACAAAATGTTTCCAAATTTTGCAAACCACGCTTTTGAAATTTCTTCCAATGTTATTTAGCAATGTTTAAAAACCACTTATCATGTCAAAAAAAGCCTTTTATTATGCAAACAATATCTTTTATTTGACTTGAGATAATTTCTCTTTCCTTTTTGACTCCTTGGTGACTTTTGACAAATATTCATTTCAAGTTCCTCTGAAACAGCAATATGATGTGAGTCATTTTTGGAACCACGTTTATTGGCATTTATTTTTATTAACGTTTACTCTTGACTATTAGACATGACTTTGTTTCTTTAATCAAGCCGTTCCCTTAAAGGGAGATATAAATCACCTGTGGAAATGCTGAAGTGGGGAGAGTGCCTGTGCATCCTCCCCTCCCTCTGTCCCCTTTGTCGCAGCCCTCCCAGGTCTGACAAATTCAGCTGCTGGCAGTTGCTGGAGGGGCTGCAGCATGAGCAGCGTGTGACCCCAAGCTGCGGCTCTCCCCAGGGACAAGGAGGCATTTCAGTGCTAGGCTGGGATCCCTGCAGTTTCCCAGCCCCACCTACAGCAGTCCTCCAACGGTGTTATCCAAAGAAAAGGGAGAAGAAGGAGCTAGTACTGGGGCTACAACATGCCATGGGTCTCTATACATTGACATTTGCATGGACTGATGTATTTATTTCTTTATTTTCCCAATTCATTTAAAAGATAAGCCCCAGCTCAGTGTCCTGTTGCCATTCAGGAAAACGAGGAGGTACCTGTCCTGGAGGCATGGCTGCAAATGACCTTAGGGCAGAGGAGCAGAGGTGTGGGTGTCCTGTTCTGCAGGTGGGAAGCCAAAGGGCTGTGATGTATTTGGGGAGTCAGGGAGCGCTGCAGGGCTGGTAACCAATCCCCAGTCCCTGAAATAATCAATCCAGCGCTGCTGTCATGAGACTATCTTCTCCATGCAGTTAACATAAAAAATATAGATGACTCGAAATTGTACTCCTACATAGCCAGTGTATCAAATGGATGGTGGAGGTCCTCAGAGACCGAGCATTTGTTGAAATGCAAGATATTACTTCCTGATTCCCACTATGTTTTATGGTGTGGCAAATTTATTATGGAGATAACATTCAAGGCCCACACTTAACTGAATTTAAATCCAGGAGAACCTATCCAGGTCAGGTTTTTTTCTCATCACTTTTAATGGCTGCAAACATCCTGCACATGTGAGTGACTGTAACAGCATGCACGCTCTGTTTGCTGAGGTACAATGGAGCGAACGCTTCGGTACAACATGGTAAATGTTTCATGAAAAGAGTATCAAATGGACTGGCTAAAACCCTCCGAGACTGTCTGCTCTGCACTCAAATGCAGGACATTATTTCATGATTCCCTGTGATCCCTTTGGCATTGTAACTCTAAACTGTGCAAAGAGAAGTGGATGAAGGCGGATTACAAATTGTAGTCCCCATAAAGAACCTGTAATTATTTGTTAAACTGTTGTGTTTAGTCTCCTGTTCTGCTCTCTCCAGACCAGGCTATGTGGTACTTTCCAGTTTGACTCCCTGGCTGTGTTACTAGTTTATAAGGGCTGGGACTACCTCCTCCTGCTTTCTCCCAGGCCTGCAGATAAGATTTCTCCTTCAGATCCAGCCGATAGCCTGAGTGCGTCTGCTGGCAGAGGGTAGCTGCCTGTGGGGCACGAGCTCCAGTGCCACGCTGTGCCAGCAGAACACCTTCTGACCTGGCAGCAGACATTTCTGCATGTTACTTGTCTTCAGACGCCTTCTAGGACTTGTTTTCTTTCACTCGTTTGCCCTTAGACACGACAGGGTTTGTTTGGCTTGAAGACAAAATTTCCTCTAAATTGTGAGGAAGTGTCAGATCCTCTGCCCGTTCTGTCTTCTTTGTCAGAGGAAGCATCCCATGCCTCACCTAGAGATGTGTGTGTCTGTACCTCTATCTATCTATCTATATGTATATTCTGTCTTACGCTGTTCCGCTGCGGTTTAAAATAGCAGCACTTTGCCAGTCTCTGCTCTCCCACCAGAGACAGGTAGGGTTATTTTGGAAGGTGCGAGGGTTGTTTGTTTTAATTTTTCTTTAAGTCACCAAAATGGTGTTAAATATAATTTTCATGAAATGCTCCAAACCCACTGCGTTTGCCTGCGTGTATTGTTTTTCAGGCTCTCTCCCACCTCTAATCAGCTATGATTCGGCACAGTTGGCAGTCTCTGCTCAGCAAGCAGACTGTCTGAATCACAGCTCAGCCCTAGAAAGGATGGTCTTTCTAGGTCAGGGCTAAATATACTGCCTATGGGGGTGAGGATGGAAAAGTTCCCATTCCAGCTGCCATCCTCTACTGAGTCTGCGGAGATAAAACTCCCCACCTTGCTGGCACGTTGGGCAGCTTCATTCACTGGGATCTGTAAATGGAAGAGGGAAAGTCTTACAGAGGCCCTGCCCCAGCAGCAGAGGTCCCCTGGGGATGTGGCATTCAGGAGAGGTTCGGGGCTGGATGGAGAGAAGGGGCATCAGAGCAGCCCTGGCTCATCTCAGCATGAGCCAGGCTCATGTCTAAACTTAACACAAGTTAAACTCCCTTTCCTAGGAGTCCAGGCTGTGTTGGTGGGGTTGAGGGCTGGCTTCACCTCCTCTCGGGGTGCCCTGCGGAGGCACCGGCCTGCAGGCTGCCGCTTGTTCTCCACGAGCTGCCCAGCCTCAGGCAGTGAGCCACAGCCACTGGGCCTATCCTCATCACGGGCATCCTTCCTGAGGGGCTAGCTGGCAAGGAAAGCAAGCTCAGGACCCCTTGCTGAGGCACGGTAGGGATGACAGGCGGCCGTGAGGATGCCCCTGCTCATTCACGAAGCAGCAGGGCGGTGGTGCGGGGAGAGCCAAGCGCGTCCTGCAGGGCTGACGTGTGCGTGATGCCTTCTGCAGCACGTCAGCTATGGAAAGAGAGCGCTCACAGGACCTCCCTCCAGCCCCGTCCAGCAACTTGGCAACCTGGCTGGGAAAATTAGAGCACAAATCCATGTGCTGTGTGGAGGCAGTGATGAAGTGAACTCCCCTTTCCAGGAGTGGGGCTGCATTTCCACTGGAGCAGGAGCCCTTTCCTATTCACTCTGTAACACCATATTTCATTTTTATGTAACACATTAGTTTCCTGCAAGAGTTTTCTTTCCTTTTAGGAGATGAAGCTTCAAGATTGTTACAGTTGCTAGAGGCAACTATTCTGCAAAATCTTTTTATAAAATGTATTTATCTAATTAAAAATCTTTTAACAACACCATGCCTGTAGGATCAAATATCTCATTTATATTGGGCTGGGGCAAGTGTTTGCTTCTTCTGTAGGACCACAGATAAACAGGGACTGGAGGGGCACAATGTGGCTGCTCCAGCTCAGCTAATCCTAGCGCATCTTTTCCAATAAAATATGGGATCTCTTTAGTTTATTATTGGAAGAAAAGTAATGGGAAGGGGGAGGAGTAAGCTTATAATGGAGTCAATTCAATGTAGTTGGCAACACGAGCAGAACAGCCTTACATCAGTGACATTTTCCAGTGAAACAAACCTGTTGTACAGAGAACAATTTTTAATTAACTCTGTATCTCATGTGTCGAGGAACGTGAGCAAACTTCTTTATGACTTTACTTTTGGCTGCAAAGTAGATCCCAGTTTCTATTCTCCAAGAATAGACTCATGAGGTGAGTGGCAGGGAAGAGAGGCTTTCAAAACGTGAATGTGAAACTCGGCACAGAGCAACTTTGCGAGCGCTTTATTGATTTTTATCCACTTCCTTTACACGGGGTAGAGCACAGACATTAAACATGAAGTGGCACTGAAGAGCCTTTCGGAAGACGAGGCTTTGCAGAAGTTAGTGGGGAGTTTAGAGGACCCAAACACTTGTGGCTGCCTTGACAAGAGTGAGCCCAGGCTCCTCAAGGTGGCGGCCACGCGGGCTGGAGGAGCTCCTGGGTGCCTCCTGTGTGTTTCCTGGCCCGAAGGAGCAGCCCAGTGGCCACTGGTGGCCCAGGCTGTGGCCCTCCCTTTGTTCTTGCTGTCCCCACATGGGGGCAGGCCAGCAGGAAGCCTGCTTCAGGGTCCCGACCCAGCTCCCACCCAACAAAGGGTGAAAAGCACTTTTTGTGGTCGTGTCGCCCTGCTTGGTGGGCTTGCCTCTTCTCCAATGGGGCAAAAGTGCTACCTGGCAAAATGTGGGTGACAAAGCTCAGGTACCAGAGGAGGTGATTGTTTTCACGTATCATGTGGGTGACTTCTCATGTTCAACGGTTCAAAAAAAACTTGAAACTGGAAGCACCTGTGCCTCCGGGAGGCTCCTGGGCAGTGCTACAGCACAGCAGTCACACAGGAGCACTGCACTATGTTTCTCCAGAAACCTAAGCTAATCACAAAATGAAACTTTTTTTTTTTTTTTTTTTTTTTTTTTTAACCTATCCTAGCAAAATAACTTCTTTTCTAATTAACTTGCTCAATCAACACCAGAAACTGGTCATTGCTAGCTATTGGCACGCCGGGTTTGGCTGCATTTCTCCATGGTGCTAAGGGTGTGTGCAGAGCTTTGCAAGCAAGAACAAGGCAGAAGCTTGCAGTGACTACAGTCTGAACTAGCATGCAGACTAAAAAAAAATAAAAAAATAAAAAAATAAAAATGTTCAGAGTGGGTTTTAATAAGCACACGAGCATCTCTGTTTGGCTCTGCACATCTCTTGACATTCCAGGAACATGGTTCAAAGTCCGCTCATGGCCACCAAAGGAGTTTGATGATTTCCAGTCAAGCTTAAAAAAAACTAGTATTTCATGGAGAGTCAACAAGGAATTAAAAAGAACCGTCTCTGAACCAGTTGGTGTCACTTACGGTCCCAAGGCTCTCCGGAGCTCAGGTATTTGTCTCGGTGGGGTTTCCTGCTCGGGCTCTCCCCCCACGGCTGCTCCCACCTATGGGTATAAGCAGCATTGCAGACATAGCAATGACATGTGAACAGCACAGATCATAGGGGAGCTGAATCTGTATGCTTTAGCACAAATTAGATTGCATTTCTAAAATCCTAATAAGCATAAAGATGGATCCAGAGGGATTGTTACAAACCGAACCAGAATAATAATCTCATCCAGAATTTACCTAATGGACAAAAGGAGAGACGGTTCTCAAATAATGGGCACATCAAATGAACCAAAGAGCATCTACACGAGAAGAAATACGATCCTATTCTGGGATGCTGGGGCCTGCAGTGGGGCATAGGGGGCCTGTGCAAATTGTAGCTGTGCTGGAGAGAGATGCCGACGAGTGGGTAGCAGGCTCTCGCTCTCAAATACAAGAGTCAAGGAAGTACTTTATGTATGGATGAATAATTGCTTTTATGAGGCCAAGTCCTTCATTGAAGCTAATGGAAAATTTGTCATTGACTTCAACGGGATCGGCACTAGACCCTTAACGAGAAAATAATAATGGTCTTGTCTGCAATATAAAGCCAAAAAAAAAAAAAAGAAAAAAAAGGAGCCGGCATTCACAGCAGCCAAGAGCCTTCTGCATGGCTCTAGGAACACTGTACTTGGTGAATCATTTCTCTGTTAGATAGAGCATTTGTTCTGTTCCTGATTTATCTCCAAGCAAATTTAGACTACTCAAAATCGATTTGCTCATTATAATTTTTTCAATGCCTATGGGCAAACTCTTGGCTTCTGCCGTTTCCCATTGTTACTCCTGCTGAGCAGGCGGGTGCCTGGCTCACGTGGGGCTGCTCCCACTCCCCGCCTGTGTGACACGAGGTGCGAGCAGAGGGCTGGTGGGCGCCCCGCTGCCCTCGCCCCGCAGAGCCAGGCTGGCGAGGCTTGGAAGGAGCTGCACAGCCCTCCTCTGACACACGGCCAGCCCCCAGGTTCAGAGGCTCACATTTGCAGACATTTCAAAGCACCCAGTTTTAAAATGAACCGGGCGGACCTGTTAACAGCTGGTAAAGAGCAGCACGTAAGGAGGGAAGCCAGGGAGATCTTACGAGGATTTCCCTGGGAAAGCCATTGAATCAAGAACTTGCAAATCTCTGTTAATTAAACTGATTTTGCTGATACAGGGTTTTCACTGTAATTTAGTTGGGTTGTTTGGCGTTTAGGGAGAAGAGATCCAACAAACGTTACTGGAAATGATGATGAGGAGCCTGCTCAGTCTTAAGGCAATGGCAGCCCCATGTCGGGATGTTTTATGGGGTCTGGATGGGATTCAGCAGTGCCCTGAAGGGGATTTTAAAGACCTCAGCCCTTTCCCACCCAAGCTGCTGCTTACGCAGAATCCTGGCCAGATCTCATGTAGCTATTCCTATCTGTGCTCCCCATTTGCCATTTTATTTACATTTGGCTATTCTGCTGCCCCATCCAACCCAGTTCTGTGCTTCGCTGTGTGCTCTTAGACACACACAGTTACCTACAGAGGCTCTGAAGGATCCTTTATCACTTCCAGTTGCCCTGGCATGCTGGGGGCTTCCAGCACTGCCCGGCCCAGAAGCCAGAAGCCCTTTGACAGGCAATGCTCCCACTGCAGGATCAGTCCCATGGGTGTTAAACCAGCCTAAGGAGCTCTGCACAGTCTGAAAGAGTGACCTGGGCTTGGCTTGGGTTTGTGGTGCACTAGAACGAGGCCGTTTCTAACTCACACAGGGAACGTATGTGTTTGTCTCACACCAGACCATGCAGCCCACCTGCTGCTGGGTTTCGCAGCGAGCCATCGTGCCTCTCTCTGGGTCCTTTGTTCTTGCAGCACCTTCTACCAAAGACAATTTTTGGAAATGCTAAAAATTTGCATGATATTAAAATGCATGTTCCGTTGGGCTTTCCAGTTAATTCTTTCTCCTTCTTCTTTTTTTTTTTTTCCTCTTTTTTTTTTTTTTTCAACAAATAGGGCTCAGTTTTACCATTGTTCAATTTTTTTTTTCTTTTATTTAAGCAAATTTTTCAGCCATTCAGCGCCTCTGTTGAGATTTTTTCTTTCATTACTTTATGGCAGATGAAAGTTAAGAGGTCCAATTACTAACATTTTATGATAGCACAGAATATTATTAAAGCACTTAAGAGGTTATTAACACCTTTTATGTACCTCATTATTTAAAAGCCTGCCATATTTAATCATTTTAGCACCATTAAATTGGCATTAACAACAACCCCATGACTTACGCTCAGAAATGTCACCGTTTGACAACACTAATGCAAGAACGCATCTCGCAGAAACCTGGAGGCACCAGGTGAGCCACAATGCTTCATGCAAATGGGGCATTTTCCAGGGCTTTCGACCCCAAAGAGGGTCAAACATGCAGGATGTGGGGGCTGCTCTCTCCTGGTGCCCATGCCACACCAGGGGCTCACATCCTTGGGGGCCCTGGCTCGGTGTCTGCTGGGTCCCTTCCCATGCCTAGCGGTGGGCAAGCCACTTGGCCAACTAAGCAAGGGAAGAGCAGAAACAACCTTAATTCCCCATCCTACGGCATCCCCATGTTTATGGGAGCTGTTCTATGCGTGCTACTCCCTCTTGTAGAGTTGTGAAATTATTTATTGTGTCCCCCTCCCCTTGGGTCCTGTACCTCCTGTTTCTTTTTCACTCCCTCGCTGGGGAGGGCTGCAGCAGAAACGCAGGCTGCTGGTTAGCAATTACGCAGCATCAGCCTCTACCCATTGATTATCAAGGACAAAAAAACAACAGCAGTGGAGTTGCTGAGTGGAACATCATGTTAATCAAGTTAGAAATATTATTTTTACAGCCGCCTGATTATTTCTAACAACCTGCTAAAGCCAGGGGGACTGGGTGGGTCAGAAAGGCTCTGAGGACGTTGGGAGCGTTCCAGCCCCTTCTTTTCAGCTCTGAAACTCCAGGAGTGAGATCTATTTATATGGGACTTTTTTCCTTTTTATTTTTTTTTCATCAAAATATCGGATGATTTGTGTTTTCTCTATAAGGCTTACAAACAAATCCTTTGCCATAATCATTATTTTCATAGATGAGCATTACTAATATATTTTGGCATTTTAAAGCACATCCTTGAATTTACTCTGGCAACTATTATAGAGCTGAACACGGCATCGGGCAAATCTACTCCATGACTAATCTGCCCAGACTTCAGTAGCATTCCCTTTCTTTGTGACTGTCTAACAGAAAATGGAAAAGGTCCCAAATGCCTCCAGTTTGGAGCCATAAAGGGCCTCCTGAGTTGTATTTCAGATGCTGGCACTCAGACAAGCGGCTGTGTCAAAAACCCCAACAGGTCCACGTACAAAACAGATCAGTCCCATCTGCTGGAGGGATGCCACCGCTGCTATCAGTACATTAGCTCAGCCATTTGGGGAGAGTAAATGTCGGCGTTTGTGCGGAGCAGGGTCGGGGCACTTGCTGCTAATGGGGCTGCCTGTCCACACCAAAATCCCCCCCATGCCTGCGAACCACAGGCTCTGCCCTATTTCCATTGCCCTTGGAGGGAGATATTAATATTCGAGCCCAGCCACACCTGGGTTTGTTTTGCTGTTTGTATTGCATCTATATCTGCACAGCTCAATGCTGGTAGGCCTTCAGCTCTGTTAAATGATTTACAGGAGCCTTCAGACACCGCATGCTGGGCTCTGTCCCCTCAAGCCACCCAGCTCACCCTGTGTGCCTTCCTGCCAGCCCCCTCCCCAGCACAGCCACCTCCTCGTTATCTGCAAAGGCAGGGAGTTAATTAGCAGGTATCAGTGGAGCATTTAACAGCAGTGCCCTAGCCCTGAGGAGGTGAGGGCATGGGGCTGTGTCTTGTTTTCTCCTTTGGCTCTAGTCCCCATCTCCCCAGGTGCCTCCAATCCCTCTGCGTTTTTCTGCCCCTCCTGCCCACCTCTCCCCCACCTTCAAAAGGCTTAAAAAAGGTCAGGCAGCAAAGGGGCTGAGGTAACAGGAGAGCTTAAAGAACTTTATTTTTCAGAATAACTCAGCAGTAAGTGTAACTCCTACTGGGGTTTGAGCTCCCAATTCATTCAGCAGGGAGGGGAACGTCCCCCATGGGGCCAGCAGCATTGGTGGGCTTGGACTGCAGTTTTCCTCGCTTTATCGTTGCAGTTACAGCAGTGGTGCTATAGACAAGCTCTCATGTGGACTTTCCTGTTAAGTCTTTGCTGCCAAAGAGGTGTGACTCTATTTGTTCCTCATGGGCAGGTAACTACCACATACTAGCTATTTTGCTGTAAAATCTAGTGGAGTTGAGACTCAAGGTGAAAGTGCAGTGTTGTTAGGTGAAACTACCCATGGGCCATTTAGCATCAAGCAAGTGAAATGGCTTAGTCCCTGTGGTCACTTCAGCCTGTTGGTCTTTCCCTTCAGGGTTTACTTTCAGCAGTCTCAGTGCTTGTTCTGCTGGTGCAGATACACCCTGAGAAGTTTCTAGCTTAGCCTGCCCTTCATCAGCTGTGGGGCTGTCTCCTCAGCAAGCCGAGCGAGGCAATTTGGCTGTGTTTTGCGGAGTGTCAGCCCAGGCTGGTGCAAACCCAGCATCATTTATCATCTGGGTGTATGATGGATGAGGTGATGTGAATTGGTGGCTTTGGTCCATTACTGTTGGAACCGACCAATCTCCTTACTGGCAGCCTCAGCAGAAAATCTGGGAAAGGCTCTTCGTGCCCTGTGGCACCTTTCCATCCTTGGAGGCAGCCCCTGTCCCCCAGCAGGGACTGCGAGCAGTCAGCACTGTGACCCTTGGTGTTTTGCTGCTTCTGCCTTCTGGAGCTCCTCCTGCTCTGCCAGGGCTGCGTGCCCGCTCCAAGACCCAGCTGTGTCCCCAGTGACTCCGTGCCCAGGACCCCAGGCAGATGACACGGGTCCTGCAGCTGCTTTCCAGCCAGAGGTTTGCGTGTCTGTAGTGGCTGCTTTGCAGCACCGAGGGATTTGATTTCAGTGGATTTTTCTGCCCCAGATCCCAGAGAGCTTGGGTCAAAACCACAGCATCCCGCACGCAGAGAAGTGAGGGGAGATGGCTTGTGCAGCTCAGCTGGTGCCTGCTGCGGGTTCTGCATTTCAAGTTAAAGCCAGTAAAGGTCTATTCTAATTCATTTAACTTCTACATTTCCCATCTTATTTTTCGCAAAAAGCTCAGAAGTTCACAGGAGCTCAGCTCCTGTAACTCTCAAAGTAAATGGGGATAGCTACAATAAATTTACAGTCTGAAAAAGAGCTGTTCTCTGCATAAACTGCTTTTAAACAAAGTGAGAGTTTATTTTCAGAGGATGAGTTTAGGTGGCTGCTGTTGTTAGTCTGTTTTGTGCCTTTTTTTTAATTATTACTATGTTTTTGTTATATTGCGTGATTCTTGAATAGGTACTCAAACAAGAAAGGCTGGCTCATCATCCCTCTTTAATTCTGCATCGTGTCACTTTGGAAGGGAAATGGCTTGGTAAAAGCCAGAGAGTTCAGCTATGATGCTGGCAGATCGTTATGAAATATTCACAAGACATTTAGTTTAACTCGGTGCTAATTGAACACTGACAGCACAAGTTACTCCTGCCTGCAGCGATAGTCTATCACGTTTCGGCATTCCTTCCCCTTTGATGCTCGGGCAGATAGGAGGCAGGAGCAGGGTTAGCAGCGTTAAGCAGCGTCAGCAGAGGCTGGTCCTGTGCTCATGGTGCTGGGGGAACCCGCTGGAGATGGGATGGGTTTGTTGGCACAGGGCTCTAATGAGGCTTCATCTTGGTATTACGTAAGGGATGAACTGGAACTGATGCAGATATTTGGGGGATATCTTCTTTAGTGAGACGTTGAAAAGAGACTTTTTTTTTGAAGGAATGTCCCAAAGCCCCTCTTGCCCTGATATAAGAGGGTTTCCAGGACATTTTTAGCCGTACTGATGTAACAGTATTTCTCTGTGGAGACATGGCCTTATTTACATCTGTGTCTTTACTTCTATAGCTCAACAATCTGAATGTAAGGGTGTAACAGAGCTTTTTGGTGTTAAAGTTTTCCGTGAGGTGGCTAACTGAGGTAGCAGTCTGCTGTAAGAACTCACCTGGCTTTCAGCAAAGCCAAGGCCTTAAACATATTTTCAAAAGTAAAGGAAGCAATCCCAGATTGAGAGCCCCCAGCCTCCTGTGAATCTCCCAGTTCTCCTACCACCACTCTCCCCATCCAGTTGGCCTAGGGAGGGCTGAATATGACAGCCTCCTGTGCCTGTACAAAGCCCCTGGCCACCAGACCTGGCTGGAGGGACATGCGGTGTCCCATGCTCTGCAGGGTGCTGCCCCAACTGGCTTCCATAACCACCACTCTTCAGGAGGGAAATAAATGAGGCTTTCCAAGTTGTTTTACTTGATTCATTTCATTCTGGACTAGAGCAAGGCAAAGAGACAGTGGGAGGACTTCTCTGATAAAGTTGTGTTTGTTTTTTTTTTTTCCCCAAAGCAGAGAATACCAGAAGATAACACAACAGCAAATTACTGCATATTTTAAACCCTTGTAGCTAAACACTCTGTTTTGGGGCCGCGCCAGGTATCTTGTGGTGCCAATGAAAATGGGATACAGATGTTCGCTTGTTTGGATGGAGACACTGCAATAATTCATGACTGCTACAAATTATATGATGCCTCGTGCTCACAAAAGAATACCCCAATCTTTTTGTCAGTAATAAGAAATCACACTCTGTACCTATCTTAAAGAAAATAAGAATGGTAAAAATTGTGAGTTGGGAAGTGTCCTTTTGTTTTCCAAGATGTGACCTCTGTTGTAGTGACAAAGTAGTGCCAGCACCGTGCAAACCGTGCAAGTGGTGTCACCGCTTGGTTGGGAGGACACTGGTGTCTGGGCCAGGTACATGGGCGTTAACTACTCTGCCCTGTGTGTGTTACGAGCAGGGGCCCTGAGCTGCCAGAACAGCAGAGGTTTGGGATGTTGTCTGGGACTTTTTTTAAAAAACAAACAAACCCTACTGATTTAGGCTTGAATATTAGTGATTTGGTTAGATGAATTTTAGGTGTTTGTAAAACGTCATCTCTGATTTTGAACTTGCTGATGAACAGTCTCATTGAAGGCCACGGCAACAGGGTGTTCAGGAATGTGATCTGCCCTTGTCGTGGGCATCATGAAAATGGGACCTACACACCCCGAATACACAGGGATGGGACGGGAAGAAAGAGCTGAGCCCATCCCACGTCAGCGTAACAGAAGGGCTGAGGCTCAGCTTCTGCTTTTTCATCTGTAGCAGCTAACTGCAAAACTGGCATCTGCCAAAAGAATTTGTTAGCATACCTCAGTACTCGCACCGCTGGTTTCCCTCTGTTGTGCTCCTGTCAGGAGAAGTACAAACAGGTTCACACCTGCTGGATGGCTTCAGGTTCGAGGAATGCATGTGCAAATTTGGCAGGTAGAAATTGCACTCTTAAAATTAAATTCCCCTTCTTGAAATCGGATCTCCCTGCTTTCCCCTCCTGCTGTTCATTTTTCACTTTCTCCTTGCAATGCCCATATTAAAATGAAGATTTTTTTTTAATCTTAGTTCATTTTCATGAAGCTGTAACTGAATCTAAAATCATACTTCTGGGAATCCAGCACCAATGTTGTATGAGCGTCTTAAAGGTGTGCACAGTTTTTCTCTCTCTCCCCCAGATTTTACTTTCTCTGTAATTTTTGTGGCATGGGTTTGGGCTTGACGCAAATGGCACAGTTTGGGATGCAATGACTTATTCTTCTGTTTTATTTGGGGAGGTGTTTAACCATTTGCTCACCCTTCCCAAGTTATACATTGACTTTTAATTGAAAAATCTCCTCTCAAGACAAAAACCTGAAAAGCTTTTGATTCAGTAGCACTTAAATGCAGTGTTTGGATTTCTCTATTTTTTAATTGTTTTTCTTGGCTTAAACCACTCACCAGATTTTTTTCCAATGTAATGAAAAGTTTTGGCATTCTGAAATGGCATCTTTTTGCAGGACAAGTGTTGACTGAAAATGCTTTACCCTCGCACTATTAATACATGAAATTTTTCACATTAGGGCAGCCTATGACTGTCCCTAGCTAGCTCTGCCTCTTGGCATAGGGAATTTTCAGTCTTCAGGGTGCAGACCTCTCAAATATTTCCATGGGGAATGTGGATCCCTGGATAGCAAATTTCTGGCTGTGAACACAATGTCTCTTTTTAATATCTCTGTGGACTCCTTAAAGTCCACCAGCCCCCCATATTTCAGGGCATAGCCTCAGATCCGCTTCAGGATCACTCACACTTGCTCGCATAATGCAGTGGTTCAGCAGAGATGTGCTGCCCCACTGGTCTGTCTTCAGTGGAGCTAGTCTCAGCCAGAAATAAAGGCAGGGTCTATTTTTTTCTTCTGTAAGTATGTTCAAAACATGAATTTCCATGAGCTTCCAACATAAGACCTATATCTGCATGGTAAGTAGAGTCACTTTCACTTGCAAATGAGGTTGGATCTGCTAAAAAATCTGCTAATTTGCAATAAAAATAGCATCCATCTTTGCTCTGCAAATATAGCCTATTTGAAAACTGTCCCATTTTCAGCACTGTAGCAGATTGTAGGATGGGAGAAAGGGGAAGGAGGAAATACCTTGCATTTGAAGTCACTTCTCATTTCTCCGGGACTGTTCCACACACCTTTAGTCATGATGTTGCGTTTTGTGTCGTCACGGTAATTTTCGCAGCAGCAGCGATACAAACTGTGTGACTGCGGTGCAGATTCAGGAGAAACTGGGTTGATTGGGAGGGAGAAGGATTTGTTCAGACATAAATATCTCCTGCCATATTGATGGGAATAAAAAAAATGGCCAGCCAAGAAATTGCTTTTTGTAGGAACGTTCTGTCTTTTTTTTTTTTTTCCTTTAATGCATGCTCCAGTGCG
Source organism: Aythya marila (assembly GCF_965140915.1). Taxonomy (NCBI): domain Eukaryota; kingdom Metazoa; phylum Chordata; class Aves; order Anseriformes; family Anatidae; genus Aythya; species Aythya marila. The sequence continues at coordinate 5,770,805 of NC_139057.1, forward strand.
AGAGACCCAGAACAAGGGGGCACCAAGGAGCTACTTAATGAGTTTGTGATGCTGAATGCAGCTCCTCTTTCTGCTGGGTGAAAGTACAAGTAATAAAGGCGAGGGAGGTGAACGCATGCAGAAAATGGTATTAAATGAAGAGGCCTGGCCATGTAGGATCTCCGTGGGAAAGCTCTGACTTTCTTGCAGGTTAAATATTCGAAGGAAATGCAGAGTCAGGCTCCAAGGCAATCAATGCGTACATCAAAAACTCAGCAGCTCAGCATGCGGCCAGGTGAAGCCACCAGGTGCAGAGAGGAAAGCCAGCACAACACCTTCTGTCCCAATACTCCTGCATCAAAAAGTGGTGCTTGGAGAAGAGCAGGTGGGGTGTACCTGTACAGCAAAGCCTGTAGGAATATGCAGGGGCAATGTAGGATTTCAGGATAGCGTAGAAAGTGCCAGTTGTATCGTCTAGGTCAATACCTGTTGCACTAAATCCTTCCCTGTTCCAGCACCTAAATCTGCCTGGTTTGGCAATGCTGCTTCTGGCCTGCTGTGGCCAGTGTCCTGCCATGCAGTGTAGGCAGGAAATTTCCTGTGCTCCAGGGGACAAGCTGAGGGATGCCTTTGCTTCTGAGGGGATGATTTGAGCTCTTCATTGCCCCTTATTAAGTATTTGGGGATGGAGCTTGTGGACAGGTAAAATAAATACACCAATAAGGAGGTATGAGGAAAAGTCCCAGTGTCTAATCGGAGGTTTTGCTAATAAGGATGGCTCCAAGAGCACTTTATTCCTCCCACTTTGCACTAAGGCTGGCTGTGATGGGCCGCCCCATGCTTCATGCAGCAGCAGAGCCTGGGACTGAGGTTTCCCCTCAGTGTGCCCGAGCTTCTGACACCCAAAGACTTGGGTGGAAACTTGCTCATGTCTAGATGGTTTGCAGCAGGCGATGCTCTTAGAAGAACAGCTCATTGCATATTCATGGTGGGGCACACGGCACTTGAGAGCAGCCCTTTATTTCTGCTCTGGTAGATCTGGAAATTCACCTCTGGCCATGCTCAGCATGGATCAAGAGGAGCTTTTTGGCCCTTCTTCCTCTGAGAAAGACCAACTAGTTTCTTCAGTTTGGGCACATTATTTTATTTTTTTAAAAACAAAAGAGCATGATAGAGCTCTACATACCAGTTGGAAAAAACATGATTTGTCATGAATACTAATATGTGTTTGACAGTATCCTATAAATTCAACGTGTTTTGAAGAGCGTTAATAAGAGTTATAGGAACCGTACTTAAGATTTTTTTTCTTTTTTTCCCCCAATTAAAAGAAAAGGAAGCTAGCAAGTCTGTATTTGTACCCAAAACAAATATGGCTTGGGTCACGGCAAGACTTCTGCCCGCCGTGCTAGGCCTGGGTCTGCAGCACGTTCATTGATTTTTGTCTCCATGAATCACCCTACAGCTATAGGCAACAAAAGCTGAAGCTATGTAGATCTGATTTCTAGTTCATTTGTTGTTCATTAGAAAGATTTTCTCTCTCTTATTTGCTGCACCCCTGCTGCTGCATGTTCATTAGGAGAATGGAATGTATTCCAAATATTTCCTAGCTCTGGGAGGGCAGATGGTGGAAAGCAATTTTCCAAACCCCTCTAAAAGAGAGGGAGGGGGGGAAACCCTCCCCAGTAACCCCAAGTCACCCCTGTGCACTGGCAGGCTGAGGTATTTCTGAGCGCGGACCTGCCGTGCACTCTCCTTGGTTGCACAATGCTGCGTGTCAGCGTGGTGGGAAGTGTGTATGAATGGGGCTGGATCACACTGCGTGGGGGAGGCTCACATGGCTGGGATTTCTTTCACAGGAAGCCACGTCTGCGAGGAGCACCCAGCAGCACGCTGCCCTGAAGGATGTGCACGGAGGAGCGAGCAAAACTCATTTCCCTAAAGCTTCCGGGCAGCCCAACGCCTGCAGGAACCCCCAGAGGGAGGTTGGCTGGGCCGGCCCCGCCGGAGGTGTGGGGTGAGCTGGAAGTGCCCCAGACACCCCGTCCCTGTCCCCCTGCCCTCACAGTGCCGGCAGGAGGATGTCGGAGCGCTCAGACAATGGTGGAGGAAGCGGCTCTGGCTGCGTTTCCCTTCTGCTCCTTGGAGAATGGGGGAATGCACAAATGAGGGCCGGATTTAGCTCTTGGATCCACATGAAACGTCCCCGTGCCGCCTGCTCCCTTCCTTCGTGCTCGGCCTCTTGGCATGGGAGTGGAAGCGGTGCGCACGAGGGGATCAGGGGAGCAGAGGCAGCATGCAGCAGGCAGAGCCGCAAACACAATGCGGGCGAAACAAAGAGCGGGGCTGTGTTTACTGCCTCCCTGGTGCCATTCACGTCTGCTAGGAGCTGGTTTCCTCTTTTCATGAGCCTCTTGACCTGCAGATCCCTCTCCTCAGCAGCCCCAGAGCCCCACGCCTGGATCCGACTGCCTCTTCAGATCAAGCCAGCAACACACATCGGACACAAAGAGCCCGGGCTGTGTGTTCACCTCGAGGCTTTAAGCTCCTTGTGCTGGCCCCTGGGGCTCGTGTTTGTTTTCCAAGCCCTGAGGACAACAGGCGTGCTCTGGAAGTCCACACAAACAGAGCGCCTGAAGGCTGCGGGCCCCAGGCCTGCCCCATCCTATGGGAAGTGCCCTTGGCCCTGTCAGGGAAGGTCAGCAGCCCCAAAACCCCACACACAAGCCTGGCAAAATGAGGAACTCGTGCAGGAGCCTGCCAGAAGAAGAGCATGAGCCTGATGGAAGAAGGGCAGCATTGTTGGCCCTGGCTGAGACACCCGGTCCCACAACAATGGCTTTGGAGAGAGGTGCTGTGACTGGGTAACCCCAAAGGGTTTTATAGCATGCCGGTTGTAGTTGATTTTCAAGCCCCCCCTTTCTCCAGGCCCAGCCTGTGTTACAGTGAGCGTGGGGCCTCGCTCTGCATTCATCTCCTCAGCTGGGCCTCGGGGCACAGAGGTGTGAAGCAGTAGCTCGAGGGCAGGCTTCAGAAACAGCACCCCGAAGGGCATGAGGCAGGGAACCTCCGGGCCTGCTTTCTGCAGCCAGCACGACCTGAAATCCCGCTGCTCAGCCAGATGGAGGCACAAATGGGGGAAATTCCTCCCGTGTGCCATGCCCGGCCCTGCAGGAGCTGGGCAGCTCAAGATGACCCCACTACTGCTGCTTGGAGCCCAAGCACATCCAACCCACACTCCTGTGCCTTTCACAACCCCACAGAGTTTTAAGCTTCTCCATCAGCTGGCCGATAGCCTTCAGAGATGAGCAGTGGCTGTAATTGATTCATCAAGGCTCCCGTTAATTTGTTTTTACTCAATTGTGGAAACGCAGTTGATTCCCAGTTATCGTGCTCTGGAGTCAAGCTTCCTTTAGGTAATTTGCAGCGTAGCCTACATATGTGTAAGAAACGTATCGCCATCGTGTTTTTAATTAAAACGCGTACGGTAATACCAAAAGGAGAGAGGGGGAGGAAGGGAGGGAACCCAGATTAAGTTTTTAATTGTTTTAATAGTGAGAGTTGGTTCAGGGAGAACAGGGCATATTGGTTTCCTTGGAAACATTGGCAATGTATTAGCTGTATAAAACCGAGCATAAAAGATTTGCGAAAGTGAAGCCTTTAGGTTTTAACTGATATAACTAGTTTCATTTGGAAAATTGGCTTCACACGTGGCCCTTGGAGTCCCCAAAAGGGGTCTTCTCTGGAGCCTCAGGATTCACCATTTCACGGGTCCCCATTAGAGGTCTAAAATGGCAATAACAACAAAAAGCCTTCAACAAGTCGATATCCTTGATTCATACGCTTTAATTAGGTGTGCCCCAAAGTTCTCTTTGTGGAGAGCAGTACGAGGCTCAGGCGAGACCACGTGATTTGAGGACGAAGTGTAACAATTTGGCTTTTTAAATATTCCAGTAAAAATAAAGATTATTAGCAACATAGCAGTACATAATGCTGCATGCACACCCTGTGTTGTTTTTATTGTATGCAACATTTTCCCAGTAGTATGTGACAAGCTGTGGCCAGCTTCAATTTAAGTAGCCGGCCTGGCCTCGTGCCATGTGTTCAGTGCCTCTCGTTTTCCTGGTGCAGCTCCCAGGAAATGTGGTGCCGCCAGGAAGGATGCAGCACCTGAGGACTGGGGCTATCACAGCCCCAAGGCACCTGGAGGCACATGGCCATGCTTCAGCATTGTCCTCCCCCCGACTTCGCCATTTCATTTTTGTTCTCTTTAAAACTCAAGCTCGCAGTTTTGCGGTGGGAAATAACGGCTTGGGTGGGAGCACCCAGGTGGGATGGGAACAACCGCTGTGGGTACGGGCGGCTCACATCTGAGCCCAGGCTGTGCGGAGGTGGTGTGGCTGGGACAAAAACGCTGCTGGAGCACATTTAAACAAAAGGGAGGGGAGAGGCATGCAGCTATGGGCCCGGATGGAGCGTTTTGGACTCTCAGAGGACGGGCGGCTCGGTTTTAGCATGTCAGACGGATCGCTCGGCTGAAAACATTTCAGCAGCTGAGTAAATAGTTACGGAAAAGGCCTTTTGGGGAGCGCTGCTGGTTCAGGACCCTCCCTGTCCCCCAGTGTTGCCGCTTGTTTGTGTCACTGTCCCTCTGGTGCCGCAGCTCCCAAGTTGGCTTTGGCAGGAGACGACGCCGAGCGTGGGGCTAGGCCGCCTGCGTGGCCGGCACACAGAGGCCGAGTTCTGTGCCCACCCGTGAGCGAGGGCCCTGGGTGGCTCCGTGTGGCTCAGCCAGGGCTAGGGGCCGAGCCCAGCAGTGGCCCAGCCCCAGCGCCCCCACCCCTGGGTGCTGGGGGCACGGGAGGTGTTGAGGTCGTGCCCTGCAGCACCTCACGCGTGTGTGTGCACGGCCTTATGACCCCAAACGCTGCCAGCCCCGACCCCAGCACCTCGCCTCCGCCCCCGCCGCGAAACCCCGGTGCGCGCCCCCGCCGCTGCCCCGCGCGCCCCCGCGGGCGCGGCCCCTTTAAGGCGGCGGCGCGGGAAGGCGCGAGCGGAGCCTTTGTCACGGCCCCGGGTCACCGCGCGGTCACGGCCCCGCCCCACGTGGACAGCCAGCCCGCGCGACGGCGGGGGGGCGGCGGCCCCGCCTCCCTGCGCTGATTGGCTGCTCGGAGCCCGGCGGCCCGGCCGCCTCGCTTGTCATTGGCTGAGCTGTTGCATGCGGAGGGGGCGGGGCCAGACCCGCCCGTGACACCGCGCGCCGTCTGGGGCCGCCCCCGCGGCGTCTGGGGGATTTAAAGGGGCAGCGCCCGCGGGGCGGGGGGCGCCCAGCGCAGCTCGGGGCAGCCGGGGCAGGGGCGGGGGACTCAGGGGGGTCCTGGGGGGCCGCTCCGTGTCCCCGCATGGCCGGGCTGGGGGTGCCCACCCCTTGCTCTCCGAGCTGTTCAGAGCCCCCCAGGTGCCCGGGCAGGGCCAGGGGGGTCTGTTTGTCTGGCTGTCTGTGTGTCTGGCTGCCCGGTGTGCTGGCACCGCACGCCTTGGCTGATCTCGGGGTGTTTTGATGCTCTCCTCCAGTGCTGTCTGATTTTACACCCGCCACCAGCTTTTGCTCCTCTTGGTTTTGGGGTCGAGGGGATGAGCTGTGCCCACTGGGGCTGTGAAGGCGCAGGGGGATGGTGCTCAGGGCCTCCTGCTTCCTGCGGGGTGAACGTGGGCCAGGTGTCCCCAAGCCCTGAAGCCTCACGTCTGGTCCCCGCTGAGGCAGAAGGAGGAATGTGCTGGTGGCTTCCACTGGTGGCTTTCACAAGCACGTGCATTGCAAACCAACGCCCATTGAGGTTTCGTGCCCCTGACTGGGCACACCACCAGCCACATGGGCCCCAGCCCAGTGTGGGGCTGTGCAGGGAGGGAGAGAGCACCGGGGGGCTGCTGAGGGCCACTGGGCTCCTGTCCCAGTGCCACCATCCTGCCCCAGCCCTGGGGAGAGAAAAGGGGCCTGGGCTCAAAGGGGGGACATGAGGGAAAGGGGTTGGAGAGAGAAAGTGCTACGGGGCACGGCCAGTGGGCAGAGTGGCAGGGAAGACGCAGGTGGGCATTTGGGATCACTTCAGGTGGATTCATGTTTGCAGTAGGTTATTAACACGTATCGCATGGGATGAAGACTCAGAAGGAAACGCGTCTGATGTTCCAGACAACAATGAGGGCTCGTCTACTGAGGAATTAATTCAGAATAGCTGCTGCGCTTTAAATCATACCTGAGATTAATCTGTGCTGACTTTCAAAGGGAAACAAGAAACTGGCAAGCATCTGTGTCCCTGCCCAGCATTGTTCTCTATCACCGCAGAGATCTCGTTACAATTGTCAGGGAGAAAATCCCAGTTCCTGGTACCAAAGAGTTAAAAAATAAATAAATAAAGACTTTAGTAACCAGAAAGTAGAAACCGTGTCTGGAATTGTTCGAAATAAGGCTTGCTTGAAAATAAATATAGAATTATTCACCATGGTAACTATTGCCCTATTGCGTTAGCGCGTATCGATTTAACATTAATCCAAAGACTAATGCTGTGAAATATTTGGGCTCCTTAATGGACAACTGTTTAGTTAACAAATCTTTGGGGAGTTGTTGAATTTTTTGTTTTGTTTTTCTTTAGATCTCCCCAACCACTTTGGGTAGGAGATGATTTGACTCTTAGGGTTACTTATTTCTAATATGGATCTCTCTTCCCAATTACGTTTATGAATTTATCCTTAGCGTTGCACTACAGCGATTATGCAGGGTCATTCAAATCTTTAACTAACGCTCAAGTGCTGCCGTGAGGAATAAAAGCACAGACACCAACGTGACTGCACAGGCAAACGAGCGGCTGCTGGTGTGGCAAGCGGCGAGATGATGTTACAGCCCTGAGTACCCAGAGCAGAGCGAAGTGTCTTGGTCCGAGGACCTCAAATCTTGTGAAAGCTCCCCTGGGTCCCTCCCTTTCCACCCTGCAGAAGGAGGTGAGGTGCAGAGAGCTGCCCCGGCTCACCCTGGGAGCTGGAGAAGCAGGAAGCGCCGCTCTCGCGGTGCCCACGCGCTTCCTGGAGCCAGCAGCGGCGCCTCTAGGGAGAACATAAAAAGAAACTGAGAAAAGCTCAGCAGTGACAGGACGCAGGTGCCAAAACCGACAAAAGTTGGTGTCCAGAAGTGTCGCACCAGCCAGGTAGCGCTCGGTGCTTGGTACAGAAGAAGCTTGGAAAAATTGCAGCAGGTTGGAGGGTGGGTAGCGTCGGTCCAGGAACAGGATAAGTCAGTTAAAGTGAGCTGATGTACTCTAATTTTTACAAGCCCATCTGGGATGACTTTAATTATTTGTTCTTAAATCATGGTGGAAAAATGCTGATTGTTCTTACAGCCACGTGAGTCGTTCAGATGAAATGGGTTAGTGGTAAACAGCGCATTTTTAAACCAGCATCAACTTGCAAACAGTTATTTTTCTTTTCTCTTTATTTTTTTTTTTTTTTCAGGAGGGCTAGGACGATGTGTGGACTTGCATCGGCCTGCATCTGAAACTGGAGCCTCCCTCCACCAAAGCTCGGCAAACTTGTAAAAACTGCCCCCGAACCAGCAGGCTGATTCACGGCGAGGGCGGACACCTTGCAGCGGGCACTCGGCCCAGGGCTTCTCCTGCCCGCCTGCCCTGACCCCTCTGCTTGTGCCTGGGTGGCCGGGTGAAGCCCTGGGGGATGCAGAAGGCACCCAGGATGGAGAGAGGACACAAAATCCTGTAGTCAGGCCTTGGACATGACACTAACGAAGAATGTATTACTTATAGTTGCATTCGCGTCCTTATGATCATTTTAGGACGGGCCGCGTCTGTGTCTTAAAATGTCAGAAAATATCTGAAATGTTGGGGTTGGGTCTCTGATACTCAGTCGCCATTTGCTTTACAACGACACCACCGTGACTCCAGCTGAATAATAACAGCGTGGGGCAGCACATGGCGCTGTCTGAGGTGGGTGCACGGCCCGGGTGGCTGCGTGCGCCTCTCTCTGCCCTGGCTGGCCCTCCCGAGGCGGGCAGGCCCTCGGCCCGCTCCTCGCCTCCTCACACAGCATTTCTAGAAATTTGCCTGGCACGAGAGAAACTGCAATTTCAGTACCAAGTGGAAGGGATGAAGCCCAAAGGCAGGTGAGCGTCACTCCTCCCATGCCACGGATAAGGAAAGCGAAGCTGGGAGCGGGATATAAAAATAGGGTTGGAAGTGCTTCGTTCCCGCTCCTCGCGTAGGTTTTTTTCCAGGTAATTTTTGGCAAGCTGCTTCTCCTGGACGCTCCCTGTGCCTGCCACGACTGACGGCAGTCACGGCCATGATTTCTTTCCCAGCACCTCGCCACAGCCTGGGGAGGGGCCGAGCGGGCCCCGAGCCCCCTAACACCCACCCGTGCTCCCCACGGGCTGAGGCTGCTGCCTGCAGAGTGAGCTCCAGGAGGGGTTTCCAGGGGGGCTTCCACATCACTCCCCGGGCTCCTGGGCTTCAGCAGCGCCTCCGAGCAGCGCCGGGGAGCCAAACCTCGAAGCTCACTTCCACCCAAGAGGCGCGATCCTCCGCCGTGGCTCCTGCGGATTAGTAAGCGCTGGGAGTTACCATCTGGCGGGTGGCAAGGAGTAAAAGATTAAACAACCTGGCAATTCCTCGTTCCTCCTCTCTGGGCGTTTTCTCAGGACCAGACGGGGCCTCCGGAGGCTTTGTGAAGCGCAGGCGCTTGCTTAGCGTTGGTTTGTAAATAATCGTGGAGAAAGAAAGGCGATTTTTGGGGAGGGGAAGCAAAATCGAAGCTTCCCCATGAGCAAAGCGGTGCCAGACTTGGCACCATCCGTCCACCTCCGGCTTTGCACAGGGGTCGGGGTTTCCATGGGGCGCACTCGGCCCCCTCAGTGCAGTCCTGGGGGCTCCGTCCCCGACCCTAAATCCCGGCTGGGGGGGCTCACGGGGAGAGGGCAGCCCAGGAAGGTGCTGGGGCTGTCTGCACCTCCCGGGAGCTGTGTTCACCCAGCAGCAGCTCCTTCGCCCCAGCGCTGCGAGGCTGCTTCCAGCGTTTGCGTTATAACCCCCCCGTTTCCTCAGGTTCATTTCCCCTAAAAAAAAAAAAAAAAGGAAAAAAAAAGAAAAAAAGAAGGTTTGACTACACCTCGGCACACCGAGCCCTCGGGGGAGGGATGAAGTTTTTCCCTTTTACCTCGCTGGAAGCAGCCGGGCTCCATTCCCGGGCTGACCGAAAACCACCCAAAATCCGCGCGTTTTGGGGTCCGCGGGAGCAAACATCGCGGCGAGCCCCCCCCCGCCCCTAAAACCCGCATTTTTTCCCCCAAATCCCCCGGTCGCCTCGTCGGGACCCTCCCAGGGGGGGTCCGCCGGGGGGGCTGCGGCTCGGGGGGGGGGGGCTCGGGGCGAGCGGGGCCCTGGGGAGGGGGGGTTACGGGGAGAGGGGGGGGCGGGGAGGGGGGGGGCGGCGCGAGGGGCAGCCCCCGTCTGGCGCTGACGTCACGGGGCCCGCCCGCGGCTGGCGGCGGCCGCGGGGCCGTGAATGAGCCGCGAGGGGGGGGGGGGGAAGAGGGAGGGAGGGAGGGAGGGAGGGAGGGAGGAGAGGGGCGGGCAGCGATCGCATCGCACCCCCCCCCCCGGGGAGAAAGAAAAAAAAAAAAATAAAAAAAAAAAAATAATTAATTAAGCGCAGAAGGAAAACGAGCGCTCGCCGGGCAGCCGCCCCCAGCGGCCCAGCGGCAGCCGAGCGGAGGGGGCTCGGCGGGGCCGTGCCGTGCCGGGCCGTGCCGCTGCGGGGGGGGGGGGCGCTGCGCCGCGCCGGGTTTTTTATTTCCAATTTTTGCTCGCAGCTGCATTGCCCTCCCCCCGGCTCCCCCCCACACACCCCCCCCCCCGCGCCGAGGAGGAGCCCCGGCTTTATGTGGTGCTGCCCGGAGAGCGCTCGGCGGCCGGGAAGTTCTTTGTGTCGCCGTCGCCTTCTTTTTTTTTTTTTTTTTTTTTAATTTTTTATTTCTCCCCCCCCCCCCCCCTTTTTCCTTCTCTCTTCTCTCTCTCTCTCTCTCTCTATTTTTTTTTTTGTTTTTCTTTTTTTTTTTAAATGTATAACTTAATGGGTCTGAACAGCACGGCCGTAGCTCTTCAGCCCAATGTGTCCTGCACATGCAACTGCAAAAGGTCTTTGTTCCAGAGCATGGAGATCAGTAAGTGCCCGGCCGGCCGGGGGGGGCTGCAGGGGGGGCGAGGGTGCAAGGGGCGAGTGTGCGAGGGGTGAGGGTGCGAGGGGGGCAGCGTGCATTGAGTGTGCACGCGTGGGGGGGGGGCTGCACGCGTGGGGTGTTCGCGCATGGGGGGTGCAGGGCTGTGGGTGCACGCGTAGGGGGGGTGCCACGCGGGGCTGGTGCCGCTCGTGGGGGGGGGACACTCGTGGGAGGTGACCGGGGGAGGCGACACGCGTGGCCCCGGGGCCACCCTGGCCCCGCCGTTTCCCACCCCTCGGCTTCCCTCCTGGCCGCCCCCCGAGCCGCTCCCGTCTGTGCCGGGGGGCCCCGAGCCCCCTCCCGGGGAGCCCTGCCCGGTTGTCCCCCCCTCGGCCAGCCGGGCTGTGGGAGCTCCGGGGAGCAGCGAGGACAGCGCCTGCCCTCCGTGGCCACCGCCGCCCGGCTGCCGCTCGCCCTCGCCCCAGTGGCCAGGAAGGAGCCGGAGCTGGGGGGGAGCCGTGCGGGGCTGGGCAGCGGGGCTCAGCCGCCTTCTGGGCTGCCTCCAGCAGGGGAAGGCTTTGGGGGTGTCCCGGGCTGGGTGTGGGACATCAGGCTGTACCCCTCCAAGCACCTTGCTGCGTGCCCAGGGCCCTAAACCCGATGCAAACTGACCCCAAACGAGAGCCCGGGGTAGGGGCTCGCTTCCTACACCCCCAGCGTGGGGCTGGGGCAGGCTGGCTCCCGGTGGGTATAGGGGAAAGTCGGCTGAGCCGAGCCGTGCCAGCCCCTGGCAGCACAGACTTTGCCCCGTTACCTCCGGCGGGGTTGCGGAGCGCCGTGTTAGGGCCGGCATCCGTCCCTGGCTATTTGGGGTGCCTTTCGGCCGGTGCTGCCTGCCCACACCTCGTCCCCTTGCAGCCCTGCTCCCTTCAGGTGGCCGCGGCCCAGGGAAGCTCCGCGGGCGCTCGCACACCGCTACGGAAACGTGTTCCTGCCCAATCCTCGCACCCAACCATCCCCTTTGTACCGGCTGCACATTTAATCTTGATTTAATCTCATTCGTGTTCAGACAAAACTAAGCTGGATTTGCCTGATTTTATTAACACTGCCGGGACTGAATAGACCATTATTCTTCCCTGACTCGAGCAGGCCGGGCTAGGCGTGCATACCAATGGCAGCGTGTAAATAATGAAGATACAGTGCTTTTCTCTGTCAGATACAGTTCTTGCCTCTGTCAGCCTCAGCCAGCACGAGCTGTGTCCCACGCAGTTACAGGAGCACAGCCTTGGCCCCGGGTCTGAGCGAGGCTCGTGGGTACGGTGAAAGTTGGGGATTGGAACGGGCAGCGCCTTTTGGAGGAAAACCTTCGCTCCCAGCCCGCTGGCGTGAGGGTTTGTTGGAAGCTCTCCGGCTTTTCCATTTTGTGCTCGGACCTTGCAGCGAGAGCATTTTGGTGTTGGTCTTCTTTTTCTCAGCGTGGGACCGGCCCGGTGGGAGGCTGGTGCCCGGGCTGGGCGCTGTGTGTGTGCCACCCCGGGGATGTGGGAGGGCACCCCAGGACCCCACAGGGTGCCTCTTTTTGGAGCCGGACGGGCCCCAAGCCCCTGGAGCAGGCTGCTGTCAGCCGGCCTGTCCCTGTCACCTCCCGGAGCCCGGCACCCAGCTCCATCGCCGCTGCTCTTTCTCCCTTCATTTCAGATAGGTTTTGTCACTGCCGGTGCCTTGATGGGGCTGTGGGGGCGTTGTGGGGGCCGTGACCCCATCGCCCCCTCCGTCTGGCTTCAGTGGGGAGGGCAGAGCTGAACCTCCCTGAGATAAACTCATTTTACAGCGTTGCTCCCTTCAGACAGCTTGATTTGTATTTACCTTTTCAATAGGACTTTGAGGGAACCTCTGGGCAGCTACCACCAGATGCTCTCTCATTTCCCAGCCCAAAGTTACCACGCCGGCACGTTTCGGGAAAGTGGCGGAGCTGTAAACTCTCCTAATTTAACCCTCTAATTAGGTTAACCGTGCAACTGATCCCCAAAACTATTTCTTCGCAGGCTTTGCTCCGCGCGGTGGGCTGCGGTGCGGCGGCAGCAGCTGGACCCTGCGCGGCTCCCGGATTAGGATTAGGATTAAGCCGGGGGGGGTGTTTGGGAAGGGGGCCGGGGCCTGCCCTGGCTGCGCCGTGGTGCCGACGGTGCTGGGCAGCCAGACGTCTGCGGCAGTGGTCGCTAATCGCCTCGGCGGGGTGACGGAGGTCAGGGGTGAGCTGCGCGTCGGAAGAGTCCGTAAATAACTAATTATTTGGCGCGGCGGCGTGCCTGCCTCCCCGCCAGCTCCCTGCTCACCCGCAGCGGGCAGCACAGCCGGCTGGGTTTTCCAGCATCCCGCGGCTGCTGTCCCTCTCCATCCAGCCCCAGCAGCAGGGACCTGACCCGTGCCAGGGCTGCTTCGTGCCCCAGGGGGGTTTCAGAGGGGCTGAGGTGCCCGGACAGGGCTGGGACGGTGTGGGGAGCTGAGAGGTTCCTCAGAGGTCCTGCAGAGGTCTGGCTTCTGTGCTGGCCCTAGTCAAGGAGCTGGGGGGGAGCGAGGTGTTGGGGGGCCGAGCGAGCTGGCAGGGAGGTTTCTGTCCGAGGCTTTGAGGTTTTCACATTCTTCGGTTTAATAACAAACCAAATTTGCTGGCGGCTCGAGCAGGGATCGTGCTCCTTTCCACTTCGGGCTGCTTTTTTGGCAGATCTTTTCTCCCCTGACACCGCATCAGTGGCAGTTCCAGGCTCTTTCAGGACTGCATAATACACATTCACTTCTTTTTTCCTCCCCCCTTCGAGCTTTCCCCCAGGAGGAGCACCCGCAGGGAAGCCAGGGCTGCCTCCGGCCCCTTAGCCAGCTGCAGAGCATTTTCACAAAGCGTGCTCGGGTTGTGGCTCTTGGTTTGACTTCAGCCAAACCCAGGAGAATCCCGTGTGTCCCTGGCTGCCTCCCCATCCATGCCAAGCACTGCCTCTCGCCCAGGGCAGCATCACTGTGTGCACCCCAGCAGCAGCACCATGCCCGGGGCGCGCTCCCACCGTCACCCCCGGCCAGGGCAGCGCCGGGGTCGTAAAGGCAGGGTTGGTTTTGTGCCCTCGAGCAGCGATGTAATCGGAGCGTTTTATAACCAGGGTTGAATGGCAGAATTAAAAGACGCAGAGGAGGAAATGGGAGGAAAAATAGTCTGCTTTTTTTTTTTTTTCCCTTTTTTTTTTTTTTTTTCTTCTCCCCTGGGTGAACACCTGGATCGCGTTGCACGGCGCAGCACCGGCGAGGCGGGTCGCAGCCCCGCGACACCCGCGCTCAGAGGCGCCTGGAATCATGCATAATGCAGCACGGAAACACGAGCTGGCTAATGCCTCCTCTTCCCTCGGCATCAGGGTGTATTCGGGAGGGTGTCTGACACAGTAAGTCCTGTTAGGCTGTGTCTGAAGGAGGTGCATCTCCTCTGCCCCCTGAACGAGCCCCTGGCTTGCCTTCCTTTCACCCAGTGTTGTGCTTTCAGATCCTGCCTGTGAGAGCTCTGGCATTGAGGAGTGTGTGACATGCTGCACCCCTCCTGCTTTCCTTCAAGCCTAGAGCTCCCAAGGTGGGGTCTGACCCCCCCAAAGAAATTTTCAGGGTGCTGAATGAGCCTCACGAGTGCTGCTTGCTTTGCAGATGGAGAGAGGAATACCTACAAGCACACCTTCCCTCTGCTTATTTATTTCTGTTCGCTGTTCCTCACCAAATGTGCTAATATTTTTAGCTTTCTGGGGCTGAGAGTTGGCGGTTAGATAAATCCAGCTTTAGAATGAATTTGTAAACCTAAATTATAAATGGATAGACATGAGGAGACCTTTCCAGGGGAAGTACCAAAATACACGGTGTCACTAATAGGCGGTAATTAGAGTCCAGCTCCTTTCCTGAGTAACTCGCCGTGCAGTCATGTCTGTTGGTCTTGTTTCAGGTAACAGCAACCGTCAGAATTTGGTAACTCTAATTAGCCAAGAAAGGTCATTTATTTGCAATGGCTTTTCATTTTCAAACCCGACTGCCGCCTTGCTTCCTGCAGGGAGATCCGTGCGTGGTGTGCAGTTTATCTAATCAGATCCTTCGGGTTCCCTGATAGCGTGCATCTCCTGGTGGCTGATTACATGCGAGGTAATAAAACCTGGCTGGGCAGCTCGCGGGGAGAGCCGTGCAAGGGCCACTTTGCCGCAATTAGCTAGAAACTTTGTTCACACCGTGAGCACACTCCCAGACGTACATAAAGCAAAGGACTCATTAGTGGTGCTGGGGATGTTTTTCGCGGTGCTCATCCCGTCTGCGGGGCGAAATTGCCGCCTGATTATTTTATAATTCTTTCGGGTGGCGGAAGGCAGGTGGCTCGGCGGGTCCTAGGTGAGGAGACACGGCGGGGATCGGCCCTGCGGAGGCACTGCTTGCTCTGCACCAGGATTTGGGGGCAGGATTCGCCTCCATGGGGCCAGGATGCGATCCTATCCTGCCTCTCTGCCCTTTGGAGCCAGTCCCATGGGCTGCTGCATCCCTGCTGCATCGCTGCGGGCTTGGCACTCCTCGGGGTGCAGGTCCACAGCACGGGCATTGTGCAGGAGAGCTGTGTGCCTCTGAGCGCTGAGTACCTGGAGAAGTGTTGGGGCAGGGTCTGTGTGTGTACGCAGGCACACACCCCTTGTGAAGTTAAGTGATTTAGCACTACAAGGAAATAGCTTAAAAAGAACTCGTTAAAGAAGTCATTGGTAACCAGAGAACGGAGTTTTTGGGTTTTGTTTTTTATTTTTTTGAAGCAGATGGATTTCAGTTGTAGAAGTTTATCGTCCAAATCAGAGGATTTGGGGAGCTATTGAGAGTAAGGAGAGCTTTGATGCTTTGGCAAGGAATACAGCTTCCAAGGCAGCACTTTGATCTGCATTTTAAATGCTTCTTTGTAATGACAGTTTCACAATTTCTTTTCTCATTTTAAGTCAGTTCTGCAGAGGTATGTTGTGAGAGAAAATAGTAACAGCGCACATTATTCCTGTCTGCTTTGCAGCCAGCTGGAACTTGTAGTTCATCCCAGATCTTTTGGCTACTATGGTAAATTTATGATTACACCAAAAAAAGAAATTAGCAGAGATGTTAAATATTATCAAAGCTTTGCAAATCTTTTGAAATATCTCCAGTGTGAAACCTAAGCTTGCATTAGCATTTCTGCTGCAGCACGTTGTACAGCATTTAGCTGAGCTCCCACCTAACGTTGCAGGTTCCTGACTTAGCTTTTTTTTCCACCTGGAAGGAGAGGTTCCCGTTCAGCACATGCATCCTTTCGGTCTGCTGTTGCACCCGAAGACCCTGAATCAGAAGCCTTCTGAAGAGAGCCTGCTGCTGCCGTAGTGGTGCTGGTGGGAACCTTTTTCTTCCCCTTCTATCTGCTGCACATCCTCAGATAAACTCTGTGTGGAGGGAGGAGGTTGTCATCGCCTACATATTCTTATACAAGAGAGCTCGTTGCCTTACTTTATGTAGTACGGATGGAGTAGGAGAGGGGTAGGAATTGGGAATGTTTATTAAGGCTTGTGTTTAAATCTCACGTAGCATCTTTCCTTCTTGTAGCCAGTTTGGGTTGGGTTTACCTCTCTTGGGCAGTGAGCAGCCTTAAGGACGAAGGACAAGCAGGCAAGTTTTCCCAAATTGATGCAGAGCTGTGTAGTCACTCTTTTTGTCCTGCTTTTGGCCTGTCCTGAGCACTGACTCCAAGGTGTACGTGGCTGGGAGCTCTGCCCTGCACCAAGCTCAGCCGGTGTGTAGGAAGGCTGCCTGCTTCATCTGCAAGCTCAATGAGCCTGTGAAGTTGGGTCTTAGGTAAGTGCAAAGGGTAGCAGCACTGCAAGGCCTTACCAAACAGCATCGTGTTTAGCTTGCGTCCTTTTCCAAAATGCGGTGACTTTGTTCTGTTGGGTGCCATCCCTGTTACTGCATCCCTCGCTGCTGCGTGGTGCTGGTGAGGCGGCTGCCAGGCGGTGTGGCCGTGGGCCTTGCCGATGCAGCTGTAGCACAGATGCACTGGTGCATGTTGTGGGGGTCAGGACGGCACCGAGTCTCCCATCACCTTTCCATTTTTTACCTTAACACTTCCTTTTGAGTGTGTAAAGGAAGATAACATTGCTCAGGTTATAGCTGATACAGGACCCCCAATTTTCCCAAGTAATCAGACTTCTGATTCCCAGCTGATGCAAGACTAGGTTTACGCTCCGTGCAGAGCAGGGCATGGTTAGTCTATTTGTGGTATGTGGCAATGTTGTCAGCGGCTGTGGCATTACATAAAGATATCTTGCACATCTCCTGAAACTTGCCTCACAAGTTGTCAGTGTTGGTGGATGTCCACGGCCCTTTCAAGTGGCTCACACATTCGTGCTCAGCGCATTCAGTCTCGCACATATCCTTAATAAAACGCCTCTGACTGCCTGATCTTTCCCTTGCAGCGTATATTCGGGATCGTACACCCAGAAATGCGAGTGCTTTTGCACGTGTCAGTTCTGAGATCCGTTCACCAGGCCCTGCTCTTGCAGGCTGTGACGAGGAGCCATGCGCGCGGCGTTTTGCTGGCACGAGGCGCGCGCTGCAGCAGGTGCAGCAGCATTGCCCATTTCCCACGTCTGTGAGCCTGGCCCAGGCAGCCCAGCAAAGCACA
Source organism: Aythya marila (assembly GCF_965140915.1). Lineage (NCBI taxonomy): Eukaryota > Metazoa > Chordata > Aves > Anseriformes > Anatidae > Aythya > Aythya marila. The sequence continues at coordinate 5,787,697 of NC_139057.1, forward strand.
ATTCAGCCTTGGAGAAGGAGAGCCGGTTAACCCCCTGGCCTGGAACATACTGACAGTGAAAAGAGGCGCTTGCAGAGAAATCGATGCAACTTTTAAAGAATCACATGCAGGACGTGGTTTGGGGATTTTTTTTCTGCTCTCTTCATCCTGCCCAATATGTTAAGTAGCTGGTTTGTTACTCTAACCCCCTACAAATGATTGTCAGTAATAATTCTGTAAAACTATGAATCAACTCTGCATGACTTTGTGCAAATAGACTGAGTAATTTCTTTGTTCTTTTCTTCTTACTTTGTAATTGGAGTCTGTAAAAGCCCAAAGGTTTGGTCTTGTGGAAAGCATGATTCATTTATTGGTGTCTGTGCCGACTAGTTATCTTTCAGTAATTCCAGAGTGCTGCTACAAGCCAAGAGTGATTCATACATGGCTAAGTGCACAAACAAATGGGGTCATGGCCATCTGCAGAAACTTTTCTAATCTATTTATGGTATCGGAGAAAGAAGTGGGTGTATTAAGGATGATGGAATAGGTGTCAATTACATTAGTGAATATAACCAGTTAAGTAACACTAACCATTACTCAAAAAACACATCTGTTCCTTGCTAAAGATCACTACAGGAGGTTCTGTTTAAATGCTAGCGTAGGTCTGGTACAAGAAAGGGATTGAGTGTCTAGCATGTTTCCTAAGGAACTCACCATCTGAACGGCTTTGGTAGTCTCCTCTGCCTTCCTTGAGATGCAGACGATAACGTGCACTGTGGTGTTTGTAGTAGCAAAGTCCTGGCCTTTGCTGTTGCAGACCTCAGCCATTATATCCTTTACATGCAGAATTTGGCTTAATCCATAATTAACGTGTGGCTCATGATGATTGATAGCATTTCTCATTTGCACATCATGCAGAATGGCTGCACGATGTCTCGGTAGGGATGGTGGTGGCCAGCTGGGCTGTCTCTCCTCCCAAATGCATCCTCAGTGCTTCTGAATCTCAGAGGGAAGGAGACCTGCATCTTATGAGGTGGCTTTCTTCTACCTCCGTGCCATTTTACTCATTGTGAGAATGAATTTTCCCCTCTGTGACTGATAACAAAAGCAGTTCTGGCTGCATCCGCTTCAGAATTGCTTTGTTCAGGTTTCGGTGTTTCGGTTTGGGTTAGGCAGCGTTTGCTTGTGCTGTGCACTTGGGTGCCTGAGTTGGCTGAGACCTGCACGGCACGTGGGGGCTTTGCACCTGAGATGAGCGTACCCAACCAGACCCTGTGCTTGCAGAGCCCGTGGTGTTTCAGAAACCTCTCGTGGCTGTGGAGGCGAGTGGATTGCAGTGAGCACTGCGAGATCTGGCCGTGGATGTTCCCCCGAGCCCCCAGGCCCTGCCATGCTTGTGCAGGCACCGCTCAGGTGCTGCTGGTGTCTGGAGGACTCCAAGCACAGAGCTCCTGGACTTAGGTTTCTGTACACTGAATTTAAGCATTGGTGCTGGCCAAAAAGGTGGAAGAATTTGGCAATGTGACTTTGTTGTCCTTTGGCTGAAGCCAGGAAGGCTTTGACCATCCTGCTGCACTCAGAGCATGTGCTCACGAAGGGGACCAGGACACGGATGTGTGTGGTGTGCTTCGGAGAGGGAAGCGACCCCGACTGCTGCCCACAGTACTGATGTGCCTCTTGTGATGGCTGAACCCCTTTCTTCTGCCCTTGCTTTAAAGTCAACAGATTGTGCAAGCCGCATGCTAGCTTTACCTGCAGGGCAAGTGGGAAGGGAGCCGTGCCATTTGGATGAGCTCCTGAAGACATCTAAGGGCTGAGCACCGAGACAGCGTTCCCAAGCCCCGCTCCCCGCCATGTCCCTCTGAAGCCGCTCACCACTGCCGTCCATCCACCTGCAGCACTGCCCTGGATGATTCCTGGGAAATTGGTGTGCCTGTGGGGCTGTGTGCAGGGAGGGCGGGAGATTTCCCCCGTAGTGTTCTCGTTTCACACTCTGATTGCTAGTAACAACACCAAATGCCCCAGAAGTGACGCTGTGCCCCAGCCTCGCACACCTCACCCGTGCTGCCCTGCCTGCGGTGCTGCTGGTTGTGGAGCTGCCATCTCAAGGACACCAGCTCACTGCTAGGGCTCTGGGGGGGAATCAGACCTCAGTGGCCTGGGGTTGGTCTTGTTCTTGGTGCCGTCAGTGTCCCCAGCTAGCCCAGGCCATTGGAGCCCAGTGTCCCTGCTGAGGGATGTCTCACTGCTTTCCTAGAGGAGCAGCTCCGGCTCTGCCCTTGATTTTCTGCCCTTTCCACCACTGCTGGTATTGTGCTCTGCTTGCTTCAATCATTGGTCCCATGTGTGCAGTCCAGGCTCGTTGGTACTGAGCTCTGAAGGTGCTTTGGGGTTAGGTGCCACCGTTAGGACCCTTAAGGGGCAACGTGATTTATGGACACTTGCTTCACACAATGTGGAGTAAAATGATATTAAATTGTGATAATTTTCCCTATAATTAACAGGAATCTCACTTCTGTTGTTACGGCTATATTACTGTAGCAGGAATTTGCTTGAATTTGCAGATGCATTTTCCATTTGCGGATGCATTTTCCATTGAGCGTCTTCCACTCCAACATGCTCACACACACACATGTAACACCTTAATGATACCAGTCGTTGGCTTGTGATGCCACGAGCGTTTTGTGTTTCTCTAGCATGGTTTACTCGTGGCAACATCCATCAATCGCTCTTTCTTCACCTCCTGCAGCTCAGGCAGCCCAGAGGCGCGAGGCCGGATCTGGCACAGGGCTGTGCGCTGGGTGCAGCCCCGGGTTCTGCAGCTCCTGGGTCTGCTGGTGGCTTTTAATCCTCAGCATCCTCATGGGTTTTCTTGGAAAATACTTCCCGGTGTCCATTGACTGCCATCCAGGCCTGAACGGTGAGGAATGATAAACGTAGTGACAGCTTCCATTTAAAAATTTTGCTCCGTGCTTTATATTAGTGCAGTGGTTTTTTTTTAGTTCTGAAAGGGCTCAGCCCAGGTTGTGTGGCTGGGCAGCGGGGCAAGGCTCACACCGCACTCCCAGCCCCGTGCGGGTGATCAGGAATTTCCCTTTTGACTTGGCCGCAGGAATTCGCTGCTCTTCAGCCCATGAGTGCACTCCAGGCTCAGCAGGTTGGTGGCTCGGGAGGTGCTTTTCATCCCCTCCTGTTCTGCTGCCTGCTCTCGGCGGGATCACGCTGCATCTCGCAGCCATGTGTCTGCCTTGGTTACGCTTCCCGGGATTCGCAGACCCACGTTAAGGCTCTATTAAATTAAGCAAAGCGACCTTTAAAAAATCCACGTTTCAAGTGGAAGGAACGCTTTATGTAATGCAGGGGTATGCGAGGGGACCTAAATGCAAACTTAAATTGGCTGGTACAAAAATAGGTGTCATTGTTTTTCTGCACAGTGATTTTACGGCGTCTGACTTCAACGTCCCCGTGAAATCCTGCATCCAGCATGATGAGGGGACGGGGCCACGGGGGGCTGAGGAGCCACGCCATGGGACTGGCTCTAGGAACAGCCTTGCCGTGGTTTGCAAAATCAGATTTATCTGTCATTTGCTGAGGCGCTGCTTGGTTTGAGAGGTGGCTGGAGCATTGGTTCCTCCTTGCCCGTGTTTGCCCCTCGGGCTCGTCCCGCAGTATCAGGGCTGGCAGGGACATGGGGTGTCATTTTTGGGGCTGTAAGGGCAGACAGGTGAGAAACGGGTTGTTCCTGCAGCTGTATGCTCCTGACGGTGAGCATGCCAAGAAATGCAGCGTTGTTTTCCAGCCCGATAAATGCAGTTAGTTAAAGCTGGATAATTTCATGGCTGTAGGCACTTCTGTGGGCTTGGAGGAGAGCAGTGGCTTTGTTTGCCCCAGAGCTGTCACCTGGCCATGCTGGGACTGGGAGCCTGAGGAAGTGGTATCGTGTTTTGACCCTGCATCCTCACAGTACTCCAGATAGCCTTTCCTCTTTCTATATTTGAAGCCTTTTCACTCTTCTGCTGGGAGATACGGAGCATAGCTCTCTCGGGTAACAACTGGCCCTTCCTCTCCTGGCCAGCTGGTCCCCAGGTACCTTCTCTCCAGAGGCAGCAACGCTCTTCCGAATCTTCCTGGCAGGAATTGGAGGAATGATCATTTCTTGGAGGTATCTTCAGCTGGTTAGGACTTAGAGTTGGTTTTCTTTTGAGCTTCCTAAAGGTCTTGCAAGGAGGAAAACTCATTTGCTTTCCTGAGAGCGTCTTAGCCAGCACATGGGAGGAAAGCCTGGCGCTGAGACAGGGTGGAAGAAGCTGAGATGTGATTTGTTTCTTCTTTGGAACTATCCCTTTTTAACTGCCCAAACAGCATTTCAAAGAAAATCTCTGCTCTTCTCTATCTCCTTCCAGCATTGTAATTCTATATAATCACTTTTCTTTCTCAAAAAGAATAGGGCATGATTTATTTATTTTTTTTGCAGAGGCAGGAAGGGATACATTCCAGATGTTGCTGGTCTACACTTTTTGCCTCTGTTTAACATTTAGTGGCTTTCAGTAAATATGCTGCGAGAGGTGGGGCTGATGTTTTTATTCCAGGCCGAATCATCCACAATAAATCCCATCTGCCGACGGGGGAGCGCATCTTGGCTGGGCGCTGCTGCGGTTACGAGCTGCTGCTGCCTGTCCGGTGTTGCCGAGGCGGTGGCCAGCAAAGCCTCGCACGGTTGGTGCAGTGAAGTTGTGAGTGGCGATGAGAAGCAAAGCCTGAGGGTGGCCCGAGTGCTCCTCTGGGGTCTTTGCCCTCGCTGCTTCAGGGCTTTGCCGTCCCGTTACCGCCTGGCTGCTGTGCTCTGCAGGGAACGCTGTGTCCCCAATCCCATACAGACCTCACTGCCGAGCACCACGGCCACTTCTGCTTTCAGCCAGCTCGGTGACACCCACGTTGGTGGCACCCTGATGGCCCCACTGCTGGCACAGGGCTGGCTCCTGCAGCCAAGCCTTGCCATGTCACTGCCCGCAGTGCTTTTACCCGCTTTTGGGAATCTTTTTGCAAACGCAACCAAAAATCGTTTTCCGGCATATGTTGCACAGAGGTGTAACGGGACAAACGTGGCTTGCTCCGTTCCCTGCTTCGTGTCGTCGCCTGTTTGACCAAGCACACTTTGCAGTGCTGGCAGCCAGGTGGGTTGCACAATCGGGGTCAGACAGAGCCGCCAGCAGCTGCTGCTCCAGCCAGCCCAAGGGCTGCGGGCACTGCCTGCGGCTCTGCCCTGCTCCTCGGCTGCTGACTGTGTCTGCAAAGGAAAAGGAAGGTTATGTGTGAGTGGAGGAAAGAAAAGGAAGGGAGGGGAGCCGGCGCTGACTTGGGTCAGGGTCAAAGCACCGACTTTAAACCTTGCACCTTCAGAGGTTGATTCGCGTTTAAAAAGTTGGCAAAACGCATGGGGGAAAAAAACAGCCAGCTGCGAGCACACAAGAGCCGGGCAAGTCCAGAGGGAGGCAAGGAGCAGCTTCCTAAAATCCCGCCTGACTTCGGAGAGTCCAGGCTCGCTGCTCCCACATTGCCAAAACGCCCCGGGCAATAACACCGTGTGCTGAGCTCCAGCATCGCCTCGGCTCCAGCTTGTGCTTGCGGTGGAAGATGGGTGGGTGCGTGGAAGATGCCGTCTTCAGGCCTCACGGGGAGGACCGACGGATTTCTGCCACCTCCTCAACCCCTCCAGGCCCACACTGCGGCACTGCCAACGTGCTCCTGGGTTAAAGGCCGCTTTGATAGGCCGGTAGGACTTCAGAATCAGACCGTGGCAGGTACTAATTAGTGCCATTATCAGCGACAGACAGTCCTTACAGGCTTCATAAACAGGCTGTGTGTGCAGGTGCTCCCTGCAGAAATCCCCTGTGGGGTGGGGTGGCGGCCGGCGTCCCGTGGGCGCTCCCCAGCCTTCGGCTTTTGCTGGGTGTCCGCGGGGACTTGTGCCCGTGGTCACAGCACGTCTGTGAACGCTGAGGCGCTGCTAACTGACAGCCCGGAGGGAAGTAAGGGATTGGCTTTTCTTCCTGACTTTTTGCTGTGGAAAAAGAGTGTGGGGTGGTTACTGAGAGTAACCACCACAGTTGGCTGCAGAGGGACCTTACACGAGCCAGCCCCTGGCGTGGTGGCTCCTGCAGGGACAGGCACTTTCTGCTTGCTTCCAAATGTCCCCAGGCTGCTGCTCAATTTAGAGACATCTCCGAGGGCTGGGTGCCTTTTGAAGCATGAGTATTGTTCCGTTTGTCATTATTCAGGTTCATTAGTGACCAGCTTTACAGTGAGGAAAAAAACTTCTGCGTATCTGTGAAATTGGATTGAGAATCTGACTTTTTTCAAGACTCCCGTTGGGCGTGGAAGGGGCTGCCCACGTTCAGGATGGACAAATCGAGTCCTCAGGAGGCCGGCTGAAGCAGCCTGGGGTTTCAGCTGAATTAGTTTGCAGAAGAGCCTGTGCTGTATTACAAGACATCATCAATGCATTTATATCTCTCTCAATTTATATTTGAGTTTTGTGAGTACCTCAGAAGTAAGGCGTCACTGCCCAGATGTGGTATCCCTAGCCTGCTAGAGAAGAAACGACTAAATAAAATGTTAACAAGTGATGAATAAATGATTTTAAAAACAGCTAATCAATTGTTATAGAGCCCAGGAAGTCAATAGAGCTTATGACCTTGGCTTATAACCACACTTAGATCTTTAATGTGCTCGTAATACCTACAGAGCATTCACTAGGCTTTCACCAAGCATTTATCAGCAGAAGTCATAATCTAAAATGAGACAAAAAAGAATTATTATTTTGGTTGCAGTTCTTAGAGCCTAGGTGGTTGCAGTTGCGTGGTGGCCGTACAACTTGCACCCGTTGCCTGGCCCTGTGATTTGGGAAGGTGTGTGAGCAGGGAGCTGTTCTGGCCCTACTGCTCTTCCCCCTTCACGCGGCCTTCCCTGTCCCACGGTGTGTGCGCGTTTGTGCCCTGGGGAGGGAGGCAAAGATGCAAATGCAAGCGTGCGATTTTCTTAGAATATAAATAGCAAAAATATTATATTTTTTTTCTTTTTGGGTCAAGTCATTCCCTACAGTCTCCAGTCTCTTTTGTCACACACTTCGGGGGTTTTTATTCCTACCAGATGGATGTTATCTGCAGTGGGGTGCGGGACATTTCAGTAACCTTGCTGCCAGCCCCATTGTGTGGCCCAGCGAGGAGCTGCGTTTCCAGACCTCAGTGCCTGCGCAGAGGCGGGGGGAAACCTCCGTGGGCTTTGAAACGCTGCTGTCTGCACGGCTCGGCTCCCGCTATCAGATGGCTTTCTGCCTCGCCTTTGTTGTCTGGGTCCTTGTCTGCAGCTGCAGCGTGCCCGGCTGGGGCCAGGAGCCGCAGCTCAGGGGGATCTGGGGGTGTCCCCGCAGGGAGAGCCAGCGGAGAGGTGGGATGGGGCGCAGGACCTGGAGCACAGCCTGGCATGGGCTGGGTGCTGGCAGCATCAGACAAATCTGGCACCATGGGGAACCCCTGCCTGAGCCTCTGCGGATGCAGGGCTAAGCCCCTCTTACACCTGATCCAAGCAGATCCTGAGCACCGCTGCTCCCCAGACCGACCCGAGGGGGATGAGCTTTCATTGGGCCTTTTTTTTTTTTTTTTTTCCTCTGTTTTATAAACTGTTCTGCTTTCCCCCTTCTTTCTGGTGACTGCTGGATGTCTCCAGCATGGATGTCAGGCTCTAAGTTCTGTAAATCAGACGTGAAACCCTACCACCAGGAGGGGACTGGTTTGTGGTGCTTGGGGACATGGTTCAGTGCTGATACTGGTGGTAGGGGGATGGTTGGAGCAGATGATCTTGGAGGGCTTTTCCGACCTCAGGGATTCAGTGATTCTGCAGAGCCTCAGCCTCTGCGAGGGACAGCCAGGAGAGCCGGGAGGGCGCAGTGAACCCTGTGGGGCCTCGGTGTCTGCCCTCCTGCTCCGCCTGGGTGCTGGCCTCGGGGCAGGAGTGCAGAGGGAAAGGAGGAGATGCCCTCGCTGAAGAGCTGCTCACCTGATCTAGATGCACTTCAGAGTAAGAGGGTGAGGTGGAGGGTTTCCATAAAAAGTGTAACTCGTGAAAATGCCTTCCCTGTTGACTTCTTAATGGTCTGAAACCCATCTGACACTCAGACCCCACCTGATCCCAAAGGCTGAGTGGTGCTCCCGGCAGTGCTCCCCGCTGCAATGCCCAGATGCACCGTCCTTTGTGGCACTGTTGCCAGTTTGGGTACTTCGTTATGTTACGTTATATTGTTATATTAGTCTAAATTGGTTTGTTTCCATAGCTGCATGCCGCTGATAAAGCCTCATTGTGGGACCTGTCAGTCTTCCTGTACCAAAAATACTTCACACACAGCATCAGAAGGCAGGTGGCCGGCTGGTGGGTGCCGGGCCCTGAGAGCGCGCTGGGCACTGGACGTGGCGGCCTCTTTGGGGTGGCTTGGGGTGTCCCAGGGCATCCCAGTTCTGTTGCTGCTAGAGGGATGGAGTTTTGGAGATGTGGTGGGGAGAAGAGGGAGAAGGTCAGGCTGTCGTTAGGGTGCGTTGGGTGCAGGATTGGTGTCAGCTGGCTGCAGGAACAACCAAACTCCCCCCTGGCTCCAAATTCAGCAGGTTCAGCTCCAGCTCTTTCACCTCACATCAGGGGCAGGTGGGCTTGTAACAGCTCCACGACCTGTCTGAGCTGCTGGGGGAGGTTTGCTTGGCTGGTCCCTGCGCTGCTGGTCTCCCCTGGAGGCCCAGCATGGGAGCTGCGTGCCCTGTGACCAGGTGATGTGGCTACCACTTGTCCCTGGTGTTCGCCAGTCCCGTGCTGAGCATCCTGAGCCAGGAGGTGCTGCGGTGCCCAGGGTGCTGTGGCACATCTTGCAGCACTTTCTGTGCAGGATCAGCCCCCGCTGCCTGGTGGGCGCTGGGCTCTGGGTGCCCGTGGCACCGGGGCCTCCCCGGGGAGGCCGTGTGGTTGGGTTCCCCTCCGTGCTGTGCTCCGGGCACGTCTGAGCCTCCGTCTGGTCTCTTCTACTGCACGGCTCTGAGCACTCGGTAATAGTGTTTTCTTTCTGGCAGAGACGAGGGAGGGCTTTTAATAGGTCTTTTGTTTTCCCTTCGTGCAGTTCTCTGGCAGGAACTTGCCATTAGCTCTAGCATTTATTTGGGGTGTTTGTGTGGCACCACATCTCGCTGAGTATTTTTACACGGGGGGACCTCCGATGTGGAGAAGCCAAGGGGCTGCCCGGGGTGGCACAAAGGATGTCTCACAGCTGGGTCTGGGGTTCAGCCTTCCTGAATGCTGACTGCTCCCTCAGTTTGGTGGATAGGGAGCGTTTTGGCTCAGCCCCTTTCACGGCAATGAAAGGGGAAAGCAGAATGTGGAGGCTTCCTGAAGACACTGCGCTGCTTGCCCTCCCCATCAGCAGTGTGTGCTGGACCGAGGAGCGGGGTCATTGCCTTTAGGCGAGGCGATGCCCAGAGGCAGAGGGCATCCCATTGGGGTTCGCACTGTGAAATCCCACGGGCTGCCCATTCCTCCTGGGCTCTGTCCCAGAGTCACTGCCGAGCCATGGGCAGGGGTTTGGGCTGGCAGCTCGGGCCTCCTTCCTCCATCCTGCACTGCTGCTGTGCAGGATGGGCTCAGGACGCTTCCCCAGCCGTGTGTTGGGAAGGGGCACGGGTCGGGGTGCACCCCGCTGCAGGGCAGGGATGCTCAGCTGGGGTGGGGACGCCCTGTGGGGACTCAGCCCGCGACCCCAACGTGCACGGGTTTAAAGTCACCCAGGCAGCGCCCGGAAAGAAATGTGCTTTTGAAATGCAGTCGGGATCACCCCCACTCCAGCTCTTGCAGGCACAGATGCTCAGCTGACACCAGCTAAATAAAAACCTTTTAGCCCATGCCAGGAAGTCTAGAGCAAACTGCCAAAAAGCATCGAGGACCAAGACACAAAACCAAGTCGGGCCTGAGCAGAGCACTTAGAAATAACGGGTGGAACTGATGGGCTTCTGTCTCTTGGATTTTAGCACATGAGACGCTTCAGTCTCGGGGTTTTATTGAAATAGAATAGTGCAATTTTAAAGGTTTTCAGTAGACACAAAGTAAATAAGTCCCCTCACAACCAAGGGAAGATTTTTTTTTCCTTAATGCAGGCTTGACATGAAGCAATTGTGATTCCCCCCATCACTGCACTCCCCAGCTTTAAATCCAAGATGAGGTTTGCTGAAGGAGAACGTTCTTTGTGTAACTTTTAGCTATATTCAGAGATGGGACCTGAGCCCTTGCCGTGTGTCTATGTCCCCCTGTGCTGGCTGCATGCTCCTGGTGCTGCAGTGAAGGAAAGAGGAAAGAGGGACCCGCTACGTGCCCAAGTTGGTAGTGAGGTTCTTGCAGTTTCTCTTTTTTTTTTCCTGGCAGGAAGACATGACAAAAAAATTGGCAGGCTCGTACTTTTTATTATTGAATTAAAATCTATTAAATACTAACCGAGAGCCAAAACCTGAAATCCTTATTAGGCAGCGCTGTCGGTGAAGTGAATGCTTCTGGATCTGGCGCTCCCTGCACCCCGTGTTTATGTGCGTGTGCATTGTGTGAAGAGCGAGCGTATGAAACTCAGATCGAGGTTTTAAATAGGAATAACACCGGCAGCTATTTCTCAGTGAATCCAAGGCTGCGATGTGTCTGGCTCTTGCCAGCGGGAATTGCAGAGGCAGCTCTTGCACACCCCGTGGCTGCTCTGACAGCTGCAGCGCTGGGGCCGGTTCACAGCCTGAGTGCTGCTAAGCAGAAGCAATGGGGTTTATGGGTCCGTGCCTGGGGATGTGCTGCTGTGCAGAGGGCCCGTGGGATCCTGGTGAGCCTGGCTGGCTCCCACCTGATCCCGGTGCCCTGAGCATGGAGGGGATGAAGCTGGTGGCATGGGGCTCACAGAGCGTGGCTCAGAACCGGTGGCATTGTCCCATCCCTGCTGGGCTTGGTGTTCCCATATCCTGCTGAGGAGTCAAAAGCAATTACAGTAAACAAAAAAATGAAGTTGGAGGCGCTCACTGGAGAGTGACCCGTTGGAGAGACCCATGGGGATCCTGCACCACGTCTGCAGTGCCTGGAGGCAGCCCTGGCAGAAATCCCTCAGTAGGGCGCAGAGCAAGGTGTCTCCGTGGCCTCAGGCTTCACCCTGCTGGGGAATACACGGCACGGGCACAGCTGGGTGACTCCGACAGGACTTGGCCTCTGCTAAAAACCTTTAAAAAGGCTTCCTGAAGTCAGGTCTGTTGGCTGCAAGGCGTGCGGGGTGCTGGATGGCACGTGCCCCAGGAAGGTGTCCGTGGCACCTGCGATGGGATGAAGGATGCTGTCTGTGTGGGGTGAAACGGTGCTAAATTAAACTCTCCGTAAGGGGAGGAAAGCATCCAGCCCCGTTCTTTACTGCTCATTTTAGTAATTTCTTCCAGATAACCTACACATCTGTGTCAGTGCAATTAAAAGAGAAATGCTGCCTAATGAACAGTTGTAGCCCTTGGGCTATTGCGGAATGAGCAAGTGAAGTTGGAAACAGTCTTATTAAAATAATAATTAAGAAACAAGGGTGGGGAGGCAGAGGGAGACGCAGCGAGGTGGCGGTGGGATGCAGTAGGGTGAGGAGCTGAGGGACGCTGCAATGAACCTGACCTTGTGGTGCTGCTGCCCCTGTCCTGGGGGAGCACCCATGGGGTGTGGGTGCAGCGGGGGCTGGCCGTGCCCCCCAGACCCTTTATCCTGTCCATAGGTTTGTCTCAGTCTGTGGCACAGCCAAGTAGGGCCGTGGATCACCAACCCCCATAGCAGAGGTGACCCGGCTGCAGCCCTACAGGCACGCTTGCTGCTCGCTGATCCACTGTGGGCAGCCCGAGTTGGGGCTGTTGAGCCGCATTTTGCATATATCCTCTGAGATCCCCGACAGCTGATACAGCTCAGGAAGGGAGGAGAGTTTTGTGGGTTAGACAGGGTTGTATCTGCTTTTGTTTTTTTACAGAAAGCTGTCCTTTGTCAGGAAAGAGTGGGAACCCTGTGTGCACCCCCATAGTTTGCATCGACTTTTCTCGCTGGGTCACTGTCCTGAGGACAGAGCCTGCCCAGGCTGAACTGGCAGTGATGGAGGCTGGGCAGTTCGCTGTGCGAGACAGTTTCGCCCTTCTGCTTTCAAGTAAATAATAAAAAAAAAGTCCTTTTCAGTGTTAACCCTTTGAGTTTGAATAGCAGCTCTCCACAAATCCTGGTTTTGTAGCAATTAACGCTCGAAGCTGGCTTTTTAAAACTTAACCACTCCTCTGTGGAAATGCATGTGGCCACAGAGATAGCGATGTCTCGGAGTGACAATAAAAAAATAAGCAAATGCTGCTGGAATGATACATCGGGATGATTTTCGTGGGATTTAGATCTACAAGCTATGGAGGTTTTTTTTTTTTTTTTTTTTTTTTTTTCTTTCTTTCTTTCTTTCTTTCTTTTTAAATAGTTGCGAACTGAAGTGATTACTTATCATTTTGGTTTTAACTCCATCTGACAAATCGTTTTAGATGGAGAAAGCAATACTGCATCTTTAAATGGCTACTCTGTCAGCGCATCTTGCAGGGCTTTAAATGCCCTTTGTTATCGCAGTCTAGACAGGACGCAGGCGGAATATTTGATATGTTATAAGGCAAAGATTTGACAAGGTTGAATTAATTTACCGGCTTATTTAAAACGGTATTTCAAAACATTTTTCTTTACAAACTTGTCTTTCTCTCTCTGCCTATATATATTTTTTTCAAAGTTAGTGCCGTATGTTTCAACTGTTTAGACTGGGAGAGGAGACATTAGCTTACTGCAGCCTGCAGTACTTTAATTGCCCTTTTTATGACTGTCTAGACATCATGCAGATGCATGTTTGTGGTGAGAAGACATTTCCCCCTCTGGTTATACGATAATCTGAACCCTTTACATTGCCTATCTCCTTACCCCCTCTGTCCTGGAATGCGTTTTACTCCCTCCATCTCTGAAAAAATCACTTCTTCTCTGGTTAATTTTTTGAAGGACGCTTTCCCCCTTTTTCCGTGCTTTTCAGGGTGTTTATTTGTGGGTGCTAATGCTTTCGGGGGAAAATAAAGGTACACGGAGCAGACCTCTTGCACCAGTCCCAGTGGTGTGGCAGTGGGGCTGCGTGCCGGGTCTTGCGGTGTGGATCCCCGGGTGTCCCTGCGTGGGTCTGTGCGGGTACCCGAGCACATGGGGCCGCCTGTTTGTTTGTGTTCCCTGTGCCATGAGAGCCCGGCCAGGTTTAAGAATGAAAATATCAGCAAGGTTTGAATGGGTTCTGAGTTTTAGTTATGCAAATCGGGTGCATTAATTAACCCCGTTGCTATAGCTACTGCTTTATTGTTAAACGTGGTGAAAAGGGGACAAGCTGTGTTGCTGGATAATCCTCCCCTCTGTGCTCTTCTTCCCCCGGCCTCCCAAAGTCTTCCTCCGCCCCGGCGCGAGGGCAGCTGCTGCGCCGCCGTCCCTGTCCCCATCCCTGTCCCCGTGGGCAGGTGGCGGTCGCCCGCGGTGGCTGCTGAAAAGCCAAACGAGACGTCCCCTCGGCACAGAGCGAGGGGCGCAGGGGGACGGGCGAGCCAAGGGGCTCCTCGCCCCCGTGGCCTCGTCCCGCTGGCCTCCCCAAAAACCCTTTTGTTGGCGCTGACCTCGCTGGGCGGCCGTAAATTTTCCGCCGTGGCCCCGTGTCATCAATCTGCCTTCTGGTGGCTGCGCCGCATGGGAAAGGTCCCGGCACGGGGGTGGGGGACAATGGAGGGGCGCAGATGGGACGGGGATGAGGATGGGGACAAGGATGGAGATGGGGCACCTCGTCCTGCCCAGCCAGTAAGAGGAGCACCAGCCCAGGTCTTGGCCCTAGAAACTGGCCCCGTTCAGCACTGTTGGGGTTTACCTGGGAGAAAACCTGCCTTTTTTTTGTCTGCTTCAAGACTCATGAATGCAATCCACCACCCCAAAATGTGGACCTTCAGCTTTGCTGCTGCTGAAGTTATTTAAAAGCTTTCTAGGCTGTTGCTGCAATCAGGGTGGAAGTTCATTACCTTTTAATTTAATCAGACTTGGGGTGGTTTTTCTCACCTCCTCCATTTGCCCTGGCACACGTGTTTATGTACATAAATAGATTTATTTTTTCCACATACCTGCACGAGAGTACATGCACATATTCCCTCCCATCTGGCGGCGCTCAGACCAGTTCAAGACCTGAACTTGAACACTGCAGTGACCAAACGCAGTGTGTCTGTGTGGGCACTTGGGTGCAATTTGCATTTTTATCTGCAGTGCCCGACTGTCTATGACTTCAGATTGCATTTGTTTCTTGGAAATAACCGGCCTGGTGAAATGTCACTTCTTTTGCAAGCGAAAGCTGCAGAGCTACGTAGAAGATAACGGCACTTAAAAAGAGGTACAGAAAGGAGAGGTGTCCTGCTGATAAGGCCCTGGGCAGAGCTGAGGAAATCCGGTTTCGATTACAGCCCAGCGTGGCTCTGGCCAGCTCGTCCCGGCCGCATTTCAACACCCATCTGCTCCCGGGCCGGGCCATGGGCTGGGTGCCCCGGAGAGGAGGGTGAGGAACGGTTTGAGGGGCTGGAAGGGGCTTTGCCTCCTCTGCCTGGAGGCCAGGATCAGCCAACATGTTAGCACACTGCCTGGTGCTGCTGCCTGACCTGTGTCTGCTGCAGGTGCCCTGGTGCTGGTTGCCACAGGGCCATGGGATGCAGGGGGCTCAGGGGTGGCTGTACTGGGAGTACGAGTGGGAAGGGAAATGGCCCAGAGGGTGGCCGGTGGGGTGCAGGGAGGAAAGGCCCCATCACCAGCAGCACCCAGCGGTGCGAGGCTGTGGTCCCTGCCCAGGGGACATCCAGCGACAGGGCTCCGACAGGCAGGACCCAACCCTCTAATTGCTGTGAGCCTTCCGGAGAGGTGGCGAAGCCCTCCCTGGATGCAGTGTTTGCTCTCCTCCGAGCGTCCGTGACTGGCAATTTGTCTGTCGAAACAGATGTGGGCAGCAACAAACATCTATTTCTATAACTAGAAACAAATTTGGTAATTGCCTCTTTCAACAGGACTTGCTCAAGCAGGAAATGAAATTCCTAAATGGCAGTTAGCAAAAGTATTTATAGCTAAGTTCATAAATGAGACGTGCTTTCCTTTGTCATGAGATTCTGCTGCTTGGAAGGAAAAAACCTCCGGCAGCAAGCCGCATATTGATCAGGAGCGTTTCCAGGGTCCGCGAAAATGCTTATTTATTAATGCGTTTATTTTTACTATCTGCAGCAGCAACCCCGACAGGACCTCTTTGGTCTTCCCGGGTCACTTGGCAGGGTTTCATCCGGATGTTGTGCGCTGGGTCTTGGCAGTGATTTTCGGCAGAGTCGATCTGAGCCGTGCTGTCTGGGGGTGTGCGAGGCCTGCAGCTCTTGGCCCCGTCTCCCACCTTGGATGCTTGTGGTGCTGAGGAGGTTTTTTGGGGCCGTGCCCCCTGCTGGGGTGGATGTGGGGTGTTAGGGTGTGATGGAAGGGTGATGAGGGCTCTCGGGGTCTGGTGCTGTGTGGAGCCTCAGCAGACAGGGGAGATTCGCCCCAGCTTGGAGGGGCCATGAGAGCTGCTCAGAATTTCCTAGTGAGCAAGCAAATTTGCTTATCTTTCAAGTGCAAAATCAAAACGACTTTATTCTTTTAACTCCCTTGAACTGGCCTTCCCCTTGGGAGAAACTTCAAAAGCAGCGTCCTCCTTGCAGGAATTGCAGTAGGCTTGGATCGAGCTCAGTGCGCTTGCAATATGTCATCTGAAAATAGCGAAAGGGGAGGGAGCACACAAAAAGGGAGGAAAATGGTGGGAATACACAATTTTTTAGAGTCCAAGTGTCCTGGAAAACCTCCTTAGTTCCCGTTGCTCTGGTGGGGCTGGTTAATGTCTCTCAGACTTTCTCTAAACACGTTGCCAGCTGACAGGTCTTTGTTGGGAGCCAAAAGGTGTCCCAGCTGTGAGAGCTGCTGACCCCAGCTCGAATGATTGCGATCCCTGTGTAAAAGCAGAGAGCTGCCATGTCCATCGTTCCCTTTTGGCCTCTGAACGCAGCCCCTGCTCCTTTGGGTCCCTCTAGTAGCCCCGCCAGCCTGGGAGGCTCACCTGTAGGAACAGCAGCAGCGAGATGTGACCGGGGCTATCACCGGGTTTTAGGGACTAAGACATTTTCTGAGGCCCAATCCCC
The DNA here is from genome assembly GCF_965140915.1 of Aythya marila. Lineage (NCBI taxonomy): Eukaryota > Metazoa > Chordata > Aves > Anseriformes > Anatidae > Aythya > Aythya marila. The sequence goes on from NC_139057.1 coordinate 5,803,971, forward strand.
CCCGATGCTTCCACAGCTGTAAGCACGAAATGGGGCCATTTCCTTTAAAACAAACAGAAAAAAGAGTGGGGGTGCAGGATGAGGCCATCGCCAGTGACTCAGAGGATGTGATGCGTGATTACCCAGGGTGACAAACGAAGAAAACCAACTAGATTAAACGCACAGCTAGGGTCCAAGCATGGACAGAGTCCAACGTGACTTCTTGGGCCCCCGTTGCCCATCCTCCTGCAAGGACTTCTCTCAAGCCAGCCCCTTCTGCAGGTCCTGGTGCCAGCATCATCCTGGTGCATTTGGCAAGGCTGAATCCAGCGGGCTCTCTCCGGCCGTCCCGCTTGCTGCCATGGGCCTGATCCTGCTCTTTTGTGCCTCGGAGCTGCTGCTGCAGCTTCAGGACGCTGCTGGTCTGTGCCAGCGACAGCAGTATCGTGCTCTGTATCTACCCTCGGTACTTCCCGTGCTGCCTCATAAACAAACACAATTGTTGACAATCTGATGGGCCCTTTGTATGCGGTTTTATGGAGGCATTATTTCGGAGATAAATGTAGCAGATAAATGCTGACACACAAATATTGCAGCCGTGACTTTGCCTGGCCTGATTGTTTCGAAGATGACCTCGCAGACAAATGGCAGGGGCTGCGTAATCCGCCGTCTGAAGTTCTTTGTTCTTTCGTCTCGTCTTCCCCGGGCACAGGCTCAGGAAGCCAGAGCATTGGTCCCCAGCAAGTGGAGCTCGGCAGCTGCTGGGTGAAACCTCTCCGTAAGACAGGAGCAGCGCTCGGTGCTGCGCCCGCGTTGGCAGCCCGCAGATTCCAGCTGTTGCCTGGAGCTTTTTTTTGGTTCTTGCTTAAATTAGAGCAGTTGCTTAGCACAAGGGGCATGTCCCCCTACGGATAGGATGGTGCTGAGCTGCTGCAGCAGGCTGGGTTGCTGCTGTGCCGGGGTGCTTTGCTCCACGGGGTGTGTATGCACAGGGTGCTGCTGCGGGGCCGTGGGCTGCAGCAGGGCCCGAGCCCCCTGCGGGAGGGTTGGGAGGTGTTTCCCTGGTAAAAGCAGAGCTCTGAGGGGTGCAGGCACTCAGACGGCCCTTCTCGAATTCACATTCTTTAGCTTTGAGTAGAAAAAGGAGGTCCACGGTTTGGCTGCGTCACTTAACCCACATCCTTGTGCAGAGGCTTTGGTGAGTGTCTGGCTAAGCCATTGCGCTTCAGCTGGGCTCAGTTTGCTGAGGGTAACCCCGGGTCCTTCAGGTTGGTCTGAAGTACGCCCAGACCACACTGTGACATCTGTCCCTGGCTCTCCAGAAGCGTGGCAGGCACGATGCAAGCCCCTGGGCTGTAGGGCTCTGACAGAAGCCCCGCTACATGTGCACGGGGACCTGGGGGGGCTGCAGGAGAGCTCTGGGGGTGCCCCCTTTGGTCCAGGCCTGCAGCAAGGCAGCTCAGCGATGCCAGCTCCCGGCCTTCCTGGCTCTCTGCTCACAAAAGGCTGTGTTGGGGTGTACGAGGCAAGGTGGCTCAGCGTGTCCTCAGCTGCCGTCCTCTGAAAGTGGCCGGGACTCGTTCCGTGCCCTGATTATTGGGGCACACAAGGTAGCGGGTGGCTCGCAGCTGCTGGTGGAAGGACAGCCCGTGTGCCTCTCATTGCTTTTGCCGGTGCCTGGGGGCACAGCAGCAGCTGTGGGGCTCTGAAACGGGTACAGGGACAGGAGGGGAGCGAGTTGGGCTGTCCAGGAGCTGCCGGGATGGATCTGGGTGTCTGTCTCACTCCCGTACCCCATCCCACTTCCCCCACTGCCGCTACCTTCGGCCAGTGGTGTGGGTGCTGAGGGCAGCTGGAAGGCAGACCCGTTGCATCCACTTTTATCTCTGCCTCCCTGCTGGCAACAAGCTCGGTGCCAAGGCAGCAGGGGGCTGTTGGGGAAGGTGCTGGGTCGTGTCCTCGTTGTGCCTCCCAAACGTGCTGTAGGTAGGGGAGCAGGGATGACCGGACCAGCAGCTGAAGGTGTTTGCTGTAGGGTACTGGGGGAGCAGCCCAGATTTTGGGTGCTGACAGACACTCACTGAAGCTGGGAGAGGGGGACCTCAGTCTGCCCCTGTTCCATCTGTGCTTTGTGGGGCTGCACAGGCTTGTTGGGAAGCCTTGAGGTTACCGGCCCCATAGTGCTCTTGGCTGAAGTCCTTGTGTGTCCCTGCTCGGCACCCCACAAAGCTTGCAGGTGCAGGATTTGGGGGATCACAGGCAGGGGGAAGGATGTGTGGACACTCCTCAGCCCCAGGCTTCGCACTGTTGGCAGCACCACGATGATGTGGGCTTCATTTCTCCCCACCGCTTTCCTCTGCAGTAGCCTTATCTGCACACCCTGCCAAAACGTGTCTGTACCGTTATTTATTTTCAATACATTTTTTTACATAACAACAGCGCTGGCATCAGTGGCTGCAAGGAACCTGTTCAAGGAAAAGGTGCCCGAAGGTGGGGCTGGAGAAGGCTACAAGGTGAAGAAGGAGCCAGGGCTGGGCACGTCTCTCTGTGCCAGGGCAGCTCCGTGTGTCCGAGATGTTAATGGAAAAACAGAGCAGCAGTGCGTGATGGGGGCTCGCAGCAGATCCACGAGCACTATTTATTAATTCCTCCCGTTGATTTCACCACATCTGGCGTGTGTGTGGAGCCCTTCCTTCCCGGGGTGCGCGTGGGGCCGTGCTGGGGAGGGGGCAGCGCTGGGCTCAGCTGGATTCCCAGGGATTAGGGAAGGAGCCAGGACACGCGGGGTGACCCTGGGGTGCCTCCACGTGCAGCTGGCAGCAGGCAGCACTTCATTTATGGCTTCTATGACCTTTCAGGACTGACCATGGTCTTACCATCCCCTGCTGCAGGGCTTGTGCTGGGATCTGGTGCGGTTCAACCTGGTGCAGCCACGGGGGGGGGTCCCGCCGCCGTGCCCCGCTCCACGGCACCGCGGGCGCTGGGCCAGGATCTGTTGAATCACGGCGCTGAGTCACCGCCTGCACCAGGCTCCATAAATAACCCCAGGCGCTGAGCTCCGCGCCCCGCACGGCGAGGAGCAGGAGGAGCCGCCAAGGGCTCCGGCAGCAGAAAGCATCTCAGCGCCGCCACTGCCCGAGGCGCAGGGGGAGTCCCACCACCGCTCGGCGCCGTGCCCATGGCACCGTGCCCCCGGCTATCCCCGTGCCGCCCCGCGGGAGCCTCCTGCGTGCCCCAGGGCTTCCCCACTCCTGCCCCATAATTGCACCCTGCCCCGTTGGGCTCCCTGCTCCGTGCTGGGGTCAGGCACCTCGTACTCTCCCAGGAGGACCTCAGTCCCATCGTTTCCCACAGCCAGCCGCACAGAACCTGAACGTCCATCATCCTGAGGCAGTGGCTCTGCTGCTAGAGCAGGGAGGGAGAAGGGATGCTGTGGCGTGCCCACCAACCTACACCTCCTGGTATTTCAGCAGGCAAGGCATGAAAGCCTTACTCTCCCTGCCCGTTTTGTTGAGGCTTGCTGGGCAGCGGGAGGAATCTGCACAAAACCGTCCTGTCCAGCCTCGGTGCAGAAGTTGTGCCCTCTTTACTCACTTCCTTTTGGATTTTCTTAGCACCTGTTTCTAGATCAAGGGAAGCTGCTGGAGTTACAGCAGCAGCCAAACTTCATTTTTTTTTTTGCCTTTTCTGTGACCTGTGATGCTGTTTAGGCAACTTGGAAATTTCCCCCATAGCAGCAGGATTGTGCTCACCAGAGCCCTTTTCCAGTTCTGGGGCCATTCCCCCTGCCCCAGACCCAGCTCGGCGGGGCTGCCACCCCCCTCCAGTGGCAGGGGACAGTCCGGCACCTTGGGGTGCCCCAGCCCCTCCGTGCCCGACACACAGAGCAACCTCCAGGCAGGTTCAGATGTCTTTTCCTGAAGAACACAGGTGGAATGAGTGATACTGGGACTCTGGTAGGAGGGACAGTCACGGGAGCATCCAGAAGCTTAGGTGCACATCCCATCCTTCCCAGGTAATTATTCCCTGATGGTTAATTAACCATCAGCAGCCAGGCTTGTTAGCGAGGTACCTCGCTGTGTCCAGCTTGTGTGGCCTCACTCTGGGCAGGTGACTGCCAGAGGACAACAGCAGCAGCAGCAATTTTTCCTGCACACCCTTAGAAGGATGTTTCTGCTGGTCTGCTCGAGCTTGTCATCAGGCTCATCCTGCCCAAAGTGCCCCAGCAATGTGCTTCAAGTCACAAGTAAGGGGTTTTGAGAGATAAAAATACCCAGAGGAAGCGAAAGTGAACATGGGAGAAGCAAAGTGTTCTGCAGGGGATTCTCTGCTTTGTTTAATTTTGTCTCTGAAAACAGCTGCAGTTTTAGCACGGTTCACCCCAGCATTTATGATTAATTTTTTTTTAAGCTTAGGAATGGTGGCTAATGCAGCTCCATTTGTTCAGCTCAGCCGTTATGTCCTGAGCAATTTCATTTCTCATCCCCTCTCACGTGATACCAATATACACAGAAATCATAACTTAAGCTTACGGACAATTGCTTTGACCTGGGGGTGTGTATTATACCTCGCTGAAGGCAGAGGTCTTCTTGGCTCAGACCCTGCCTGAAAGTGGTGCTGTCCCCATGTAAGCAGTAGCTGGAGCATCCCTCATTACCCCAGCGCAGTGCAGGTGTCCTTTTTTCCTCTCTGCACAGCCAGCGGTGCTGCGGAGCGTTCATCTGCAGCAGTGATACCCTAAGAGGAGGGAAGAGCGTTCGTAAAGTTTATAGTAAGCATTTTATCACCTTCAGTAAGTCATAAAAGGTAAGGAAGCGTGGTTAAAGTACCCCACGGCCTCAGCTGCCCCCGGCCACTGCGCACCCATGTGCGTGCAGAGGGTGGCACCTCGGCGCTCACAGCGTGACCGCTGACGTTTAGCATCATTAAACCAGCCAGTGTTGGCATTTTGTTCATTGCACTCGAGGCTCTTGAAGCTCGGGTGTGCTTTTCTGGCCCTGCTTCTGCCCAGCCCTAAGTGTGGTCTGGGGGGGCTGCCTCCGGCATGCCCAAAGGATGCCTCCGCGCATCGGCACCCGCAGCCCCCGGGGTTTTAGGGTTTGCTCTCAGCCTCGCTGCAGGCTGCTGGGAAACCCTCATCTGAAGCCACGCGTGCCTCGAAGCGGTGTGTGAGTACCCAAGCTGGAATGGGCTCGATCACAAACACCCAGCCTCGGGACCTCGATAGTCTGGGGGGAGAAGGCTTGGCTGCAGAAGGGGTGCGTGCGTGCTCACCGACTGCAGGAGCTGCAGCGTCTAGACGGGAACTACGGAAAAGCAGGTTGTGTCACTTAAATGGGATGTCTGAACCTGTTAGTTTGAAACCTATTCGGGAGTAAAAATTATGCAAAATTAAATTAGTGTGACCTTACTTTGCATTCGGAGGCTGAATTTGCCCATCTTGTAAAGCCTAGTGCATTTATAACACTTCCCTTGGGGAAAATTACAGAGAGAAATGGAATGAGGTCTTTTCTAATTGAAAAGTGACAATGATTAGGAAGCCAAATACAAAATGTGTTGAGTATTTTTTTTCTTGTTTTGTTGTGTGTGTGTGTTTTAAGAATACCAGTAGAATTATAAATTATGTGCTTTGCAGTTTGGCTTGTTTTTCATTCCCCAAAGGCTTTTTATTAGCATAGCAGCTGAATTGCACTTGTATAATAACATATTAACTCAAAGTTTGTGTGTTGTTTTTTTTTTTTAATGATCTTTCTTCATTAGTTTGACTGAGCTGCTTGGATAAAATCTTACCGAGCATATCCAGCTTTCCAGTGTGGTGTGTTTTATTTTGTTCCCCTCTAAAAATGAAGCCCATGCAGACAAGTTAAAACAGAGGGAGAGCTGGCAGAAACTTTGATGCCTCAAGTGGGTATGAGTCTCTTGAAACTTGAAAAGCCCCAATTGTGCGTGGAGCTTTTTTGGTTGCGTTTGATTTCTTTTTTTCTTTTCTTTATTTTCCTTTGTGTTTTTTTTTTTTGAAAGGCCACGTTGGGCAACATGAGTGTTCTTGCCGGGGCGATTAAAGCTCTTCTCAGCATACCTGATGTGTTTATTCATAGGCTCGCATGCTGTGCTGTTCATGTGGGGCTGGGTTTGGGGGCAGAGGGTGCCCCAAACTCTTCCCTGAGCACCTCCTGGTGCGGGGATTAGAGGCTCCTGGTGGGGTTGGCTGCCTGGTGTACTCCAAATACAGCAAGGAGAGGAAATCTCCATTTCAGTGACAGCAATAATGATGTCAGGGCAGATGTGCTTCTCGTGGTGCTGGCTGGGTGTATGGCACCAAAACGCTCAGATCCTGGCCTGTGGTGCTGGACAAGCCCAGGTGTGCTCTGCACAGAGGTTGAGGTGTTTGCTTCCCCGTGCTAAGGAAGGAAAAGGGAGACGAACGTGGCCGTTGTGACAGGGCCAGGGCCAGAAGATGGGGGCTGGTAGGGTTTGCCGTTCCGAAGTGCTTTGCCAAACCCGTTTACAGAATGTTAATTTGCAGCTTAATTGTCCTCCCCTCTCCCACAAAGCAAGATATTAAAATCAGCCGTCTATTTATAAAGCCAGCATGGCCGCAGTAACAGACTGGATTCGCGCTGAAATGCCCCGATTCAGAGCTCGGCACGTGGTGCATCACCCAGCCTGGCCCTGCAGTGCTGGCTCTGGGATCTTGGGGTCCCGACCTCTCCAGATGGGCACCTCGAAGGGATTACAGGAGCAGACGGGCAGGGGGACAACCCCTGCCCACCAGGAACCTTCCCATGGCTCCAGTGCCCACTGCTCCCAGCAGCTGTCATGCAGTGCCCCAGTTAATGGGGGTGCCTCCATCCCACCCCGTGCTTCATTCTCTGCTCATCCCATGTCTGCATGTGTGCCGGAGACTTGGCTTAGGTCCCTTGTAAATAATATATTTATTCCATACATTTTCCTTCTCCCCACCACCTCTAAGTCCCTGCCACTGAGACCCCTGGCTCTTCCTGAGGGCCAAAACTTCACCTGTGTCGCCGAACTGCCCTGACTGAATGGCAGGATTTGGTTCACTGAACGTGCCTCTCATTCTAGGAAAGGCACTTTAATTTATAACTGCCGTCCTCTTGTTTTTCTTCAGAAATGTAACTTTTTTTTTTCTTTTTTTTTTTAACAAGAAAGGAAGCTTTCCATCACTGGCCTCGTTTATTTTTCCTTGCGCCTTCTTGCTGTGGCCAAAGCACATGTTGCAGTTAAGGCTAAATTGACTCATCCTCCGAAATTCTTTGGTTGTTGTTTTTTGTCTTTTTTTTTTTTTTTTTCCTTTTCTTTAATGGTCCTTTGCACACAGCCTGAGGCCATTACCCAGGGAGGCAGTGCAAGTGCAGAAACCTGCCTTGCACAAACAAATCAGCAACAACAAAAAAATTGGAATCAAGGGGCTGGACCTGGGGCTTCAGCTTGCAGAGATGCTCTGCAGATGCTCCAGAGGCCTGTTCCTTCTGTCAGTGGATGGCCATAAATGTGACTGTGGAACAGGACAAGCCCTCCCTCCCTCCTTTCATGAGCCTTGTCACCATCCCCGGGCTGGGGACACGTGGTGGCACTGCCCCCTGCTCCAGGAGCACCTGGGCGGCCGCATGCACAGCCCCAGCCTCAGTCCCATCCCTTTTTGGGCTCTCAGGGGTCCTGAGCTGCAGGTGCCAGATGCGGTTCTTGCTTTCAGGGCACCACTCTGCTTTGGGAAGGTGGTGGCTGGAGCGGGTTAAACATTCGGGGACCTTTTGGGATGGTGGGAAGTGCGCCTGCCCGGCGGCAGAAATAGCTGCTGTGTAGCAGGATGGACTCCAAGGTAACTGGCAGCACTTACCACCTGGGCTGTTTTCTTGACATTTATTTGCTTTTACTGGCACTTAAATGCCACCTGCCAGGAGAAAACTTTCCATTAAACAGAAAAAAATCTGCCTGACTCAGCAGAAGCCACCCCTGGCAGTGGGAGCAGTGCGGTGCTGCCCTTGGGGGCACCGCCAGTCTTCCTGCGAATGTATTTATAAATAAAACCCAGGGGGCAGCATCCCTGACAGCTTAAGGCACAGTTCCCAAAAGTGGGTTTTGTAGCTGTTCCTACCGAGAAACAGACTTTGAATGCCCAGAGCAGTTGAATTTGGTTTTCCCTGGCCTGGCCCTTCCTTTGCAGAGGGCGCAGGGAGCGCTGGGCTCTGCAGGCGCGAGGGGACTCAGGGGGGCAGCAGCTGCTCTCTGGGTGCATAGAAATAATGACCCTAGTGCTGTGTCAGTCTGGGGCACTCGGTTTTATTCAGCCTCAGTGAGGTGTGAGGAATTATTTTCTTAAATTTTAGGAGTGTTTATTTGCTTTTGCCTCTTTTTTTTTTTTATTATTATTATTATTTTTCCTTTACGCTGAAGTTAACCGGCCAGTTTGTTTGTGCGTTCTTGTTTGTTGGAAGGATTTTTGGCAGTTCTCCTGTGTGCCAGTTCATGCCGCTCACGATGCCGCAGCTCTTGTATGCGCTGGCTGCAGAACGAGGGGGAATGGGAGCACAGTCAGCACCCGGCGGTCCTGTTGGGTTCTTTTGGAAAACCACGAGGTCTGCTGGTGATGGATTGGTGCTGGGGAGGGGGCTGCTGGCACCTGCAGGCCCCCAGGGTGGTGGGGATATGTGCCTGATGCCCGTGTGTGCCAAGGAGGACTTGAGTCCTGTGCGTCCTGGAGGGAGGAGTGGTGGTGATGGGAGGAGAACAGCGAGACTTCAGCTGAGTTTCTGCTGAATTAGTTCGTTATGACCGATTACACGTGGCTTGTGGTCCACCAGGTTCGGCACCGAACCTCTGCCACCTGCACCTAGCAAACTGCAGACAGGGGAGCAGCAGCGAGGGGTTTGGGAAGTCTTGTCTGGATTGCAGTTTGGAAAAACCATGCCTTGTGGGGCACATCTAAAGATCCCTCCTAGAGACCGTTGTGTGGCACCAAAGACATGAATTAACGTGTGTTTTTTTATGAAGTAGCTGGGCTCGAAGCATGCAGAGCCCACGTATGTGTGTCTGGGAGTGCTGTGGGGGAAGGATGCAGCTGCACTGTGTCACCGACTGCTTGGCCAAATTCCTGCTTCTTGCACTCAATTAAGTGCTGCTTTTTCAGGTGGCTCACAATATGTCTCTCTCTCTCTTGCAGCGGAGTTGGAGTTTGTACAGATAATCATAATCGTGGTGGTGATGATGGTGATGGTGGTTGTGATAACCTGTCTGCTGAACCACTACAAACTCTCTGCGCGATCCTTCATCAGTCGGCACAGCCAAGGGAGGCGGAGAGATGAGAATCTGTCATCAGTAAGTCACACACTGCTCTTCTCATCCATGTCTTACTGTCTTGTTTGCCAAGTGATGTGAAACTGGGGAAATGTGAGAGCCAAAGGCATTCATCTCAGTTGCGTTTGCCCATGTGCCACTCAGCACTGTGTGAAGACGCCCTCCAGGTTGGGTCCTGGCATCGTCTTCCCGGTTATGTGGGGCCCGTGTAGGGATGCCTTTGGCTTTTTGGGGTGCTTTTTGTGATATACAGTCAGCTGTAGCCTCCACTTTTGTCCTGAGCTTTGCAATGTGGACTCTCCATTAGCAAAGTAACCACGTGAGGCTGTTCTTGGTGTGTCCTGTTCCTGAAACCACCACTTACCATCAGCTGTTGGGTGCATGTGCCTTGACATTTACAACCCCAAAGTATTGAGTCTGCTGGCAGCTCCGATTGGAGAGTCCTAAACGAGCGAATTAATCTCTTCCTGCCTCCAAGAGGATGGGGAATCCTGAAAGACCTTCTCCAGTTTTCGTCACAAGTGAAGTCGTGCTGTCACTGCTGCAATGGAGGTGTCAGAAAACGCCCGTCAGCCACGCGAGGAGAAAACCTCTCCAAGGGGATGCTCGGGAGATTCCCCGCTTAACTTGGGCTCTGTGGTTCACAGAAGCCTGAGGAGAAATGTGTTAATTGCACCTCCAACGTGCATTCAAGGGGGAGCCCCTCCAGCCTCGCGGCAGCTGCTGGCTTACGCAGAGCTGGAGGTTTCATCGGATGCAGCAGCTCAGCGACAAGAACCTACAGGGAAAAGACAGAAAATTTTCTTGGAGGGTGAGCATGTACAATTCACTGCTGCCTGCATGGCTCTGTCTTCCCGTGCAGGGATATCTTGTACTGATGTGTTTCTTTATCGTTCACCCTGAAGGATCTTAGAGCTCTTTAAACGGTAGGGCTGCCTCAAGGTCACTGCTTCGTGCTCTCATTTCCAGCCTCGCAGGGCGGGCGCTGCTGCCTTGTGCTGGCCTCCGCGGAGCTGCGCTCCCTTGTATCGGATCCGGGAGAATGATCAAATGCTCTGAGCTTCCTTTGATTCCCTTTTATAAAGCAGAGAGATCTAACATCAGCTTTAATATGTGCACCACTGAGGGCTGCCCAGCCAGCAGGTGCCGGCTGCCCCTGCTCCACGGGTGCTCTCATTTTGTCCCACAGGGCACGGAGGACCCTCACCGGGTGCTCTGTGCCAAAGCGAGGAGAACGCCCAGTCTGATGGAGAGCTGTGAAGACCCTGAGCTCAATCAAACCACCCTTCATTTTGTCAGCTGCAGAGCGTGTGTCCAAAGGCAGCGAGTGCCTCATGCTGCCTCCTGAAGCCCTGCAGCACAAACCCCCTGCCTGGAGCAGCACAGTGTGGGCACAGGAGTTCTCAAGAGTAGCAGACTGTTTTCCCATTTACACTTTTTTATTATTATTATTATTATTCTTTTATTGCTTCCAGAAAGTTTTACTTGAAAAATACCAAAATGCTTCATTTACAATTTTCAAATAAATTCCAGGACGAGGCTTTTTCAAGTTGCCTGTTTTTATTTTCTTGAAAATGAAGAAAAAAGAAGAAGGCTAAAGTGGAAAGAAGAGAAAGTCATGTGGAAATGGAACAAAAATTCCAGGTTGAAACAAAATGTCTTGACTGTTCAGGAAAAAAATCCTCCTTTTTTTCCTCCAACTAGGCCAAAACATCCTGGCGTTTTTTGGCCCAATCCCTGCACCGAAACAGCTCCGTTATTTATTCAGCCTTCAGATGCGTGAGCAATTAAATGGCTTTTCTGCAGAGATTTACCTCTGCACAGCTGCCAGACCTCTGTGAGGACGTGGTGTCTTCTAAACCTTTCTCAGAGCTAAGGAGAGGAACACGAGCATACTGGTTTTGGGGGTTGCACCCTTTATAACTGTCCCTCTTCTCCTGCCCATCTTTGCCAGCGTCATGAAGTGGCAGCCGAGCTTCCCTCGTGGCCCCAGAGCCCTCCTGGAGGGACAGAGAAGCCCCTGGGCATGAAGCAGGGAGCTCCTTGCAGTGGGATCAGCTGCAGTAAAGATCTTCAAGGTGGCTCGTTTGGGATTCAGCACAGCGTGTCTTCTTGTAGAAAACCACTCCAGCCTAAATGAGCCTTCGAGGACGGCAGGCAGCGTCTGCGCCGAGCGAGATACCCGTTTGTGCAATCCATTAAACTTGCACTGAACTGATGTTGGGCTTTCTAAATCCCAAACTTCATTTGGCTGTCGTGACCAGACAGGCACTGGAGCTCCAAACACGCTTTTCATCTTCTAAAATATTAAAGTAGTTCATCCCATGGTCAGAGTGCTGCCAGAGCTGCACTCGTTGTCCTTTCTTCTCCTAGCTCAAAAATTACAACTGAAGGAGAAATTCATTTCCCCAAAGGTGTGGGTTTTTTTCTTTAATGTGGTTCCTGGTAGCGTGGAATTTTTGCATTGCTGCACCTGCTTCTCAGTCACAGCTCTATCAGTTGTACCGAAACCGTCTCCTTGTAACGGGCACCTCTATTTTTCAAGAACTGAGAATCTTCAAGGAATGCAAAAATACTTTTTTCTTTTTTCTCCCCCCAGTAAGAATGGTTCTGACCCTGCACTCTCGGAGTAATGAGACCCTCCCTAAGAAAAAATGGAAAATACGTCCTCCTGAAGGCTCGGAAACTTAATCTGCACCACTCAGCTTTGTGATGGGAATTCTCTGACATTACTCAAACAAGTGGTTCTATAAAAGTCGGAGATTGATCTCTAAAAAGAAATTAAAAAGTAATTTTAGATTCTGAAGCGAGTCCTGGAATACTGGCAGAGGCTTTTAAAGCCATATTGCTCATCAAGACCTAACTTCCATTTTGTGAAATCACAGCTTTCTGGACAGGGCCATTGCTGATGAACTCACGTCCTAAATATTCTGGAAGCAGAAGGTATGCGAGGAGAGCTGTGAAGCTGGGGACATGGCCAGAACAGGAAGGATGAAAATATTCCTGTTTGCTGCCTGTGAGATTTGCCCACCCCTAGCTACTGCTTTCTGGCAGTTCTAATCCTGATGTTGATTTCATAAAATGAGACACGAGCCTTTACTCAGAGGGGCTCCATAGCAGTGCTGGAGGCCGGGGGTTTGTGGCTGGGCAGCCTGAAGCTGCTTGGTTTGGGGGAGCCCCCCTGTGCCCTGGTAAGAAAGGTATTTTTGTAGATGGAGAGTCTGTGGTTGGCAGCCCTGCTGCACAGGCTGGGTCCAAGAGTGGCCTTTGGAAGGGATGCTTTATCCTTAAAGGAAAAAGGGGAAAAGAAAAGGTGCCTGGCGTTTTCTTTCCCCTGGTGGTGAACGTGTCTGCCGGTGCCAGAACTGGAGATTCACCTGCAAGGGATGGGAAGTGCCAGCGACTGCGGGTTGTAATTAGGAGCCTCCTGGCTTGTTTTCCTGCAGCTTTGTCTCCCGGAGCGATGTTGCTGTATATGAATATTAGCAATATTTAAATATTTTAGGTCTTACGGCAAAAGCGTAGAAGGTGAACTGTGTGTTCGCAGTATCAGCAGCCAATGGAAGGAGGCTTGTTTGTTTGTTTGTTTTGATTACGAATTGTAAACCAGTCCCATGGTTTGGGGGAAATTGGCTTGTGGGATTTTCATGCCTCGGGTTGTTGGCGCCAGGGTTCAGATTGCAGAATCAGGGTTGATGCCTGCAGTGTAGGGAAGCCTCTAGACCGCAGCTCCTCGGTCTTTTTAAGCAAGAACCTGGAATCCTTTGGGGGAAAAAACACCGTAGAAGCATCCTGTTGCTGTAGATGTATTGTTTTTTTTTTTGTAGCCAAATCAAAATTGAGCTTAACATTTGAGTATTCACTTATTCTCTTTATTTTCCCACGACTTCCTTGATTGCTTGCATCCGAATGTGGGTGTGAGTTTTGTTGTGTTTTTTTTTTTAATCTTGCCATTAGTTCATGGAGCGTTCTCGGGTACGCTGTGAATCACCACCCCTGGCTCCCGGATCCCGCACTGCGAAACGCCGCTGCGGCGTGTTGGAAGCGGGGAGAGGAACCTGGTGGGTGGGCGCGGGTGGGAGGGGGAAGCCTCCAGCCGGGGGAGCGGGGGGTGCTGCTGCCATTCCCATCATTCATTCTGCGAGTGCTTGACTAAACACAAATGGGGCTGAAAACGGAGGGGAATCCTGATCACAAGGGGTATTTCCAGTGGTATTTCCACTCGTACCGGAGCGGGTTGAACGCTTTGGAGCAGGTCGGGGCTGCGTGTTGCTGAGCCTGACCCTCGCCTCTCTTCTCCTTTCCCATGCAGGAGGGCAGCCTGTGGCCGTCGGAAAGCACGGTGTCGGGGAACGGGATAGCAGAGGTGAGGGCCCTGTGGGTGCCACATGCCACCAACACCGCCTGTCCCCGTGCCGCGGGGCCGAGCCTCACGGTCCTGCCGCCCTTTCTCTCTCTCTCTTCCCTCCAGCAGCAAATCTACACCCCGAGGCCCAGCGACCGTCTGGCGGTGCCGTCGTTCCTGCAGAGGGACCGCTTCAACAGGTTCCAGCCCACCTACCCCTACCTGCAGCACGAGATCGACCTGCCCCCCACCATCTCGCTGTCGGACGGCGAGGAGCCCCCCCCGTACCAGGGACCCTGCACGCTGCAGCTGCGCGACCCCGAGCAGCAAATGGAGCTCAACAGGGAGTCGGTGCGTGCGCCCCCCAACAGAACCATCTTCGACAGTGACTTGATAGATAACTCCGTGTACGGGGGGCCGTGCCCCCCCAGCAGTAACTCTGGCATCAGCGCGACCTGCTATGGGAGCAATGGCAGGATGGAGGGACCGCCGCCGACCTACAGCGAGGTGATCGGGCACTACCCCGGGTCGACGTTTTACCAGCACCAGCAGAACAACAGCGGGATGCCCTCGCTCTTGGAGGGCAGCAGACTCCATCATTCACAAATCAATGGCCTTGAGAGCACAACCGCGTGGAACAAAGAGAAAGAGAAACAAAAAGGGCACCCCTTTTAAAAAAAAAATTAAAAAAGAAAAAAAAAAGGAAATGAAAAAAAAAGAAAAAGGCAAAAAGGAAAAAAAAAGAAAGTTAAATGAAACACTCTGCACTTCTCATTAAAAGAAAAAGGAGAGAGATTGAGAGTTGAGGAAGATGAGCAAAGAAAAAAAAAAGCCCTTCCCCATCTCTCCATGTATAAATATTTACTTGTTATGTCTGGTCTGAATGCACAAGCCTACAAAGCTTGCAAAAACATTTCTTTATTGAGCTGTGTCTAGACGTTTAAAAAGGAAAAAAAAATCAACTGTAGTCCTTTTTTTTGTTTCTAGTTGAGCTGTGTGTGAATGCTTTTTTTTTTTGTTTGATTATTTCACTTAACTTTAAAGACAAAATATTTGCACAAAAAACATTTTGTTTAAAGATCTGCAATATAAATATATAAATATATATTAAAAATAAGAGAAAGTGTATGTGTAAGGAGCAGGAGTATTTTTGTATTAGAAGAGGCCTATTCAAAAAAAAAAGTTGTTTTCTGAACTAGAAGAAAAATGGCAATTTTTTGAGTGCCAACTCAAAAAGCGTGTATTACGTTGTAAAAAAAAAAGGACAAAAAAAAAAACAAAAAAACAAAAAAAAAATCAAAAGCAGGGGTTTAGAGTTATTTATATAAATGTTGAAATTTTGCACTATTTTTTAATATAAATATGTCAGTGCTTGTGTTGGTCAAAGCCTCTATCATGTCTACCATGCAACCGTTAAGGGATATTTGTCAAAGTGAAGAACAAAGTAGCTGGAAGGGGGTGGAAAAAACGCTAAGGAGGAAACGGCAGCCCCGCGAGGAGCGCAGCGAGCCAGACTGCATCACACACAACGCCTTCATTTCCAGCGGCCCCACGGGGGGCCGGCGTTCCCTACAAAGTTCCCTGCGTTCCCTACAAAGTTCCCTACGTTCCTACAAAGCAGGAGGAGTCGGTGCGCGTCCGCATGTCAGCCAAGAGGGTTTGGGGAGTGCAAAGGTAAAAAAATAAAATAAAAATCCCTGCTTCTGAGAGCCAGTAATGGCAGAAGCAGACAAAAATTACTTGATTTTTTTTTTTTTTTTTTTTTTTTTTTTGGACAACCTCTAACTTTTTGGAGGGGGGTGGTGGGGATGAGAATAAACTTCTGTGTCTGAAGGAACAAAGCGTTTTTTGGTTTATTTCTTTCGATGTTAACCTGAAGGGCCCTGCTTGGAGATAAGTCATGTGGAAGTCGATGGGAGTAAATGGTACCGTGCCCACCGGCCGCCTTTCGGAGGGGGTTTCGATATCTCACTGAAAGGCCGAGCTGAAAACTGTGTTGTTCGGGGAAGTCGTTTTCGATTTATGTGAAAATCCCAAACCCGTATGTGGAATGGAAGTGCGCAGTCGGGCCTCAAACCTGCAGCTCCCTGGGCTGCCTCTGGTCATTGCTGTTTTTTGCTTTATTATCCTAGCTAAAGAGGCGTAAAGTATGGTAGATGGAAACGAATCTGCTCCTGTGATGTATTAACTAAAGGCTAAAAAAAACGCTTAATGCTTTAGAAGCAAAAACCCTTTACCTCTTCTGAAGATTTCTTCATTCAAAACGGCACCGTCCCTCGCCCGCCAGCGTCCTCCCCTCCGGATGTCGTGCGTCTTTTAATTTATCTCCGTTTCAGAAGCGTTTTGTCTTAACTATGCTATTGTTTACATATTTTTTTTTTGTACCGCGTAGATGTCGGGTAGGTGTTTTTGCCCTCATGGTGAATTTGTACGTGACAGAGCGAGCGAGTGAGGAACCCGAAGGGAGAAGCCGCGGCCGGCACCGGGAAGGGCGGGCAGGGCAAGTGCGGGGAGCCAAGGTTTGGCGAGGAGGTGCGATCTCGTTTTCTGCAGGATGCTATCTAGTAGAGTGACATAAATGAAAGATATAAAGGCAATAACTATTGTTTTTAAGCAACTTTTCTATTACTTGAACAAAAAAAAAAAAAAAAAGCATGAGAACAGTTTTGAAGTTCTGACCATTTGAACAATATTTATATATATTTTAAAGAAGACGAAGAATAGCTGAACTTGAAGTTTGATCATTGTTTTTTGCTTTTTTTTTATTTTTTGCCTAGAAATAGTCATGTACCTTCTCAATACTTCAAACCACTTTTTCACAGCTCTCAAAATCTTCATAGCTTTACAGTCGTGCAACCTAAATTTTAATGACCTTAAAAACCTAAAAAAAAAAAAAAAAAAAAAAAAAGCCACAAAAAAAAAAAAAGTCCTGCAAAGGAGAATAACTAGTTTGTCATGAAAGGTACAAAACTGATGAATTTATACGAGTTTTTAAAGACGTATCTTTCCTTTATGTAACATGTCTATTTAGTGCCTTATTAACGAAACAGTAACCCTCCCTTTTTTCAAGAGGGGAAAAACAAAAATCATCATTAGCGTCACAAGTAACCAGCGTCTGGTCTCTTGCTCCTTCGGACCTTGCGTTCACTTTTCCAATTCCTCGTTGCAGCGGGGACTGCTGCTGCCGGCACCGCTCCCCTCCCGGCTGAGCCAGCTCCATGTGCCGAGCCGCGCGCGGTGCTCCCTCTGCCACTTGGGTTCTTGGACTCTTTGTAAGGTAACTTGAATACATTTATGCACATCGCCTACCTGCCCGGGTAGGAAACTGTGGTGGATATTGTAAATGAGATACCAACCAAAAGACAAACTGAAATATAATATCTACTGCCCTCTTGAGCCAAAACGCGTGAATAGTGTTGTTGGGTTTTGTTGGGGGGGGGGTGGGGGGGGTTGCTCTGTGACCTAAACTAGTTTGTTTGCTACAAAAAAAATAATAAATAATGGTTACCTCAGCAGGTTTTGGGTGGAATATGCATCACACATCTGAAACTGAGTAGTGAGGAAGGAGGTGTCATCGGGACCGGAGGTTGTTAAGTAGCCGAGTTGTCTTGTGGCATGGCAGTGCTCTGGGCACGGAGCCCCCAGAGGAGGCAGCGAGGGGCTGGAGCTCATGGAGACACCCAGGGGTGTGCGAGAGGGGCTAGGCGTGCAGTGCAGCTTCGGTGCTTTGAAGTCCTTGAAATTTCAACTGGTTCTCTCTCTTTCCACCCCACCCCACCCCCCATCACCTCCCAGTGTCAAGTCTCATTTCACAAACCTCACCCCAAGTATTGCAGTTCCTCAATCCCTTTGTTGAGTTGCTGGGTCCAGTTTATTTGCTCTTCCCCTTGTACGTGGAATTTAACGAGCGTTAAATGGGATGGCTCATCAGCACCAAACTCCCACTGCGAACGCTGCCTTCCAGCCCATGTCCTGCACAAAAACCGAGCTGCCACCAGGGCTGGGGGCTCCCAAGAGCTGCGGGCAGCGGTGGGAGGGGAGCCCCAGACCCTCGGTGGGACTTGGGACGTGCAGCTGCATTTTTGCCTTTTGCCTGGCTTCTTTTTTTTTTTTTTTTTTTTTTTTTTTTTGCATCCTGCTGCTTTGCCACCCCGAAAACTCTGTGTTTCCATTGCAGAAAACAGATCTGGGGCCCAGATCAACTCCAAGTTCTGAATGGGTGTTTAGAAATAATGGTCTAGCCTTTTTTATTATTATTATTGTTATTATTATTGTTGTTGTTATTATTATTATTATTATTATTACTATTTAATGTTACTTTTTGCCTCGGGGTCCATTTCTTCCCAATACCCCTGTCCCGTACCACCACCAAGGCAGGGAATCGGCCGTGCACGCCGTTGCTGATGTCTCTCCTTGGTCCCTTTCAGCCTTGGTGCAGATGCAGAGAGACCCGTGCCAGGAGCTTGGCTCCTGCCCGCTCTGAGGGGTCTCCCGCATCCGCAGCCGTCAGCAGAGAGAGGTTCAGAGCCTTTAAGAATGACTGACTTTAGACAAAAGCAGAAGAAACAAGACATTGCTAACGCTTAGCAACCTCTTGTCCTAGCCTGCCTTTTTGCTCGAAGTTTTGAGAGTCATGTTAGCTTTAAAAGGGGTTGTTAATCTTGCAGATGTTCTTAGCATACAGTATGGCAAACAACACCCTGAACGTGCCACCGAAACTTAATGACCTGGAATGTGAACATGGCTTTTTCAGTAAGGATGGCAAGGAAGAATGGGTTTCGTTTGGTTCTGACACTGGTAAAAATTCAGTCCCCTTTCACAACCCTTGAGTTCAGTGGTTTGGAGATCAGCTTTACTAATCTAGTGCATTGTTTCCATACGTGTCACAAAATTCATTCTATCTTAAGTGGGGGTATAAGGAAATCCAATTGCTTTCTGGAGAATTCACCCTTTTTATGTGTATAAAACTACAAAATTGCACTAACTGCTATATTAAAAGTAAATAAATAAAAGCCCAAAATTTTTACTAAGGATTGAAAAAGGACTGAATCCAGATGTGTAGCATTAGCAGTGCTAGGCAAGAACAGAATGAATTTTTAATCTCTTCTGTCTCTGTATAGCTCAGAGATTTTCTATGTACAACACAAAGCTACAAAAAAAAAAAAAAAAAAAAAAGTTTTCCAGAAACTGCGCTTCAAATTTTTGCTGTACTATAGAAGCTCATGAAGGACAACATTACGAGTCCTAATTTGCCTGCCTTATAGACACATTTCATTGTATTAATATTTTCTTAAACTTCCAGTTGCATTGCTTTGGCTTTGGAGTTTGTTATAGGCAGTCCTGTATCCTGAGTTCTGTTCAAGTTTAAACTTATGTAAACTATTGACAGCACATGCAATGCAGTACTTATCTATATTTTGCTGTTTTAGTATGAATATGTACTCTGATGCCAATTTACAAAAATCTGTTGTAAACGCTTATTGTGTAACAGTAACCAATAGTGGCAATTATATGTCATTCTAAAAGCTGCAATACTTATACAATAAATTTTACAATACTTTGGAAAATTTGCCTTCACCTTTTGCTTTGTTACCTACAGATCAGAGTTTGCCAACATGATGTAATTTAAAAAGCTCTTCCTCTTTTCTTCTCAAATATTGGAAAATGAATATTCTCGGGTTTTGATATTTGTGTATTTTGCCCCCTTCCTTGTTAAGTAGCCTTCTGAATTACAGGCCAACGTATGTATTGACACAACGTGTTTTTTCTTTTTTTTTTTTTCCTTTTTTTTTCCCGTGAAGCTGTAGCTGGTTCCTGGTGTATTTGCATGCTAGATCCGTGTGTGTGTGCGTGCGTGTACAATTCTGTTTTCTTTTGAGTAGATCAGGTGTCGCAGCTTTAATTCCAGAAGAAGCATTCCTGTTTTGCACCAATATTTGCAACACTTGCGATCCTGCCTTTCAGACAAGAACACCACTGATGGTCAGAAGGTCTTAACTTGAATAATCGTCAATCAACAAGAACTGTGTAGATTGACTCAAATCCTAAGCACAGAAAATTTGTGTGACTTTTTTTTTCTTTCTGAGACTGTGGTCAAATGCAGTGATCACATTAAAATGATTGAAAATTCAACTGTTTGCAGGGGGTTTTCTTTTTGTGTTTTGGAAGGATTTCCTGGAGATTCACCTGCCCTTGGCAGACCTCGGGTTCCCTCCTGAGAATGAGAGGCCTGTAGGGATCCCTGTGGTTCGACAGGAGGCTCCTCCAGCTGCTTTGGGTGGCCACGTGGAGGAGAGTTGGCCTTGGTGTGGGGAGCTGGCAGCAGGAGGAGCTGGTGGCAGCGCAGAGCCCAGCTGAGGGCCACTTCGCCAAATGTCTGTGGGGATGGCTGCAAGCAGCGTGATTGCAGGTCAGGAGCGAGAACCCCAAATCCTACCCTCTGGCCCTGGGCTGTGCCACTTACCTCCCAGTCACGGTGTGTTTTGTGAACCTCCTGCTGTCCTTGCTGCTGGAAAGCCAGCACGGGGGGGGGGGGGGGGGGGGGGGGGGGCGGGGGGGCACCAGGCTGGAAAGAGCAGGATTAGGTTGGAATGCTTTAATTTTTTAAATTAAAGAAGAAATTGGCTTTTGTTTAAAGCCATGCTGGTGCCTGGCTGCATTGGCAGGGCTCAGAGACTCACCCTAGACTCTGCTGGGCTGAATACCCAAACGGGTATGGTTTGGACCAAAATCACTCAAAATCCCTGGGTGTCAGAAGCAGCTGTACAGTAGCTGTGGGGTAGTTGGGTTGGGGGACGGCCCCCACCTGCTGTTGGGACCCCACAGGTGATGCAGCTTCCAGCCTGGCACGTTCCCATGCCCTGGTGGGAAGTACAGAGTACTTCTGAAGATGCTGTAATGCCGGATCTGTCACCGTTTGGTGCCTTCCAGTCCATTTACAAAACAGCAGCTGTTAATCAGGAAGCCTTTTTTTTCTCTAAGTCCTCTTTGAAATGAGCAGAAACCAGCTCGCTCTATTTTACCAACTGAGCAACTTAGATGAGTGATTGAAGCTAACATGTTCGCTCTCAAGATGGTGCTTTATCCCAGAGCTGGGATACAGAGCTCTCGAGGGTTGGGTTCCCTTTTCCCTCTGGGAAGGCTGTCCTAGCTGCGGAAACCTGCCCTGCCAGCAGCCCAGTGGCAGGACCAGATACTGGTGGCTCTGTGCTAGCAGATAACCTTTAGGAAGCAAAACGTGCATTTCAATGTATGTGTGTGCATGGTCCAAAATGCACAAATCATGCATGGGGTCAAGCAGGTAGTCAGGCTGTGATTTTATCTTCATCACAATCGTCATCACCTCCACTCCTACATACAGCCTGCTTGCAAGCACTGCCACCAACAGCTCTAAATACAGTGGGATCTCCATGGGGCTGTAAAGTGCTCATGGAAGATCAGCCCCTACCATAAACCCCCACAGATGTCTCATTTCATGTACTGTGAATAAAATAATAATAAAATAGAATATATATATAAATAATGAATATATATATATGTATATATAATAAAAAATGAAAAATAAAATTTCTCCTTGCTCAGAGCGTAACACCATGGATGTGAGCCCTGAGGGAGCAAACAGCAAGGCCAGGAGATGGTGAGGAAGAGCCCATGTGCTTGAACATCCCAGCGCTGGGGGCAACGAACGGGGTGCTGTGGGCTTGCTGTGTACAGTCCTTGCAGGCAGCAGGGCAGCGATGTGCTGGAGCAGTTCCTGAGCATCCCAACCACTTGCCGTCCTCTTAGTTCACCCCAAAATGCCCAACTTATGTGAGAGGGGCAGTGCCCCCTCCCCAAAGCCAGGCTCACACGTACCGAGGTAGCAGCAGCCACCTTTCCCCAGGCCCACGGGCTGTGGGGAAGGGCAGGGTTTTGTTTTCAGTCTCTGTTTTGGAATGACAGCTTTTTCATTTTTGGATTTACAGCTGAAACCGACGTCTTCCCACAGAAAATGAGAACTGAGATGAAACCACATTTTCCAAAGGGGATTTTTTTTTTTAATGAAAAAAAAAAAAAGGCTACAAAAACCAAATCCAACCAACACAGTGCGTGGGAATGGGCAGAAAAATATTGTTACTAGGCTACCTTTCTGCAGCTAATAGGGTGATCTGGGGACACTGCAGCATGGCTGATTGGCAAAAGATTATTTTTAACTTTTTTTTTTTTTTTTTTTGTAGCTCAGCGGAAGAAACAGTTTTGTGACTTTTGGAAACCACAAGTGGCAAAGGCTTTGATTTTAAACAGATTTCTGTGCTGCAAATTTAATAGAACTTCAGCAAGGAGATTCAGCTTCACCCTGCGCTTCCAGCACTGAGGCCCTTTTTGCAGCGTTTCTGGCTTTGCTCACTGGAAGGTGCAAATTCCAACTTCAAAGCATCCAAACTTCACAGCAGCTTTATTTTTTTTTCCCCCTTTTTTGTCTCTGTATTTTATCCGCCTGTCCTAACCCAAACCTTGGCGGTGCCTTCCTGGAGATGCTGTGCTCACCCACCCATGCCAGCCTTTCCTTGGGGCGGCTGTGCCCAGTGGTAGCTCTGTGCTGGGCACAGGGGACGTTTCCCCATCCAGCCTTGGCACTGGGGCACAATGCCCTGGCAGTGCTTGTGCTGCTAGACATGATCAGGCTGGAAAACCTCTGCCTGAATCCATTTTGTTTGCAGGTTGCTGGGGCAAACTGGCATCACCCGCCCTCTGCCCCCGCTTGGGAGCCCTGCAGCAGCTCGATCCTACAGCACAGGATGTGTGGGGCTGGTCCTGCAAAGGTGAGCACAATCCCACCCTGCCCTGGAAGCCAATTTAAGCTGCCCCAGTGATAAGAAGGCTTGTTGGATCCTCTGATCCACTGATCCAACAAGCAGCAGTCTTCTCTGTGCTTGTTCTTCTGAGGTATGCTTGGGATTTATGGCATTTTTTAGGGCACCCTGCAGGAGCATCACAGGTGGCTCTGAGTGCACTGACAGCCTGTGGTGCTGCTGGTTCCTGGGGCTGGGTGGTGGCTGCTCTGCTCTGCAGCATTCCCCCTGCTTCAGCATGTGGAGAGCCCCTGCTCAGGAAAGGTTAAAAGTGCCCACGTGAAATTTGGAGCTCTGGCTGAGCTGATGGCTCTGGACCAGGCAGAGGAGCTGTGATATAAGGCACAGAGGCTTAGGAAGACAGAAAGGTGATGCAGTGTGCTTGGAGTAGGCTTTGAGATGAAGAGATGAGGGAGAGCCTCTGTTGCTGGTTGGGATTCATTGCTTGTCAGCTCCCGGTGGGTGCTCGGCCCTCTCCTTGTGCTGTCCTGGCTCCCGGCTCAAACACAAGCAGCTGCCTTGAGACTGATGGCTGGCAGCAGCCATAAATCATGATTGCAGTGGTTTGCGGTGAGTTCTAGGTGCCAGTCAGAAAGCAGCTCCTCAGGGTGTTTGTCCCCTGCGCTGGGGAGCCTGGGCAGTGAGCAGTTAACTCAGTGTGGCTCTGGGGAGCTGTGTTTGGTTACGGGAATGACTGAAGTAGGCAGCCACTGCCCTGGTGTTGGGCACACTGCTAATGAGGAGCCTGGGGGATGAGGCAGCCCCCCCATGCTCCTCACCAAGCCACCAGGCCTTGCCTTCCCCTCCCTGCTGTGGCCTCACTGCTGTCAAGGTGTAAATGGGAGAGTTTTTACCTTCTAGGTGTACACCCTGAGCTTAGGGCACATCAGGAGCATTGCAAGGTGACCATACATGACCCAGGGTCAGGGTGCCACCCTGGGGACCCACACAACCCCGGGGGGGGGGGGGGGGTCACTGTGCTGTCACAGGTGGGTAAGCTCCCTCTGTCACAATGTGCCCCCGAGGAAGGTGGGCTGTGGCCACAGATCCTTCTCTGATACTCGAAGTGTTGAGTTAAAGATCTCCGCACAGTAATGACAGCATTTTTATATGTGGTCCCCTTAAGATGGGTAAGGATTAGGTATCCATGCCCTTTAGGAGCTCTGGAGTAGTCATGTAAGGTCACCTTCAGGGTGCTTTGTGTTCTTTTGGGGAAAGACTGTGGGGTTTGGGGTAGGCAGCAGGGCTAGTGTGGATGTGAGGAGAGCTGGGGTGGGTTGTGCCTCAGGGTGAGCACACACCGGTGGCATCCTCACAGGGGATGACAAGCCCTAAGCACATGTTCACACCAGAGAGCTTGTTCGTGCACTTGTCCATCACAGAGCACACAGATTACTTCTTGAATTCCAGAACAAAGCTCTGCAATATTCAGATGAGGAGAATCAGGCTAAAAACCAAACCATGTATGACCATGATTGGCCCCACTGCTTTCTTCCTCACTCCTATTTCTGCTTCTGGAGACCTGCTCTTTCCCTCTGCCCAGCTGTGTGGCTCTGTTGGTTTTTCCCAGCTGAGGAGGAGGAAGGTTTGATGTTCCCTGCAGTGCTCGGGCAGCTCTCCCGTGGGTGGGGTGGGAGCTAAATATAACCTGGGGAGGGAAAACAGGGGTGTGGGGTAGGAGCGAGAGCTCTGTTTGTTTTCCTTCTGATCTCTGAGCCCTGTTATGTTTCATTGCTCTGCAAACAGGAGGTCTGGAAAGCTTCCTCTTCCTCCTGTGCCACTGCAGGTCAGCTGGGAGTGTAGTCCCCACACTGGAAGAAAAACTTACTAAATATGTCTATATTTACAGTAACGTTGGAAGAGCGGCATGAAACTGCACCTCTATTTACCTTTTTCCAGGATAGATTTTACTGTAAATGTTCAAATAAACTATTTGTATAAACAATTCCTGCAAATTTACGCAGTGCCTGGATGTACTCGCACCTTGCTGCTGAGAACTTACACCCGTTGAGTAACAACGGGTTGTTTCCTACAACGGGGAAACAACCCGTATTGCGGAAAAACCCACTGAAGGCAATGCAGACAGGTGCTTTCTGTGCACCACATCTCGAGGAAAGCGAGGGGTGTCCAGTACATTTGGTCTGCATGTACCTACAGGGATGTGATCCCCATTGCTTACAGCCTGGCAGTGCTTCAAAGGAAGCCCTGCCATCGCAGGGAGCGTGGTTGAGTAGGTGCACCAGAGAACAGAGGTGCTGTGTCAGGAACGTAAGCGATGCTCGTTGTGCTGTAGAAAAGGCACGACGTGAAGTGAGGCTTTAAGGAAGTGGACTGACTCCTTCGGTCTGTTCAAGGTTGCTCAGCTCTCCTGATTTCTCAGATACCTGACTCTTTAGGAAGTCTTCTGCCCAGAAATGAAGTCTTAGTGTCACGATCAAATGTGACCAGTCATGAGCAACTGCTGTAATCAAATGTGAGTTTGGAAAATTGACTTTGTCTTTTCTTTTAAAGTCTTGGTTTATGGGAAAATGAACTGGTTTCACTTTCCTGTTCTGGCTTCCAGTGCTGCCTGCACTGGAAAAAGCAAAGCCGTGAGCGCTGACCGTCCATGAGGCTTTCTCTGGTCTTCAGCTCCTGGATCAGTTATAGGACTTCAGCACATGGCACAAATGCCATCTGGCATAGGTACAAATTGCTTTTAAAGCAAGTCTATATCACTCTGTTATTTTTTTATTCCTACACAGGGGGAAAAAAAAAATCCCTGGGGTACTGCATCACATTGTCTTCCATCACCACGAGCCATCTGTGTGTGCTGTCCTTTGACTTTGTGTTCTCCCTAACTCAGGGCATGCAGAGGGGATGTGTGAGTGAGCTTGTCCTGGGGCCTCACCCTGACCATGGCTGATCCTGGCAAATGTGGAGGAATAGCTTAAACTCTGTTACTTTTTGAATCGGACACAACAAAAATGTTCTCTTCTTCCAATTTCTCTCTTGAACATTAGATCCATGTGAGCTGGCAAGTGGCTGTGATGTGCAGGGAGCTAAGGTTGCAAATGTGTTCCTGCACATTTGTGATGAGGGTTGCCACTTCTTTCTCCTCTCAGGCTGGGTACTTCAGAGCTGTGTGAGCTTCCCCATTATTTCTTGTCTCTCAAGGATCAAGGTTTGGCTGCAGGAACATCCCAGTTCCCCATCTCTGTCCTTTGTGGCTCAGTGCCCTAGTGGCAAACTGACTGCAGCACTCCCCATTGCCGCGACCCCAGTCTGTGCATCCTGGAGGCGCTCCTTTATTCTCCAGACTTGGCAGAGATGCAGGGTGGCAGCATAGGACTTGAGTGGAATCAAAATTGCATTTTAATTGTAAACATTTGTCCAGAAATTAATGTTTCTGAACTAATGTTTCTCTCCAGCCACTGCATTCAGAAACAAATGACTCTTGCTAATTGATTTTCCCTATATAGCAGGAAATGTACTTGTAAAAAATCATCCAAGCATAATTGAAAATTCCCCCTCTTTCAGCAGGTATCCACATCATCACTCAACTGATGCATTTGCTCGTCCTCTGGCAGTTATCACCTAGGACTTGCATAGCTGTCTGTGGAGGAGGGTTAACTTTTCCTAATGTTTGTTTGTTGAGCTGAATTTTGTGACAAAAATCAATATATACATGGAAGACTTCTTAAGTTTGTTTAGAGTCCCAAATAAGTGTACCCACAGGGGAAATGTAGTTGATGGCTTCCTGCTTTGGTTGGAAAGGTGTATTTGTGTTTTCACACCTGAGATCAGCGATGCCACCACTTGTCCCAGTATGTAAAACAGTTTTGAGCAACATCCAAAGGCCTTTAGCAGCCCATCACTGGCTCCTCCCGCAGCAGCTGAGCTCGTTTCCAAAGTCCCTTTCTCTGCAGTGCCAAGCCAACCGTCTTGACACCCTGGAATCAAAACTTAGAACCTTGTCTGAGCTGTAAAACTGAAACAGACCTATTGTGTTCTGCAGGTGGTGGATGCTGAGGGGAAGGCAGGGAAGCTAAAAGCCTGCTTAGGAAGAATGGATGATATGGTTGTGTTCAGTGGCTGCTTGAGGACCAAATTCCACCTTTGGGTACCCATGTAAGATTTGTATGTGATATGAGGTTATAGGATTTGTTTTGCACCAGGAGTGACTGCATGAGCAATGTTTGGGGCTCCTTTGGAGGCTGGGGCTTCCAGGCAGCAGCTTCCCAGCCATGGATTGACCTCTGATGTCTCAGCCTTGGAAATGCTGAACCCCAGGAGTGTGGGGTGTATACATTTCTAGCAAGCGTATGGCTTGCAACAACAGCTTGTAGTGCCTCTAATGGTACAAGTCCACCCTACTTCACACAACTTGCTTGCTGTGCACCTTCTGTGGCAGCCCATGGCCAGCCCTAGCAGTCACGTAGTGCTTTCCAGTGGCTTCCCTCTGATGCTTTGACCTCTCCTATCAGCCTGAATAGATGAACGTAATCTGGGTTTGTTCAAAAGAAATTTTGTGTTGGA
Source organism: Aythya marila (assembly GCF_965140915.1). Classification (NCBI taxonomy): domain Eukaryota; kingdom Metazoa; phylum Chordata; class Aves; order Anseriformes; family Anatidae; genus Aythya; species Aythya marila. Next base: position 5,830,962 of record NC_139057.1, read on the forward strand.
GCGTCTCTTGAAGATCAGATAATCTGCTTTTATTTTGATGTTTTTTAATAAAGCTGCATAACAAAGGGTTTCCTCATTCCAGTGATACTGACTGTAATGTGCTTGCAATAATTAATGCCACTACTAATGGAGGATTATAATTCTGCCTTAATTATATCATTAAGATACATTTCATGCATTTAATTGTTTTCGTAAAATGACAGCTAAGCTCTCCTGCCTCATATTTCCTATTTCCTGATCCAATTACTTCACATGCAAGGGCAACCTGCTAGTAATGGTGTTTCACAGCTTTTTGCTTTCCAGGGGAAATCAAGTGGTTTTTGGTTAGATATGCCAATACATTTCAGGTTAGAAACACTTCCCTGTGCTGTTTGTCAGTGTTGGTGGTGAACAGATGCACTGAACTCTCTTCTCCTTGCTGGCCTGCATTTCATGAAAAATAGGAGTGTGGGGGGAGAGGCATCAAGGCAGGCCTGGAAGACCAAAAAGGTTTAAAATCAACCCTAACACATGTCCTGCTGCACCAAGGGAAGGTTAAACTTAGTTGAAATGTGCCATGTGTGGCCCAAAGGCAGGATCAGGGACTTAGGCCCTGGGGACTTGGGCCTCAGGCCTCAGCAAGGCTGACCTGTGGGCCCAGGGAATCACTAGCAAAAGTTCCTGGTCTATGACACAAAATGCAGCTGGTGGAGAGGAGTTGGCAGCTCTGAGCAGGTGGCATTCCCTGCTGTGAGGAACAGAGCTCAGCTGTGAGAAGAAAGGCTGGGACTTGTCTTTGTCCCCAGCTCTGTAGCTGGTCTAACTGGCACAAAGCAGTGTGACCGCAACAGGCGGGGCTGCAGCCCTGGGCCTTCCTATGGGGCAGCAACAACCAAGAGGTTCAGGACGACCCGCTGGACACATGCAAAGCTTTCTGCCTTCTCTCTGAAATAAAATCAGCCTCTGTCTCATCAAGGCCTGAGCCACTTGCCCACTGCAAGGCCAGTCTTCTGATGAGGCATCTAGAAGTCATACAAATCCATGTGGCCCACTGTGGTCCAAAATAAGCCCTAGCACTCATAGCAGTGGTGATGTGCGTGCATGTGTTTTGGATGAGTAAATGCAGTTTTCACTGGACAGGAATTTGTTACGTTTGTAATTCCCAGCTGCTCAGAGGGATGGGAGTGGTGCGCGCACTCTGCTCTTTGGGCCTTCTTTGACTGCCACTCCCTCCCAAATCTGTAGTTATTGTATGACTGCACAAAAACAAAATTCGGGACAAGTGGTTAGGAAACAGGGAAATCTGACTACGGTAATCACTATAGAAAATAGTGTTAAGTTGCCTTGAGGGGGAGATATCTTTTTGCTTGAGCATTGCCACTGGATTTTTGGAGCATCTGAGAACAGTCAAAACTTCCCATAAGGCCATCTGGATTGTTGCTGCTGTTTGCATTACAAAGCCAGATGCCAACCAAGTGTTGTACATGCTATTTGATCAAAAGAAGATATTCAAGTGGATTTGTGCAGATGACAGAGGGAGAACATCCATGCCATGCAACAGATGCAGCAACTGGTAAATACCTCAAATCAGTCAGCGATGAGTTCTTTCCAAGCCCAGTTCTCCTTAGGTTGGAGACCACTGACTACTCTTCGGTACTCTTTGGTTTTCTTACTGGTGCTAAGAGCTATCGCTGGATTTATCTTTAACCTTTATGGCTGGGGAGCAGGGGGCTGGGTCTGAACTGCCTGTGCTGTGGCAGGGAAAGAGGACAGCAGGTGAAAGGAGACTGAAGAAAACACTGAGCCCTTCCACCCTCTGTAAAATATGGCTAAGTATGAGACACCATGTGCTTTTGGCCTTCTGTAGGGAGGAGACACTGTAGAAATACTGATTTATATCATAAAAAGAATCCTGAGTTAACTAGAGTTTCCCTCTATCACCAGGTAAGTTGTACTTGCCTTCAGCTCCTTCCCACTAAATGGCACTGAGAAATTAGAGACACCAGAAACCAGAGAGCTGAATAAGAGATGTGAGGACACTGATTTGGATTTCCACACTGTGGAAAGTACCATCTTGCATCCCTCTGTTAAGAAGCTGAATTTCTAGTTCAATTTTGCTTACAGGTCCTGTCTGTAGCATTGTGTCATTGAATAGCTTCCCCCCTTCCCCCTTCTTGTTGTGATTATTAGTAACAAAGTTTTCGGTTTGTGTTTTATTGCAGGTTATCCAGCAAATTTTGGGACAAAATAGACAACCATTAATTGTTTTCTCAGAATAAATCAATATAAATTCTCAACGTGGCCATAACAACAATGGTTGTTGCCCTCTGTTAAAATACTCAGGTTGGAAATAACGACATTATAAATGAAAATAATGGTAATTACTCTCTGAAAAGGCTTTTGTTGCTACACTCAATATCATCTTTGAGCCCTTCCATGAACGTAAGTCACCATAAGTAAAAATAAAACTAAAAATTCGTTTTCCTAGAGATTGTTGCGTTACATCTGTTGTGTGGGAAATAACAACTCTGACTTTTTGTTTTGTTTGGGATTTCAGAGTGGTTTGTGGATGGGAAATTTCAAACCAATACCATCAGGAGAAATCAACTGCTTTTATTTAGCTAAATTTGAAATGTTACATGATATTATGAGTATTTTTGTATACAGTGTGTGTATACATATGTATACACACCTTGAGATCAATATTAATATAGAAACAAGACATTTACTGTATCAAAATGAGAAGAAAACATCAACATAGTTCTTCACACTTTCCTACTGAAAAATGCCAAATCGTGCATGTTGTCAAACTGCCGGCAACATATTGAGCTGGGTGCAGCTGAGCTGAGCCCAGGCTGTGCTGTGGGGAAGGGTATTCATAGAATCATATCCCTTCCTGGGCTCAGGACCCTCGGTGCTGCTCACACCTGGTGCTCAGGGCATGGCAGGGGCTTTGGGAGGTCTCTCACATGGTCCCAGCACATTTTGGGTGGTTGACCCAAGAGGGTTGGGTGCAGGTCCCCGTGCTGATGGACACCCAGGAAATACTGTAGAGGATTCAGTGTCTGCCCTGACTCTCAGCTCAACTGCACAAATGCACAAGAAGCCTGGCAGCCCTGGGGTCTCCCTCTCCTCTCTCTTCATGCAGACCTTTGCAGCTTCTCTCTGTAGGAGGTTTGACTACTACAACAGTCCTTCCCTGGAAAGTAAGAGACCATTGCATGGAAAGGATGTTTTCAGATTGAATGAGCAATAAAAAGGGGAGGGATAAGTACAAAATACAATGTGACACCACCCTCCTGCGCTACTGCAGAGCCTGTGGGTGAGGTGCCTTCCCCAGTTCCTCCTTTCCAGCAGGAACAGGCACCTCCTGGGAGGAGATGGGCTGTCCCCATGAGTTGTCACCGACCCGGGGCTCTGGAGAGCGTCATCAGCGGATTCAAGAACCAAATGTGTGTTTGGGATGTTTCTGACCTGGATTTGGGGCTGGAGGAGGCAGGCAGGAGCTCGAGGGGGAGCTGCTCAGAGCTGCTCTTAGGGCACAGTCCAGGCACCAGCTCCATGTGGCCACTTAATGCTTCCCCTGCTCCTTAGTTCCTTGTCTCACCTTAATCTATTGAAATGATTCCCTTATGAACTAGTTCCTGATGTCCTTATTAAACGAGGAGTAATTAATTATTAATTAAGCAGCCTGGGCTACTTATTAATTCAACTTGTTAATTAAGTTTAGGACATTAACGAGGCAGCTTGTTAATTGAGGTGCTGGGGGTAGGCGAGGAAGGGGAGGCAGCAGTGGAGCAGGGAATGGGGCTCCTTGTTGAGCCGTGGGTTTGTGGGATCTTCCTGGGCCTGCTATCATCGCCCCACAGCAATCCGTCCAGAAGAGCCACCAGGACCTGCAGGATGATTTCTTAGTGATTTACTCAGGGCTGAGCCGTGCTGGGATGAGGACAGCACCAGCCTGATGGGTGAGGATAGCTCAGAGGTGTGGGTGGTGATGGGGAGCTGTGGCCTCCTGCTTTTGTTGGCCTTACTGAAATTCACAGATAGGAAATGTGCTCGTCAAAATGACTTCTGCCCAAGTTGAAAGATCTACAGTTTAGAAACAATAATCAGACACAAACAAGGAGCCTCTGCTTCTCCAGAGATGTTGCAAAGAGAAAGAGTCCTGTATCTCTTTCTGGGAAGCTGTTCTGAGGTCAGAAAGAGCAGAAATATGGAGTCACGTTCGTCCCAATTGAGTTTTTGAAGACTTGCACTATTATGCAGATGCTGAAAAACCAGTGCCACAGATGGGCATGCTTCCAGTGGCAGCTACCAAAACCCAGCCATGCTTGCTGCCCTTCTCAGCATTGCTCACCAGGTTTTGAAGGCCATGACTCAGAGAAGAAGTCCTCTAGCTAGTTTTTCGGGGTGGGTTCATGGCTCAGGGTGGCAGGAAGATCCCAGGCTAACCACCAACGAGGTGACCATTGCAGCTGCTACTCTGACTCGATACTGGTGCAGCCTTCCAGGTAAAGAAGACTCAGGGTATGTGAGGGGAGTGCACTACCTGCTAAGAAAGGCTTTAAAACAGCAAAAAAAGAACTCCTTAAATGTTAAAGCTTTGTGAGATAACCCCATGCTGACATCTTACTGGTATCTGGTAATCGGGAGTGGTTTGGTAATTTCAGGATGGTTTCTCTGAGGAGCTTGTTGATGGGCCACTTCTTGGCAGGAAGGCTCCAATGTCACTGGGTTTGTTCCACTGCTAATGCCATTCCCCAGGTTAGCTGAAAATAAAACCATTTCTAATAATTTCTGAAAGTTTCTGAAAGGAGCTGGGGGAGGGAGAGAGCTAATGAGGAAAACACACAGTGTTAGAAAGAGAAGTGCATTCCCTGAAGTCAACAGCGTAAAAAAAATTTTTTTTTGAATATTCATTTCTACGGAGATTTTCCATCCCTATAATTAATTTGTCGCAAATACACTGACAAAGCACTTCTGGTGCTGTGATGAAGGCTAGAGGCAGAGGTGTGCTCAGCCTCTTTTTGAAGAAAAATAACCAGCCATCAAATAACTTTAAACTCCTAAAGCTTTACCAGCCTGATCTTACTGCTTTCATCAAAGAGCGCTACTTGCCCTCGAAGACAGCTAAAGCTATTGAAAAATCGTTATATGGCTTTATTTTTTGGTTGATCCAATCCCCTTCTGGTGTACTGGCCTATTATCTGCAGCAGTGCTTGGATTCAGGAAGGGTGGAGGACAGCTGGAGATTTTTTCCCCTGCATCCCTCCCATCCCAGCCCTGCTGTGCCTGGGTGCGCAGCACAGCCCAGTGGGCATGGGGTGACTCCTGCCCCTCAGCTGCTGTGACAGACATGGGGGTTTTTGTATGTTTTTTTGGGGGGTGGAGGGGGAAGAAGAGAGTGAAATCTTTACAACACCCAGGGCTGGTGGCTTTCCCCTCCATTCATGCAGGGAGCAGTGACGTTGGGACCCTGGGACTCTCACCTGAAGAAAAAGACCCCTGACCGCACCAGGCAGCAAATCGATGTCAAATGTCTGCAGTGGCTGACAGGTAATGACATCTGCCTCGTTAGGTCACACCTCTGCTCCCCACCAGGAGGGATCAGTCGGGTTGGGGAATTACTCCTCACAGAATCACAGAATCACAGAATTTCTAGGTTGGAAGAGACCTCAAGATCATCGAGTCCAACCTCTGACCTAACGCTAACAGTCCCCACTAAACCATATCCCTAAGCTCTACATCTAAACGTTTTTTGAAGACTTCCAGGGATGGTGACTCCACCACTTCCCTGGGCAGCCTGTTCCAATGCCTCACAACCCTTTCAGTGAAGAAGTTCTTCCTAACATCTAACCTAAAACTCCCCTGGCTCAACTTAAGCCCATTCCCCCTCGTCCTGTCACCAGGCACGTGGGAGAACAGGCCAACCCCCACCTCGCTACAGCCTCCCTTGAGGTACCTATAGAGAGCGATAAGGTCGCCCCTGAGCCTCCTCTTCTCCTCAAGGTTTCCTCCTTTGTCTCCCTACCTCAGAGCCCGTACTGCACGAGTAAGGGGCAGACACCCTCATGGGCCCAGATCCTTGGGACTGCTTTCTGATGGGAGAAGGATGAGACCTGACTCCGTAGCCATTACTCACACCAAGCAGTACTCGTTCAGTAAGTCTGTGCGTGTAAATAAGTCTTTGTTGACGTGAGTAATGGTGGCAGATTCTGGCCCTGAGTTATTGCACGAAACTATCTGAGGCTCAGGAGAAAGCTGCATGATTCAGAGCTAGCCTTAAAAATAAAAGTTCTAAATCCCAAGTTATAATGTGCCATTTGGCTCCTGCTAAAGTTGGTCTAAAAAGGCTGTGCTGAATAATAAAAAAGATCAAGCTTTTGATGTTGAGTTGCATGTTCAAGCATAAAATCCAGCCTTGATGAAGCTTAGCCTGGCTTATTTCACTCAGGCAAAGACACTAAACAAGAACCTTACACTATTTCTCATTTAGAGGAAATGTCTGTGCATTTAAAAAAAAATACTTGACAGATAAGTAATTAGGAAACATCTGGCCAAACCAAAGGCAACAGAAGTGATTCCAATCAAAGGTGGCTCACTGAAAGCTTTTCATCTTGACTCCAACAGAAACGGCAAACTTAGCGCTTAAAAAAAATTCCAGCTTTCTGATGAAGTGTTAAAAAGGCAGACAGCGAAAAGTGCATATACAGACACCCAGCACAGGAGGCCGAACACAGGAGGAGAAAAATACTGGGCTGTGCATACGTGGAGGTGTGTGCCGAGGGCCCTGAGGCAGGGCCAGTGCTTTGACACTGCTGCGGTGTCTCTGATGGACTCCCCAGTCCATCCCTGGTGCCATGACCGACACCTTGTTGGGAAGGGTATGGCCGTGGCTGCCTTGCAAGCCCCAGGACCAGCACCAAGTGGCACGTCCTGCCTTATGGGCACCTCTAGGGCAGCAGGGGTGAGGCTGGTGCTGGTGCCAGGCTGGGTTGCAGGAGCTGAGGTTGCTGCAGCCCTGGCAGATGTTGCAGCATTTATCTTCCTCAAAAGTTTCATCTGAGCTATGCATAGAGCAATGGCACAGCCTTATCAGGGGTTGGGGTGAGCAATGCTCCCGTTCAATAGTCTCTGTTTTGTTTGGCATGATGGTTTGAAGATCTTTTCCCTGCATTTAGTGAGTGGCAGTGGTTTGAAGGCTCTGTTAAAAGAAATACCTGAATTGTCTGTCTGCTTCCCTGCACTGATTGTGCTGGAAGGACTTTGGTGTGCTCCTCAAGAGGAGATGTTTTCTGATAACACCTTACCTGTTGCAGCTCCTGTTAGAAATGGTTCCCCATATATTTTTTTTAATTTCAAACAAGCTTCATTTTGGAAGTTTTGGGCAAAGTTTTAGATTTATTTCTCTTTCTCCCTGGCAGGTCTCTGCAGGTCTAGACTCTGTGTCCATTCCCTCATGGTGCTCCCGTGTGGAGCTTCAGCAGAGGCTTTGCAGGCGCTCGGCATGACGAGGATGGGAGGAAGGAGAGGATCGGTGCTCCGACACAGCAGCCATTTTAAGCTGCTTCTTCCACAGCTGGAAATCATTGCGATAGCATCAGCTGCCAAGGAGAGTTATGAGATTTGGCAGGATTCAGAGGGAAAGAGGTAGCAGCTAAATCACTTGTGAATAGCAAGCGCTTCAAAGGCAGAGCGCGGGGCCCCGGCTGGCTGGCGGGTGCTGTGCTGGGACGGATCCGGACCCGGTGAGGGTGCTGGGGGCAGCACAAGGCTCTGAGCAGGGTGAACGGCACCCACAGGGCCTGACCTGCTCTTCGTGGCCCCACCGGTGCGTCCCCAGGCACAGGCAGCTGGGACACCTCGCAGCTGGAGCTGATGCATTATTCAGCAAGGAAATAAGTGCTCTGCAACCCCACCGCAAAAAAAAAACCTCAATAATGCAAGGATAGGAAGCATACAATATATTCCTCTCCAAATTAATTGCTATTATTTTGATTAAAACACATTATCATATAAATATTTGATTAAGAATGTGATTAAATCTTTCTTGCTTATGAACTGTGACAACTTTAAAGTCTAACCTTTTATAGCTTGGCACCACATCATTATTTTGCTCATTAGCTACGTTTAATAATTCGATCTCATAATATGCTTTGCCATTTGGAACCTGCCTTTGTGTGCCAAGTTCAAATCGATGCTGTTAGTTATTTGTGCCACTGCAGATAATTAAACAAAAATTAAAAGCAATTTAACCTTGCAGTCTGGCTGCGGGTGGATCGGCGTTTGAGCACAAGTCAGCAGAGTTTGTTCTGCTGATGGGACCTGCGTGGGAAGGGGGGGTCTGAGGTGTCTCCTGGGGCACAGCAACTGCAAGCATGTATGGAGGAGCCCAGCCAAGAGCTAACCTCCAAGGGGAGACATTTTCTATTCCCCCAGGAACAGAGGTAGATGCAGGAAAGGCTGCTGCCCCCCCACCCTGAGTCCTTCTGGGGGCTCCAGGCAGTGGGAACAAGGCTGTTACTTTTGGGCAGGGCTATGTGCTGTGGGTTCCCCTTGTCCCTCAGCAGGATCAGGCCCTCGTAGGCAGTCTGGATGCAGAACGATGCCTCTGTCTCTCCCAGCTTACTCCAACCAGCCAGAGCCCACTTTCCTAATTTAAACCGCACACAAAAGCTTGCCTTACATGGTCACGGATGCTATTTTTAGGTTTGCCAATTAATCCAGCTCCATTTGAGCTGGATTAGAAATCACATACCCCCTTAATTATAGGTGTATAAACTCCAGACTGGCAGCTGTTTTGACATTCTCAGCTGGGAAATTTGCCCTAAACAGCCGCCCCCTCCCCGAGCGGCTGCGGGAGCGTGAGCCCGGTGCTGCCTGCCTTCGTGCCCATCTGCTGCGGTGGCACCGCGCCTGCTCGCGGCGCGCTTGGACGCCTGCCCTGGGACACAGGTGCCAGGCAGCAATGAGCTGAGATGGGCAGCCTCCCTCTCCCTCTCCTTTTTTTTTTTTTTTTTTTTTTTTCTCCCTGCAGGAAAATCTCCTCTGTCCCCCAGGCCTTTTCTTTCTGCTGCAGACAGTTTTGTGGTGGGGTCTCTTGGGGAATGTGGGAAGCACGTGCCCCACATTTTGGGGAGTGGGGCCAGCTCCTGGCGCTGCAGGACACTGAGAAAAGCTAGTGGCTGGGCAAGCTCTCACTATCTCCACATATAGAGCATGGGCTGTTGCTGCTGCTTTGAGCATTGCTCTGTGCAGCTCCGGCTGTGCCAGAGCATGTGGGGCTGCCCGCAGCACCTTTCTGCATGCCCATGGATAACACAGGTGGTTATGCTGGTCTGTGAGGGTGCTGTGTGGTCCCCAGGGGCACAGAGCAGGCAGAAGCATGCAGGCAGCACTGGGAGTCCCACAGCCACTGATCTGGGTGTTGAGCAGCGGGATGCTGCCCCTGGCCCCAGGATAGTTCCTCTCTGGGGAAAGGGAAGAGTGAGAGAGGGGAGATGGCTAGAGGCAGGGCCAGGCAATAACGTTGTTGTTGTTTTCTGGGCTTTTAACTGTCGTGCAGCCTTCATACCCTGTGTAAATCAGTCCCTTGGGTCACCGAGAGGAGACGTGCCCTGGCACAGCTGCTGGGGCATCGCTGCTAATTGTGGCTCCAGCGGGACCGCAGCAGCTGCGGTGGATATTTGTGAATGAGCCATACCTGAGCAGTGAGTTAATTCACCCACCAGCCCTGGGTGCAGCTCATGGGGCAGCTCCTGAATCCCCAGTGTGAAGCCCTCCATCTCCTCCTCATTTTAAAGCCTGGTGGGCTTCTCTTTTCTTTTGTTTTTTTCTTTCCTGGTAGCTGGAGTTTTGACAATAGCTGGCATAAATGCTATTTGGTCTTAGCAATGCTTCTATTTTTTGTTTCCATGTGATTTTAAATGCTTGTGAGTGTGCTGAGCGAAGTGCCCTGCTAGGCTGAGCTTGGCAATGCTCCTCCTGTGCTTCTCTCGCAGTGCAGGAGGGGGGCATCCCCATGGGGCTGCGGGCTCCCTCTTACCCCCATCCACTCCCTGCACTCTCCCTGGCAGGCAGCTGAAACATCCCCTTGAAAGGAAAAAATAACCCCTTTTTGGACCCTTCTTGAGCCCCTGCACACCCTCGTTGTTTATGTTCAATCCGGCACGCTCCGTTTTGCAGGCCAGCTCGGTGACCAGGTGCAGGCACCCTGAGCAGTTTTCCGTTGAAGCCGTAGCCGTATACATTTGCTCATCATAGTTTCCACTGCCCATTGGAAAAAAATAGGTGAGTGTTATGACTGCCAGTGCTGCCTTCAGAGAGGGAGAGATTTAATTCAGCGCTGTGTCAGTGCGTTTGGCATTGCTTCTGGGCAGAGGCACTGCGAGACCCGCACGGTGGAGCTCCTCCAGCCCCAGGGTGCTGGTTTATGGAGCCATGGACCCTGCTGAGCCCCTGCCAAGGAAGGGAATGAGCTCTTGGTGCATAACACAAGGATACCAGCTCCGCTGCTTGATGGTGATACCCCAGGTGCTGGAAGGAGGCACGGTGTTGGGCTCACACTGCCACAGCACCTCCTCAGACCAGATCCAGAAGGGAAACAAGCAAGGATTTCCCAGGCTTTGCTGCTTCTGGTCAAACCAGCCATTCCCTGGCAGGCCACCGCTCCCACCTGCAGCTTTACAGAGCCCTTTGGAAAGAAATGTGTGTGTCTGGCAGGGGTTGGGAAGGGAAAAGTGGAGGTACCTGCTTTTACGAGCTCTGGAAAGTTGTACACATTTTGGAGGAGTTCTGGGGGGAGGTTTGAGGCCATCCTGGCTGATCCCCTGGTTTGGGGGCAGTCACAGGGATGAGGGGCTGCCCAGGGCTGGGAGCTGCCTCCCCATCCCGGCTCACCAGGGGCTTCCTGCAGCTGCCACTTTTGCCCAATGTGCTGTTTTACTTGTCCTGGGTGTCCCCACAGGCCAGCACCAACAAGGCCGGTTCCCAGAGGCCATGCTGGCGGCGCCAGCCCCGCGCCTGGCAGAGAGCCCGAGTGCCCTGCTCCTGCCATGAGTCACACCAGTGGCACCAGCCCCTCTCCCGCCGGGCTAAAGAGAAAGAAAAAGCAGGAATGTTTCATCTTTGAGACTGATTAAAAACGGTTATCAGGGGGTGACTCAGGGGACGGCAATTCTGCCCATCCTCACCTGGCTGCTCACAGAGCAAGGGAACGCCAGCAGTGAATTCCAGAGGCTTTATGCATCGCCCAGGTGGCCACCCTCATCGGGACCCACACCCAAAACCTTCACCCAGAGGCGGCTGTCAGACGCTGCTGAGAGTGGGGCTGCTCCCGGAGCAGGATCTGGAGCAGGAGAACGTTCCTGGTCCTGGCTGTGGTGGGAGAAGGTTGCTGGAGATGTTGGCTCCCTCCGTGACCTTGCTGGTGGTGGTCACGCATCCAAACTCTCATGGGGAATCGATTATTTTGGAGTGGCAGAGGGAACTGCCTGTGTCAGAGCAAGTTTGAGACCTTGAAATTCCCCTCATCAATCCTCCTGGGAATAAATGAGCATCAGAGCTGCAGACAGGGGTCCTCTCCGAGGCTGGAGCCTGCAAATGTCCCCAGGGTCCTGTCCCCGCCGGGCAAAGCAGAGGCTCAGATCCTACAGCCCATGTGGAGCCGGGTAGCTGCCCTCAGATGTGCTGCCAGTGCCACCTGCGGTGTGGTTATGGCAAGCGCGTGGCCTGAGATCTCGCACGGTGTGAGCAATCGTCCTGTTCCTAACCACAGCCTGGAGGCAGCTCGGGTCAACTCGCCCTTGGCAAGCACCAGCAGGCAGGTGGGGCTGGTAGGGCTGCGGGATTTCCATGGGTATAAAGGAAATTGCTCATCAAAGCAGCAAATGTTCCCGCTAAAGCCCCTGTTGATGTCAGGGGGAGATGGTCAGGAGGCAACATGCTGCTCCTCCCTCCAGCATTTCTGGACCCACAGTTTGCAGACATCCTATAGCAAGGCTGGAAATTAGCAGCTCTGCATGCAGTTAGCCTCAGACCGAGGAGGGAACAGGGGCACCTCCTGCAGTCCATGGCTGCGCTCTGCTCATCCCACAAATGAGAAAGCCAAGTGGGAGAAGAAACTTTACAAACCCCTGCAGTGGGACTGGGGCAGAGACCTGCCAGCTCCATCTCAGCGTGCCCACCAGCCCCAGCCAGCCCCGATGCTGGGAGCATCACAGCACCCGGTGCCATCCAGAGCCCCCTTCTGGTGCCAGAAGAGTGAAGAAACCCCCCACGAGATGAGAGAGGCCCCGCCAGCCCCGCTGCCGTGCCTTCGACTTCTTGCAATAGCCAGCAGGAACTGCAATTAACGTCTGCTGCAATTTCTTCATTATCATAATGACAGTGCTCAGCAAAATATACGGGAGATATTGACGGTGACGCCCAGATGCTGGAACCATACGATGCCACATGGAAAATCATGGCAGGGTATAAAAACTAGGCTTTTATATGGTACAGCTGCCTCTGCATAATGCCCTTGTAATTTATCAGTGTACAGCATCTGGTTCTTTGCTGTCATTCTTCGACTTTCAGACAACCATAATCTCAAGTGTCTTAATAATAACACAGACCTGCCAGACAGGGGGAGGAGGAGGCTGGGAAGGGGGCGGCGAGCAGAACGGCTCCTTTTGTGCCGTTTATCCTAACTGAGAAAAAAAAAAAAAAAAAAAAAAAAAAAAAAAAAAACAGAAAAAGGGTGAGCATGGTGGGGACTGGGAGCGCTGCGGGGCAGGAAGGTGAGGGCTGCTGGCAGAGGGGCTAGGGCAGGGCCTGCAGGACCCTGCCTGCAGGGGCACGATGCAGAAGCTGCTGCTTTGGCCTGGAAGAGTGCCAGGCATTGGCTCTTTCTGGGGCTAATTTTGCTTTGTAGGTCTAATGAAAACCACTCGGCTGAGCCTGTGGTTGGAGTGTGTGCACAGCGGTGGTGCAGGGCCTGGCCCCACAGAGCTTTCTGGGGCTCAGCCACCAGCCCAGGGGCGGTGTGGGCTGCAGGGCCAGCACCAGGCCTCCCAAAAAACGCTGCTACGAGCGTAGGGCATCAGCCCTGGGGCTGCAAACACTGGGGTGGCTACAAAACCACCGCACTGCAAACAAGGCCCGCCTGTCCCTCCTCCATCGTGGAGGGGCTGTTGTGGGTCCAGGGGTGTAAATCCACCCATGTCACCGCCGTTGGGTTGTGCTCACTGTGGGACAAGAATGGGGGCCGTGAGACACTGCCAGGTGGGTCTCAGCGCCCCGTACATCTGTGGGACTCCAGCCGTGGGGCTGTGTGGCCACGGACCATGTCAGGCTGCCCGCTGCCACCACGAGGTGGCGAGCAAAGGAGCCCGTGGGTGGCCGGGCTGTCCTCTAGGAAGGGCGCTCAGCCTCTCGCCTGTGGCAGGGCGAGCCCAGGGGCTCGATTTTTCCATGATCAGAGATGAGTGCGAGGTGGGAGCACACATGGGGGCACCTGTGGGAGGGCTCGCTGAGAACCAGGATGTCCAAAATGAGCAGAGCAGGGCTTGGGAGCATAGGGCAGGGCATCCTGTGGCCCCCCAGCTGAACCCCAAGGGGAAGGCTGGCACTTTTCATCCCCAACCTCCATCTTCTTCCCCATCTTCTGCAGCTGGGCTGGGGGGGAGCGGGCTGGGGGAGCCCTGTTAGTGCTAATGAGCCACGCCTGGAGGGGGGAGGCTCCACCAGAAGGAGCTGGGCTGGGGCTGCTGCTGAGGGCTCTTTCTGGGTGCTGTGAATGTGCTACCACAGAAGGTAAGTGGTGGGTGCTGGGGTGAGCCCTGGGTACGGTGTCAGGAGGCTAGTGGTTAGCTACAGGCTGAAGTCAGTGTGGCCCTGCTCCTGCCTGTGTCAGGCTGCAGGTGTCTGTGCCTTGACAGCTGAGCTGTGGAGCAGAGGACAGCCCTCTGTGGGGCTGTGACCCTGCAGGCTCCACCAGGAGCCGTGCCCGTGGCCCTGCACGTGCCTGGGAAGCTTTAAAGGGCTGCCCAGCTGTGACTTGCAGGCTCCCGTGGTGCTGGCTGTGGGCAGGCTGGAAAAGCTCATCCTGCAGTGCAGTCCTGGTGTCTGCCCCCCTGCACAGAGGTGTGGGGATTTGCTGGAGAAATTTCCTGTGGAAACCAGCTGACACCTCCACTGGAAAAGATGTCTACAGAAACAAAAAGGGCATTTTATTTAGTAAGTGTACCCGCTGACTTTGTGTGTGAGCCGTCCAGATGCCTCCCCAGCGCTGTGATTGGGGTGGGCACTTACATGACTGCCATTTGCCAGCCAGGCTTGGTGCTGCTGCTGGCAGCTTGGCTGTGAGAGCCCCAGGAGCACACCCAGCACCACAGCACTAGGGCTGAGCCCAGGCGGGTTTGTAGTGCACAGAAATTTATGGCTACTTCGTCCTTTTGAGGCAGGAGGTGAGCAGAGAGACATTTTGAGGCAGTAGGTGAGCAAGGAGATATTTTGTGCTGCTCTTACCATTTATGTAATAAGAGATAAGTAGCATATTATGTTAACAACCAGATGATATGTAATAAACTGGAGCTAGCAGTCCTAGTGGAGCCAGAAAGCTTTATCTTGGTTGTTAGAGGGACCACAGGGGTGTCCCTGGCTGGAGTGAGCGCCGACACTGCCAGCTTTACCTTGCCATGGGAGGTGAAGTTTGCTCAGGCTCACCCGGAGCCCCTTGGCAGGTATCCAGGGGGGAGGTCAGCTGAGGTTACCGGGGTTAAACATTGATGGCAACGAGGCTCTGATGCGCGAGCGAAGCACTGTCACCTAGTGGTAGCATTAGCTGAGCCACAGGAACCAGCGCTGTGGTGCTCAGAGCCTGTGCTGGGGCAGCCCAGCCTCCTGGGGGAGATTTAGGCTAACACAGCACTGAGAGTGTGCCCGTGGCCAGGACTGCACCTGGGAGGGGTAATGGTAGCGTAAGTCCTGTCAGCGTGCTTGTGCATCCCTGGGGGGGCTCCTTGCACCATTAATGCCCAGCCTCCCTCAGCGGTTACCTGAAACGCCGTCTCTGAGACAAGATGTACTTTTAACACAAACAAGCCACCCGGCAGCACAAACAAATCCCGCTCTCCTCCATGCAGTACCGGTGCTAAGTGACCCAAGGCAGCCTGCCCTCTGGTCGTGCTACTGCCTGTCCTGGCTGGGTGGGCACCCAGCCTCGTGTGAAGGGACTTTGTGCTGCTTGGTGCAGGATGGGGCCATGCCGTGCCCACCCCATGGCTTTGTCCGGCAGGGATCAGTGCCAGAGGGAGTTTGGGCAGGGAAGGAGCTGTTGGGTAGGCAGCAGTGTGGTGAGGCACAGGCCTCCCTGCAGCCCTCCTGCAGTCCCTGAACTGCACACCCCAAGTGCAGCACTGGCCCCATGCCCTTCGGCAGCAGACCCCTGCCCTGGGGAAGGCTGTTGTGGGGTAGGGGCTATTTCCTAGTGCCCCTTGACTGTACAGATGAATACACACGTGCTTGGATTTCTTTGCTCCCAAGAACTGAAGCATGCTGGCAGCCTGGGCTATCCACCCCTGGCAGCCGTGGCTGGAGCCACCCAACACTTTCCCTTCCCTGGTCTGCCCGCTCCAAACCCAGCACAGGACTACAGGTCCCACAATGGTTTTTGCAGTATGGGATCTGGACCCCACCAGCCTGGTAGGGGTGAGGGGCTCCAGCATGCCATGACAGCTCTGCCAGCCACCTGCTCACACGGCCAAGCCCCAGGGGCCAGCACGATCCCTGCAATTTCTGCAAAACTGACATCATCTGCCCTGGGAATTTGCCGAAAAAGGCTGAATACAAACAAAGCCGATACGTCCCTTGGTCGATTTAACAAAGTGGCGCGCACGTTCCTCTCGGAAAATAAAATGTTTACTCTGGTGGATGTAGTGCTAGGTTAATACATTTGGGTGAAATGTTCTTGGACCAAAGTACAGCCGTACAACCGATGCAGGAGTCCGACAAGTCGCAAAGCAAACATGTTACGCCAGCGGGTGAGCTGGAGCCACATTCCTCAGTGTTTGTGCCCAGCATGGACGACCCTGGGACGGAGGAGCTGGTGGGGGAGCTGCTAAGTGACCCCTCCTTTTAATTAAAACAAGTGTCTCAGTAGGATTTTTAGGTTTCAGCATAAATTAATATGCAGGTATAAATTCACTTATTTTAGAGCTGCCTCTTTCCTACACTGATGGTCATGTTTTTGTGGTCAGTCTTGTATTTGTCTCCCATTGCACTAATTTTCTTTGTGCTCATAGAGCTGCTGTGTGAGGGGGGCCTGGGGAAGGCTCTGCCTTGGTCCCTGAGCTGCTGCCAGCGCTAGTTTGGGTCAGCACAGGACCTGGGGCTCTGCTGTCCTCCAGCCCTGCCAGTCCCTTCCCATCAGCTTCTGCCCTTGCAGTAGTCGGTGTCAGGCAGCCTGGTAGGTCTGGGGGTTGCCAGCGAAGATCATCATCCAAAGAAATACACATTTTTTGACTAAAAACAAACACTGAGTGCTGTTGAGTTCTCGCTGCTTGCCTGGGTCAGGCCTGAGGTCTGCTTAGTCCCTTCCTCGGGGCTGGAAAGCTGGAGATGTCCCACAGCCTGGAAACAAAACCTGCCCTAGGAGGAAATGCCTTCCTGCTGCCCCGCTGGGAAGCCTGACTTTTTCTGTCCCTTTTTTAAAGCATCTTTTTAAATGTGGCTTATCCACCATTTCAGCTGGAGTCAGGGTGGGGAACGCTGCTGGAAAATAGGGCTTGGATTTGGGAGTTTCCTCTGTGAGACCTGGAGGGGGGTGTTGTCTTATCTCTCCTCAGTCTCCATTGGCAACGTCTATGTTTGAGCTGCTGAAATAGTTACTTCATCTTAGCCTTTTGTTTTGTTTCACTGGAAACCAATACTTTGGCCGTGTTAAGGCTTGAATTCTTCTGTGGCATTTTTAATCCAGGTTCGATGGCTTGCTCGGGTCCCAGAGGTAGAAAGCTGAGTAGAAATAAATACAGGGAAAGAATTGTTGGGATGTAAAAGAAATTGAGGGGAAAAAAAAAAAAAAAAACTGGTCACAGCAATTTGGCAGAAAACCTCCATCAGTTCTTGTAGTAAGGCTCATAGGACTGCATGAATCTCTGTTTAAAGAGGAGGGAGATGGTTTGAGAGCCTCTGTAAAGGCATGGGGAGGTTGGATGGGCTGTTGTCCCATCTTCTGGTGCCCCTGTGTCCCCTGCCCTCGTGTTTGGTAAGCTAACAGCACCCTTACCCAGAGCCAGCCAGGGGCTGCCTCCTTCCCTGGGGCTGGAGAGCTTGGCTCGTGCCTGCAGATGCATCCTCCGGGGAGGACTCTGGACATCTCTGTCTCCTCCCAGCTCCCTGCCTCGCCTGTTTTGCTGCTGATCTCCGGACAAGCAGCTTTTCATGGAGACAGGGGGTTATTGTCCTGTTTGTGCCTGGAGGTGCTGTTGTTGCAAACAACCAAGGCAGCATTTTTGCTGTAGCCGAGCAGCCTTTGCCCAAGTGTGTATTTGCATCAGCCTGGAGGAGAGTTTCACTTGCAGCCTTATCAGCCTTATCTATTCCTTCCCTGAAGCCAGTGCAGTGACGAGTGTTTTCTTCTCATTTATCTGTGTACCTGCCTTAGTAGTTGGCCAGAAGAGATGCGGAATGCTGGGGATATCTAAACAAATCACTTTCTTCTGGTGCCCATAATTTACCTCAGGAATCAATTTTACTGAGTTGCTTATCAGTCTGTGTAGGGCACTGCATTTCCCACTGCAGGGCTCAGCTCCAAATTGGAGCAGAAGCTCTTGGAAAGTTTATCTAGGCTTTGATTTCTAGTGAAGATAGGCATTATCTGCACAAAACAAACCTCTTTGCCCTATAACCCCCAGTGATGGGAGGCTGTGACGGGACTGCCAAAACAGAGATGGACGTAGGGCTGTTTTGCCTTTGCTTTTTTGGGGTCAGGCCGTGCTAGCAGCAGCATTGCTTGGCTCTGCCAGCCAAACTGCAGCCTGACTCTTTGGTGCTGCTCAACCTGTCTTTAGATGCTCCTCTTTCCTCATTGCAACTCTGCCCTGAGCTCCCTGTGAGCACCCAACCCTCATCCCACCCTGGGGGATTTTATCTCTTCCTTTTCCTTCCTTCCCCCAAGCCCACGCAGATGCGACCCCAGGACCCCAGCACTGTGTGCTGCCGGAGCACAGGATGTTTTCTCCTCCTCCTCCTCTTCCTCCTCCCTTCCTGGTGGTGCTGAGGGAGCCCAGCCCCATCCCAGAGCAGACCCACGTCACACCTGCTCGCTCGCTGCCTTGTCTTTGGCAGCACATCGCTGGTAGAGACACAGGATAGCTTGGCCTAAATAATACATGGCAGGAGCTGCTCTGGCTGTGCAGATCATTTTGCTGGCTTTGTAAAGTTAATCAGTTTACATGTTGCCATTAGGTCAGGAAAGCTAAATTTACCTTAAATAATTAATCCAGATCAATTAAACACGGGGTAATTGTGAAGAATAGTGAGAGGAGGAATGACCCTCATTTCTTCCAGTCCTTTATCTTGCTTAGACAACCACTAGCAGTAACACAGCTTATGGAGCTTGGGCAATGGGAAACTAATTTACATTTATGTTTTGTGATGACAGCTCTATCCTGAAGGTTTGACCTAATTACTGCGTCTTGTCTCGATTTCTGTCTGGGATGTATTGTTGCTGTCATAGTGTCAAATGCAGCTAATGCAAAGACCCAGCAGTCCCATTAAAACGTTACGTGGTGAGGCTGCTCTGCTGGGCAAGTGCAAATGAACATTTCTGTATGTCTGAAAATTTCTGTGATTGTCTTATCAAATATTATCACCAAAACAAATACTTGTTAGAGCTCCTGGAGGATATCTTCTAAATAAGAAACTTTTTGAACATGACTTGTAAAATGTATTTAATAATCGTTAACTGGTTTTCTGTATGGTTTCTATCAGCATTTTTTCTGGCAAAGGTGGATGAAGAAGTGATGTGGCATGCTAGAAAGCAGCATAAAGCACCTCTTGTAATGGAGAATTGAAATGCCTTTTGTGTAGGAGAACCTCACAGAGGCTGAGAAAGCTTTGGCTGTTTTAGCCGCTCTTGGAGCGGCTTGGTGGTAGCTTGCAGTAGCTTACACAGACCGTTTCTTGGGATCTTTACTGCATGAATAAGTTGGTTCAACATAACCGCAGCCAATAAAGAAGCTAGCAGAAAGGAGCTCAGGGGCACACTTCTCCCAGTGACAGTGTTTTAGATGAACTCCTTGGAGGTGGGGGCAGAGGGGACAATGCAGGACGTTCCTGGAAGGCGCCTGTTCCCCGCGCTCCCACTGAGTTACAAAACTTGTTTTCCAATTCTGAGAATCATCCGTGCAAAAAGACCATAAAGAGTTTTAAAAGGACTTTCTTTGGCTTGCTTGTTAGGAAGCTCTTTGTAGCAAACTGGCAAATGCTGCTGCCTGCTGTCAAGATACAAGTGCTCCCCTGGCCTCCTCCCAGAGAAAGGGAAGGATTAGGTAAGGTGGAAATGTTTGCAGCTCTCTTAACTGGTGTAAGAATTACTTTAGTATGGTAATCTCCCTGTCCCTAATTTCCAGAAAGAACAACAGCGAGTCCCTGGGCTATGGCAGACTTCAGGAGTAACACTGCCCGTGTTACAGAGTCTTGCTAACCTTTCTTCAAAACAGAGACTCTTATCCCAAAGTGAAGGCAAACAGTTTCTGGCCCAGGAGGGTGTGCTCAGAGTGCCGAATTACTGCTCTGAAATCTCTGTTGCCACCCTTCGCTCTCGTGGAGTTTGTCTGCTTGTGGTCTGTTGTGACAGCTTTGCTTATTCTTTGTCCTCAGGCATGGTATTTTTATATGGTTACGTCTATATATAACACATTATCAAAAACATACTGTACAGTAATAAATTGCTGATCTTTTCCCTTCTGATAGAGAAATTAGAGGCTTTGTTTCTTTGGCTGTAATTCCTGGAGATCAGCATGATAACAAAGTAGTTGATAAACTTTGGGTTGGATGTTGCAATGCCTTGCTAGCTGTGGTGCTTATCTGGATTACTTTTCAGAGGACTGATGTCCTGTCTGCTTCACAGGGAGGTTCACAGAGCTGTCCATAAATCCCTGGTAATGCATACAGTTGATTTTGTTTTAATGTATAATCTGCCAAGTCCCAGCATACTGCTAACCCGTTGTTGATCTGGCCGAGGTGCCTGCAGCATGGACATAACCCGCATGCGGCATGGACTGTGGTTCTCCTTCAGCCTCAGTCTTCCCACCTGGTGGTCCAATGTGTCCAAGGCCTGGAAATTCTCATGCTGCAAGGACTTTGGTCCTAATGCATGGCTAATATCGTTGGTCCCTGTGTTGTGTGCACCGCGTAACAGCAACATCAGGCACCTGGCATCGGTGGTGTTAGTATTGAGAAATATCTGGTTGTGCACACAGGCAGGCTGCGAACCTTCTGTTAACAAAAACAGCCACCGAAATCCTTGACCTACTTTGTTCCGAGAAATTGCATTCCCTCTTCTAGAGGCTTTTGAGTTTTTGCAGTAAGGGAATGCTTAGCACTGCAGCCAGAAGTTTGCGGGGAGGGAAGCTGGCAGCTGCTGCAGCCTTGGGTGCTTGCAAAGAGTTAACCTGCACCGCTGGTTGCATGACAGCCCCCAGCTGTCTGTGCCTTCCCCTCTAGCGTTTCTCTCCATTATTTCATCAAAGCAACAGGCATGGTTTTAATTTTCCATGACTTGCTTATGAAATACGATCCTTGCTGTAATAAAGAAATGATTTGGTTTGTAATGGATACATAAGAAATCAATTTCCTATTTTTAAATTAGGTAGGATTAACAATGAAGCAAACAATAAGCAGAGCGACGGGGAGAAAGAGGAATGGGAGAAAGACCCAACAGCCCTGAGACAGGGCTGACTGCACTTGGCTGTGTTACACTGCATTTGTTAATTGCCTCACTGAGGCACTCACAGCTGTAGTGTTTCTTCCAATGTATATTCATTTTCTGCTTGAAAATTATGGTTTGGGGAAGATTGCTGAAGATTCATGACTCTCCTTCTGCCTAGCAGTGACATTTAAGGTGCAACACAGTTCCTGTTCAAATTCATGGTTCAAAAACACCCAGCGCCACCATAAATGTCTCGGGAACAGATGTCCTCCCCAATTGTCCCGCTGCGTCTTCAGCAGGGACAGCATCCAGCCAGCATGTTTGCCTGGACCAGGAGGCTGGGAGCTGCTCTCCAGCAACTGGAATAGGAGAAGCTTCCAGCTTCTGCTTTCTAAGGTTAGAGCAGTACAGGGGAGAGCTGCTCGCTGGTAGATACCACAGCGGTGTGATGTAGCCTGTGAAGGGGGGGTTAATTGCCAGTGCTAGAAACTGCCAGGTCCCCGAGTGTCTGGTTTCCCTCATCTACCTTCCCCCTACAGCACCTGCTGGGCAGCTGTCAGAGGTCCTGCACAGGACTAATCAGCACAGTCACCTTCCTGGCACCTGGATGCACTTCTCCCTGAAGAAAATAAATAAATTAATTAAAAATCCGGTCCCTGCTGTAATAAACGTTCCCAGCGCTTGGTAACCCTGTGCTGGTTCCCCATGCTGTGCCTGCTGAGGTCTGCCTGAGGGCCCTGGGAGATGCAGGGAGGTGGCATAGCCCTTCCCCTCTGGGGATGCTCTGTGTGCTCTGTTCCCTGCCTGTCCCAGGACAGCCACTGTGTGCAGGGCACGCAGCAGCTGCAGGGCACCTTTGGCTGTGCGGGGGCCGTGCTGCACGGGCACCCCTTTCTCTCCAGGGTGCCGTTCCTTGAAGTTTGCAGGCGTCTCCGAAGGCGGATTGCCCTTTAGACCTTGGACTGCAGACAGTTGATACAAGTTTCCCTGCCAAGCCACACGGAGCGCTGCCAGCATGTTTTTGTGTCATTAACAGATGTGCTGTTGCTCTGTTTGCCTATCCACGCACGCAGCGAGCTCACTCCTCTGCACGGGGAGCTTGAGGATCAGGCTGTCCTCGGAGCTCTCTGCCTTGGAGTGCTCTGCAGGTGGGGAGCTGTGGGGTAACGAGCCCGTCCGAGTCTGTCCCCCTCAGCAAATTGCGGAATTGCACTCTGGACTTGCTAGAGCTGCTCTTTTGGTGCCAGCATCTCCTCCTGGCCCAGCTCCACGCTTGTGCTAAGTGGCTTTGGAGCTGCCCCAGGGGTCTGTCACGGGTTGGAATTAGAGTTGCATTTGGCTGGCTGGTCTGTCTTTCCTTCCTGGATGCTATTGCTTTTTTTAGCTTATCTCGGTTCTGCATGGGTTTGTGAGTTCCTGCTGAAGTCTCTAACAAGATTTGTATGGTGGCTTCTTTTTCCTCCAAGCAATCATAATTTGGCCAGAAATAAATGTCTGCAAAAATCTTTTTAAAGTCTCTCCTTCATGTAGGTTTCAGCAGTCTTCTTGAGAGACAAGCCATAAAAACTGATGGGACTTATGGAAATGGTTGGTAGGACTTGTAGGACTGGGCAGAAGTCCAAACAATTTCTTGTAATCTTCTCCACATAGATCAGTTATTGCTGGGGCAGGTACCAGATGCATTATCACTACTAATCTCCTTCAAGGGTGGAGGGGTGCCTGAGTGCAGATAACTATGATGAAACAGAGCCAGGTTTCTGTCTTTGCTATAAAGTCCAAGAAAACTCCACAAAATCTGAGGCCTGCTTCTACTTACTAGTGTCAGAAGGATATTGTTTTTGTACTCTTAAGACGCACAGTTCTCAAACATCCTCCTCCTCCCTTTCCCAGCTGCTGTCCCAGGCAAATATATAGTTTTCTTTCTCTCTCTCTCTCTCTCTCTCTCTTTTTTTTTTTTTTTTTTTCCCCTACTGGCTACCTCGCTACCTCTGGAGCTTCCATTAACTATTGGTAGAGTCCCCAGCTGAAGGGACAGAACAGACTAAAACTACAAAAACAAACCCCAGCAGAAAACCCACAGATTCTTCTTGTTAGCTGGGGGTTCTGCCTTCCAATTCCCCTGGTGCGCTGTGTGACTCTTCGCAACCTTGCTGTTTGGTATTAACCTAATCCCTCCCAAGGTGGAAAGGAAGTTCAGGCATGCTTACCTTAACCTGGTCATACTTGAACAAGCTATAGGAAAAGGAAAGTAGGCACTAATTTGTGTCGGAGTCTGGGCAAACCAGGAGTCAGATTGCTCAACCAGTCTGTGCAGCGCGCTGTCACCTCCAGAAGGTTCCCTTGGGTAATTCCTGGGAGAGCCAGACTGCTCTAGGCTTAGCGGCACATAAACACAAAGTCACACTGCTTTTGTAGCTCTAGTGGATACCAGGGGCCATGCTGCTCACCCTGTGGGCTGGAATTTATCTGCATGCCACTTGCAAGCAAGGCTCTGTTGCCTCCTGAACCAGCTGAACTGGCACCATCTTGCAGCATTTAGGCTTCACTCTGCCTCCAACCTTGGATAAATTTAAAGCTGCTATTCATAGCCACTCGCAGGATCTGGAGCTCCAGAACACCATGGGAAGCTTCTCATCTGTTCAGGAAGACACAGATAAATATAGGGATGGCTTCCGGTGGGTAAAATAAGGTTTTGTTGTGCTCGTCACATTCATAGCTGAGATGGCATTCTTACGCGCGTGCTGTCGCTGTGCCAGGCTCCAGTGTGGATCGGGGCCTTCCTAGGATTTCACTGCAGAGATGTGGGGAGCAGCAAGAGTTCAGGCTATTAGTTTAGCTGGTTTAAAGCCCCCAGGGCTATCCAAAGCAGGGGTAAGATCTATTAGCTGTGAATTTAGAAGGTATTTTCCATGGAGGGTGAGCTTAGTTTGCTCTGGAAAACAGCTGTTTATTAGGAGCAAATGTATGGGAAGGGTAATTCCTTGGGCATCTCAACCTGGAGAATGGTGTCTGGTGCTTTACAAGGAAAAGAACAACCTCTAGTAGCTTGGATAAAAACAAAGAACAACAACAAACAGCAGCTTTACAAAAGTTTCCTTTAGCTGAATAAAAGGCCTTGAGGCTGTGCCCAAAAACTTTGATGTGTTCCTTTGGGAGGATTAAACAGATGTTTTCTTTTCTCTTTTTCTCTCTCTTTTTTTTTCTCTCCAGTGGTTAATATTTCACATTTCCAAAGAAGATACAAATAACAATTCTGGGGTGTGTTGACACACCCCAGAAAAAGTTCTGCTAGCAGTTTATCAGCTTGAACTAAAGCTGAAATTAAGTAATCTCGAAACCTACATCTGGTCACATTTATTCTGGAGAGGAGTCATGGCAAGCCCAATGGAGCAAGCATGAAGATGAGCAAAATGACTGCAGAGGTGGCTGGTGGTAGTGAAGGCAGTGCAAAGCCCTTCATGCCATGGAGGGACAGCTCAGGTCTCCTGCACAGCCTCTTACAGCAAAGAAACCATAATGATGTTTGTGTTTTCGGTGATCAGAAACGCCCTGAATTCTGCATATTGGTATACGTGGATTTCTGTAACTTGCTCACAAAATCCTTCTCTGTTCAAGTTTTTCAGCCAAAAGTTATATCCGTGGTGGTTGCAGAATGCGGTAAGGGCATACAATAGCAATTTATTTTTTCCTTTTCTCCTCTGGTTTTATACCTTGCTGTTTTGCATACAGATTCACAGATGTGGTGGGACGTGTTTTGGAATCCTGTTGACTGAGGTTTGCCAGCACCGATTTGACAAATGTGCCCTTTTGTATTGTTGAGGTTAAACCACTGCCAGAAATGTCCTCCATGATCAACAATAATGATTACTAATTTGGAATTCAGAGTGCTCTGCTTTGCCATTCATAAGCAGCATTTCAGTAGCCTTCCAGCCAGGTATGTCTCCAGTCACGATAATTGTCTTCAGTTAGGGAGCTAATTGACTATACTGCAGCAAGTATGGAATAAATCATGTTACTATGGTAGCCAAGGTTTTTGGAAAACACTATTTCCCACAGCATAAATGCCATTCTCCGAATTTTTTTTCTTTCCATGAAAATAGCCCTATCATCACAGAGTTGTGAGATTTAAAGCTGGATTTTGCTTTTTCCCAAGAAGGGCTCTGCAGCAATGTTGCTTTCTCAGTGTTCTTTATTTGTTTTAGCCTTCACACCTCTATTCTGTTAACATGAATGTTGATAACCTGTATGCTTGGACTAATTATGGCCCAGACTGGAGCCTGAGAGAGTTTTGAAGGAACAAGACAAAATGCAGATGAAAATCTGAACCTTGAAACATTTAGAAATGAGTTCAAAGCAAGGTATCCAGCTCAGAGACTTCTCTACCTGTGCAAAGATTGGACTGAGGTCTGGGTCTGAGCTTTACAGATTTTTCTGTACTAATATGGGTATTGGGCACTGAGGACAGGATTTTTGTCTGAGTAGTTAAAAGTCAATTAAAGAGACTGCACTAATTTTATGGGAGTCGAGCAGGGCTTCCATGGATCCGGTGTGTCCATTGCTGTGCCATTTCGTTTCAGTGAATCGTGGCATAAATAAGGTATCAGACCATATCCTCAACAGTATTCATGGTTAAACTGTGATTTTGACTTTGTCTCTCTTCTTTTCAGCCACCGGTACATCCACAAGTGTTTTAACAAAGTATTTTGTTTCTCGCTTCCCAGAATACCAAGTGCATTTCATAACACAGCTGTTGCAAATGTTATGGCTCTGTACACTTCATGTGTTAGTCTTTCCTGTGCTTCCTTTCTCTGAATTGCATTTAATAGGCCAAGTTTTATATTTCTCTACTAATTTGTTGAAATTTATTGCATTTGTTGCCTTCCCCTCTTTCTTTTGAAAATCAAGAGAACTTCCAAATTTCAATTTAAAAGCATTTTGTTCTAATTCATTTTGTTTTTATGGAGCATAGTATTTGTTGGAGGGAGAGAAGTTGAGATCATAATCTGGCACGGTTGACTAAGTTTCTAAATTTTAAACCGCCGCCTTCTCTCTTTTTAAACATTTTCTCTGCCAATACTAAACATTTTGATCATTCAAAATGTAAATTGTACTCCCCATAGATGCTGATGGGTTACAGATATATTTACATACAAAGAAGCTGTTGAATGATTCACGTAAAAAGTTATTTTCTTGTTCTTAGGCTTAACGGTACAGCAGATTTTTTCCCCATTTTCTGTAGTCTTTGGAACGATTCACGTGCCCGCCAGTCTCTGAGCAGTACTTGAGAAGGTGCATGTGGTTAAAACGTGTGGAGCCAGAGAGCCATAAGTGTTTTAAACATTTTTTTGCCAGAATTCCTTGTGATAGCCCTTTCTCATGAGTTACGTGAAGTTATATGGGAAGAGCACCCAAAGGATGAGGGGGAGATGGAGTCTGACAGCCCCCAGGTGAGGCAGCCACTGCTGGAGAAAGCAAGGGTTTAGCTGCAATACCAAATCCAGTGTTTTGTGTTGGGGGATGATGTTTTTGAGGCAGTCAGCACCTTGTACCACAGACTTTGCCAGCTAAGGGTGGGTGTGCTGTACACAATGTAGTTATGCTGATCACAGTGATGGTACCTGCTCCTTGCTGAGCAGCATTTCATGGGACAAGTGTCACTCACTTGTCCCAGGTCCGTAGTTTGCCAGACTTTGGCCTTTGGCACAGGTCCCTGTGGCATGAAGCATGAGCCACTCCTTTTGTCATATTTGGAACATTGAGCCCAGTCAAAAAGGCAGATCAGCATGCTGGAGATGCTCAGAGGCACTCTGGAAAGCCCTGAGCTTCTGTACATCTCCTAGGCACCGCTTCAAAACGCGCTTGGAACATTTCTGCACTGCTCAGGACTAAGATCCTCTCACGAGGCCCTTAAAAAACTCTGGGTCTGTGATTGGCCATAATTCTCTGACATTAGCCTGACAGATTTTCTTAGATTTCCTAAGTATAGGTTTGACCAAGTCAATCAGCTATTTATAGAATTACTCTATAAACAACTCTGTTTTATACATACGATAGCACTCTTTGAATCCCACAGGAGCACATAAACTAGTTTCTGTTGGCTTGCTTTTTCCTCTGCTGAGTTATTTACAGTCTTCCCATTTGGTTTATTTATTTATTTTAATTTGGAGCCCATTCAAGAGTAAGCAGGCTAAAGATGACCATACAGGAGACTTGCATCCATGCAGATATGCTGCTGACCAGCAAAGAGGCCAACTGGTCATCATTTCTACAGAGTCTGTGCAGCCCTCCTTCGCTTTCCTCACAGCTTTCTATTCCGTTTTGTGTTTTTTGTTTGTTTTTTTTTTTGATATTATTATTATTTTATTTTGTGAGATCTATCTATTGACTTGTGTTGTATTGCTCGTTTCAGAGTTGATAATGTTTGTGTTAACTCCTAAATGTGAAGCCAGGAGGTAGTTAGCAGCTCTTTGGGCTATGTGACCTCTCCTAGCAAACTTTGAAGGGCATCTGTTGACCAGCCCTGGTTCTGTTTGCTTTGTGAGGAAGCAGGGTCTATAAAAAGGCTTATTACACAATGTAAGTGATTTTCTTTTTGCTAAGCAAATATTTGCAATATATTTGGGGAGATCAAGCATTCAAAGTGAAAAAGCAGGATACCTGCCAGGCACATTAGAAGCATGTAAAGGACACCTTTATTCGGGAGCACATGGGACAGTTTTAGTATCTTGATCGACAAGGAAACCAACTTTGGGCCCATTTAGCCCCCAATTTTCATTGAGCTCTAAGGCTTTAGGCATCTCGCCCAACCCAGAAAACTTCCCAAACTGTCTTTACTTCAACAGCTCCACTAGTTATTTTTGCAAAAGCCAAGGTATTGTGGAACAGAGAGAAATCCTATGGCTTTACCAAAGGAGCAACAGCCTAATACAGGGCTTTCTTCGAGGGTAGTTTATTTTATAAATGTCTGAAGCAACTAATAATGCCCAGTTATGGAGAGCACATGTCTAGTTGGATGACTGCTCTCAGCTGGTATCATAATCTCTATATCATTTCTTTGGCTTGAATAAAGGTTGCAAAGAAAGTGTGTGGTTTAAACAGTTTTGCTTAGGAGTAGCAGACCAATGCTAGTCGGCATCTAACTTCCCCAAGTGAATTTGTCTCTGTGCTTGGGCCTGCTGTGTATTGACAGCAGGCCCAAATTGTAGGCATGTAGTTTTATAAACAGTGAAAATACTGGAAATGAGGTCATATTTTGTATAAACATTTATTTCAATAGTTTAAAGAACAAGCCATGCAAAACATCTGGAAATCACAGGAACACGAGGCATATATAATAGCAATATCTTAAATATGCATTAGTAATACAAAGTCATCTTTCACTCAACAAGTGATACAAGTTACAACTTCATTTTTCTAAAAAATATTTAAGCCATGAAATATGTTTAGATAATACATATAT
Source organism: Aythya marila (assembly GCF_965140915.1). Classification (NCBI taxonomy): domain Eukaryota; kingdom Metazoa; phylum Chordata; class Aves; order Anseriformes; family Anatidae; genus Aythya; species Aythya marila. Next base: position 5,859,317 of record NC_139057.1, read on the forward strand.
ACAACATTTAAGTCTCATTCTTTCCTCTGCGTGATACTGCTGAAATATGAAAAAATTAATCTGAGACTCTAGTGGCTTGTGTGATGGGAACAATGTACTACACCTTGCGGGGTGGATCGTTTTAGATTGTATCTGCAGAGCTGTCAGCAAGTAATTTAAATACATCAATAGCTATATGCAGAGTTGTGCATGTGAGTGACAGATCAGAGTTCTGAAGACCGTGCACATACATTCTCACAGCTGCTCACCAATTCACAACAACTGATGCAGTTATAAATCATTAGGTCTGGAGATACTTTAGGATGCCCTTATCTATAGCCTAACCAACCTAAGACCTACTTTCATTATAACCCCCATTCATCAGTGTGGCGATTTGGTAAAATGTTTTTGTCCTGTTTTAGTATATGTGGATTGATAAATAATTGTTTTTCTGATCAGCTACAACTGTTTTATCCTCATCTCCAAGGCAAGCATTTCTCTTTCTATTTCGTAGGGAAGGTCAGCATTAACTTGCCCTTCAAAGTATTGTTTGATTTCTTCCACCTCCTTTTCCCAGAAATCTTTGGAGATATCAAACAGTTCAGTCAAGTTGACATCTTCTAAACCCTTCAGGTTCAAAGCAGCATCAGCAGGGATGTAACCTATAGCAGTTGGCTTGGCAGAGGCCTTCCCTTGAATTCTGTTGAACATCCACTCCAGCACACGGGAATTTTCTCCATAGCCAGGCCACAGGAATTTCCCTTGGCTGTCTTTCCGGAACCAGTTAACATGAAAGATCCTTGGTAGTCTTGCCGCTGGGCGATGTGCCATGCTAAGCCAGTGGGCTAAGTATTTGCCAAAATTGTAGCCAAAGAAAGGTCTCATGGCAAATGGATCATGCATAATGATTTTGCCTGTTCGAAACACAAATGGAGAATGTTAAGGAATAAATAGCACATTTATTCTAAGGCACAAAGAGTCAGTTCCTCCCAGGATTTAGTACCTAACCACCTTAGCCCCTTAACCACCTTTCTGCATCGGAACCAAAGAACTTTAAGAAATGGTACAAACGTGAACCTTGAAGTACAAATTAAATTAATTTTTGCAGTCAATGGAAAGTAAATTTCTTAAATCTCAGGCAAAGCAGCTTAAATGAAGATCCTTGAGAGCTGGCTTTCATTGTTCGTGTATTTTTGTTGAGCTCTAGCAGAACAGAAAATGTAAGTTTACTTATCACAGGCTGTAACAGGAACTCTATATCAACTCTTCTGGCAACCCCATGATTGCACCCTGTTCTGCATGCTTGCCACCTAGGGGATTATTTTGCTTAATTTGACTTTTACAGAGAATTTGGCTTTTAATTCCAGTACAAATATTTTCTATCACGAAAATGCACAGGTTGCAAAACTAGCTGCCAAGATTCAAATGTGAAAGAGCAGAGGGGGAGGACAGCTCTCCAGAGAGGTGATTGCTTTTAATACAGGTAGGCAGACTAGATTTTGATTTACCTTTGTGCTCAGCAGCTGCTGTTGCTTCAGATCTCATGGCTGCTCCTATAAATACTCCATGCTGCCAGTTAAAGGCCTCATATACAAGCGGCACACCTGTAAAGAACAAAGTCACTTCAGTAATTAGTGATCCAAAAGCATTTTTATAACAGGTTTTGCTACCTGAGATACTGCTGTATTGTATGCCTTATAGTATGTAATTTATTCTAATTTTTCTTTTTTTTTTTTAACATAGTTCGTTTCCTGCCCTCTTAGAGTAATTTATATGGATATTTTCAAAACTGGTTACTACTTATTGAACACATCTATGTTTAGGTACTCAGCTGACCTGAGTCCTGGGGCCTCAGAATTCCCAGTAGATTTTAGTGGAAACAGATACTGGTTCTGTGGTCACGATCATGGTATTAGACTCAGACCTAGCATTACTTCAGTTTATTTTCCAATGTTAGGTGACCTTTAACAGAACAACTTATTTCACTTAATTATCTGCAAACAGTCTACAACTGGTTTAATTCTCTAAGCATTTCCTATCTAAACTGGTTAGACTCTAAGCAATTTGAGACAAATACAATAATTTGCTACATGTCTATGTATTACCCAGAGTAGTGGGTCCTGATCTCTCTCCTGTCCTCTACTATCACTACCTGTTTTTTTTTAACATCTAACAATTTAGATGTTGAAATATCAGTGGCTGTGTGTGTGTCAAAGGCTAGCATGGCTATTTCCTTGCCTTTGCAGCCATGATAGCAAGACCTGTGTCTACGCCCAGTTGTATTTCAACCCTTCTGTGATGAGCACTTCCAGGCTTACTACAGGGCTGCTGCATCTCTTACCAGCAGGTCTGCGGCCTCCAAATATTATCCCTTCAATGGGGACACCTTCAGGTGATTCCCAGGCAGGATCCATGATGGGGCACTGGCTGGCTGGAGTGCAGAATCGTGAGTTGGGATGAGCACAAGGTTCCCCTGTACAGAATACAATAAAAAGGTCATAATGGCAGATCAAACTTTAATTCAGCAGAGAAAGCCAAGAGAGAATGTGGAATAAGGCAGGGTTACCATTATCTGGGGTCCAATCCTTGTTCTTCCATGAAGTCAGGGTTACTCCTGGTGGCAATGGCTCATCAATGCCTTCCCAATAGACACCGCCATCACTGGTTTCAGCTACGTTGGTAAAGATGGTGTTCTTGAATATGGTTTTAATAGCGTTGGGGTTTGTTTTGACTGAGGTTCCAGGGGCAACTCCAAAAAACCCATTTTCTGGATTGATTGCCCTTAAGTGCCCTGAAAGTTAAATGACAAAATATAAGTAAATAAAACTGTTTCATTTCTCTTCAGAACTTTGTAGCATGTCTTGCTGACCCTAAAAATAAACAGTAGTGGACTGTACTACAATGCAATTTCAGTTCAATACCTTGTTCATCAAATTTCATCCAGGCGATATCATCGCCCACGCACTCAATCTTCCACCCTGGCAGGCTTGGGTTCATCATGGCCAAGTTAGTTTTTCCACAGGCACTAGGGAATGCTGCAGCAAAATACTTCTTCTCACCTTCTGGATTTGTAATGCCCAGGATCTATTGAAAAGCAGATGCAACTGTTAAAAGGGTTTCTTCTTGCATTTTTCATTTTGAAGATTGTCTACCAGCAAGTACTAATGATAAAACATTTAATTATGCAAATTTCTTCCTACAAATGAAGCAGCATATAATATAGTTGACAAATAACGCAAGCTATATTTTATTAATCAAAAAGTCCTCTCTTCCCTTAAATAACATGTGAGGAGACTTTTTTTTTTTTTTTTTTTTTTTTTTTTTTTTTTTTAGAAATGTCAGGTGTATATGATTCAATTTTTATTTATTTATTTTGCCAATTAAAGATATACAGCCTGTATACAGCTGTGTTTCTCAGCTAAGACAAGAAAAACAGGCAATATTTTTTGGCTGCATTATTGCTGTGGAGTGAGAGCACTTTATGTATGGGTACTTATGCACTTCTCATACTATGTAGATACATTTTCCTGAGACTATTCAATCATGAACTTTAAATTTTCAGTGGTATTTTATAGTAGTATGATGTCTAAATGACAACAGAAAGCAAAGGCAAGAAGAGCACAATGCAAAACTCATATAGAAAATCTAATCTTTTCAGATTTTTGAGTCCATTGAATTCTTTATAATATGAAAGACTGCTTTCAAAATTTGCATTAGTCCTTCATGATTCAGTTTGTGGATGCCCGGTGATAATGTTCAGGCTTTGCTCAAGTACATGAATCTGCCTACAAGTAGCCACTGTCAGAAGTTCTAAATCTTTCTTGGTTCCTGATTTTATAGGTCCTACTTTAAAATGTTTGGTACTTAACCTTGCAAGCAGTTTCCTATTTCTGAAAAGCCTGCCATGTGATATATTGATATCTAATGTTTCAGGACTATCCATATGAGACTGTAATTTCATTGACACCAAGATGTGATGCATTTATGTTGCGCTAATTTAGGGTCTGATGGCTGTTCAAACACACATGATTTAATAGCTCTTACCAGCATGTGCTCTGCTAACCAGCCCTCTTCCTTGGCGATTCTGCTGGCAATTCTGAGAGCGAAGCATTTTTTCCCCAGTAAGGAGTTTCCTCCGTAACCGCTGCCAAATGAAATGATCTCTCTGCGATCCGGGAGATGAGCAATCAGCGTTAACTCTGGGTTGCACGGCCAGTTGTTGATTAATGGTTCTGCAGAACAGAATGTTGTGCTCATGAACGCAGCAATTTCCATGCTGGATCAGACTGTGCTGTTTCATCAGCATTGAGCCTCTGACAGCAACCCACACCAGATGCTTCAAAGGAAAGCCCCTGGTAAGTACGAGAGATAATAATCTCCTTTCCATGAAACTATGATTGAGCTTTGATTCCTTTAATTGAGTTTTAAACCTAGTGCCGTTACACAAACCACCCCAGTCTTCTATGGCAAGTGTTTCCTGAATGCAAAGAATGCAGTCAGCTCTAAAATGTGCTCCTGAGAATTTCCATTGGTGAGTTTTTAATCTTCCCTACCTTTGAGTGGTAGAGGACATCCAACCGAGTGAAGGCATTTTACAAACTCTCCATTGCTCAGGGCTTTCAAAGCATCTGTTCCCATCCGCGTCATGATCCTCATGCTGGCCACCACGTATGGTGAATCTGTCAGCTCAATCCCAATCTTGGACAAAGGAGACCCAATAGGCCCCATGCTGAAGGGGATGACATACATTGTGCGTCCTGTAAGATGTGGACAGGAGTAAAATGAATGATATGTGACAAGGCAAACCAAGGAACTCTTGAAAAAAATCTTTATTAACATGGAGGTTGTTTCTCACTTCTTTAAAAGCTGTTTGTCTTGTGGGTGTTTCCTATGTTTAAACATCTAGCTTACTGTTTGTCTGATCATGTTGCAAGTTTTATCTTAATTGTTAAAACCAGCTGTTCAGACAAAATGTCTAACCAGCAGTAAAGGTGGGTGGAGGACAGTTTCTCTGTGGTGTAAATCACTTAAGTTATTGCTCCGGATGGGGATCCTCCATTTTCACCTCATTTGCTATCTGCTGCTGAGTTGTTTTGTGACTTGAAAAAAACATACAAATTTTCCCACCATGCTGTATCTCTCTTTATGAAGAACAGATTTAATTATTTAGTGAAAAGAGACTGAGGACTATCCTTGTGCAGGCATTTGGATCTGTGGTAAAGATCCAGATGAAACTTACAAATTGACTAGTATCTAAGTACTAGTATTTAAGTACCTAAGCCTTCAGCTAACATCTTTTGTTAAAGATCACAGTAATTATTATGGTGTTTCAGTAATCCTGAAAATTCAATGTCAACCTTCCTTTCTCACCCACCTTGCATGCAGCCTGGGAATCTGGTATTGAAGGCTTTCTCAAAATCTTCTTCTGACATCCAGCGCCCCAGCTGGCTAGTTCCAGTTTTAGGGATTGGAGTGGTATCTCTCTGTTCTTGAGTGATAATGACAGTTTTGCTCTCAATTCTTGCTACATCTCTTGGGTCAGTGAGAGCCAACCAGCTGCATTTCAATGAAAGTCAGGAAATTAGATTTTTTAAATTATTATTATTTTTTAAATCAACATGACACTTTTCACCCTTTTTTTAGAACCCCTTTAGTACAAAAGAGTACAATGTTTTGTAAGGCTAAAACTAAAGTGACAGAACTAGAATAACTAAGATAATCTCAAAAATTAGTCAGGCACATTCATACAAATTGTTTCAAGACTTTACAGTATGAATAACAAATTATATGGCTTGGGAAATTCTGGTTACATGTTAATACTCCTTTGCCTCTTATCTCAGCTTTATTCTCTGTTACTGACTTTCAGGAAAAAGTTAAAAATCTCATTTAATTCTCCTTCTCATCAGTATACAGTTGTTTTGCATAGGGACCACAAAGTGATGCCTGAAGCAAAGCGGATGCCAAGCAAGTACTTTAAGTGTTGGTCTACATGCCAGTGGGTTGAGAATCCAGCGTAGGGGATTGGCATTGTCCTTTAAGTTAGAGGCATCACAAAAGAAATATTGACTGTAGGCAGGATCATAAACAGCGAAGGAGTTTATTAAATAGCATTCTTTTTTTCCTTTCTGAAGAATTTTTGCTATTTATTTACATTAGAGAGGATTGTTTTACATTTTCACCTCTGCGCATAGAAATTTTCTACGAATATAAAAATGTTCTAGTTGGGCTGTCATAACCATCATCACTACAGCTAAGCATATAATTAACAATGAATAATTTATCTGGTGAATCTTGCCCTTTTCTCTCCCAAATAGTCTGCAAACAGATTGCCAAATTCCTGCACTTAGTTATTCAAAAGCCTTTGCAGATTTCTTCCATGAAGATTTCTTAGTCGGCACGTAATTCCTGAGCATGTACTTGTTGTTAATATTCCCCTTTCATGTTGGGTTAGTTGGGAGAGATGATGAAATATTTGAAAAAAGTATTTGCTGAATACATTACAGTCAAAGCTCATCGGCATGATATGAATAATGCCTGTACTGAATAATATTTGAACACCCACAGAGCTATTTGAATGCCACAAAAAAAAAAAAAGTATTTGATGAATAAACTAATTGACTAAAATAGTAGAGTTCTTCAAAAGATGTATTTGCTAAATAATATTTAACCATTGCTAATGATTAGTTACATAAGTCTCGTGACATTATTTCAGTTCCCTGATTTATGTAACTGATCAATAGAGACAATGTACAGTTGACAATCTTATTGAATAATATGTTTTATGCTAATTTTTAGAGGAAAAGTTTGCCTTTCCTTTGTATTTCACCTACGTAAACTGCTGTGCCAAAATGTTCATGGAAAGCAAATATTGAAGAATTATGAACAGTTTTAAGTGTAAGTGGACAGAAAATACACGTCACTGTTCTGAGATGCTACTTGACTTCCATTTATGCTACTCACCAGTTCTCATACTTGCTCAGCTTCTTAATCATGCCTTGCTCTACCATGATGTCCAGAATTTTTTTGTTTTCTTCTTCTGAGCCATCACAGATGTGAATGTTCTCAGGTTGGCACAGCTTGGCATTACTTTCAATGAACTCCCTTGCTTCTGGAGGCAGGCTCTCCAGATCCCCCTGGGTAACCTTGGGCATGATGTTTACTTCAGCTTTCAACTCTGGGGGCATTCTTGCAGCCTGCAGTGGATCTTGTTGAGGGATTTGAAATACTGATCACAATCTAAAATCGAACATATCACATCTGTTAGCATGCTATGACATTCTAACTGGTCTTAATCTGCCTCCCTAAGGATGCATGACGCAAAAACAGAATTTGTAGTAGTCTTGATTTCTAAGCAGAAGTATATAATTAATATAAACAATTTGGATCACTGGCAATCTCAAACTGGAAAAAATGTGTAGAAACCATTCTACTTACTGTCTTTGAAAGATTGAGTTGGATGGATGTCAGCAAGTATTTGGCTCCCCTTTCTGTTGATCCAGTTTCACTTGCTTTGGAGTGCTCTTGTTTCCTAGGTGGCTTTCTCCTTCCTTAAATATTGTTCGTGGTGTCCATCCCACTGGGTGAGGTAAGGGAGGCTTGTTCTTTATGTCACTATTGGATATGTCTTTGGACACTGCCACTGACGCATTGTCATCGTGCAGGATTGTCAACAAAGCAGCCCTAACAAGGTAATCATTTAACAGGTTTGATTAATGAATGCTGAAAGCGGTGGCTCTTAGCCCTTGGGTTTGCTGTTTGAAGCAGTTACAAAATATAGCAGTTTAACCAAACTTTGATCTAGTTTGACTTTGAATCCGAAAGCGTCATAAATTCTTGGTGTGTGGGAAAGGTTGAGTACAAAGAGTATCAGGAACTGGGAGCCAAGGGGTCGCCCAGGCGAGGCACAGCTGGCACGCTTTGTCGGCAGATGCTCGCTAGTTGGCTGTGAAGCGGGGGCTCATCCAAGGTGTGTTTACTTACCTTGGGAACGCTGCCTGATCTGTGGATAAAGTTCAATGCTGAGCACTGATCGGCCTGAATAACCGCTAAATATGCCTGCCTGGCGCCTTGTTTTTCTTACTTTTGTCCATATTTTTTCCTTCAAGAAAAAGGCAATATAAATCTAAATGCTGAGTTTCTTAAAGAGCTGGAGAGAAAGTTTTTGGTTATGCCTTACTTTAGGCTCTTGCAAGCTGAGGAATTATATTCCATCTCTACAAGCTCAGAGAAGGCAGATCAGCAACCGTCTTAGTAATTAACCCCCTCCCTCAAATCTTATCAGTAATTTTAGTGGGAGTATTATGGGGGGAAAAATATTGACCCATCTTTAAATTAGTACGCACACAAAAAGGACAAAAACACTCTGAAATGACTGCACCCTTCTTGTGTATGTGTCAAGTGCACTACACGCACATCTACAGATGTAGGCAGTGAATGACACCAACAGCCACTGCTATGCTTGTGATCATGAGGGTGTGACCTCAGTCCCTTCAGGGTCTCTCCTCTAACTCTTCCTCTGGCTGTCTGTCAGCTCACTACCTTTTCCCACTCCATTTTAGACCATTGTACCTATAAAGAGAGGCTGATTTTCATGTCCATTTGTCCATACAGTCAGGATGTGTGAAGGCTGAAGTATTTCAGACAAAGAAAACTGTAGAAGTGACCCTGCTGCCATTTCATCTTCCTCCACTTCCACCCAGTTCCCAGCAATGCCAAACTGGCATTTTTGGTATTGATGAGGCAATTTGTAGAACAGGAAATTTGGGAATCCAAGTTAAGATTTTGGGAGTTCTCTAAAACAACAGATTTGAAGCAGGTGTCTTATACAAAGGATATTCATAACCCGTCACTTGCTCTGGTTCATGCAGTCAGTGATATGTTTCCTGCAAGGCTTTCTCTGATGTAGACAGCAGAGAGCTGCAAGGCCTGAAGAGCCAGGTCTGGCAGAGCAGTGCAGAGCGGAGATCTGAATTTCAAATACCATGGAGCTGAACCTCACAAGTGCAGTGGTCAGAGACCACAGGAACGCTTCTCCTGGGAGTGTATCCTCTATCTCTCCTGCAAAGCCTTTTATTATGTTTTGTAAATGCAAAGGGAAGAAAATAGTGAAGTAAGATTGGCTGTCCTTGATGCGCAGCAAGGCCAAATATTGCTGAAAAGGAAAACAAAAATCTGTTAGGATGAGAGGTGCTAGAAATTGCTTCAGAAGGGGCTCTGCATTAAGCAAAGGTAAAATCAAAGACAATTTAATAAAAACACAGTGTGTTTGGAGTCCACATGCTCCATTGCTGGTGGAGCAGATCGGAAATATTTTGGTCAACCACTTTCATGTTAAAATATATATTATTAGGTACTTTAGTAAAAATAAAATGCAGCACATTCTTCACTAATACTGAGCAGACTGTTTTTCTAGTGAAGTATGAAAATAATCCCAGTCCTTGCTGATGGCCAGATAAAAGTCATTATTGATAGAAATAACCAACTGAGAGTAAAACAGCATTTAAAAACAAAACAAAACAAAAAACACTACCAGTTTGATGCTTTTATTCAGACTTCACCCATGCTGTGATATGATCATTTTCTGGTCCTGTGTAACAGTGCAGGATTAGTCCTAGTGCCTCTTCAATTCTCAGCAAAGGAAAAAATCCCCGAACCCGGAGCATTAGTTTCTGCCAATTAAATTATAGTCAGGCAGGTGTTGTGCAAATTTTCTCATACTGCAATCCTAACCTCCCACAATCTTGCTATACAAACTGTGGGCTTCTCTCGAGAAGACACTAAATATGCCAAATTGGTGGCACTGTGTTATGAACATATGTCCATTAAAAATCACATTAAGGATTCCAAATGTTTTTCATTTGTGATGGCAGCAGGGCTTGAGTGCAGATGTCCACTGGGAATTCTAGACACTTAAGCATCAAATTACTTGTATTTAGGTAACACCTCGTATCAGAGAATCTCAAAGCCTATCACAAACACACAGTAAGCCTCAAGCCCCTATATAAAGCATGCATAGTATTTTATACTATGGTGTAATGAAGTAAGTGGAGCATGTGCAAATCGAGGCCAAGATTTTTTTTTCAAGAATCTTCTAATTTAGAAATTCAGCATTTAGATACCCAACACATGGCAGTAAAGGTTTCATCTGAGGATAGTGAATTCTTATAACCACCAGTGGCTGCCACAAAAAATAAAATCAGAAATGGCATCTCTAATAGATCAATTGTAGTGGTCTTGAGGTGTTCCCCCAATGCCAGCACATACGGCTGTTTGCCACGCATGTGTCTGCCTTCTGGATTCAGTGAGCTGAGAGATTTCACTAGTGAGAAACATGGGAGATGGACTGGGGGAATGTAAGGACTCAAAAAAAAAAATTGTCTTGAATGTAAAGTTTATTTTCCATTTAAGTGAAAGATCTTTAGTAGTAACTATAATACTCCTCTAATAGCTGATACAACTTCTTTGGATTGCACTTTTTGGCACTTTATCTCTGTGCATCTTGACACTTAAAAGTGATGCTCATCAGGTGTCTTCTTGGAAGCTGTCAAATTATTTAAATGAGCGTGAATCTGACATTTCTAGATGATAGTGTTCAACAAGTGCCTTGAAAGGAGTGTTTTTGGGATGTTTGCTTTGATGGACACCATTCAGCCTGTTCAAAATAAAGGTTTTGAGCACTTCAACTTTTTCTGACTTACTAGAACTTAAATAAATGTGAGGCTTCTTAGGGGCAAGGAGAAAGTGTCACAAAGCTTCAGACTTCATTGCTACAGAGCCATAACAAAGCACTCTCAAGGAAATCTGAAAGTTAATGGCATATAACAATCCTCAGAAATTCTACCCCCTCCCATAATAATTATCCCACATATTGTCATTGCAAAAGAGTTTTTATGTCACTTGTTGTTTTGTTAAAGAATGATAGCTTTTTTTTTAAAGATTCTCCCAGCTAGTCTGCTAGCTGAAGAACATTGCTTCCCGATTGTTATTTTTGCTGTGAGGTTGTACTCAGTTGACACTGAGCTTGCTGCAATTGCTGTTTTACTGGGTGCTGCACAAGCCCTGATCCAAGGGCAGCCCTTGTAAATGTACAGCTCACAGAGACCAGGGCCTGCTCTCTCAATTTTAGAGAACAAAACCTGACCTGTGCAAATTACCTGTAGTTGCAAAAGAGCCTGTGACAGAGCCAGGAGTCTATTCCAGACACTGCAGCCCTGTGTGGTATTGCCACCTTACAGCAACTTTTCTTGGGGCTGATCCAGCTGCATGAGATTTGGGGTTGCTTGTAGGATACTATGTTTGTGGATCACACAGGCAGGTTGGTTCCTTGACTATTTTTCTTCTGCTTTGGCAAAAACTATTTAGTCCTTTTCTTTAGAGCTCGCTTTTACAGGTTCTCAGATGTTATAGTCACCAGGGGAGGTGAGGTTCTCTTTTCCATCTTCTCTTGTAAAGGATAAAAACTGGAGCCTTGGCTAGGGAGATACTGTGTGTACCCTTCTTCACGTGATAAAGGATACAGAGGATTTAATTCCCTCATATCACACTGGCAACCCTTATCAGCAACACGAGACACCCAGTTCAGACTCCAGTTTTGCAGCTGGAGCTCAGGTGGGAGACAGCACGCCACAAGCAGAACAAGGCAAGCATTCCCCATTAACGGTGTTTCCTCTCTTGGTGGCTCTGAGCTGCACGTTATTCATTGTTCATCCTTCTCTCTCACCAGTCCATTAGTTCTGGAGATGACATTAATTGACATAATCTTAACCTTGCTATGTAGGCATTCTTTGGAAGCCATTTCTCAAACTGTGTCTCTACTCTGGGGAACACTGTCTTTTCTCTTAAAACCCACGTCAGTAATCAGTGTGAATATCTGGCTGTATCTCTAGCCACTGGTGTCTGAGCAGCAGCCAGGTACATGTAATCCTGACAAGAGTCATCTAAGGAGCTCTTCGAAGCTACTGTATAAGGTCTAATAGGCACGTGCAGAGTTTGGACCCACCAAAGTTTTGTCTGAATTTACCTCAGCCAGCTCAAGGCTGGTAAGGACGTGACTGATTTTTTGCATGGTTAATGCAGTTTTTTTGGCTGGATGCACAGCAGAACCACAGCCAGGAGAGAAGGGGACAAACTGTACTAAACAGAGTGGAAAACAGTCAGCATAAGGTTGTGTGTTTCCCTTCACCTATGCAGCATCTGCTCTGCTCAGTCATACAAAGCCCAGATGGCACCGAGATTTAGCTTTGCAAATAAAAATGGTAACCCTTGCTGGAGTGAAATCTGTTCATCGCAGTGCTGTGTGTTTGCAGCTGTCAAGGACTCCCTGCTTCCTACCTGTGGTGGGGGTAAATGACAAATCCTTATACCAAACCCACACAGTTTCAAGCAGCAGGCTGTGTTTCAACCTCTTGTTCAAGAGCAAGCACTTTTCTAACTTCCTGCTGATTACTGGGATCCTACTAGCTATGCCTTTTGACAGAGATTTCACCTGCTCAGGCCTTATGGAATGAAATGGCAGCACCTTTTAAAATGTAAACTGCTTTTTTTTTCTAGGATGAGATAAACCTGGCTACTGGTGCTTTTGCATGCTGTTCTTTATGTCCCTCTGTGTTCCCTTGCTTGTTATCAGCATTCCATTGTCAGATGTCATTTCAGAGTGACACTGCTCTGTCTACCTGACTGGCAGCATGGTTTTTCTTATTTGTTGAACTATTCTCGTTTACCTTTTGTCTCACTTGTCATTTTTATTGCTCATTGCATGCAATCTGGCCTACTGGACTCGGATCTGTATGTTCTTCATGAGCCAACTTTAAAGAAGGGTGGCTCTGAACGCTAAGAGTGGGTACAGACTCATAATTTTAGGTTCTGTGTCTTCCTCTGCTATGGATTTCCTATTTGACTTTGGATGTGTAACTTTACACCCCCAAGCCTTTATCTTCTCTGTGGGAAGGGGGTTGGGAGCTGATGATGCCAACTTTTCTCTCTTCTTGTGTATTCTTCTTAGTTTGATTGATAGCTCCTGGCCTGAGGAGTTTAAAACCTAATTAGACAAGATCGTTATCTCTTACTATATTTATGTTCGGTGCCACAGATAGTCCCTGCTGGGTACTCTTTAGATTATTGTAATGCAAATAGTATATTCTTATTTGAAATGAAAAACATTTGCTATAACCCGTTTTCTGCTTTGATGGTACAAAAGCACCAACTTGGGCTGAACTGTGCTTTCTGTTTCAAGTAAGATTTGTTCTATATTTTTCCCAGGAAAACAGCTTTGATGAATATTTCAAGCGCTTTGTAACACTGGAAGTGACAACAAGAGGAGAGAGAAGCTGATTGTGCAGAAATAAAGCCAGGCTACATCTAAAGGTCAGAAGGCAAGCGTGCCTATGTCAAGCACTACATACCTATCGGTTCTTGAACCTGACTGCTGCAGGAAAATCAACATTACAAAAACCAATTACCTCTGAAATAGAGCCTGTGTTTATTGGTAAATCCTGATGTAAGTGTTAATAGGTCAGGTGAAATCCTACATAGTCTACATGTATTCTTAGCTCATTTCTAATAGGAAGATGGCAACTTGGGTAGACCACAAGGGGATTTTTCAATGTAAAAACATTCTTGTTTGGCCAGTGTAAATGGTTCCTAACAGACAAGTGCCACAAGTATGACTTTTGCTATAAAAAAACACCCAGTAAAGAGGTCAAGGGTGCAGCTGAGCCCTAGAGATCGTACTTTTTTCTTGTCCTTCTGAGAAGACAGAATTCTGATTTTGTTGTACATACTTCTGTTTACCTACCATCTGAACCTGTCTTCAAATTTATTTATTCAGGATAATTCATAATTATATGACTATTGTTTACTTAAAGAAGAACCTCTTATATGTGAGCTTAAACTAATATGAATAACAACCAACTTGCATCCTGCAAAGAAATTAAAAGCAAGTCATCCATGTGTTAACCTTGTAAAGTTCATGAATTTGCATTGTGATAGCACGAAGGCAGTACCTCCTTATCTGGGGCAAAAACATACACGGCACTCTGCCTAGATATCACCAAGACAGCACAAAACAAGGGTATGAATGACAGATCAACAGACTGTAAGTTAGTAGAGACAGCTCTGAACAAAGTATGAACAAAGTATTATTCACAAAACACCAGTCACTTAGCTGTTCTCATTTGCTTTCTAGGCACTTGCTCATCTTGCTGTTCAAAAAGATTATAAAGAGGAGTACTATAAAGCTGACTTTGTTTATTCTTACAGAAGCATGAAAGATTTACACCTATGGCTCCTTGGTATAGGTATTACTGATACAAGTTCCTGATAGAGATCATAGAATCATAGAATCATAGAATATCCTGAGTTGGAAGGGACCCTTAAGGATCATCAAGTCCAACTCTTGACACCGCACAGGTCTACCCAAAAGTTCAGACCATGTGCCTAAGTTCACAGTCCAATCTCTTCTTAAATTCAGACAGGCTCGGTGCAGTGACCACTTCCCTGGGGAGCCTGTTCCAGTGTGCAACCACCCTCTCTGTGAAGAACCCCCTCCTGACGTCCAGCCTAAATTTCCCCTGCCTCAGCTTAACCCCGTTCCCGCGGGTCCTGTCACTAGTGTTAATGGAGAAAAGGTCTCCTGCCTCTCGACACCCCCTTACGAGGAAGTTGTAGACTGTGATGAGGTCTCCCCTCAGCCTCCTCTTCTCCAGGCTGAACAGGCCCAGATGCACAGGGCTATCTAGCTTTGGACATTAAGTGATGATTTGACATTGGCTGGAAGGAAGACTAAGATTTAAGGTTTCTCTGCTGATAAATATCAAGGAGTAAATCACCTGCCGTCAGTGAAACCACACTAGTATATACGTGCCCTTAAATTCTGTAGTCCATCCTAGATTTTTCTGGATTTTTAAACTGAGAAGCTCAATTTGGGATCCTCAGAAGCTTCAGCATCTGTACAGATTTGTGATCTGAGCTGGAAAAAACTTGCACAGGAAGCCACTGCTCTTCTGAACCCGCCAACCAGTTCCTTACTGCTGATTTTGCAAGGTTTAATGTGCACTTGCTGCATATCCACGTGGAAGCAGAATTTGAACTCCTTTGGGTTGTACATCTCACTTATTGATTTATTAGGACAATGATTTAATAGTCTCATTCTCTGGTGATCCCATTAACTTCCAAGCACTGATGCCTGTTTAGCTGTGCACAAAGAGCTCTTCTCAGAACTGTTTTCCTGATTAAAGATTAACAGTGTGATAAAGGCAAGGAAACACAGGCATCCTTGAATTTTGTTTCTTACATCAGTTGGGTTAAACCTTTACTATCTTTCTCACTGTGTATCTTCGCTTTGTGTTTGGCAATCAAATTCTGCACAGCTCTAGCACGTTTCCTGCAGTTTAGTCAAAACAAGAGGAAAACTTTCTGCCTCTTCAACTTAACTCTTTGACCTTTACACAAACAGCAGCAAAAACCTTTACTAACTAACTAAGGTGAGTTGTCTTTAAAACTTTCTTTGCTATCTCTTGGATTAAAAAGTATTCTGTAAAAACAGAGGAAGTCACTGAGGTGTAGTTAACTGTAACGATGTTAATGTCTTCTGAAATGGAAGTAAAATGCTTCCCAAGTAAATACACTTCTTCCAAACAGACCCAGGCACACAGATCTGCTGTCTGCCACAAGCAGCAAACCATGCATTACTGGATGGCAGAATTTGATCTAAATATATCGCAATGCTAGATGAAACAGTTAATAGATAAATTGCAATTATGGTTAATATTTTTAGACCACTTCCCTGACTTGTGTCTTTCAGCTGTACTTTTTTTGTACTGGTACTTTTCAGTACCCCCTGGTACTTTCAGCTCCAATAAGCTTCTCTTAAATGCTTCCCCTGTTATATATCCTACATCTGTATGCTATTATGCCTTGTTTTATTTTATTTTATTTTATTTTTTTTTTTGTCGTGCTATATAATTATAATTGTTAACAGTATGGAGCAAGATCTTAAAAGCATAGGCAAGACATAAAAGCATTAAGTCCTCTCACTTAATAGAAGTTGTTTAGGTTCTACAAGAACCACTCGTATTTAAAGAGGAGATTTTTCTTCTCAAAGCCAAGAGGAGCACAAAGGAGAGAACAAAGCAAAGCTTTCACTGTGCTTTAGGCACAGCCCGCATCAAGTCAACTGTTTGCTAATGGCACAGTCCAAGCAATTGCTGTGCCTCTGAGAGGGTTCTGCATCACTCCTCACCCTCCTCTTTGCACTGAGAAAGAGAAGTGGTAATTAATACCTGGGCCAGACACTAGTCAGTGAATACCCTCCAGAGTGATTTCTGTTTGTCTTTGCTTTGCTATGCTCTCATTTTCCCTTTGCTTTGGAGAATAAGTAAAGAAAGAAGTAGGGCTGTATATACAGGTAGGACTATATAAGTTTCTGTGTCTGACCAGCTTTTATATGGCTTATATGGGTTCTTGTGCTGTTTTGTGTAGATGAGAAATCCAAGTCAAATCAGGATGCTAAATAATGTCTGCTGGAATCAACTGCATCTCCCATCTCAGAGCCAGATGTCTGAAAAAAGAAAAGAAAAAGATAAAATATTTTAATAATAGTCTTCTTTCCAAGTGATCAGTATCTTTTCTGAAATTCAGAAAGTATAATTTCTCCTGAGAATCTTCTAGGCCAGCACTCTGAAGCACTAAGTTTTTTCTGACTCTGCTACTTTCAGTTGCTTAGAACAGCATCCAAAAAATATAGATTTTTTTTAAATCTATCTCACTGATTAGATGACACACTTTTTTTTTTTTTTTAATTAAGTTTTTTTATGCTCTCTGAAGTAGTGCTTCATCAGTGTGAAAGTGGAACACTAAAAAAAAAGTTGACAACAGCACCAGAAAGTAAAGTGAAAGGATTTCACCATTTAGTGAGTATAACTCGGTAACAGAACAATATTTAAAGAAACCTCATAAATTAGAAGATCATAAAAATATACTCATTTTCTCTGAAATGAGTGATGGTGTAGAGATAGTTATTTACTGCCATTGTTATTCATAGGAGCAAGATTGCACTGCAAAACAGGTGATGAAAGTAGCAATTGTCCCTGGCGTAAGAGCAAAAGTAAAGGCGTGCGTGTTTTCAGACCCATGTTAAGGCACAGAGATACCACTCTGACAGGTGCAGTGTGAATACGACATACACTTGGAAACAAAATTGAGACATTGGAGGAAAGTGAAAATGGAAAACTTTCCAGATGCCAGGTGGAAAATGATATTAAAACTGTCAAAATAAGTCACAACAAAGACTGGGTTTCCTAGTAGACTAACAGGAGTCATGTTCCAGAGAAGAATGGAGTTTTCAACTATGAGAAGGAATATCATAAAACGGAATGATTATGAACATGTGAGGTTAAAGTGGCGTTTATTTATTTGGCTTTTTGCTTTGGTCTCTCTCTCTCTTTTTTTTTTTTTTTTTTTTTTTTCTCAAGTGTACAACAGCCTTGATTTACTCAGAGTTTTTTGGACGGGTCAGAAATGTGTAAATAAATCACACCATTATTGCTTCACATGGTTATCTATCCTGGGCCTAATTCCAAACCCATTTAAATCGATGGCAATCCTTCTGTTGGCATCAGAGGGTGGTAGTTCAGGACCTCTGATACGAAGATGGAGGTGCAAAACATACACAATAAAGGCTCACTATACAGCCTCTAAAGCTATCTGAAATGATTTTCTAAAATACAGGAAGAGAGTGAAACTGAAGATTTTGAACTACCTTCAGGGTCAAATATACTTTATGTTACATCATAATGAAGCTTTTATAAAAAGTCAGCTGCATACAACAAGCAGTAAACATCTTAAATATTATAAAAGGCACTATTCAGATTTAAGTCTGGCAATCGGAATAAATAACCCAATATTTTACTCATTAAAAAAGTCTGTTGATCTGTTCATACTCAAGGGAAAAATGTGGATCAGACCAAAGTTTGCTATGTTTCCTTAGTGCAGCCAAGGGTAGAATATACTCTGCTGATTTAGGGTTTTTGTTTGTCCGCATATTCACCTTCATGCACTGCTAGATTCTTATCAAGAACTTATGTGCAATTTTGTGCTTGAATTTTGTTTCTTTATGTAATGTTATTTTAGCACAAGAGAACTGGTATAAATTAAAATTCTTGCAAATGGAATGTCTTTATATTCCTTTTAAAATATTCCTATAAAAATAATTTGTATTGAGTATGTTTACCCCACCAAATATCATTACAACTTAAAAAAAAAAAAAAAAAAAAAAAAAAAGTAATCGATTCTTCTCATGATGTTTTATGCAGAAATATTTTGTTAGAAAGAAATAGTCAAATAGTCCCTGTAGAGGAGTGGGTAGAAGTCTGATTGCAGTTAGAGATGCCATAAGCAGTATTTGGTAGCTGGAGATTGCATAAACAACATACCATAACAGCCATTGCGGAGCTGTTAACCTTTATTGTGTCAAAACATAATAAGATGGTGCTTTAGTTTGCAGATTGCTGATCCAAGTGGCTCCTTTAAATTCAACCTAAATGAACTGAAGGGCTATTCTGCCCTTCACTTTATAATCCTTGAGTTATAAATCCTTGAAAATATCAGTTTATAATGGAAATAATTACAGACCTTTAACTGTAGCTTCGTGGATGGTGCTGGTATTAATAAACCAGAAGTACAAGGCAGGACAGCTCTTGGACCCTGATGACTGTTCAAGTGCAGAGAAACTCATTTTAATGACCTAAAGCAGGATATATATATATATATATTTTTTTTTTTTCTTCAGTGCCCTTCAACTATCATAATGGCACGATATACGTAGCAATTTGAAAAGACTGACCGGTGCCTAAGAAGTATAATCTCCAGCTACAGTCACCAGCAGCATAATTTTATTTATGTATAGTGTATTCTGTGTCCTGTTCTCTGGTTTTGAGAGCCCACAGATTCTGTAGATTACAAATAATGTGGTAACTATGTTGAAATATTAGCCGTAAATTGCTGGAATGCATATTCTCCCTTAAATAATTGCTCTGGATTTGTGTTGATTCGATGTAACATACTAGTCATGACTAATTTGCAGTTATTAAGTGTAAAAAAAGTATATATTATTCTTGCATTTAGGAGCCTGCAGAATTGTAGATAGGAGTAGTTGTTGTTAAGGGTACTTATGGGAATTACAGGAACCTTCTGTCTCTGAAGATAAGGCCCAGTAAAGTCAATGACCTCAAATCAGGTTTGTCATGAGATTTGTTTTTCAAGATGTGAAGATTTTAATTTGTCATCCTTACAACTTGTTATAATGACCCCACTGAGTTACTTTTCATGGCTACAACTTTTGCAGTAATCTGGATCACCGGCTCTTCCAATGGTGCCTGCTATCTTAGGCACACAAAACACAAAAATGTCTGGGCCAAATTCTGTGGAAAAGGGTACACGTGGCTCCTGGATATGCAGCAGTGCTAACTATATTGTGAAAAACACAGTATAATATAGCCACTGGGCAAAATACCACCTTGTCTGATGGAACAGTACAGCTAAACAGACAAGGAGCATTTGCTACTACTTTGTACTAATGATATGAGTTGGAAATTGCTGTTCTAGAAGGGTACACAAGATTAAATGTTAGTGTCTCAAATCTTGCCAGTTTACCTCAAAGATATTTTTACAATACCTTTGGAGAACTCTTAAATGTAAAACTTCTTGTTCTCCTTGAATAACCAATCCTGACCTAAAGTATAGTACAATGATGCTTACATACTGCTCTACTGCCTCTGCAAATGTACTTCAGTCAATTTTGCAAAATACTCGAGATCCCCGTGTAAGAGATGCTGCAGTACTAGCCGTCAGCCAGCTCTTAAGGAGCACTCCAGCAATGTGAGGCGCAGGCGGCTGGAGTATTTCCGTATGAGAAACATGGGAATCATTTTAAATATTTTGAAAGTGGGGAAACCAATTGAGCTCAGCCCTGCGGTCTCCAGCTGAGCGGAAGCAGAAGGTTAAGGGCCTACAATTAAGTCTGAGAGATCTTCACCTAGGACACGTTGTGACAAAACATCAGGCTGATTCCACAGCCCGGTCACAGGGCTGTGCCACTAGTTCGACACACGAGGAGCCTGGCTCTCTGCCATCCCTCAGGCATGGGGTTTTAGAGGTAGGCCATGGTGGCAATCCTAGATAGTTTCTGAGGTATGATCATATCCAAACTTATCAATTAATAAAAAATGTCATGGTCTTATGACATGATATCATGCCATAAGACAAAGGAAAAAAAAAAAATTGTCCTTTTCATTTAAAAGGCAAATGTACTGAAAAAAATCTCGAAAAGATGCTCAGAAACTTGATAAATTTTGAAGAGTTGGGTCTCAATTTCTGTAACTCTTCAGTGCCTGGATATACTGCTGAATGTTAAATGTGAATTTTTGTTGCAGTTTTGTCCATGATACATAGGATGAAAATGAGTTAGTGGGTTGCTTGCTGTTGATAGTTATTTTGCCACTAGCAACTTTTGATTAAGGAAGTTGAAAAACTGTTTCTTATTTAAATAAATTGACAGAGATAATGATGCCATTGCATTTGAAATTAAGGTACAGCAACTGACCCCATCTGAAGAGGAGGGAGGAAAAGAAATTTTTTTTGCTGTTGGGGAAGCAAAAGGCCTGAGCTGTAAAGCCAGTGGTGATTTGTCAGACACGCATGATGAAGCAGAAAAGTTCCAAAACCCAAGCATCCAAAATCTCAAATGACTGCTCCACATCAGAAAAAAAAAGGTAAAGAATTGACTGCATAATATTTGTAGTTCATTTTTAGATAACATATTTTAAGTTAAATTTAGCAGTGAGGTTGAATTTTTTATGAAATATTCATGCTGTCAATTGTTAAGTTTAGGTTAAATTAAAGCTAATTTTCTGTGGAAATTTGAAAGAAGGAAGAATACCCTTCATCCTTAAATTATTAAATTTATTTGTTCAAGTTGATGTAATCTCTGTTGTGTTCAGGAGCTCCATTTTGGATGGCATTTAGAAGTTAATGGTCTTTTGAACAGAATGCAGTATTTGAAACCTCCAGGGAGACTTCAAAGTTAAAACTGTGTAAAAATGCCTTTGAATAAACCTAATAATAATTTATTTAGCCTTTCCTAGTCCATTCAGGTTCAAAATGCATGTGTTCATGGGTTTATGAATGAACTTAGAAGGATTCCAACTTGTTGGCTGAGAGTGGTAGGCAAATACCAGTGCCTGTCAGCAAGGTATCGCACAGAACCTCAATAAAAGTAACAGGGAATAGCTGTTATAACGTTTTAGGAATGTAGAAGTGTGCTGCAGAGGGCAAGGACTGACATAGAAGGGAAAGGATAAGTGTCTGTTTTCCTAGAATCTGTATGTATGTACTGTAAAAGTTGGATGACATCAGTAGAGTTGAATAGTCTATGGATGCGCGCGTCATAGTATCTGGATATTAAGGTATGTCGGTGGAGGTTGTTTAAAGTATGGATATTGTGCCAGTTGTTAATGCGCCTTGGTTTAGTTACTGTGTTTATAGGAAGCACACTTGAGCAGCTTTAATAAAGCTAACAAAGTTCTATTGTGTGGGCATGAATCCACAATGAATAAATAACAATAAAGTGGTTTTGTTTGCTGTTATTGAAGTGAAGTGTTAGCTGCACATTCTGTGTGGTACAAAGCATTGTATGAAATACATTTTGGTCTCAGCATGAAAATCATTACAGAGTGCACTTGGGAGCTGAGACAACTGTTCTGGAAAGGCTCTTCAAATATGACATATTTGCCATTTTGCAGTTTCAAATCTTTTTCAAAACTGAAAGTGCTGCACATTTCCTCTTGACTTGTTACTCTCTAAAGAAATTCATTACTGCTGTGATAAGAACTTGGAAATGTTACGTAGTTCACAAAGCATAACTTTATTCTTCTATGAATTCATCAAGGTATGAATCTTTCTTTCCATAAAATCAACGTAATTTTAAATAGGCTTTTACATACACTTTACTGATTTGGGACTACCAGAATGCTGAGAATAGTTTAGCTTGAAATATCCAAATCTTTAAACTTAGCACTAGTTACACAGTTGACATCAAGAAATGTATTGTATAGTTTATAGGTACCTTGATGAACCGCATCTTAATGATGCTATGAAGAGAGGAACTTTCATCCTGTCTCAGAGGTGAGAGCTAGAGTAGGAGTTAGGATCCCTGGAATTAGGTATTAAACTGTATCACTAACACATAGCACTATTTTGGGGTGAAATGCTTAAGTCTTAAATGGAAAAAATAATCTCTGTCCAACAGTTTGACTCTTGTAATGTATTTTGAAGCTCTTTTATGTAAAATGTGAAGTATTTTTTACCAAAACCAGAAGAACTATATTGAAATTGGTACTATCTTTGAAACATAAAGTCATTATTTTGTGGCTCATGATCTAAATGTATCTTTGTTCTCACAGGAGAAAAAGCAGTCTTCAAATGTGATTTGTGCACATTCACCTCACTCAGCATATCAAGTATTAACCATCACATGAAAATTAGTTCTGAAGAAAAATATCGTGTGTCACCTTTAGACTTTTCATTCAGCTACTCTCCTGCATAACCATGTGAATGCACATACAGGTATTTAACATGTGAAAATACTTCATCTTACGTATTGTCTGCAAAATTTAATTAATGGGGAAGTGGTTCACATCTTGGAGAGAAGTCTGGTGCAAGTAAACTAAATTCTTATTTTAATGAGTTGACTAGAAATGTTCAAGAATGCGCCTAGTGTTACCCAGGACTTTGATAGCATAGTTCAAAACCTATGTATGTGTTTGGTCCTCAACACTGCTGTTTCTCTCTGCTCTTATTAGACTGTGCTGATTGCCAGTGTTGATGTAATTTTGATGACATTCATGTGTGATGTGACTTTCTGGGGAAGAAGAACAAGAAAAAATTTCCCTTTCTTTTCCCACTATCAATGCCTAGTGTTGTATCACTTTTATTATGGAATTACACCTGTTCATTTCCTCTCCTTGCACATCTGATCATATCCACCTACAAGATGAAATAAATAATAATAATAATAATTCCTGATTAATAATTTAGAATTATTTTAATGATTTTATGCTTCATCAATTTGACTTGCAGATTCTGGAAATTTGCATCATAATCAGCCAAGTAAAATTCTTTAGCCTTTTGGGCATTTTCAGCTAATGTTTAGATTTTGGTTGTTCTGAGGGCTGTTGCTGTTGGATGTTTAGGTCTGTGTGAATTTTGCATTTCTGTCAAATAAGCAGAGCTTGTAAGCATATATTATTTTAATATTTTTATATGTGAAAAAAAACATATGGATGTTGTATTTACCGGGCCAAATTTGCTCAAAGTGGTAGCATGACAATGCATGTGCTACAGAAGCATGGAGAAAATGTGCCAAAATACCAGTGTCCACATTATAGTACCTTTATTGCACAAAAAAGTGATTTGGCTGAGTTTAAAGAGAGGGGAAAAAATAATTTAAAAATAATAATAATTAGGGATGAAGTGTTTCTAATTTTCACTGCTTATAATGATATAAAATATATGTGACTTCAGCATTACGGAATATTTCTATGGAAAAAGTGTTCGTTGTTGATTTACATGTTTCCCCTACAAGGAGATGTGGTGACATCTTGTGGCTGATGTTTTAATTTGTTTAAAATACAAAGTATCAAGTATTTAGCTGATTTTTTATTTTTTTTCTCTCCTTGGTACCTGTGTGATCTTCTGTCTTTCTGTAAGGAGGTACCTCACAAAAACCTACATCCAGGTTGTATGGAGGAGTTACTTCTCAAAGCCACAAAAATAGCCCAGATCTCCATGAAACCATTT